>NC_044329.1:67257422-67857422 GCF_007399415.2 Gopherus evgoodei
GCAGAGTTTGAATGGTGCGCAGTAAATAAGGCCCAGGCCACATAACGAACGTAGAGGATAAAAAGGAATATTGAGAACTTCTCATTCATGGAATGAGGCTGGGGTTTTGTGGAAAATACAGTATATTGTTCATCTAATTAAAGACTATAATGTAACACATATCCAGGAGGGCAGAATTAAAGATGCATGGGCAACCTTCAGTTGTGTATTTCCTAACTTTTGAGTGCTTAAGTTTGCAACCTTGATATTCTTTTAAGTAACTGGTTTTGGATACAATATCCACATTAACTGTATTTCCATGAATATAGATGAATATACGCTATAAATCGTTAAATAAAATTAAGTTACATTGATGTTTAGAGTGTTATCCAAGTACCGTTTACCAGCACATGAAGGTAAAGATGTCCATTCTCCACTAAGACATTTTATGATATTTGTCCCAACAATTTCAAGGTTTCCTTCACAGCCATACTCCACAAAATCACCATGAAAATATTGGTTCTGGTTTACACTGAAGGCACTCCCTCTGACAATATTGGGGGGTGGTAAACAAGTTTTTTCCTCTTCTGTAGGGTAAAGAACATAAATGATGCATATTGTAGTTTTGTCACATTTACAGATACATCATAAAAGAAATTTAATGCAAATATTAAAACCACTATTTTAGGACCTGATCTTGTTCCCATTAAAGTTAGTGGGAAAAACCTCCACTGACTTAAATGAATGTAGGAGAGGGATACTAAGTCTGTAACAATACTGTTTCCTCTAAAACCTCTCTATCTTCTCCCTCTTATCTCCCAGGTTTTTATTAGGCTTCTCTTTCCTTGCATTAGGCTCTCTAAATATTGTCACTTATTCCTGTAAAATATCTCTAGTTTCACACATTAAAAAAATCACTAAATTAAAGTTAAGGTTGCTCAAAGGTATTTTCTCACAACAATATGGACACTGCAAAGCACACAGATCATAAGCAAAGAGAACCATCTCTACACATCAGCTCATTACTCTTATGATACTCAGTCACACCAATACAACGATGCACTGACTCACTCTTGTTCTTTTTAAAAACACTGTCACTCTTAGTGCACACATCCAGAAAATGAAAATTTCACTGCAATACAACACCTTGACATCTGCAACCCCTTATTCCCTGGCTTCCCTCAAGCTCAGCTTCCCACCTTTCAATCTGCAGCAAAACCAGGGCTAAGATAATTTCCCTCCCTTCCTGCTGTGACCACATCACTACTCTCTAGAGTCTTTCCTTTGCTTGCTCTCTTTGTCTGCAAAACATTCAGGTTCCTTATGCTCACTTCCAAGGCTCAGCACAGTCTCATTTCTATCTGTTTTTTTGCCCCCGATTGCCTATCCCCCTGTCCTCCATTCATCACAAAACCTCCTTGCTAGCTGCTTTTTTTCCCTCCTTTTCTCCTTTCACTTTGAGTTTGTGCTTAATTTCATGCCCACCCCTACACCTAGGATTCCTTACCACTTATTATGCATTGTCCAACCTCCCCTTCCTCTGTTAAAATGCTCCTTACAACATGCTTCCCCAGGAAGTGTTCCTTTACAGATCTGCACAAATGTTCTTTTCCACATCCCTTTGCCTTTCAATTGTTTTTTACATGCACCTAAGATTCTCTATAAATAATAGGTAACATTCATAGTATCTCTTTATTTTATGAAAACATCTGGAGCTGCAGGTCTTTGCGGCTGCTGAATCTAAACAAAAGACTCTATTTGATTTCCAAATAAACTGCAAGAGCAAGCAAATACTTTAGCTTTGTGCATTTATTTTGATTCTTAAAATTATGAGAGTTACTATGCATACTGAATGCCTCCCTCAGGGTCCTGGTAGTAAATCTGCCAATTGGCACTCATACATAATATTATTGTAGCATCAAGGAGCCCCAGTTATGGACCAGGACCCTATTTTGCTAGGCATGGTACAAACACAGAACCAAGGAGCTTTTAACTTTCTTAATGTTCCATTCAAGATCCTGTAAATTACAGTTGGTCCCTGGGTAGCATATTAGGTGACAAGGCAATAAACACACTTTGTCAGAGGGCATTTCTTCACTCACTGTGTGAATACTATTACCTAGCTACAAACACACAGCCTGTTTCTCTTTCACCACATATGCTTTTAGTTTCAAAGCATAACAGATGGAACCTCAGATATACAACAGGAAAAGTTTTCCACAAAGCTTTCTCTCCTCCCTTCACTTCCTAGTTCCTCCTAAATATATCTCCCCAATTACTGAGTCAATTGCCTCATTAGCCCAACAATTGACACCCTAGTAATCACTAAGAGAAATTGATTCATTGACTTTAATTAAGGCTGGAGTCTTCCCAGTGCTGTGGCACTAAAGAATGCACCTGTCACATACTTGCCAGCATGTTACACCTCATTGTGTATAGTTTGGATTTCAAAACTCCCTGAAAGCATAAACAAACAAGAAAAATTTATTCTACACTAATCTTAAAAGTGAAAAATCAATAGTTTACCAATGCAAAAGGGTGAAGGTGACCATTCTCCATCAACACATTCTATACTCTTTGATCCGATCATTTTAAATCTGAGGTTGCAGTCATATTCCACTGAGTCACCATGCTGATATTTTTCTTGAAGGTCACTGATAATATTCCCGTTCGTAATGCTGGGTGGTGGCCTGCAAGCTTTGATTTCCACTAGAACAAAAAGACTAGCTGAATATTTTGTATAATATTAGCCACAGCTATAATCAACATGGATGAAAACAAATTCACCCCTGCAAGTGGGGAAATGTGACACAAATGTCTTAGTGAGTGACTTCATACCTCTGGAGTTTGGATTCAAATGCTTATTTAGGTCACAAGTGGAAATGATTTTGCAGGTCTCATCCTAGTCTCATGCCACACAATTGGAAGGTTCTACTCAAGGATGGCACAGCAAGGAGTGAGATGGTTTTTGAACTGGGTAGAAGAACATCAGTATAGATGTGTGATAGAACTTTATATAACACTTCCCTATACTATGAATAATTAGCTTGCATTGTTAGTACCTGTGATAAATGAGGGGGGACAGTTCCCTTTTATGGACACCTAGCCAGTCAGTAGCTAGAGAATCCTCCTTAGCAGCTGTATCCTAATTACCTTAACTGTAAAGGGTTAAGAGAAGCTTAACATGAGTTGGCACCTGACCAGGGGAACCAATAAGGGGGCTGTACCCTTTTAAATTGGAAAAACTGCTCTGGGGGGAGGGGGTTAATTATCTCTCAGGCTGGAGAGAGGGGAAGGCAGAAACAAGCTGTAAGCTTTAAGTCAGGTATGGGAAATCATCAGCATCATACTTAGAAACTCCTCATTTGGAATCCCAGACATGTAAATAGCACAGAAAAAGTTAAGACAGATGCAATTAGGAATCTTTTGGTTGTTTTGGTTTGTGAGTTCCTCTGTGCTAACCCCAGGTGCTTTTGTTTTGCTTGTAACCTTTAAGCTGAACCCCAAGAAAGTTATTTTTGGTGTTGAATCCCTAAGCCTGAGTTTTCAGATTTTTTTTTTAATAAAATTTACCTTTTTTAAAGAATCCTTTGATTCCAAAGTCCTTAGACAAGGGGTTGGTCTGTGCTCACATGGTTGGTATTTTATTCTCAAGCTTCCCCAGGAAAGGGGGTAAAGAGGTTTGGAGGATATTTTAGGTGGATAGGGATTCCAAGTGACTCTTCTCTGAATATTTGTGAAAATCAGTTGGTGTGGCAACAATATCTGTACAAGGCAAAAGACTGTGCTTTGGAAAAGTTTTAACCTAAGCTGGTAGAAGATAAGGTTAAGCAGTCTTTCCTGCAGGTCCCCATATCTGTATGCTAGAGTTAAGATTTGGGAGGGGGGTTATAGTCTGACAGTACCCTACTTTAAAGAATGAGGCATTATCTGGATAATTTAGAAAGGAAATAGTGGTATTAATTAAGGTTATCTTATGCCCCTCACCTACAGCACAGAGGGACTAGGTAGGCATGGCCTATCCTTTTCTGGATCAGATATATTGCAATTTTTACCCATTGCTGTGAAAAGTCTTAATGGACTTTTACATGTGTAAATTTTACCTGTCCATTTTCAGGCAACAGCTCTCTTCACTATGCATAGCTAAGAATAATAGGATACGATTAAGAAAGGGAAGAAACATCCTAACTGAGATATATGTGGTTCAGGAATAGCTTCCCCACTGTAAAAGGAGAAAACTTAGTTAGTCAGGGCATTTAGATCTAGACAATGAAAATGTGCTGAAGGCAACAGTCCCTGCATTGGCAGGGGGACAAATGAATGATTTGATTTGGGGAAGAGGTTACAATCCAGAAGAAGCTCAACACAAGATTGAGTATTCAAGAGTCAGATTAATTACTATTCTCCCTTTTCAATAATCCTAGAGCAAACATTTACCTTTACATGTCGGAGGTGCTGGGGACCATCCAAAGTAATAGCACTGAGCAGAGTCAGGTCCTACCCTGGTGTAACGTTTTGCACAGGAAAATGTCATGACATCTCCATTAAGATATTTGTCCTTCTTGGGGAAAATGTCTCCATGGAGCAGCATCAGCATCTCACATTCTATTGCTAAAGATGGCAGTGAGGGAAAGAAAGAAAATACTACATTGTAACAACTACACCTATGAAAAAGGATTCAATAATTTTGCTAATATGAACAAAATAATTTAGGGTCTGATTAAGAGCCTGTTGAAATCAATGGAAAGGCTACCACTGTGTGGATCAGGGCTTTGATTATCAGCAAGAAGAAAAGTCCTGATTGAGGATAGACTGGGAATCTCTAAAAGTGTAAGATTCCCATCACAGGTGGGGAAAAAAAGAAGATGAGGAGGCAAGACAAAGTGAATAAAAACAAGCTGCAGGGTATAATATATTTGCTGGAAGGCAAATGATGAACCTTAACAAATGAGGGTTTGAATTTTCTTCATCTTTCCCCCACATTCTATCTCCTAATTATAAATAATTTTGCAAGTAACTTTAAAAAAACAGGCCATCTTCACTGACCTGTGGTTCACTCAGCAAAATTACATTTTGTGAACTGTAAATAATGAGTTGGTAAAGCTGATCTTTCAATCTGCACTATTTTCCTTCAGGCCTTTAGATATCCCTGTTACTTATTTTAATATCTGTATTAAGATTTTATTGTATTTCTTATTTTAGTAAAAATTCTGTTTGCATGAGTTGATTCAAGCACTCTAACTACCTAACATACAAGTTACTAATTCTCTAAAAATCCACTGATTATGGTAAGTAAAACCATGACACATCCCCCAGTCTAAATCAGCTGTACACCCTCAGCCCCCACTCCAGGCCATGGTGTCTCTGTATGGACACTTCAGCTCCATAGAAATGAATGGGCTTCCTGCAGCCTGCTCAGATGATTCCAGGTGGGGATTGACCACAACTACACCTATGAAACTGACCACAACCACTGGAGTTCAAGAGGCACAGTACTTAATGCTTCCCATATCCCATCAAGAATTTTCTCTTGCTATGGTCTTAGTACATCTCTTTCACCACTTCCCACACTAGCTATATAATCTGTATAAACAGTATATGAAATGAAGTTGGAGGGATACAACAAACAGATGTCACACTGTGCCCCATCAATGATGTCACCCATATAGTTTATTCTAAATTTTCAAAGCAAACCAAGAAATGGGAAATTAGGTTGATATTTTAACCTTAGTCTGTGAAGAACACTGTTTCCTTGGGATTGCTGACTAATTGTGATTAATGATTCTTGACTACCCAGGAAGCCATCAATTTTTCCCACCCAATCATTATCCACAATGTAACCTGCACCTAAACCATATTTATTTAAATTATTAAATGAAACAACTACAAACCCTTTTCAAAGAAATGCATTCTCCAGTGTAGAAGTTTCATTAGTACAAAAAAAAAAAAGCTTACCAAAACATTGGGGCTCTGGAGTCCATCCCTTTATGCTACATATTGTGTGCCCCCTTGAGATTTTATTTACAGTTTGGTATCCATCTGCACATTCATATTCCAGTATGTCTTCAGGCAAAAACACCATTTTACTGGTGTAGAAATGAATATGCTGAAAAGCAGGCATCCTACATGTCTCTACAGAATTAGAGAAAGATTAGTTATTTTTATTAACTAAATACTCTGACAGCCTGAAGTATCCTCCTTATATGTACTTTGTGCACGTCAACCTTATTAACTGCATATTTAAAAAAAAATAAAAATGTAAAACTCTTCAATGTCACACCAAAACAGAGTATTCTACAAACGTGTCACACATTATGTCTATTGCATTTGTCTTTAGAAATATGTGGAGGTAAAAGAAGAGGATTCTTAGACTAAAAAGCCAAGTAGAGAAGAGATCATTTTGAACATTTAATTTGAGTCCTGATTTTGTAGGCTTCCCTCTATGCTAGTCCCACAAATGTCTTCTCAGACCTGCTTGTTCTTGACAATCTACTGTGATAGTGACTCAGGTGTTTCCCTCGAGAGTCAACACTAATGCTCTTACGATCAAGAATATCTCCCTAACATCTATCGTAACTTTTCCTTACTTAGATTCAAGCCACTGCTTTTTTTCTTACCCTCTGACACTGTGAATAATTCCCTTCCTTCAGTCACTGTACTGGATATTGTTACTGTGGCTGTTCCAGTTGTAGTCATGCTTCCTTCAGTCATCTATGGGGATATCTGCATTGTATCTCAGAGTGAGCCTCCCAGCCCAGGTAGACAGACTCGCACTAGCAGGGCTTGAACTAGAGTGCTAAAAATACGAGTGTGGATGATGGGGCTTGGGCTGGAGCTCAGGCTTTCAAGCCTACCCACCCCCTAGGCTTCAGGCTTCAAGAGTTACACTAAGAGCTAAACTCTCCAGGGTGGGGAAACCAGGGCACAGATTTTCTGATTTTACCAGCTAGGCACAACATGGAACCAGAATAGGGGATGGAGCAAAGGTGATTTTAAGCCAATCTTCTGCCTTCCAGATCCTCAGACTGATCCACCCTCTTCAAGCTACCTTGTGCTGGCTACCTATGGCCCCAAGGGCTCACTCCAGCAGCCAGGGATCCCTGCAGTGCAAGGACACCCCAGTAATGTCCCTCTTCCCTAACCAACTCCTCCATGCCTTGGGGAAACTCACACTAACTAAACAAATCGATTTCTGGCTGTTTTGTGCAGTCAGAGCAATGTCAAGTGGATGGAGCAAGAGGCAAATTTGGCTTTGTATGTATAACAGGGTTAGAGGTGGAACACCATGTACAGCCGTACATACAATGTTTTAACTGCACTTAACAATATTGGCCCTTATATTGACCCGTTTTATCCCATTTGAAGGTCTAGTCTTTGTTTACTAACCAAATTAATCCATGCTGTGGCACTGTCATGCTCACTGTCTGTATTTCCATCATCATGACATGCATGAACACTACAAAAGCCAGAAACATTTCCCCACTGAATTCCATACGAGTCATAAGGTGCAGAAAGCTCCTGTAGAAATGGGGAGATTATTCTTGGCTGGAAATATGGGAAAATGCTTGAAAAGAGGCACTCAACCAAAAAACGGTCTATTCTTTCATTGTACGAATTTTGTACCCTGTTTTGTTTTGAAGCTTCCCAGTTTGACACAGCTCTGGTAGGTGCTATCACAAGGGACACCACTTTGTAGAGCCAGGATTGTCAGCAGCTTCAAGTTCATGTGTTGCCAGAGGCAGCCAATATAGAGGGGATTCTCATAGTCATGGTAGCTATGCTGATTATGCTATAATTGTACCCTTGATCTGTGAAACAGAATGGACCTCATCTTGAAAACTAATTATAAGTGAGTTATTTCAGTCACAAAGGTGATACTAATAGATGGAATAACCAGGAGATAAGGTATCCTGGAATCAAAGGAATGCCCTAAACCTCACCTGGGCTTGGCTAATACTGTAAGTCATTATTTCATAAAAGTGGGAGATTTAGTTCTCCACCATTAAAACCATACTTCCCCTGGCCTGGAAAAATGGGATGTTTAAGATACCTAAGGTGATAACAATAAGAACAAAGTTTTGAAACCTTTGTACTCTGGTGTTTTACATAAAATACATCTCCTTATGATTTAAATACAGATCAGACAATGGCAGTAAGTTCTTTTGTTTATGATGGCAACACCTTCTCAAACAATAGATTAGTTAAAATAAGAAAAAAACAGTTACAATTAAGGGAAAATCCAGTAAGGAGTCATGTGACAAAAACAGAGATATTCAGTCATTAAACTACTCACTGATGCATTCTGGAAAAGGACTCCATCCTTCTTCAAGACATTGTATCTCCCCTGTCTCATTTCCTTCTGGAGTCATGTAACCAATCTGACACCTATATGTTGCTTTTTCATTTAAACCAAACCTGTTCTTTGTTTCATAGAAATAACCATGAGGTACCTCTGTCCTTCCACATATTTCTAAAGCAGAGAGAAAATGGACATTACTTCAAGAAAAAATACTGTTAATTAACATGTTTTATAAATATAAGGTGACCATGAGGAGAGATGAACATGAAATTAAATGGAGTAATGCCATTTAAAAATTCCTTGAACAATTCACTCCATTCCTTAATATTGTTTTGACTTTATGGAGAGCAGATGGAATGTCAGTAGGGAAGGATAAAGGTCATCACACCATATTGCTGCCCAGCTCTCATCATTTCTGATAGTGTCTCACCAAAGTCAAACTAAAAGTTGGCTGGAAGGAAATGATCATTTTGGTTTTGATACTAATGGTTCTTATTTTATGGCGATTCTTTGATTTGTTTGTGGACAAGTAATTCTGTGAAGAAACTTCATATTGTTAATGTACTTGACAAATCAGAAGGGACTTGTACATTTAATTCAATTCAATTCAATTCAATTCAAAGGAACAGTGCTGCTAGCAGGGTTTTACCCTTTAAGGGCACTCACTCAGCTTTGGAATTAACTTTCTGCCTGAATTTTCTGACCTTCAGGATACTCTGCACAGCTCATTTGTTTTCCTAGGCAATGGAAATGGACAATGAGTTTGTATGGCTACATTTTTTTATGGTATTGCTAACTAGAATTACAACCTGTATTTGAAATTGTATATGTGATATCTTAATTGATTTCCAGGCCCCAGTGGTACTGGACAAATTGTGCAAATTTCCCCACAGACGAAGGAGAGGCAGAAGGAGAAGGTAGGGACATGGCTTTAACTCACTTTGAAACACCCAGAATGTTAGTTAGGCATAGTCAGAAGAACATGCTGCACCATCCTAACGTGGTATACTACACTGTGGCAGGACATCCAGGGGACAGTCTGGAGCTTACAGCCAAGATAGCCTGGGTTCAATCAAGAAGCAGCTTGCTCTGCCCCTGGAGCTGGACTATATAATCAGGGAAAGGAAGCTAAACAATGGAAAGGGGAGCAGAAACTACACTGGCTACTATAGGTGGCAGGTCACTATCCTGACCAGAGCCCTGGAGACTTTGTTTATCATACTAAACATTTGGTTGCTGACTCAAGGCTCTGAAGTCTCAAGGGCCTTATGAACTGGATGAAGTGGGTCCTCCCCTGACATGACACCTCAGAAATAGGAAAAAGCCTGCCTACCTCCTAGAACACCAAGAAGCAGTAGGAAGTCTGATAGCAAGGGTCAGTTTGGAGGCCTTCTGAAAGAGGACACTTTTTTTTTGTTAGTTTGGTTTTGGCCTCCTGCTTCTTGGATCCTGTACAGGTGGTGTAGTCTGCAGGATTCCATGTGAGCCCCCCTTGCCTCCAAGAAGGGCCAGGGATGAAATACTCTGATTATTCTTTCAACATAACAGACAGTGGGAAACTGGAACTGATGGTTTCTGGAGGCACAGCATGCAGCTCAGCCATACCTGCAGGACACACAGCTGGTAGAGCATGAGAGGAATTGCCCATAACAAAAAGCGCAGCTGATGTCCCAACAGCCTCAAGAAGAGATCCAAATAGTCAACCCACAACAGGAGGTACTATGTGCAGAGCAGGAGCAGAACCACCAGCTTCAGACAGACACGGTCAAACTCTCACCTAGCAAACTGCAGGGGAAGATACCAGCCTAGTAAATCTTCTGAGTCCTACCCTGACCAAGCTGAATGGGGATGATGACCCAGAGGCCTATTTGATCACTTTGGAGCAGGTCTGGGAAAGGAATACTGAACTGTGTGACTTGCTCCTACCTCACCAGCAAGACACAAGTGGCCTATCATATGCTGAGTGAGGCTACAGCATAGTCATATACCACACAAAAGATGAGGATAATGGACTGACTTGGCATCTACTTGGAAATATATCATCAGAGTTTTGGGCTGAACCATTTTCTGCCAGAGTGCACACATGTGGTGTGGCCCAATGACTCCAGGATATGGTTGCCTAGTAGCTCATTTCAGAGACTGAGACTATGGGGGAAACTAATGGACAGTATTGTTCTGGAACAATATCTGCAGATGATCCAGCTGTGGTACAAGCCTGGATCCAGCATTTCTGTCTGACATCTTTAGCAGTGGCCATGGAAATGACTGAGAGGTTCCAGAAGGCCAAAACAGCCACAATGGGCAGGCATGGTCAGGAACAGCAACAGAAAATGGCACAGAAATGCCTACAGAGAGGGTCAGCTCAGAACCACTGAAATTGCAGACTGAGGCCCACTCACAACAATAGCACAGACAGAAAGGATCAACCCTCCGCCCCTCATTCCCCACCCAAATTGTCTGGAGCATACCACTTCTTGTCTAGGGAAGGTGGGCAGTATGTTATCACTCTGGGGACCGGGGATACATTTGACATGCTACTTTGATTAGTCTAAGGAAGTGAACAACCAATCCATAGGCCATCCTAGTACCTTATGTAACACAAACAAAAATAGGGCCATACACTAGGCAGAATTTGGTAGATTCAGACTGTGGGCAGACCAGCTCCAACACTACTAGTTTCATTCTAGGCCTTAAATCAGGGACATCCCATGTAGATGTCATGTAGTCATGGCGATGTGTGAATGTACTTGACAGATTTAATGATCCTGTGTGTGGTGAACGAGATGGACCAGCTCCAAGTAGAAGTGATGGATCCTCTATCCTGGTTAGTGATCCTGGGACTGGACTGAAAACATCTTCTGTCTCTCTTGGGAGGCGAGTCTGTCCCATCTTTCCCTGAAACCCTGAAGTGGCGAGGAGAAATGCACTTAGCAGACACGTAGGATCTAACCCTGTTGCCCAGTCAGACCTTTGTGAAATTCCTCAGAAGACCTGAAAGCCACAGAACCAACAGTGGAGGGCTGGGAAGGTTAGGCAAGTCTGGGTCTGTCAAAGGTGACTCCACAGAGCCTGAAGGTGACCCTGGGGGCAGACCTTAGAGACTGGACCTCCTAACAGCACAAACCCCTTTATGACCAGGAGAGGGGCCCAGCAGAACAATCTTCCAGTCTAGATTAAAGTGTGCATCTTTGACACTGTGGTGGCCTAACACAAAGACCAACTGTCCTGGGATGTTGGTTTGTTTCTTGGCCATACTCTACAAATAGGTAGTGGATATCTGCCTCTTATGTCCTGACTGCCAGAGACTAGCCATTTGGTATGAACCAGGGATTATGCCTTCACCATCACCATGTGGCACCATATTTAGACAATGTCATAATCTACAGTTAGGACTGGTCCACCCATCTCTGGGATTTGGCCATAGTCCTGCAGTCACTGAGAGATGCCAATTTGATGGTGAACCCAAGAAACTGCAAAATGGAAAGGCAAAGGACTAAATAGAACCCCTAGTCAATAAAGTGGAAGTACAAAGTGGATACCATTAATGAAGGCTCCTTAGAACCCACAAGGGGAGCTGCAATTCTTGGCTGAGTCCTAGGTGAGGCACAGGATCTAGTACAAGAGGTGAATTTAGCTGAAGCACTCTGTAATAGCGACAATAATGTAATTAAATTTAACATTCTTGTGGAGGGGAGGGGAAATACCAAAGACACCCACCATACTAGCATTTAAATTTAAAGGGGGAACTACACAAAAAATTAGGAAGCAAGTTAGGTAGAAATTAAAAGCAACAGTGAGAAGAGTGAAAAGCCTGCAAACTGCATGGAAACTATTTTAAAACACCATAATAAAGGTTCATACTAAAGATATATACCAAAAAAAGCAGCAATAAGATATTAAAAAAAACCGCCATCAAGGCTAAACAGAGTAAAAAAGGCAAATGGAGGCAAAAAAGAATCATACTTTAGAAACTGAACATCAAATCCTACTGAGGAAAATAGAAAGGAGCATAAATTAAGGAATATGAAATTGCAGAAGTAACTGTGGTATGTAACCTATCAGTTAAATGTGCCTCTGTGCCAGATGCTGAAAGATAGCTAATGTAACACTAATTTTTTTAAAAAGACTCTAGAGGGAATCCTGGTAATTACAGGCTGGTAAGCCTAACTTCAGGACTAGACACATTGGTTGAAACCATAGTCAAGAACTGACTTATCAGACATATAGATGAACATATGTTGGGGAAGACTGAACACAGATTTTGTAAAGGGAAATCATGCCTTACCAATATATTAGATTTCTCTGAGGCTATCAACAAGCATGCGGACAGGGTGATCCAGTGGATATACTGTACTTGGACTTTGTCAAATGCTTTCTGAAAGTTCCAAACCAAAGGCTCTTAGGCAAAGTAAACAGTCATGGGATAAAAGAAAAAGTCCTTTCCTAGATCAGTAACTGGTTAAAACTTAGAAAATAAAGGGTAGGAATAAATGGTCAGATTTCACTATGTGAAGAGGAAAATATCAGGGTCTCCCACTATTCAACATATTCATAAATGATCTGGAAAATGGGTTAAGTAGTGAGATGGCAAAGTTTGCAGACAATATTGAATGACTCAAGATAATTAAGTCCAAATCTGACAGCAAAGAGTTACAAAGGGCTGTCACATAACTGGGTGACTAAGCAACAAAATGATGGATGAAATTCAAAGTTGAGAAGGGCATAGTAAAGCACACTGGAAAACATAATTCCAATTGTTCATGGAAAATGATGGGTTCTAAACTAACTGTTACCACTCAAGAAAGAGGTCTTTTGATAGGATAACGAGCCTTGTGGATAAGGGAGAAGCGGTGGATGTGCTATACCTAGACTTTAGTAAGGCATTTGATACAGTCTCGCATGATATTCTTATAGATAAGCTAGGAAAGTACAATTTAGATGGGGCTACAATAAGGTGGGTGCATAACTGGCTGGATAACCGTACTCAGAGAGTAGTTGTTAATGGCTACCAATCCTGCTGGAAAGGTATAACAAGTGGGATTCCGCAGGGGTCTGTTTTGGGACCGGTTCTGTTCAATATCTTCATCAACGATTTAGATGTTGGCATAGAAAGTACGCTTATTAAGTTTGCAGACGATACCAAACTGGGAGGGATTGCAACTGCTTTGGAGGACAGGGTCAAAATTCAAAATGATCTGGACAAGTTGGAGAAATGGTCTGAGGTAAACAGGATGAAGTTCAATAAAGATAAATGCAAAGTGCTCCACTTAGGAAGGAACAATCAGTTTCACACATACAGAATGGGAAGAGACTGTCTAGGAAGGAGTATGGCAGAAAGAGATCTAGGGGTCATAGTGGACAAGCTTAATATGAGTCAACAGTGTGATACTGTTGCAAAAAAAGCAAACATGATTCTGGGATGCATTAACAGGTGTGTTGTAAACAAGACACGAGAAGTCATTCTTCCGCTTTACTCTGCACTGGTTAGGCCTCAACTGGAGTATTGTGTCCAGTTCTGGGCACCGCATTTCAAGAAAGATGTGGAGAAATTGGAGAGGGTCCAGAGAAGAGCAACAAGAATGATTAAAGGTCTTGAGAACATGACCTACGAAGGAAGGCTGAAGGAATTGGGTTTGTTTAGTTTGGAAAAGAGAAAACTGAGAGGGGACATGATAGCAGTTTTCAGGTATCTAAAAGGGTGTCATCAGGAGGAGGGAGAAAACTTGTTCACCTTAGCCTCCAATGATAGAACAAGAAGCAATGGGCTTAAACTGCAGCAAGGGAGATTTAGGTTGGACATTAGGAAAAAGTTCCTAACTGTCAGGGTAGTTAAACACTGGAATAGATTGCCTA
Organism: Gopherus evgoodei; assembly: GCF_007399415.2. NCBI lineage: Eukaryota > Metazoa > Chordata > Testudines > Testudinidae > Gopherus > Gopherus evgoodei. The sequence goes on from NC_044329.1 coordinate 67,271,554, forward strand.
GGGAAGTTGTGGAATCTCCATCGCTGGAGATATTTAAGAGTAGGTTAGATAAATGTCTATCAGGGATGGTCTAGACAGTATTTGGTCCTGCCATGAGGGCAAGGGACTGGACTCGATGACCTCTCAAGGTCCCTTCCAGTCCTAGAGTCTATAAGTCTATGAGTCTTGGAGTCACCATAGCTAGTTTTCTGAAAACATCTGCTCAATGTGCAGTGGCAATCAAAAAAGCTAACTGAATTATTGGAACCATTAGGAAAGAGATAGATAAGATAGAAAATATCATAATGCCACTGTATAAATCCATGATACCCCCACATCTTGAATACTGATACAGTTCTGGTTGCCCCATCTCAAAAAATATATGTTAGAATTGGAAAAGGTACAGAGAAGGGCAACAAAAATGATTACGTGTATGGAACAGCTTTCACATGAGAAAAGATTAAAAAGACTGGGACTGTTCAGGCTGGAAAAGAGTGATTGAGGGGGAAATATAATAGAGGTCTACAAAATCACGAATGGGGTAGAGAAAATGAATAGATAAGTTTTATTTATCCCTTCCATAACACAAAAACTAGGGGTCACCCAATTAAATTAATAGGCAGTAAGTTTAAAACAAACATAAGGAAGTACTTCTTCACACAATGCACAGACAACGCATGGAACTCGTTGATGGAGGATGTTGTGAAGGCCAAAAATATAAGACGGTTTAAAAGAGAATTAGATAAGTTCATGGAGGATAAGTCCATCTATTACTATTACCCAAGATGGTCAGGGATGCAACCCCACTGGTGTTGGAACAATTTTTTATTGTTTGGTGCTGAAAGCCATTGAACAAAACTGTAAACCTTGTACTTGATGGAAACCACTTAAAGCCAGGGGGTGCTGCCACACCCTCAGCATCCCTAGTTCCAGCTACCCCATGTTCTGGGTGTCCCTACACCTCTGCCAGAAGCTGCCACAGGATAACAGGAAATGGATCGCTTGGTAATTGCCCTGTTCTGTTCATTTCCTTTGAACTATCTGGCACTGGCCACTGTCAGAAGACAGGATATGGGGCTATATGGACCATTAGTCTGATGCATATGGCCATGTTTAAGTTCATTGGCCAATGTATCTGTCCCAAGCATCAAAAAACAGGTGTCTTTCCTGGGCCCAGCCAGATATTATGGACAGTTTGTGCTAATTTTTGCCTCACTGGCAACACTTCTCATAGGCCTTATTGAAAACTCATCCACAAGACAGATTGGAGTCACCTCAGTGAGACCAGGTGTTTCAGGAAATGAAGAGAATTCTCTGCAATAAATGCTTTCTGCACAGCCCCGACATCACACGGGAGTTTTTTACAGACCAGTGCCTCACAGTTAGCCCAGGGTATGGTCCTTTCCCAACTGTTCCAAGGCCACTAATATCCCATCCTCTTCATGAGTAGAAAGCCCCTAGACAGAGAGATGTGGTACTCTGCCCTCAAAAAGAAATACTTGCCCATCTGCAGGGCCATGAGTGTGCTAGTACACTACCTGTTGGGTACTGTGCTTATCTTGATCACTGATCGTATGGCTCTGCACTAGCTCCACATGATGAAATGTCCATGTCAGTTCTGAGCAGTAGAACACTGTCCAGGAAAGGAACAGCATAACACTGATTTCTGTTCTCTGACTGAGGAAGATGTAGGCATGACTGAGTGCACCAATGAGTCCAGTCAAAGAGGAGAGATATGTGGTCAGGTGTACTACATCTTTAAGCAACAGTCTGGCGCTTACAACACAGGCTGCTACAGGTTGCAGGCCCATTAATCTTTAGGTTACTAGTGTGACGAGGGCCCTAGAGACTGTGTATGTCTGACTATAAGTTTTGTTTCTCTGACTCAAGGCTCAGAGATCTCAAGGGCCATAAGAATAGGTTAAGCGGTTCCTCCTCAATCTGACATCTAAGGGAAAGGGAGAATAAGCCAGCCTGCTTACTAGAACAATAAGGAAGCACTAGGAATTCAGCCAGAAGGACTAAGTTTGGATGGTTTTTTTTAAGGAGACATACATTTTTGTTAGTTTGGTTTTGGCCTCCCCCTCAAGGACCCGATACACACACATACACACACACACTCCTCCAGACTGGTGGAGGTGGGAAGAGGGATTGGGCTTCCTACAGTACAATACCTCCCTGAGCCAGTTTGCCTCCACACCTTTCCCAACACAGGCAAGTCACTAAATGCCATAATTTGGCTCCGGTAACTTTGCTGGTTATTAAGGTTGCTGGAAAAAATTGTTTAAAAAATTGTTTAAAAGAAAAGTTAAAATAATTGTACAGTTGTTTTGTTAAGAACTCAGGCACTTGGATTCTTTGGGGAAAGGACTTGCAACTTGACTGGGATGTCCACCTGGCATCAAGAACGTATCTTTTACTGTCCTCTGGAATATTCACTCAAATTTGGCCAAGTTATAAGTTTATGCAAGTCTCAGATTTTAAATGCCTAGTACAGATCTGTTACAGTTTGACAGCTAAATTCTTTTAAGATCCTGTCCACACTGAGCATATTCTAGGGCTGCAGGGGCTGAGCTGGACTTCCCTGAAATTACTCTTCCTAGCTTCTAGAGGGCCACAATAGTTCTGGGCATCAAAACTGAAATAATTGAAACTCTCTCTCCTGCACTCTCATTCCCCACAGTGATGGTGCCCAGTCAGCCTGCAGAAGTAGAAGGAAATAGAATATCTGAAATGCAATGGACTGAAGACCATCAGGGAGCAGAGCCAACCTGTAAAGGGGGATATAAGAAGAACCAGGAGTGGCTCAGGGTGGGGATAAGGAACAACAAGTATGGGTTGCAGGAAGAGCATTATTATTATGAATAATGTTTATTATTCCCACGAATATATTTGGCTGTTTACAGAAGATAAAGAAATACTTGGTACCTGTCCCAAGAACTTTACAATCTAAATATTAGACATGACACAACAAGTAGGGGGAGACAAACAGCATAGAGGGTCTGGATGAGGAAGGACGAGGGTCACAACAACATGATCTTATAGTTACTCAGGTCAAGAATACACGTTCTCATAAGTTATCTGCTAGAATTGATACTATAACACTAGCTTATAGAAATCAAAGAATGGACTGGGACACTGCAAGTGGTAGTAACTCCAGCACAAACAGGCAGAGCTAAAAGTCCTTAATAATGCCCTTATAAATATAACAATATATTAAAAACAAAAAAGCAACAACTTAGCATTAAGATAAAGATACAGCACCACCTATTGGTGGAGGTTCTATCTATACTAATCATTACACTATTTTTGTATTTCTCTTAAGCAGAACATGATAGTAGTGTTTTTGCAGTTGTTTAGCCAGGAGCCCGAAAGAACAAAAATGCTGCTTATGGTTAAAGATACATCTTGGAGTAGGCATCCAGTTATTCCTTGTGCATGTAGCTTTTGCTTGCTGATTTTCAGGGATATATTCATGATCATACACATACAAAATGTCATCACCTTCTTTATAGACTTTCTGCCATGGAATTAGGAATCTACCATTTGCCAGCCAAATGGGAGAGCACTTTACTAAACGAAAAAGATTTAGTACAGTTAGCAGTTGGACAGCAGGCATTTAAACTGGGAGTAAAAAAACCTGAGATCCTTTGGCTTTCTACCTTCTGTCAAGCCTCTCATTCTATGCACCCATATTCCCCACTTCGAATCCCTCATTAAAACTCCCCTCTTTCACTCTCACTTCCTATATCATTCTGACCATCAATGTCTCTAAGCCTACTGATCTTGTACTGGAACAGCTATCCTGTGCATTATGTTGGCCTGAATTTGACTCTAAACTCTTTGGGGAACAGATCTTGTCCTTGTTTGTGCTTTGTGAAAACCCATGCATGCCCACAGCTCTATTTAATTTACAACACCACGCCAGGTTGTGGTGACCTGCACTTCTCTCTTCTAACTTTTCATGGGAAGTAGCTATTCCTATCTAATGGAGATTGTCCTTTAGTTTTTCAAAGTGTAGAATAGAAGTTTTCAAACATCAAGACTTCAAAAAATGAGCCCTTTACACATTGGGGCCTGGTGGGGTAAAATCTCATGATATTTCTGCCACTTCTAATGTAAAAATAGAATAATCTGCACATTAAAAATCCATACAGGGCCAATTAGTGTACATTCCCTCGTTTACTATTAGTGATTAGAATTTCAGTTTTTAAACTAAAAACTTAGAATTGTCTGTATCCCCATCAGCCAAGACACTCTGTGAATGATTAAGCACCACTGTTTAATTTTTTAATCACTGGAGACATAAAGTTGTAATTGCTAATCTACAAGTATTTATAATTTTAAATACTATTGCACTGAAGAGCATTTCAAGCTGCTAAGAGTGTGGGGAGCAGTGAGGTGGGATGTTGAATTAGGGGAGTCTGTCAGGCTAGGAAGAGGGAGCGGTTTTAATCTCAGGATGTGTACTTAGTGTACTCCACTGCTCCAGTGTGGAGATACATTTTGGTGGCTGGTGGCCCTCCTAAGGTCTCATAGAGGAAATCAGGACCTGTCTTCCTGAAGACTCAGCATCCTCACAGGAGGTGGAGGGGGAAGAGTAGATTTGGCATGGAAGTATCCATGGAGAGGGGCTGACTGGGCACTGGACTCAGGTCCAGAATTAGGCCTTATACTGGGGAATGCTGGGGTCTGCAGCTGAGGAGCAAAGATGCAGAAGGAGAGGGAGAACTGATGGTGATGCAGAGCCTGGCTGTGATGAGTGATAGGGGAAACAGCTGGAGACTGAGATGCCAGGGAGTTCCATGAAAAAATCTTCACAGCAGATGGAGAAAACTTGAGTGTAGGTTACAGATTTCTCCAACTGGAAAACAATGCTTTCCACTTAAAGTGGATCTGGCTTTGTAAAAAGCTTTGTGCACTAACCTGGGAAATCTTCGATATTGGCTAAAGACTTTATGGAACAGCTGTGATGCTTTTAGGTCTCTCAGACTCCTCTGGTCTGTGCCCAACCTCTGAATTACTTTCCAGCCTAGAGCCAATTATCCAGGTACTAAGTGTGTTCCCTACAGATACCAGTTCCCAGAATATGCTGAGGTATAGAGCTGGACAGGGAACAGTTTTCCTATTTCACTTTAAGACAAAACCTGAGTTGAATTTTTTCATAAAAAATATGAGAGACAGAGAGATGCTCACCCCAGAATATCCAAGAGCCAAGTGGTGGGGCACCTACCTGGTAAGTGAGAGAACCAGGTCAAGTCCCTGCTTTGCCATTCTCCCACATCCCAGTAAAGTGACCTAATCACTGCCCTCATCACTGATTATAAGACACTGGTAACACTACTGGGTTCAAAGGTGATTCACTATACTCTTCTGTGATGGCTACACCTCATAACCAAAGAGCAAATTAGACCTTACTATTCAGGAAACCGGAGTTATCCATGAATGGTTGTTTGCTATGGGGGCTACAAGTAGTAATAGCAAAACATGAACAGCAAAAGATGCCAGTGGAATTACATAAGTAGCACCAAAGGGTAGTAAAAGGAGTGGCCAGAAGTTATGTTAGGTGGCTGGCTTTAGTTCAAGATATAGACTCATAGACTTTAGGGTCAGAAGGGACCAATATGATCATCTAGTCTGACCTCCTGCACAAAGCAAGCCACAGAATCCTACCCATCCACTTCTATAACAAATCCCTAACCTACGTCTGAGTTACTGAAGTCCTCAAATTGTGGTTTGAAGACCTCAAGCTGCAGAGAATCCACCAGCAAGTGACCCATGCCCCACGCTGCAGAGGAAGGCGAAAAACCTCCAGGAGCCCTGCCAATCTGCCCCGGAGGAAAATTCCTTCCCCACCCCAAATATGACAATCAGCTAAACCCTGAGCATCTGGGCAAGACTCACTAGCCAGCACTCAGGAAAGAATTCTCTGCAGTAACTCAGATCCCATCCCATCTAACATCCCATCACAGACCATTGGGCATACTTACCTGCTGATAATCAAAGATCAATTGCCAAAAGTAAGCTATCCCATCATACCATCTCCCTTCCATAAACTTATCAAGCTTAGTTTTAAAGCCAGATATGTCTTTGCCCCCCCTACTCCCCTTGGAAAGCTGTTCCAGAACTTCACTCCTCTAATGGTTAGAAACCTTTGTCTAATTTCAAGTCTAAACTTCCTAGTGTCTAGTTTATACCCATTTGTTCTTGTGTCTACATTGGTACTAAGCTTAAATAATTCCTCTCCCTCCCTAATATTAATCCCTCTGATATATTTATAAAGAGCAAGCATATCCCCCCTCAACCTTCTTTTGGTTAGGCTAAACAAGCCAAGCTCTTTGAGTTTCCTTTCATAAGATAGGTTTTCCATTCCTCGGATCATCCTAGTAGCCCGTCTCTGAACCTGTTCCAGTTTGAATTCATCCTTCTTAAACATGGGAGACCAGAACTGCACACAGTATTCCAGATGAGGTCTAACCAGTGCCTTATATAACTTTACTAACACCTCCTTATCTTAGCTGGAAATACCTCGCCTGATGCATCCTAAAACTGCATTAGCTTTTTTAACGGCCATATCACATTGGTGGCTCATAGTCATACTGTGATCAACCAATACTCCAAGGTCCTTCTCCTCCTATTGCTTCCAACTGATGTGTCCCCAATTTATAACTAAAATTCTTATTATTTATCTCTAAATGCATGACCTTGCACTTTTCACTATTAAATTTCATCCTTTTACTATTACTCCAGTTTACAAGGTCATCCAGATCTTCCTGTATGATATCCCGGTCCTTCTCTGTGTTAGCAATACCTCTCAGCTTTGTGTCATCCACAAACTTTATTAGCACATTCCCACTTTTTGTGCCAAGGTCAGTAATAAAAAGGTTAAATAAGATTGGTCCCAGAACTGATCCCTGAGGAACTCCACTAGTAACCTCCTTCCAGCCTGACAGTTCACTCTTCAGTACTACCTGTTGTAGTCTCCTCTTTAACCAGTTCCTTATCCACCTTTCAATTTTCATATTGATCCCCATCTTTTCCAATTTAACTAATAATTCCCCATGTGGAACCGTGTCAAATGCCTTACTGAAACCGAGGTAAATTAGATCTACTGCATTTCCTTTGTCTAAATAATCTGTCACCTTCTCAAAGAAGGAGATCAGGGTGGTTTGGCACGATCTACCTTTTGTAAAACCATGCTGTAATTTGTCCCAATTACCATTGATCTCAATGTCCTTAACTATGGAAATGGAAAGTAACCTGCATAATTCCCGCAACAGCCATTGAAACATACCAGAAATGGTACTATTTCACCCATGGAAGGGGGCTATGAAGCCTTGCCAATGGCTGTATATTGACTTTGCAGAAAAATAAACAAATTCATTTAGTTGTGGTTGATGCTTATTCTCAGTGGTCAGAGTTGGTTCACATGACAACAACCTCTTTTGTTTGCCATGCAGAGTTTACCTACAGACCTCTTTTCAGATAATGGTCCATAATTTATTTCTGAAGATTTTCAGACATTTCTATGGCAAAATGTGTGGAAGCATATTAGGTGATGCTATCACCCAGCATTAAATGGATTGGCCGATTATTTTTTGCAGATATGGAAACAAGCGTTAGACCAAAATAACAGGGGATACGCTGCATTGCAAATTTCCTGTTCTCATATAGGTCTACCCCACAATCTGCCAGCTGAGTTTTTTAAGATATTAGTTAGATACTACATTTGATTTACTTAGACCAGACTTACTGAGAATACTCAGTGAAAAACAGCAAACAGTCAAAAACCCACAATGTAAAGCTTTCAGGTTTTTCTGCATAGGACAGGCAGTGTTGGTACAAAATCACAAGGGAGGGATGAAGTGGGGAAAAGATATGGTAAAGCAGATATTGGGACCAGTGACATGTTTGGTAGAGGTAAAAGGGGAGACAATGAAGAGGCACACTGATCAACTGTTACCAGATACAAGCTCAGGATGGTTATAGGACAGGGATCGGCGACCTGTGCCAGTTTGTTTACCTGCTGCGTCCGCAGGTTCAGCCGATCATGGATCCCACTGGACATGGTTCACCGCTCTAGGCCAATGGCAGCAGAGGGAAGCGGTGGCCAGCACATCCCTTGGCCCTCACCGCTTCCCACAGCCCCCATTGGCCTAGAGTGGTGAACTGCAGCCGGTGAGCCACAATCGACGGAACCTGCAGACGCAGCAGGTAAACAAACTGTCCCAGCCTGCCAGGGTGCTTATCCTGGTGAGCTGCATGCCAAAGGTTGCTGATCTCTATGCTAGAAGATAATGGCCAAAAGAGAAGGAGAATGAGCATGCTCCTGCTGAGCATGATCTATAAGGAATAGGACAAAGTTCAGGTGTCACTCACTTTTCCTGGCAGGTACCACCGACCTCAGTGAAATCACAGACCTCCCATACAGCTACATTTATGAACAGTTTCACTGTGTTTGTTTTAATTGAGGAATTCATAGGGCAGGAGTGTGCTGTTTTGAAAACTATATTAAAGTATACGAGCACCCTCTGCATAAAGCTATTAAAGTGAGGTCCATGTGGACTTGATCAGTATTTTCCTGATCCTGTTTGCAGGCTGGGGTAGGGAAACATGCAGTCTGGGTCTAGTAGCAGTCAGGCTGTAAAGAGGAAGCTTGTAGTAAGATGGGGTGAATTGTGCCTCCCTGCCTGGGGGACCAGCCTGCTTTCTCGATGTGTGTTTTTGGTTTTGTGTGTAAAAATTTTGGACATTAAGAAATAAAGTAATGTTATTATGCAACCTTCCCAAAAGGATATTTTGTGAGTTTATCTTACTTCTCTGTTTTTATGCCATGACTAACAAGGGGAAAATCCTATTAAATATTTTTTCATGTCCCTGGATTACAAGTCTTGTTTGGGAGATGTAAAGGCCAGACTAGCAAAGCATTGTTATACAGTCTCCCCACTCCTCCCAACCTGGTTCCTTCAAATGCCGCTGCTACTGATGCACTACATATTTACTAGTGTTTCATGCTACAATAGTATTTCCAAGGAAAAGCAAATTTATATTTACTTACTAAGACATTTTGGCATCGGGTCCCAGCCATCTGCAGTACATCTGATTAGATTCCAGGTGCTCTCACTCTTAGATACATAACCATCAAGACATCTGTAGAAAATTGTCACCCCTATATGTACTGGAAAATCTTTTTCTCTGTGGTTTTTGTAATAGCCAGTTAATGTGCCATTTTCTATATGTGGATAGTCACAGAGTTTCACTTTAAAAGAAAGTTTGGAACATATATATATTACAAAGTACATGAAAAAAAGTCACTGTTATATTCACTCATCAGTTCTCTCCTCAGTTTTAGTACTTTGCATTTGAATGTTACATTAAATGTAGTCATGAGTTCAGGACATATACAATATGATGATCTGGGTTATTTTACTTTTCACCTCCATAAGCTTTTCCTACTAAGTAGAATGGGGCAGCTTTAGAAATTATTGCATAACAGCTTGTTATTCACAGACTCCAGGAAAGATTACCCTGTTCTCTGGAAACTCATTGGAAGATGTGAGAGGAAGGGAGAGCTCTGCAAGATTCCACTCACAGTTCACTCAAAATATTCAACTGGCGCATGCATTACTGCTTTCACCTGGTGAGCAGGAGGTCCTGCTCCCAGAACCCACATATTATGAGGGATCTGTTTGTGGTACAGGGCCATTCACAAGTGGGCAAGATGGTACCTTGGAGGTGACTGCTTTCCCTCCACACACAACAAGCTCTTTGTTTACCACAAAATCTGTAGTCCCATTATCAGAGGGTTAATTTATAATGACACTGGTGGGCTTCCCTTCCTCCTGTTTTAGACAGCTCTCATTTATTGCTAAATATCAAGGGCCAAATTCCTCAACTTTTACTTAGTCTCTACTCAACAAAACTCTCTCACTGCAGCCACTGGGATTTTATCTGAGGAAAGATTAAGTAAACGTTTGAGAAAAAACTTTAGCATAGGAAGAACCACCTGGAAAAAACTGTGACAGTTCAGAATAAATGAAGGTACCAAATCTCAGGGCACAAAACTAGGGCTGTGGTGTATATGAATGACTCAGAGTCTAAATATGCCCCATAGAGTTTCTTATCATTCATATTATACTGGTATTGTGCCTGGCATGCTTCCATTTTGATAAGTAAAATACAGAGATACAAATCTTCCCTGTAGGAGGTTGATCCTAACACTTTTGCCAAGTCAATCATAGTGTATATGTTACTCATATAGTTATTTACGACTATGCTATCTGATATCATACCACTTTGTTTTCACAGGGACTTTTTCCAAGACATTTAAAGTAAACTTTGCAAAAGATATGAATCTTTCATTTCTGTTTACTGCAGAAATGAAGCCACCAGCTCCTTTTTATTTAAATATTTTTATACTGTCAACTGCACACATATATAATCATGGATTTTGATAGTGTCTAAACACATTAAGACATAAAAGCAACCTACAGCTACATCTTGGAATAGGTAACCAGCCATTCTTTGTACATTCTGCTGTCTTTTCCCTGTTGTATGTGTCAAAGTGAAATCCACGATTACAGTCTACTCTGATTACATCCTCTTCTCTGAACACTCTCTTTTGGGGCTGGAAGGTTCCATTAGTCACTGCTGGAGGATCACAAGTAATTTCTATACAGAAATAAACAAACAAGTTGAAATGAAAACAGGACTTAAGGCCATAAATCCCCTTCAGTTAAGATTCTTTATATCCATCTTTTTTATTACCTCTCGACATTGCAATATACGAGCATTTTCTGCATCAAACTGTGAAAGTGAGATCCTTGAGCGCTTAATGAATTCTGTAGCTATTCTCCTGTCTCTGCTGCTGGGAAGATCTGCTTAAGGTAATTTTATTTTATTTTGCTGTGTGGGGACCAGGGAGCAGGTAGTTGTTCTTACAAGTATCATTCTGATTAAGGTGGGAAAGCTTTTTCAAAAAGGCAAGTCTTGCAGTGTGACCTAAAACTGGGCAGACAAAATTTTTGTTATGTCATCTGGAAGTTCATCCCAGAGCTAGAGCTGGATTTCCTTCACCAAAAATACCTTCTCTCTCTCTCTCTCTCTCTTTCACACACACACACACACACACACACACACACCCCCTAGGCTTGATTTGCATTGTCCCAAAGGAGTGAAAGTCTTGGCACATCATAAATGGAGATGTGAGTTCCAATGAAGATCAGTCCTGAGCTACTAATGGCTTTGTGTTCATGATCAGAAGAACCCCTCCACAATACATGGATTCTGGAGAAAGAACTCTCCACCGCTCATTCCAGGTGGAAGCTCTACTCTAGGATCGGCAATCTGCCAGGTCCACCCATAATTTACCCAGCCAATCTCATTAGGGCAAGGAGTAGAGCAGGGATCGACAACCTTTGGCATGTGGCTTGCACCCTGGCAGGCTGGGCTGGTTTGTTTACCTGCCACGTCCGCAGGTTTGGCCGATCACGACTCCCACTGGCTGCAGTTTGCACCTACATAGTAAGTGAGAGAACCAGGGCAAGTCCCAGCTTTGCCACTCTAGGCCAATGCGGGAGCTGCAACCGGCCGAACCTGCGGACGAAGCAGGTAAACAAACTGGCATGGCCCACCAGGGTGCTTACCCTGGTCAGCCGCATGCCAAAGGTTGCCGATCCCTTCTCTACCTCTTGCCCTAATGAGATTGGCTGGGTAAGTTATGGGTGGACCTGGCAGGATTAACCCTGAGGTGAGAAATGCAGAACATAATCCTTAGTGTCCAGATGAGACAAGGGTCCTACAAACAAGACTCCTTCACTACACAACGCTGATTCCACCCCAGAGCCACTTAATTTTAATAGCTAGCTTTCAAATAGACCCTGCTTTCTCTTCACCACATTCAAATAGCCCTTAAATACTCAGGAATCCCCCAGTCTCCTGGAAAGTCATCCCTCCAAGACATATTTTACTATATGCCATCATGGAAATGGACAAGTCAGTTCTGGTGTCAGAAATTAAAGTGTCCACTCATTCTATAGGGCTCATTGCACTATCGATAAGTATATGAAAGGCTCCTATCCCATTGGTACCTATATATCAGGCCCACATGCCAGAGCATTTTCTTCAGTCCATATAATAGTGAACCTGGGAGTGATAGGGAACAGGTCCTAAACAAATCAGAATACAATAAATATAATTACAACTCCCATAGCATGGCATGAATAAGAGGCATTTGAGTACATGCATGAATTTCAGCTGCTCTCCTGATTACAGCAGTACCACTTATAGAAATATTGGGAATGCTCACCTGCTTCTGCACTTTGAACTCTGCAGTGTTTTGGGGAATGCACTCAGCCCTGCTGTATCAGGCATAGATTATGTACATGGATAGTCTCTAGAGCTTCATAAAAATTAGACTGAATAACAAATGACGTGAGCTGAAGTTGTATATATGAGAGTTTGCTGTAACAGCGCTTGACTATATCAGCATTGAGTATATTTAATATAACCCCACACCAGGGAAGAGTTAAGCTAAAGTGTTGTTGAATATTTTGATTAATTTTGCATCTCACCTTGTCCATTAGCACATAAAGCCCAGAGAAGCTGAATGACGATACAGCTCAGCAAAGTCATCCTGGTGGTTGACAAAGTAAACCCAGCACTCGTAATGGCTGACGTTGAATTCTGCTCCTTTCTGGATTCTGTCTTCAGCAACTGCTTTTAAAGATTGATCTTGCTTTCTAACCCCTCCCTGTAGTTGTATCACCTTTCTTTCAACAGAAAGTTACTAGAGATAACATATGTAAACTCTACCGGGAACACAGTTCAAGGATTTGGTTTTTTCCCAATATTTTCTTTCAGTACATGAAATTTCTCTCCACACAGGGTGATCTGGGAAATACTTGTACTAAATACTAAGCTATCTACTACTGGGAGTTCAGAAAAATTTCTCACGTGTAAATATCAGAAAAATTATAGTTGCTTAAGCTACATCTTTGGTCTTCAGAAATTTTCACTATGCGTTCCTCAAGTTGGTTTTCATTTCTATTACTACATTCTTTATTCTGTTTTCCAAAATGGGCAATTAATTGTTCAACACAAATTTTCATACTACAATCTGCTAACCTAAGAGTTCACGTAGAGTTTCTGTGGATCTGAAGGGACCTGTAGTTTTGAAATGCTGGAAAGGGAGGTCATGATTTATTCATATGTTTAAAGAGGGGTTCCTGGGTACAGGAAGTTTGAGAACAATGTGCACAAGAAGCATTTGTTGGAATCTTCAGAACTTCCTATTGGGGAAAATAAATCAGTTTTATAAACCACCTTTTTTCTTTCTTCAGAAAGAAGAAGCACACCATGCACTATGGACAACCATTAAACTGATTTTCCATCATGTCTGAATACTTAATCTGGAACATGTATTTCAAAAAAAATGTGTCCAATTGTAAGACTTTAGTTGCTGAAGTTGATCCAAATTAAACGTTTTGTTTGAAATTACAGCGTTGTCAACTTTTCTGATTTGCCAACGTTTTTCAAGATTTTTAGAATCACTTTGACTTGAATGGTTTTTCTTTCTTTATTCCAGTATTTTGGAAGTGCCAGCGAACCAAACAAATCAGTTTCTCACCCAGCTCCAATTCTACCATGTCAGACTATTTCATCTGGCACATGCATTTCCAAACAAAAAACCAATGTGACTCAATGAAAGAATTGGGTCTTCAATATTAAAAATCTTGGATCTTATCCCACTACTGCCAAATTTGACCTAGTACAAACTCCCACTTACTTGCAAACAAAAAGAAGAGCAGTGAAGCACACAGCAATAGGAACAGATGTAGTACAAGAGAAGACAAATACATTGGCTAACTAGACCAATGCCTCTTCCACAAGGCTACAAGGGGATTTTGAGGGGAGGGCATTCACTCAGGACTAGCCATCATGTGCTCTCTGGCAAAAAGACAACCATCTACCAGAATGTGCCTGTGCATTGTACTGTAAGCCCAAAAACTACTCACTCCATAGAAATTAAATAAATAGCTAATATTTTTATTAATGCATTTCCAGAACCAAAAGCAGAATATAAGTTGAATACAGTGAGAGTTCAGGTATGTGAGTTGTGTGTCGATCCCCTCTTTCATTTGTTTTGTACCAGTGTACGCAGAAGTGTTATAAGCACCCATTATTTTTAAAAGCAGAGTCTTTTTCTGGGAGTCTTGGAAATCCTTTTATGAAATTACCCTAAATTTGCACTACTTGCTCTAATCCTGCACTTGAAATATCACAGCAATTTTTCAAGGCAAACTCCCTGCCGTATGATTTTACAGCACTTTAAAATATTGTCCGTAAACTGAAACTCTGCTGCAAGCATAGGTAGGTGCTGCCCTACAAACAATGTTCAGAAAGCTGCAGATGTTTTGTTTTACTAAACAGCCAAAATCAGCCGTTGGTCAGAACTTGATGGTTAACTGGTCTGTTCATTCCCTCTGGGGCACCTGGCATTGACCACTGTCAGAAAACAGGATCCTGGGCTAGATGGACCATTGGTCTGACCCAGTATGTTCATTCTTCTGTGCTTATGTTTTTGATCATTACCCTGAATGTCACAAACACCCTCACTTCTCTATGAAATTTTGCAGGATCTCCTGACCCCACAATAAAGTTCCTGTCTCTCTTGCTGTATGACCGACTCCTTCTCTTGCATACACATCTGAAGGTGGCAGGATATCCTGGATGTATTTGTATGGCTCCCTTTTCCCTCCTCAAAGTTAGCAGGATGAGGGTGCAGTTGGGCTGGCAGATGCAGTAGACAGAACCATGAGGGGATATCTAAACTAGAGTTTTTACCTCAAATTAATGCATTATCAATTAATTCAAGCTAGTTATTATTTTGTAAACACTAGTTTGAACTCTCTTCAAACATTTGTCACAGAATACTAACATGGTTTGCCCTAGGCTGATCCCTCTGGTTAAAGACAAACATTCGGGAACTGCTCACACCACCCTTTACACTCACATTAAATCCCTGAGTTAACCATCAGTCAATTAAATGGAGGCAAAAAAACTCTAATGAAGCCAAGCCCCAAGACACAGCATTTCACCACTGGAGGCTGGCATTGTGCAAGCGTGAGTGTTTATCAAACATTGATCAGAAGTTCATTGGTCAAACAGACACTTTGAATTCTGGCATGAAGCAGCATTGAATGTGGTAAATCACGTTTTGAAGGAATTCCCCCTTGTATGCCAAAGGCTAAGGAAAGAAAAAATGGTCATCATGAAGTAACTTATCCTGGTGTTTTTGAGTGGAGTCAGTATAGGGCCAACCAACTACCACCTACGAATATTTCTGCTGTCCACAGTGTTTCCGACAGATACCTCTGCACAATGTCTAATAATCAAGCCTGGTCCATCAGAGACATTAATATGCTCTGAATTCTCATATCATCTCCCCTATTCCACAAAGTTTGGGAGTCTTTGAATTCATGGGTTTGATTTGAGTCCGTCTCTACTAAAGAACCAACCTGTAGGGAAGAGCAGAGAAGCAGTTTCTCTTACCCAAACACTGTGGTGCAGGTGACCAGGTTTTCCCACTGTATGTGATCCATTCAGGTCCTGTCAGGGTGTATCCAGGATTGCAGTTGTACTGCACCTTGTCATTCTCCCAGTATGCTGATTGGTTGTCTCTAACAATGCCCCCAAAATCAATGGCAGGTGGCTCTTCACATGCTGGAGCTGCAATAGATGAACAGACTTTATTGCTGTTGTTTGATGTAGGGAAATGTTCTAAGATCATTTGGCTTACTAATGAAAACCCGGGGCTGGCCTTACCATGAGGCAAACTGAGGCGGACACCTCAGATGCAAGACTGGAGGGGGAGTGCACATGTATTCTCTCTGCTCTAGATGTACAGAGATGGTGGAATGCTGTGCTGGAGGAAGGAGGGCACAAGAGACATAACAGGTAGGCAGAAGAAAAGGTGAGAGGGAATAACAGAAAGTAGCAGGAGCTGCAGGGAAAGAGAGGAGGAGGAGCCTCTTATGTACCTGTCTAGCACCCCAGGAGCCTGGACTGATTAACACCAGTTTCTCAGGGAGTTTCCTGCTGCTTCCCTGAACCCACTTGAGGAGAACAGGCAGTCAACTGAAGTAGTAGGAGCCAGTTAGGCCCTTAAGATACTGATATCTTCCTTCACTCAGGCCCTGCTACCAGCCTGCTTATTTATCCCCTTCAATTGAGTGTTGAGAGGCACTATAGCTGGCACAGAACAGCAGTCATGAGCGAAAAAAGAAAACGCCCCTTTGAGGCAGCATTCAGAAAAAGAAAGACAGCAAAGGAAGCTTTTCTATCTAAGCAGGAAGGATCTCTCCTGACATACATAGACACAAATGTTCACGGTGAGCCTTCCAGCCCCAGTGAGGATGTGAGTGGTGAGGAGATGGCCAATCTTCCAGTTAGAGTGCAGGTGACCTGGCAGCTACTGCAGCATCCATATCTCCATCTCAAATGGGTGTAACCGTGCACATTCCTGAAGAGAAGTGTAGATCAGAGAAGAGTGCGGTGGAGGCACAAGAAACAGCTGCTGCTGAGTTTAGTTCCTTAAGTTTAGATGATCCAGGACCCTGGACCCACTTGAGCTAAAAGTAGCCTGAAGGACTTCCTTGTACTGCATGGGCCACAGCAAGTGAAAAACTTCATGTTCCCCAAAGACAACGAAAATAGAAGTTTCCATCCAATACATTACTGGCATGAAATCCCCAATGGTGACAAAGTGGAGAGATGTGACCTGCGTCAGTTGGCCCACCGAGCCACTGGGGGACGGTGGGGAGCTACTGACTCACTGGCCGGCCTGAGTCACACCACCTGTCACTAGAGAATTAGTGGAGGTGGGGGTGCCGGCAAGGGTCTCTATCATTGTCAGGATTCTGCTACTCGAGGCTGGTTGGCCAAGATAGGGGAATGCAGGCCCACCCAACTCCACTGTGTTCCAGCCCAGATTCCTGACAGTGGCAGGGCGAGGATCCTGCCACTGGGTCAGTGGGGGTCCTTCCGCAACACGCTGACCAAATAGACTCACCGCACTTTGCAGTTCTGTCCCTAGGCTACTTCCTACCCGGTCACTTGAGTGAGTCCTTCTGGTCCCTCCAGCTTATCTGGGTACTCAGCTGCTGGCAGCTTCAGCTCCCCCTCCGCATCAGGCTCCTCTAGTTCCTCCGGGTACCTGGCTGCTGGCAGCTCCAGCTCCCTCTCTGCATCAGGCTCCTCTAGTTCCTCCGGATACTTGGCGGCAGGCAGTCCTGGTAGCCCCAGTCCTTCCTCCAGGTCAGGTTTCTCCTGGTCCAGGGCCTCACCTGGTGCAGCAGCAAGGTCTAAAGGGAGCAGCCAGCGATCTACATCTGCCTCCCTCCCTGGTGCTGCCCTGACTGGGCTAAGAGCCCTGCCCTTTGTACTTCCTGTTCCACCCCTTGCCTTTGGGGGAGATGGAGTAAGCTTGACCTGGCCCCACCCACTCAGGGTGAGAGAGTGGCTCTTTATCCTCAGGTTCGGAGGGAAGCCACTCTGGATCCCTACAAGAGGCCATGGCTTATATACTCAAAAACCAGAATGCTGCATACTGTTTTTGTTGCAAATTCTTCCAGTCTAATGTTCCAGCCACAATGGGTTCTACAGGAACAAAGAACTGGAAAAATCTGGCTAGAAATCTGACATGCCACGAGAAGGCAGCAAATCACTAGAGAGCATTCCATAGGTGGAAAGAGCTTGAGATGAGACCAAGGTTAAAGACCACCATAGATGATCAGCATCAAGAGAAGATTGTATCAGAGTCTCTTTACTGGCAAAATGTTCTGAAAAACTCATTGCCATTGTGAGAATGATTGCTACCCAAAACCTAGCACTTCAGATCAGCTGTATGTGCCAAACAATGGAAACTTACTTAAGTGGAAGCTGATGGCTGGGTTTGATGCTGTACTCCAGGAGCATCTAAGAAGAGTCACCATCCAAGAAATGTACATGCACCACTACCTTGGAAAAACAATTCAAAATGTGATCATACAGTTACTGGCAACAAAAGTCAAACAGAAGATTGTGGCAGATCTGAAGTCAGCAAGATATGACTCTGTTATTCTTGACTGCACACCTGACATCAGCCATACGGAACAAATTATTTTAATCGTGCTTTTTGTAACAACAGAACCTAGAAAAAATGTCCCTGCAATGGTGCCTGTTAGAGAGCATTTTCTAGAATTTATTGACATTGATGATACTACAGGAGCTGGTATGACAAATGTGCTTCTTAAAAAGCAGGAAGATACAGGAATTGCAATAGCTGAAATGAGAGGCCAGGGTGACGATAATGGTGCCAACACGAGGGGAAAGAACAGAGGAGTGCACACACAGATCCGAGAGTTAAATCTTTGAACTTTTTTTGCCCCATGCAGTTCTCATTCATTGAACTTGGTGGTCAGTGATGGAGCATCAGCTTCTAGTGAGGTTGTTGATTTTTTTTAATGTAATTCAAAGCATCTATGAATTTTTCTCTGCATCAACTCATCAATGGCAAATTTTGAAGCAATGTCTAGGAATATCCTCTCTGACACTGAAACCACTGAGCACCACATGATGGGAAAGTCAAGTGGAGGTGATAAAGCTTATCAAACACCAAAATGGGAAAATAGTTGATGCTATAATTGCCATTATGGAGGATAATGCTATGACAGGTACTGTTTGTGGGAGAACAGTGGGAGAAGGAAATTGAATCACCAGAAATATACATAACTTCAAATTTCTGTGTGGCTTAGTGTTGTGGTTTGACATACTCTTTGAAATAAATGTTGTAAGCAAGAGACTCCCCCCTTCTAGTGACAGAAAAATCAGCAGCAGGAAGTCAGGTGTAGGATTTCTTTCCAGTCCTCTACCCAGTTGATAATCTGGGTTAGCTCCTCCCCTGATCAGTCAGACCTTGTGGAAATAGGGCTTTCCCTAGTCTGGGGAGTGACTGCTCCACACTGCGCTATTGGCCTAACTCCCATGAGAGGCCATAGCAGCAGTTTGGGTGAAAGCTTATCCATCACTCGAAGGCTCAGCTACAACTTGGAGTTCCCAATCTATTCCAATTCAAAAACCCTGCTTAATGTCCCAGAAAGAGAATAGGACACATTCTGTTTCCTAGTAGTTGTGTTTGTAAGTATCACAGATGGCCGATACCTGCAACTAGATAGGGCCTCTTGTGCTAATTGAGCTAACAAATTAACTATAAAAAGTGAGTAAAAAAAATCATAAAATGTCACAATAACCTAGATCAGGGGTTCTCAACCTTTTTCTTTCTGAGGTCCACTCCAATCGTCTATAAAAACTCCATGGTCTACTGTGAGGCTACACCCCGTGTTCTTCAGAGAAATATGCTTATGATGTGAATATCACATAACTAAGTTGTATGTGATGCAAGATGGGTCTTGTGAGAGATCCTTGGAAAGGTTCTGATTTAACCAAATACGATTATCCTATCTGTATGCATGTATCATTGTGGTATCTGAAGTTAGGAATATAAACTCAGTATCTGTTGCAAAATTGTTTGCATCAGGGAAATGCCTACCAGACAGTAGACAATCAGCCTGAATGGGCCATTAGGAAGATCAATAAGATTTTGAAGATACTAATCTCCTGCCTTCCTGGGTCAGGCCCCCAAATTAGGCTGTCAGTGTTTTTCCATTAAGAGGGGGTGGAGAGGTCAGACTAGGAAACAATAGATTCCTTCCATATGTAAATTCTTTTTAAGGCTGGTGAGTGTGTTAATAGAGGTCACTGGTTTTTCACTGAATCCCCGCCCAGAATGACTTCTGGAAACACTTAAAACTGATCTGGGGAGAAGGATGGAGACCCAAGCTGAGAAAGGTCAGCCTGTGACAGGTGTACCTGGAGATTTAAGCTGCAAGCGATGGAGTTTACCTTCAAGAAACTCTGCAACCTTCATAAAACAACATGTAGGATGAAAAATTGCTATTTGTAGCCAATTATTTTAATGTAGCAAGCCTAGTTTAAGTGTTATATTTGCTCAGTAATCTGCTTTGATCTGTTTGCTATCCCTTATAATCTCATAATTTACCTCTTGTAGTAAATAAACGTCTTTTTTGTTTGTTTCAAAACCAGCATGTGCAATTCATGGGGGAGGGGCAAAAAGCTGTGCATTGAGCAGGGGGTGTGGGGTGTGATTTTTATCTCTCTATATAGTGCAAGACAATATTATTTTTGGCTTACACCCCAAACGAGGTGTGTACATGAGTGCTGGGTAAATCCCCGAGCTGAACTCTCCCACACCAAGCTGATTTCAGTCTGTTTCTGTGGCTGCGCATGGCCTTGTCTGTGTGTGCTAGAGAAAGCTTGAGGGCCTGGCACAGCAAGGACAGGATGAGGAAGCCCAGGCTGGTGGAACAGGTGGGCTCAGTGGGACCCAAGTATATCAGGTGGCACCCTGGAAAAGAGGGTCTAACCCATCACACCCACCTGTGCCAAAACTACTGGTTTTCTGCGTATAAAAGCCAGGGCTGGGGTTAGGGGGTAGCAAGCAGGGCAATTACCTGAGGCCCCATGCCACAGGGCATCCTATGAAGCTAAGCTGCTCAGGCTTTGGCTTCAGCCCTGGATGACAGGGCTCAGGGCCCCAGGCTTCAGCCCTATGCAATGGGGCTTTGGCTTTGTGCCCCAGGCCCCAGCAGGTCTAACACTAGCCCTGCTTGGAGAATCCCCTGAAACCTGCTCAAAGCCCCCCTACCTCCCTGGAGGGCCCAGACCCCTGGTTGAGAATCACTGACCAAGCTAACAAACATTGATAGGAAAAAATACAAAGGGGAACCAGAAAGACTAAATAGTCCAAACAATATGGCTTACTGATATAACTCAGGGTTAAAATCATATTTGATAAACCAGAAAATTTGGGTTCAGACATTAATGAATCAAAATTGGTGTGTCAGCTATCAGTAGGGCCCTACCAAGCCCTGTCCTGTGAAATCTGATCTCCCAAAATCAGCCAGGCTGGGTAGGGACAGGACTTGTCCTTCTCCTGTATGGCTGTTAAGGGGAGAGATCAGACCCCCCTCCACAGGCAGCGCAGCAGTGAGAGTGGAGCTGAGCTCCAAACTGCCTCCCCCCATGGTTCCTGCTGGGGCTGAGGGCACCCGGGCTGCTGTCTCTGATAACTCCTGCCTGGGCGCCAGGCCACTCAGACTCGAGGCTTCTGCCTTCTCACTGGCTCCATGCATTAATTCACTGCTGGCCCTGACTAGCAACTAGGAGCCCCTGGTTGGGGCACTCCCAGCAGCACTGGGGAAATCAGATCTATCTCCTCCTCTGGGATAAGTGAGTATGGCAATCCTGCAACCCCTCTGCAATAGTTTTAGGACCCTACCACACACACACAAGATCCCCTTTTGAATCATGACCCCCAAGGTTACAACACTGATATTTCAGCTGTAAACATCTGAAATCATGAAATTCACCAATTTTAAGACCCTGCAGCCATGGAATTGACCAAAATGAACCATGAATTTGGTAGGGCCCTAGTTATAAGGACTAAGTGGTGGACACAATTAATGAGAGAATGGGCTATTCCACCAACTGCCTTTTTGAGTCCTTGAAGGAAGGACTTTAAGGGCAGGGGAATATGGCAGACCAGATGGAGGTTACTGGAGCAACATTTATCTTTGTGACTATTACCCTGCTTTCTCCTAGGACCCCAGAGCTTCTTCTTAATCTAATCCCAAGAGATGTCCTGACCAGACGTGGCCAAAACCAGGGACCCGGGTAACATTTCAGTGGAACCCTCTACTAGTGCCAGATGAATCTCAACCACAATCTGAGACAAAATGGGATTGAACTGTAACAACAGCAATACAACAGCTCCAATCCATCTTACCTAATACCAGAAACCCTGATTTTAATACTTTACATTTCTAATGCTTGAACCACTTTCCTTTTCTGTGCTCTTTAATGAAAGGTCAAAAGGATTTTAATAATGCATTTGCCATAGTACTAAGCAAGCTGAGACTCCTCTCCCCCACGCACACTTATACCAAACTGCAAACATTGTTTTACATTATTTAATGTAAAAACAGTGACTGGGTTATGTTAACACCTTTAGCCTATATATTCCATCTAAATCAATACAACGGGCCTGGGAAAGATATGACAAGCCCTATGTTTTGCATCACCAGTACTAAGTGAAAACCCTGAAACCTGTAGTCACAGGGTGTGTGTGCATGCGTGCGTGCATGCATGTGTGCAAAGAGTTGTCACGTTTTATGGAGATTTATCTTTCTGTTTTGTTAAGGTCAATTAATGTAAAAACTTCTGTGTAACTGTTTATAGCCATCCATGTGTTCTGCCATATGGGGTCATGGACAGTGCCTCAAACTGTAATGATTGTGCACATGCCCTGACAGGACTGACAGCTACATTCATATCTGTGACTTCAAGGACAGAGAAAGCTCACCAATTGGATTGGAAGTTGTTAGCAGCTTCTTCTTTACTGTTTATTTAATAACCAATGTTCCCCTTAAACTTTCCGCTTTCCCTGCTTTGCACGGTGCATTTTGCATAATCTCTAACTGGTTGATTCTTTTTTTCATGAGAACCTTGTATAGGTCTTATATTGCAGTCTGTCACTGAACTCACAGAGTATCCCACCATTTTCCACCTGCCCGCTTGAAGCTCTTCTCAAACCAATTCCACTGCTTAATGGTATCTGACACTATTGCAAGGGAATAGACAATGCCAAACTGAAGCCAGTGTGCCTGTCACTGACAGGTCCAGAATCTGTTCAACCTAGTATTTAGCTGTGACATTGAGTACCTTCCCCAGACCTGAGGAAGAGCTCATTTTGACTCAAAAGCTTCCCTCTCACTTTCTCTCCAATAGAAGTTGGTCTAATAAAAGATATTAACTCATCCACCTCATCTTGCTGAGCTCTAGACCCCTCATTTAAAAACTGCTGTCACTACCTGTGGAATAAAGTGAATTGCATTGTACATGCGCTTGGTGGGATAGTGGATCTCAATGGTACAGGGATATGGGTGAGTACATTGGGATATGGGTAAAAAGCTAAAACGTTTGATCACCCAACTTGGCTAATAAATTAATGTAATGTAGATGTTAAAGGTCCAAATCTCCCTCAGTATTGTTCTTCTAATTATGCATTTTAGCATTTTGAGATTATTTTTTTTGGCTTAGATTATTATTCTAGACTTTATCTTCTGCTTCTCTGGATAAGTTGAATGCTTGGTAATAATTTCTGTCTTAGACTAATTCAGAAAGTAATATATAATACTGTACTTCATATCCAATTTTAGTCCTTTTCTTTCAGGAAAACAAGGGTCCCCTCTTCTCCAGGGAATGGAGATAGCCCTCCATTCTTCTGATGAAACTGAAGCTTACTTTGGCAAATGGAATACAATTACCAAACTTCCCAGAA
Organism: Gopherus evgoodei; assembly: GCF_007399415.2. Lineage (NCBI taxonomy): Eukaryota > Metazoa > Chordata > Testudines > Testudinidae > Gopherus > Gopherus evgoodei. The sequence goes on from NC_044329.1 coordinate 67,294,991, forward strand.
AATACTAGTATATGAGGTCCTGGTCCACTAAAGCATTTAAGCATGTGCCTCATTTTAAGCATGAGTAGTGCCACTGACATCAAGCTAGCCATATAGATTTCAAATAATAATAATCTTTCTGGGTGTGAGCCATTCAGTAGCAGCAGACATATTGGTGTGACAATGTCCAAGACTTAAACTCTTCCCATTAGTTCTGCTCCAGCTGAATGCTGAAAATATCCTTAGATGTAAAAAAGAGGGTTTCCCTGAGGATAGGACTGTTATCAAACAACTAAATGACAGTTACTAAAACTGTGGTTCTAAAGAGAAATATGTACTTTAGCTGCTATCTGTACAGTTCTAGAATAAGAACATTGTAGAGATGTATGAACTGATGTCTTCAACCTTTGTGGTTGCCTTTGTATATTCTCTCCTGGCTCTTATTTCCCTTGTATTGTGTGTATATCTGCATTCGCCTAAACTTCTCATAGTGTGATAGTGTCTCTCTGCTTTCCCTGGAATTATGGGCTTATGAATTTCCTCAGAGCACAAAACACTGTAGTAAAAGCAAACCCTACATCCAACAAGGTGAAACTAGATCCCTTTGGTTTACTGTAGGCACAAGGTGACCTTGTTCTTTCAGATGCCTGAGGACTCCAGTCTGATTGCAGCAATTCAGATTTAGAGTCATAATTGAGATTTACATTTTCAACGCAAAGCATAATCCACAGGCCTGAGTTAGACATCCAGGCGTCCAAAACAAGGAATGGGGAGAACTAGGTGCCTAAGAATAGGCTTTTCAAAAGGCAGCACAATGAACAAGGAGCCACTGAAGCTAACCACTAGGAAATGCCAAGGAGTAGGGTGTGGCCTAAGCCTACCCCTCAAAGGCAGTTAAGCATCTCTCACCACCTTTTCCTGGAATTAGGTGCTGAAACTGTTTCTCACACAAAACTGAGGAGGAGAGGCTGCTGCCCTACCTTGTAACTTTTAGCCCTGTTGATAGAGTACTCACCCCTGATGCAGAAGACCTGGGTTCAGTTTTCACAGATACTCCTATCTGATATGGCACAGGGAGTTGAACCCAAATCTTTTACCTCTCATAAGCATGCCCCTAACCCCTAAAAGAGTTTCTCTCTCTCTCTCAACTTGGCCTGTTGATCCCATTCCACTTTTATATTAAATAGTCATTGGACTCTATGGCCCAGTAGTTAGGGGAATATAAGGACCGCCATACTGGGTCAGACCAATGGTCCATCTAGTCCAGTACCTTGTCTTCCAACAGTGGTCAATACCAGGTTCTTCAGAGGTAATGAACAAAACAGGCAATCATCTAGTAACCCATCCCTTGTAGCCTGTTCCCAGCTTCTGGGACACAGAGACTAGGGACACTTCAGAGCATGGTTTTGCATCTGTGCTCAGCCTGGCTAAAAGCCATTGATGGCCTTATTCTCCATGAATGTATATAGTTCCTTTTTGAACCCTTTTATAATCTTAGTCTTCACAATATCCTCTGACAAAGAGTGCCACAGGTTGACTGTGTGTTGTGTGAAGAAATACTTCCTTTTGTTTGTTTTAAACCTGGTGCCTGTTAATTTCATTTGATGACCCCTAGTTCTTGTGTTATGAGGAGGTGTAAAAAACACTTCATTATTTACTTACTCCACACCAGTCATGATTGTATAGACTTCTATCATATCCCCTCTTAGTTGTTTCTTTTTCAAGCTGAAAAGTCTCAATTTTACTAATCTCTCATCATATGAAAGCTGTTCCATATCCCTAATCTTTTTTGTTTCTGTATCCTTTCCAATTCCAAGATATATATTTTTGAGATGGGTTGACCAGATCTGCATCAGTATTCAAGATGTGGATGTACCATAGATTTATATATAAGCAATATATTTTCTGTCTCCTCTGTCCCTTTTCTAATGATTCCCCACTTTCCATTAGCTTTATTGGCTGCCATTGCACATTGAGTGGATGTCGAAAACTATCCACAATGACTCCAAGATCTTTCTTAAGTGGTAACAGCTAATTTAGACACCCATCATTTTATGTGAAGGTAGGATTATGTTTTCCAATTTGCATTACTTTGCATTTATCAACATTGAATTCCATCTGCCATTTTGTTGCCCAGTCACGCAGTTTTCTGAGACTCTTTCAGATGTGGGAGTCACAAGTTCAAGTCCCCATTCTAATGAATTTTTTAATTAGTTAGGCAGACAAAGTGGAACAGCTACAATTGGAGACTTGAGAAAGACATATGCCACAATAACCTATTGCCTAGTAGTCAGTGAATCACCTGGGTGACCTGACTTCAAGTCCCTGCTCCGCATCAGGCTTTGGACTTAGGTCTCTAAGTACGTACATGAGTGCCTGTGTGCACGCACCCGCATGCGCTGTAGGGTATAATGGCACCACCACTTAGTGCTGTGTATTTTATGAAAAAGGGCTGACCAGACTTAGGTGCTTAACTCCAGGAAAGAGTTCACAACTGTGTATCCTGAGTGGAGAAAAGTGCTCAACTGCCATCGAGGTGTAAGGCTTAGGCCACAACCTTGTCCTCAGAACGCCCCACTGTCTGGCTGAGGTGCCCTCTTGCTCAACCTACTGGCTTTTCTGAATCCCAGTCTAAGGGTACATGTGGTGCCCAGCTCCCATGTAGGTACCCACAGTAACTCAGCCCAACCTGGCACCTAAAAGTGGCCAGTGGTGCTGCAGCACCAGCAAGAGCTTGGGCTCGCCACCCAAGTAGGTAGCTGAGGGTCTGGTGGGGTTGTACTTATGGAAGCTAGGCTGAGCTGATGCCTATGCAGTGCTAGCTTGAGCACAGCTAGGGCAGGTATGTCTATGGAAGCAGGGAATCACACCTCCAAGCTCAAATATAGATGCATTTTAGGGTGACTGACTCTCCCCATGCATTGAATAGGCAGCCTGGGTGACTAAATTTGGACTGTGGATTCCACTAGGAGAATCAGTAACATAAGTGCTACAGGCAGTCTTGCAATAATGTTAAAAACTTCAACATTCACATAATTTTGGGGAAAATACATGCACAGTTTTTTCAGCTTTTATAGTGTAAGTGTGCTTATTTGTGTATGCCACAGATCCAGAATTTGTTCCATTCCCTACATATAACATCCCCTCAATCTTCACTTTATCGTAGTGTATTTGTCTGGGTGGTGTGACAAAGTTCCTCCTCTACCTTAGTGGGTCCTACGCTTATTGGCAGATTTTCTCACCTCAGTGATCCTCTCCACAGTCTGAAACAACTCCTCCTGTGTCTGATCAGGAGTTGGGAGGTTTGGGGGGAACCCAGGCCCTCCCTCCACTCTGGGTTCCAGCCCAGGGCCCTGTGGATGGCAGTTATCTATAGTGCCTCTTGTAACAACTGCATGACAGCTACAACTCCCTGGGCTACTTCCCCATGGCCTTCTTCAAACACCTTATTTGTCCTCACCAAAGGACCTTCCTCCTGGTGTCTGATAACGCTTGTACTCCTTAGTCCTCCAGCAGCACACCCTCTCACTCTCAGCTCCTTGTGCCTCTTGCTCCCAGCTCCTCACACACACTTCCTCTCCTCTGGCTCCTGCTCGCCTGACTGGAGTGAGCTCCTTTTTAAACCCAGATGCCCTGATTAGCCTGCCTTGATTGGCTGCAGGTGATCTAATCAGCCTGTCTGCTTTAATTGGTTTTAACAGGTTCCTGATTACTCTAGTGCAGCCCTTGCTCTGGTCACTCAGGGAACAGAAAACTACTCATCCAATGACCAGTATATTTGCCCTCTACCAGACTCCTGTACACCACTGGTCTGGGTCTGTCACAGTGGATTCTGATAACGATTCATCTCTGTCACATCATTAGTGTAATTTCCAGTTTATTGCATACAGTAGAAAATAGGAATAGACAATTTATTCACACACTACCAAATGCATGTATCATGTTGCTGTTCAAATTAGCTGCAGGCTTTCATCTTTGTCTCCATTTTTCTACAAATCCTAAGATTCCTTACCACTTTACTTCAGATGATGGTGTTAATAAAAAACCCAAACAAGTCCAAATAATAGACTTTTTAAGAAGAGTGGTAAATGAAACATACAAATCTTTAATTTTAAAAAGGAAAAATAATTAAGACACCATGAGTGTAAACTTTAACCAGACAAGCCAATGTTTTCTGTATGACTGTGATAGATGACAGAATCATTTTTTGGTTGCATGAACTAAAACATTTGGAAGAATGATCACCAACAGCTAATAGTGATGGGCAGAACTCAAAAAAGCTTCCATGCATATCCCAAACTTTCTGATGTGGTGATTGGGCTAAAAATCTCCCAAGATTAAGGTTTCTAACGAGACTTCCTGGAGTTCCTGATTTGGGCCAGAGGGAAATACCACTGCTTTCTGTTTCAGCGAGCAGGAAGTGTGTAATTCAGGATGTGCAGATGTGTACGGTTTGCCTTAAAATTTGCTTTTCCAAATATCATAAAAAGCTGTAGCTTGATCTGAGTTTGAACATATTTACCCACGTGTTGTTCCTATTTTATGATTGTATATTTTAAACCACTGTGACCAATGATAAAAAAAGTGACTGAACTGAAGCATATAATAAATTTAAGCTAAAATACTGACAAAGGACATAATGTGTGAACATTACAAATAACTGGTCAGTGGATTTTGATCCTCACATCTAAGTTAAAATTATCTGCTTGATGCTTCTTTTTATTCATTCTGAACCATCTGTCAGAGAAAGAACAAACATTAGAAAATCAGTTTAGTACATGTCAATTTTTTAAAACAAATATTACATACAAATCCCCCTATGGACTGCACAGGAACAGACTATTGATTTCAACAGAATGGCATAAAACTCATTCTGGATTGTTTTAACCTTTTTTTGGAAAGTAAATCAGAACAAACTCCATCAAGTGTTATTGCAGTTACCCCTCAACTGCAGCAGTTCAACTACATTTTGTATTAAAATTAATTACTTATTTTGAAGTGGAACTTAAAAGTAGCACAAAAAACAGTGATTTAATACATATTACTGTATTTTATCAGCACAGTCAAACTTCGTAATAACGCCCCCTGCCATAACGTGAAATCGCATATAACGCGATCACAGGTTGACTCTCCTTTAAGGCATAATACAGTATGGTACTGTACCAATGGTCCCCAACACCATGGCAGGGGAGAGAAGCTGCAGACCCGCACCTGCCGGGGACAGAGAATTCCGAGGCTGCTGGCCCCAGTGCTCTCTGTCCCCAGCTGGTGTGGGGCCCCAGCTTCTCTCCGGCTTCTCCGGGGCTGCCAGGGCCAGTGCTCTCTGTCCCCGGCAGGTGTGGGGCCCTGGCTTCTCTCCCACTTCGAGAGGAGCCGCGGCCCAGCGCCTGCCGGGGACAGAGAGCACTGGCACCCGCAGCCCCAGAGTTCTCTGTCCCCGGCAGGTGGGGAGCCATGGCTCCTCTTGAAGCAGGAGAGAAACTGCAGCACTGCGCCTGCCGCAGCCCCGCAGTTTTCTGTGCCCGGCAGGTGAGGAGCTGCGGCTCCTTTTCATGCCAGAGAGAAGCCGTGGCCCTGCATCTACCGGGGACAGAAAACACCAGCACCCGCAGCCCCAGAGTTCTCTGTCCCTGGCAGGAGGGGAGCCGCAGCTCCTGTCCCCTGCTGGTACTAGACACCAGGGGCACTAGGCGGCACACATCAATGCACCCATTTGGGGACCACTGAAAAACTAACTGGTTTGAAACCCCATTATACCAAACCCACATTTAGCGCGATGACATTTTTTGGACCCCAAAAGTTGTGTTATAGTGGGGTTTCACTGTATCCATGGTGTAGTTATTAGCATTTGAAGGTGACTGAATTTTTGGAATAGGGATCTGGAACCTGTTTAGTTCCATGACTTCTTATCAGCTGCTTCTAGCCAGCCTTGTTCATATGTATGCATGAATTATTTGCTTCTGTTCCCATAATGCTAGAAAGGAGGTGTAACTTCTCACACCAGTTTACATGTTTCTATAGAATTAGAGAAATTTAGTTATTTTTCTTAATTAGAAACTCTGGCATTCTAAAGCAACTTCATTTATCTACCTTTGTGAATTTGGGCCTCAGTATAGTAAAAAATGAAAATTCTACACACAGTACCACACATTGTATCGCTTTAATTTTTCTTTAGGAATATGTGGTGGTGAAAAGAAAGTGGTCATAGATTTAGAAGGCAAGGCTAGAAGAAAACATTTAGGCAATAAATATATACCTGCATTTTGCATGCTTGCTTCTTACATCATTCCCACTAATGTTTACCAGATGTTTGTCTTTGAAAATCTACAGTGATAATAGTGACTCAAACCTTTCCCTTGAGAGTCAACACTAATGCTCTTAAAAGTCAGAATATTTTCCTAATGTCTAGCATAAAAGTTTTCCTTCCTTGGATTCAGGCCATTGCCTTTTTCCTACCATTTGAAACTGTGAATATAATTTCCTTCTTTCAGTTGCTGCAGTACATATTGTTACCGTGATTGTTACAGTTAGGTTGTAGTCATGATCCCTTGCATCATCTGTAAGGGTTAGATTCTGCTCCAGTGTAGCGAAGCCAGGGAACAGATTCTCTGCTCTGGTCCAGCTATGCTGAGCAAGGAACCGGATCAAGGGATAGAACAAACATAACTTCAAGCCAACCTTCTGCCTTCCAGATCCTTAGGTTGCTCCTCCTCCTTCAAGCTATTTTATGCTGGTTCTCTATGGCCCCAGAGGATCATTTCAGCAGCCAGAATAGCCAGGACATACCAGTTATGATGCCTTTTCCCTAGTCACACCTTTATATCTGGGGTGGGGGAGGAATTCCAACCAGCTAACTATTTTTTTGGCTGTTTTCTTCAGTCAGAACTATGCAAAGCAGATGGAACAGGAGGAGAATTGGGCCTTATACATATAAAAATTCAAAGGTGGAAAGCAGCATACAACAGTAAATAAGGAGTTCTCACTGCATTCAGTTATGTGTCCCTAACACTTAGCCCTGTTTTATCCCATTTGAGGGTCTGGTCCTTGTTTACCAACCAAACTAATCCATGCATTGGCACTGTCATTTTCACTGCCTTTATTTTCAAATCATAACATGCATGAACACCACAAAAGTCAAACACTTCCCTGCTGATTTCCAAATGAGTCACAAATTGCAGGGAATCTCCTCCCTGTAGAAACATGAGAGTTATTCTTGACTTGAAATATGGAAAACTACTTTATAAAGAGCCATGCATCCAAAGGAAGGTTTATTCATTTATTGAGCCAATTTTGTAGACTATTCTGTGTGAAACACCCCAGTATGCATGAGCTATGAGAGTATGACATTATCTCAAGATAAATACTGTTAATTAACATGCTTTTCATAGGTATAGAGTGGCCATGAGAAGAGGTACACCTGAACTGAAATTGAGGATTGCTATTTAAAAATTTTTTGAACAAGAAGTTCCTTCATACTTTTGGAGCGTGGGAGGGGAAAGTAAGAAATCATAGTGCTTCTTATCTCTCACAGTCATTCCTGATACTGATTTCTCAAAGCCAATCTAAAAGATGGTTGAACTGAAAATGATCATTTTGATTCTGACACTGCCAGCTCTTATTTTGTGGGGAAAGTTCTCTCTTTGTACTGTATGTGCTGTATGTATAAGTAATTTGGTGAAGCACCTTCAAATCATAAGGGCCTCATCAGTGAGAAAGACAGTGATAAAACATCACACAGACATTATCACTTAACCTGCCTTCTTCAGAGACAGCCTCACTCACTGCAATATTTCCACAGCTGTGATCAATACAGCATTCATTCTAGGCCCCCTCAGTTTAAAGTAGAGGGTGTTGGTAGCAGAGCATTATCTTGGAGAGGCATTCAATTTTGGAATTCACTCTCTCCCTGAATTTGCTGACCTGCATGATACACTGCATAGCCCATCTACTTTTTTGGGCATTTTGGGGAGAGTAGAGATAGGGAGTAGAGATAGTGGGAATGAGGCTTTGAGGCAGGATGTGTTTGTCTGAATTTTGTTATGGAGAAGTGCTGATCAGGTATAGACAAAGGAACATGCTGCATTATCCCAAAAGATGGTCTAATGCACACACAACTCATGCCTGGTACAGAACTAGAGGAAAGACAGGATTTCCTGGAGTACAACTGCTCCCTGGATTATTTTGCCTCAACAAAAATGAGAAGTATCTGTGGCACCTTATAGATTAACAAATTTATTTGGGCATAAACTTTTGTGGGCTAAAACCCACTTCATCATATGCATAGAGCAGAAAATACAGTAGGAAGATATATATAGCAGTACATGAAAAGATGGGAGCTGTCTTACATGTGATGAAGTGGGTTTTAGCCCACAAAAGCTTATGCTCAAACAAATTTGTTAGTCTGAAAAGTGCGACAAGTACTCCTTGTCATTTTTGCTGATACAGACTAACACGGGTATGTCATAACCTAGTCCCAGATTTGATAAAGTCTTGTTTCCTGATTGGTCCTCTGGTCAGGTGCTTCAGGTTACCTCTTTCCAGGTGTAAGAAACATTAACCGATTGGTCCTCTGGTCAGGTGCTTCAGGTTACCTCTTTCCAGGTGTAAGAGACATTAACCCTTAGCTATCTGTTTATGACACGCCCCCCAAATTGCAGACAGTGGGGAAGCTCACTGGCGGCAATTTCCTCCTAGAACCTTAAAATAACCAGATTAGTACAACACATGCACCTTTACATATACCACTAAGTATATAACTAACAGACTTCTACATTTTAAGAACACTTTTTAACTACTGGATTTTGGGAAACTCTCAAGGGAGAGTGCATCAGCTACTTTGTTAGAAGCTCCTGAGATGTGCTGAATTTCAAAATCAAAATTTTGGAGAGCTAAACTCCAACGAAGAAGTTTCTTGTTGTTCCCCTTGGCAGTATGAAGCCACTTTAGTGCAGCATGGTCAGTTTGTAGCTGGAACCACCGTCCCCAAACATATGGGCATAGCTTTTCCAGGGCGTACACAATGGCATAGCATTCCTTTTCACTGACTTACCAGTGACTTTCTCTCTCAGACAGTTTCTTGCTAAGAAACACGACAGGATGGAAGTTGTGATCTGTTGCTTCCTGCATGAGAACTGCTCCTTTACCACGCTCAGATGCATCCATGGTTACTAGGAATGGCTTGTCAAAGTCTGGGGCCCTGAGCACAGGGTCAGACATGAGCGTTGCCTTAAGTTGGGTAAAGGCCTTTTGACACTTATCAGTCCACTTAACTGCATTTGGCTGGGTCTTTTGGTCAGGTCAGTCAGTGGGGCAGTGATTTGGCTGTAGTGTGGTACAAATCACCTGTAGTACCCGGCCAAGCCTAAGAAGGATTGGACCTGTTTCTTTGACCTTGGGATAGGCCACTTTTGGATAGCATCCACCTTGGCCTGTAGGGGGTTTATGGTTCCTCGACCCACCTGGTGCCCCAGGTAAGTCACTCTGTTTTGGCCTATTTGACACTTTTTTGGCCTTAACAGTTAGTCCGGCCTGCCTGATGTGCTCAAAGACCTTTTCCAGGTGTAGTAGGTGTTCGGGCCAGGAGTCTGAAAAAATGGCCACATCATCGAGGTAGGCAACTGCATATTCACCCAGTTCTGCTAGTAGACCATCTACCAGCCTCTGGAAGGCGGCGGGTGCATTTCGCAGCCCGAAAGGAAGGACATTAAATTCATACATCCCCGTATGGGTGACGAATGCTGACCTTTCCTTGGCAGGTTCATCTAGCGGTACTTGCCAGTACCCCTTGGTTAAGTCTATTGAAGAGATGAACTGGGCACATCCCAATTTTTCCAATAGCTCATCGGTGCGAGGCATTGGATAGTTGTCCGGACGAGTTACCGCATTTAGCTTACGGTAGTCCACGCAAAAGCGTATTTCCCCATCTGGTTTGGGTACCAGAACCACTGGAGATACCTATGCACTGGTAGATGGGCGGATTATACCCATCTGCAGCATGTTCTGGATCTTCCGTTTTATAGCAGCTTGGGCATGAGGAGACACCCGGTAGGGTGGGGTTCTAATGAGTGAGCATTACCTGTGTCAATGGAGTGGTATGCCCGTTCAGTCCGTCCTGGGGTGGTTGAGAACAATGGGGTGAAGCTAGTGCACAGCTCCTTGATTTGTTGCCGCTGCAGATGTTCCAGGGTGGTTGAGAGGTTCACCTCTTCCATGCCACCGTCTTTTTTTCCGTCGTAGTAGACACCGTCAGGCCACTTAGCATTATCTCCGTGGACTGTAAACTGACAAACCTGTAAGTCTCTGGAATAGAAAGGCTTGAGAGAATTAACATGGTACACTCTGGGCTTTAGTGAGGAATTGGGAAATGCTATGAGGTAGTTCACAGTTCACAGGCGCCCTTGGACTGTGAACGGCCCTTCTCATGATGCTTTCATCTTATGGGCCTGTTGCGCCTTCAAGACCATAACCTGGTCTCCTACCTTGAAGGAACGTTCTTTGGCATGTTTGTCACACCAGGCCTTTTGCTCTTCCTGAGCATCCTTTAGGTTCTCTTTAGCAAGGGCTAAAGAGTGTCGGAGGGTGCTTTGTAGGTTGCTTACAAAGTCCAGAATGTTAGTTCCTGGAGAAGACGTAAACCTCTCCCATTGCTGCTTCACCAACTGTAATGGCCCCTTAACCTCGTGACCATACATAAGTTCAAACGGTGAAAACCCTAAACTGGGATGTGGTACAGCCCTGTAGGCAAACAGCAACTGCTGCAACACTAGGTCCCAATTATTGGAGTATTCGTTGACGAATTTACGTATCATGGCCCCCAAAGTTCCATGAAACCTTTCCACCAGGCCATTGGTTTGATGGTGGTACGGGGAGGCAACCAAGTGGTTCACCCCATGAGTTTCCCACAGTTTTTGCATGGTCCATGCCAGGAAATTAGATCCTAAATCTGTAAGGATGTCCAAGGGCCAACCTACCCTGGCAAAAATGTCTGTTAGGGCCAGGCATACAGTGTTAGCCTTGGTGTTGCCTAGAGCTACTGCTTCCGGCCATCGGGTAGCAAAGTCCACGAAAGTCAGTACGTACTGCTTTCCTCTGGGCGTCTTTTTTGGGAAAAGACCAAGAATATCCACAGCTATTCGCTGAAATGGGACCTCAATTATGGGGAGTGGCTGGAGAGGGGCCTTGACCTGGTCTTGGGGTTTTCCCACTCTTTGGCATACCTCACAAGACTGGACATACTTGGCAACGTCCTTGCCCATCCCCTCCCAGTGGAAGGACTTCCCCAACTGGTCCTTGGTTCTGTTCACCCCAGAATGGCCACTGGGATGATCATGGGCTAAGCTTAAGAGCTTCTCCCGGTACTTAGTTGGAACCACCAACTGTTTTTGCGGCTGTCATTCTTTCCGGTTTCCACCAGAAAGAATCTTCTTGTATAAAAGTCCTTAGTTTATAACAAACCGGGATCGATTAGAAGAGCTTAGAGGGGGTGGGGGGCTCCGTGCCTCCGCCCAAGCTTTCTGAAGACTGTCATCTGCTTCCTGCTCAGTCTGGAACTGTTCCCTTGAGGCTGGGGTCACCAGTTCTTCCTCAGACTGTGGACTTGGGCTTGGTCCCTCTGGAGGCGATGTAGGTGATGGGGTTGTTTCCGTCGCTGGTGAACCGCTCTCCGCTGGTGCACCTGAGGGTATTTCAGGCTCTGGCTGAGCCTTTTGGGTATGGCTGTCTGTTGCTTCTGCCAGTTTTGGCTCGCTGGCGCCCTCTGGCATTGAGTTTGAAGATGTAGTTGCAATTGCTGGTGCTGGTTGCTGTTCCAGTTCCGGGCCTGGGACTGGAGGCGCTGTGGCTGTTTCAGTGGTTGGCATGGAATCCGGGTCCACTACCTCTGTCTGGGTCTCTGGTAACACAGACGGGGCGTCTGTGGATGGCTCAGGAACAGGAATGGGTCTGGAAGCTTGCCTGGTTTGGCTACGTGTAACCATTCCCACTCGCTTGGCCTGCTTCACCTGGTTGGCCAAGTCTTCCCCCAGTAGCATGGGGATAGGATAATTGTCATAGACTGCAAAAGTCCACATTCCTGACCAGCCTTTATACTGGACAGGCAGTTCAGCTGTAGGCAAGTCTACAGCTTGTGACATGAAGGGGTAAATTGTCACTTGGGCCTTTGGGTTGATGAATTTGGGGTCAACAAAGGATTGGTGGATAGCTGACACTTGTGCCCCCGTGTCTCTCCACGCAGTAACCTTCTTTCCGCCCACTCTCAAATTTTCCCTTCACTGCAAGGGTATTTGAGAGGCATCTAGGCCTGGGGATCTTTGGTGTGATGGAGGTGTAATGAACTGCACTCGGATGGCGTTCTTTGGACAGTTGGCCTTGATATGTCCCAGTTCATTACACTTAAAGCATCTTCCATCTGATGGGTCACTGGGTTGAGGTGAGTTACTGGAGACTGGTGAGGTGGAAGAATAGGGCGTCTGTGGCTTTACTTGGGTTGTATGTGGGGTCTTTGGCTGTCCTCAGTTGTAGGGTTTATGGTCGGTGTGCCCCCTGGGGTATTCGTTCCCCTTGACAGTAGCTTTCTTGCTTTCTGCCACTTCCATCCATCTGGATCCAATCTCCCCCGCCTTGGTGAGATTTTTGGGTTTTCCATCTTGTATGTACCGTGTTATGTCCTCAGGAACACCATCCAAGAACTGCTCCATTTGTATGAGGAGGTGCAGTTCTTCCAAGGATTTAACATTGTGTCCTGATATCCAGGCCTCATAATTTTTCCCACCAGAGTAGGCATGTTTGGGAAATGACACATCTGGTTTCCAGTTTTGGGTTCTGAAATGCCGATGGGCATGATCCGGGGTTATCCCCATTTTGTATCTGGTCTTGGTTTGAAAAAGTTTATAGTCGTTCATGTTCTCCTTAGGCATTTCAGCGGCCACTTCTGCTAAAGGTCCACTGAGCTGTGGCCTCAATTCTACCATGTACTGGTCTTCAGAGATGCGGTACCCAATACAGGCTCTTTCAAAATTTTCCAAGAAGGCCTCAGTGTCATCACCTGCCTTGTAGGTGGGAAATTTCCTGTGCTGTGGAACAATCATTGGCGCAGGGTTGTTAGGGTTGGCTGTGTTTTGCTTAGCCTTTTCTAATTCCATGGCCTGTTGGTGGGCTTCCCTCTGGAGTTCCAGCTGTTTTTGGTGGTCTGCATCTTTGGTTTCTTGCTCTATTTTGTAGGCCGCCTCTCTTTCTCTTTCTCTTAGTTCCATCTCTTTTTGTTTTATTTCCAGTTGTCACCTGTATTCAGCTTCTTTGAATTGTTCTTCTGCCTCCCTTTTTTCCTTGGAAGTCATGGTTCCTGTTTTCTTGTATTGGGGTGCCTTCTGGTGTTTGTTGTCTGAACTGCAGGTTCTCTGTTGCCTCCTGGGGTCTGCCTAGCAACAGTGCCTTTTTCGCTTTCTTCTTCTAGTTAATCTTTTCAATGTAAAGTAAACCAGAAAAACCACTTTACTTGCATGTGTATAGTGCTGGTATTTAACTCCTAATGGGAGTGCTATTGTGTCACAAAAGACCCCTTTGTCACAGCTTAATGGTTCCTTGCTTAATATGCAAGCCAGAAACTGCAAGAAAGAGCAGAGAAAAAAAAATTCTCTCTGGTTCCCTTTAAAACCAAACTGTTTCTCTCTGCTTAAAAGCCCCTACCAGAGAAAAGAAAAATATATTCCTATTCGCTTCTGGATTCTATCTTTCCCACAAATGCTGCCACCATGTCATAACCTAGTCCCAGATTTGAAAAAGTCTTGTTTCCTGATTGGTCCTCTGGTCAGGTGCTTCAGGTTACCTCTTTCCAGGTGTAAGAGACATTAACCCTTAGCTATCTGTTCATGACAGGGTAACACTCTGAAATTTGCCTCCAGGCTATCCCTAAACACAGACCAGACCAGTGGCTAAATGTCACAATTTATAAACATTAGGTGGAGCTAATAGTAATATCTTTTATTAAATTTGCCCAATTCTCTGAATGATAAAATCCCATTTCTAATTGCTTGTAACTTTGTTAGACTTTAACCATTTGGATTGAAATTTTTCATGTCTGGTGTCTGCCTCAGCATCATTTTTTGTTTTGCTTTGAAAAGTTTAAGCTGAAATGGTTTTGCTGTTTCAGAGACTGATGTTTGAGTAAAATATTCTGTTTTGTCAATGTTAAGTTATTGTTAGAGCTGTTTTGTTGAGAACCTCTAGCACTTCCATGGTTTGGAGCAGCAACTCAACATTTGGCTGTGGTGTCCACCTGGTGTCAAAGATGCACCTTTTGCTGTCCTCAGAAAAATGCTCCCAAATTTGCCCATGTTATAAACCTATGAAAGTACAGATCTGGAGCTTGATTATTCTCTGAAGATTCAATTTCTACTGAACATGCTCAAGCCCAAAGTGGCAGGGGCTGAGCAAAACTTTCCTTGCAGTTGTCTCTCATGGTTCCTAGGGGCCACACTCATGCCAGGCACTGAGACTGTGGCTATGTCTACATAAGAGTTGGAAACTTGTACATTCTAGCATGAAGAAACATATTTTAGCTTTAGCTCCAATCAAACTTGCACATTAAAAATAGGAGTACTGCTGTGGTGATGCAAGTGGCTAGCCACCTCAGTACATAGCTATGATCTTTGACAGGATCATATGCGGGGAGGCTAGCTCCTCCCACAGCTCAAGTGGCCACAGCTACATTTTTATTTTTAGTGCTGAGAGATGGGAATAAGAATGGCTATGGGGTGGAGTTAAGGAAGAACAGGGTTGGGCAGAGGGGTTAGGGACTATTATTATTATTTTATTACAAAAAGGTATGCTCATCTCTACACAGAAGACAAAGAAATAACTGGTACCTGTCCCAAAGAGTTAACAATCTAACTTTTAAAAATGAAACAACTAGAGATGCCAATTTTCCACTGGCACAACACCAAACAGCCCTGCCCTGCCCCTTGTCCTCCAAGGCCTCTCACACATTCCGCCCCCACCCCCCATCACTCATTCTCCCCACCCTCACTCACTCATTTTCATCGGGCTGGCTCAGGGGGTTGGGGTGCAGGAAGGGGTGTGGGAGGGAGTGCAGGCTCTGGGGTGATGCCAGGGATGAGGGTTTTGGGGTGTAGTAGTGTGCTCCAGGCTAGGACCGAGGGGTTCAGTCGGGTGATCAGGACTGGGGCAGGGTTTTGAGGCCCAGGAGGGATTCAGGTGTGCAAGCTTCAGGTGGTGCTTACCTCGAGCAGTGGCATGTCCCCCCTGAGGCTCCTATGCGGAGATGTGGCCAGGCAGCTCTGTGCCCTGCCCCGTCTGTAGGCACCACCCCCACAGCTCCCACTGGCCGTGGTTCACAGGCAGTGGGAGCTGTGGGGACAGCACTTGGAGCTAGGACTGTATGCAGAGCCCTTTGGATGCCCCTATGTATAGGAACCTGAGGGGTGACATGCTGTCTGCTTCCTGGGAGCAGCACCGAGGTTAGCAGTGAGCCTGCCAGTCCCACTGTGCAGCACTGCCAACTGGACAGTTAACAGTCCAGTCAGTGGTGTTGACCAAAGCTGCCAGGATCCTCTTTTGACCAGGTGTTCTGGTCAAAAACCGGACACCCGGTCACCGTACATACAACAAACAGGGGTGGGTGAAGAAATCTGAAGGTCACTGCAATATGATCACACAGTTGCTCAGGTCAGAAATGTGCGTTGTCATGACAAGTCACCTGCTAGGACTAGTATTTTTGTTTTCATTTCAGGCAGATGATGATAGTAATATGTCTACAAGTTTTTTTAACAAGCTGATCAATAGAACATGAATGTTCCTTACTCTTGGAAGTACATGTTGGAGTAGGTGACCAGCCATTCTTTGTGCATGTAACTTTGGCTTCCAGATTATGAGGAGAACACACATATGAAATTTCATCACCTTCTTTGTAGGTGTTCCAATAGCTAGACAGAAATCTACCATTTTCCAAATAACCAGGAGAACACTTTTCTAAAGGAAAAAAGAAAAGATTACATTCAGTTAGCAAATGGAAGTCAGACATTTAACAAAGAAACAACAAAACAAACCACTCTTTCAAAACTAGCTATTTATTTGAAAAAAATATTCCAAATAAGGCCTTCTTGCTGCATAGTATGTAGTACTTCAAACAGAAAAAACCTTTATTTTCAAATATGAATCAAAGCACTTGATTTTTCCACTGGCCTGAAATTTGTTATATCAACTGTGCAGAGGTATAAACAATTACATAAGATGCAAGGCAGTGAAGAATTGGGTCACATGGGCCAGATTCTCAAATGGTGCAAAACAGCAAGTTCCATCAACCTCAATGGAACTACATTGATTTACACCAGCCAAAAAATCTTGCCCAATACCTTTCTTAAGTAGTGGTATCTGCACAGATTCATT
The DNA here is from genome assembly GCF_007399415.2 of Gopherus evgoodei. Taxonomy (NCBI): domain Eukaryota; kingdom Metazoa; phylum Chordata; order Testudines; family Testudinidae; genus Gopherus; species Gopherus evgoodei. The sequence continues at coordinate 67,311,371 of NC_044329.1, forward strand.
TACAGCATTAGCCTCCAGAAGACGTTAGCAATCATATTATTCCCTCAAGTTATTTTATGTATAGGTATCACTATGATGCTCATTGAATCTGATTATTAAAACAAAAAGCATTGTTACAGAACCCAAATCATACAGGTATTGAAACACCAACATGGAGGGACATAGATACCATTCTGTTGATTGAGTTTATGTTCAGGCTCAGACACTAGCTGAAAAGTTCCATTAATCCAAAATAAAAACCAAAGTCATGCGTAATGGAACTGTTTAAATCATGCCATTGTAATGGCAATCACATCATCAGCCCAGGATAAACAAGGTGACAGGAGACGGACAACAACCAAAGGAAGCATCTTTTACTTTCCTTCTCCCCATGCTCAGTCACTGGAGAAGTACGATGAAGTGTAAAGGTAACTGTGTTAAACCCTCCAAACTAAATTCATGTTTGTTTCATGCAGCAGATTGAAATTTATTATTCAGACAGGTTTGGGTTTGGGATCTTGTTAGGGTTGCCAATTTTGAATTCCTGGAGGTTTCATCAGATGATATACTCTTCAATTAAAAAAATAATCTTTAATTCCTATAGACCCCAGGGCACTCCTGGAGTGTTGACAATCCTAACTCTTGTTCCTGCCACATTATGAGATCTGAGTTTTTTCCTTTCTCAGTATTACCTAGCAGCATAACATGGTGCTCTTGGCCAGTGGCATTTTTTCCCTTTCCTCTGAGCTCTCTGGGAAATCTACCATTTCCCGCTCTTCAGTTATCACTTAAGGATGAAATCCTGAACCTGGTGAATTCAATGGCAGTTTTGGCATTGATCTCAGTGGAGGCAGGATTTTCCATCAAAGGCTTAAGGCCTCATGGTAAATTATTGTGGATCCCATTACCACTAACTCAGATTAAGCCTGGAGTTTTGCTACAGAGCCACACAAGTTGGTCCCTCCCGCCAAGAGCTAAGGATGCTGCCTTCATAGCTCACTAAGCACCTGGCAGCCTAGGAGCAAAGAACAAGGTTCGGTACCAAAATTCTGATTCCCTGAATATTTTTAAACTTTTTTTTTTCCACCCACTTCCATGAGTTGTGAATGCCAGGAAAGTGTGACTGGCAATTACAGTGTGATTGAAGTTGTGGAGCACTTGTGACTTTGCACTTTCTGTCAGGAGCCTGTCTATACTGTACTTGGAAAGTCTTACACTGTGTGTACCAACTGTCCTTCTGCTTCAGATCCCTCATTAAAAATAACTTGCCACAAGAGTCTCAGTCTTTTAACCTTGTACTAGACTTGTTATCCTGTTTAATATGTTGGTCTGAATTCAACTGCAAGGTGTTTGAAAAAGTAACTGTTCTTTTTTGTGCTTTGTGGAAGTCCTATGCACATTCACAGCACTATTTTATTCAGGATTCCACACTCAAGGTTGTGATAAAAATATTTCCATTACAAGCATTGTTTTGACCCCTCCTCTCTTTTAACTTTTCATGGGAAGTAGCTTTTTCAAGAAGCAATTTTATAACTAATATAAGGGATGGTTTCCTGCCCCCTCCCAAACTCTCCAAGTGTAGAATAAAGATTTTCAAATACCTAGACCAAAAAAGTGAGCCCTTTCTGAAAAGTAAAAGTAAATAATTATATAAATAAATAAAACCAGACCAAAACCACACAAAACCCATTCATAATATTTCTGCCACCTCTAACTGGAAAATAGAATAAGCTACAAACTGAAAAATTCATATAGGCAGATATTTATACATCCTCATGCCTACTCATTAGAATTTCAGTTTTCAAACTAAAATGTCAATTGATTGTGATCACACCAACCACACCACCCTATAAAAGTATGATCGCTGGGGCACAAAATTGTACTTTCTAGTTTCTTAGCACTTACAGTTTTAGCTACTACTGAACTGCATTCTAAATTACTAGGAATGTGAGGGGAAGGGGATGAGTTATATGGGTGCATTGAACTATTGGGGTCTGGAGCAGATCAGGGAGGCTTTGGTCATAGGATGTCTATTCAGTGCAGCTCCGGCATAAAAGCACATTTTAGTGGCTAGTGAGCCTGCTAAGTTGGAGGGAAGCAGATCTCTCCTCCAGCAAACTTTAGCGTCTTCACAGGAGGTGGAAGGGGAAGAGTAGATTGGCATGGAAGCAGCCAAGCAGAAGGGCTGGCCCCTGATTGGAGTCAGGTTTAGAATTAGGCCATATACTGGGGACTGCACCTGAGCTGCAAGGGCACAGAAGAGGAGCAAGAACTCAAGTCAGGCTATGACAACTGGTAGGGGCAACAGAACCAGAGACTTTCTGTGTATATCTACACAATGAGTGGAAGGCCGCGGCAACAAGCCTCCAAGCCTGGGTTGACAGACTCAGGCTCATGGTGCTCCTGCTACCATGCTAAAAATTGCTGTGTAGACAGTGTGACTTGAGCTGGAACTTGGGCTCTGATACCTTGGGCAGGATGGGCTTCAGAACCCAAACTCCAGACTCAGCTGTAATCTCTATACAGATATTTTTACTGTGGCACTGCAACCTCTGCAAGACCAAATCTCTTGTTACAAACTCGGAGGTTCTCTGCCATGAACTATGCAGATGTATTTTTTGAGGGGCGATGAAAACAGCTGGTTAGACAATAAGACATTCACAGGTGCTCCGTGAATAATAGATAAGACTCGTAGATTAGTTTTCTTCAACTGGCATTCAACATTTTCCCCTTAAGGTAGAAAGAATCTGGCTTTGTAAAAAGCTTTGTGCACTAATCTGAGAAAGCCTGGGCATTACCTAAAGACTTTGTGGACTCATAGCCCTGGTCTACACTATGAGTTTAGGTCAAATTTAGCAGCATTAGATTGATTTAATCCTGCACCTGTCCACACGAAGAAGCCATTTTTGTCAACTTAAAGGGCTCTTAAAATTGATTTCTGTACTCCTCCCATTCGAGGTGATTAGCACTGAAATCAATCCTCCTGGGTCGAATTTGGGGTAATGTAGACACAATTGGCCTCGGGAGCTATCCCAGAGTGTTCCATTGTGACTGCTCTGGACAGCACTCTCAACTCAGATGCACTGGTCATGTAGACAGGAAAAGCCCCGTGAACTTTTCAATTTCATTTCCTGTTTGGTCACTGTGGCAAGCTGATCAGCACAGGTGACCATGCAGAACTCATTAGCAGAGGTGACCGTGGAGTCCCAGAATCGCAAAAGAGCTCCAGCATGGACTGAATGGGAGGTACTGGATCTGATCGCTGTATGAGGAGACAAAGCCATGCTATCAGAACTCCATTCTAAAAGATGAAATGCCAAAACATTTTTAAAAATCTTCAAGGGTATGAAGGACAGATGCTACAACCGGGGCCCACCCAGTGCAGTGTGAAACTTAAGGAGCTGAGGCAAGCCTACCAAAAAACCAGAGAGGTAAACAGCCACTCCGGGTCAGAGCCCCAGACATGCTGCTTTTATGATAAGCTGCTTGCCATGCTAGGGGTGCCCCTACAACTACCTCAGCCCTGTGCGTGGACTCCATCAATGGATTCTCACGCAACAAGGATGTGGATTTTGGGAATGAGGGAGATGAGGAGGAGGAGGAGGAGGAGGAGGAGGAGGTTGAAGATTGCTTGCTTGCTGTGCACTGAGAAACCATTTTCGCCGACAGCCAGGAACTGTTTATCACCCTGGAGCCAGTACCCTCCCAACCCACCCAAGGCAGGCTCCCAGACCTAGAAGGCAGAGAAGGGACCTCTGGTGAGTGTTCCTTTGTAAATATTGTACATGGTTTAAAATCAAGTGTGTTTAATGATTAATTTGCCCTGAAGATTTGGGATGCATTCACGGCCAGCACAGCTACTGGAAAAGTCCGATAATGTGTATGGGGATAGAGTGTAAATCCTCCAGTGACATCTCAATGAAGCTCTCCTGGATGTACTCCCAAAGCCTTTGCAAAAGGCTTCTGGGGAGGGCAGACTTATTCTATCTGTCATTACCACGCCAGGCCAGTAGCACATAGTCTGGAATCATTGCACAACAAAGCATGGCAGCATATGGTCCCAGTGTTTGCTGGCATTCAAGCAACATCTGTTCTTTATCTCTCCGTGTTATCCTCAGGAGAGTAATATCATTCATGGTCACCTGGCTGAAATAGGGGAATTTTATTAAGGGGACATTCAGAGGTGGCCATTCCTGCTGGGCTGTTTGCCTGTGGCTGAACAGAAATCATCTCTGCTGTGTGCCATGCCTTGGGAAGAGAGATGAAACGATCATCCCGAAGAATAGTGGGGGGGGGTTAGTTGGGTTTGTGCTGCACGTTAACTTGAAAACCGCAGCCCCTCCTTTTAAATGGCCAACCCAACGAGTGCTTGGTATGGGACATGAGGGCGCTGCTGTTTGAAACCATTCCCATATGTTATGAATGTTAAAGAAGCCAAAAGACTGTGGCTTACCATGTCTGCCTGCAAGCCGAATTCTGTTGTCTGCTGGTCCTACATGTGTGATCTCTCACACCAAACCGGAAGGCCCTCAGTATAAGGGGCAAAATGCAACCTTGTAAAGAAAGCACATCTGCTATGTAATGTTAACAGCTTGGTTCACTGTGAAAGAGTCTACTTATTGTTCTCTAAAATGTGTCTTTTTAAATAGTACTCTTCCTCTTTTTCCTCCTGCAGCGGCAAATGTTTCAATGCTCCAAGTAACATCTCCATCCCAGAGGCTAGCGAAGATTAGAAGACAAAAAAAAAAGCACTCATGATTAAATGTTCTCTGAGCTCATGCAGTCCTCCCACACTGAAAGAGCCCAGCAGAATGCATGGAGGCAAACAATGTCAGAGTGCAGGAAAGCACAAAATGAAAGCGAGGACAAGAGGGACGTGCAAGAGGACAGGTGGCGGGATCAAGATGATAGGTGGCGTCAGTGAGGTGGGAGGCACCAGGAGACAGCAGCAGATGGTACATTAGGGCTGCTAACCATCTCCGCTAACTTGAAAAGGCAAGGAGCTGCTGCTGTGTAGCACTGCAATACCGCATCTGCCAGCAGCACCCAGAAGACGTACGGTGACAGTGAGCAGAGCGGGCTCCATGCTTGCCATGGTATGTCGTCTGCACAGATAAGGCAGGGAAAAAGGCGAGAAATGATTTTTTGCCATTGCTTTCATGGAGCTGATGACATGTACCCAGAACCACCCGTGACAATGTTTTTGCCCCATCAGGCACTGGGAGCTCAACCCAGAATTCCAATGGGCGATGGAGACTGTGGGAACTATGGGATAGCTACCACAGTGCAACGCTCCGAAAGTAGATGCTAGCCTTGGTACTGTGGATGCACTCTGCTGACTTAATGGTCTTGAGTGGGGACACACACAATCGACTGTATCAAATTGATTTCTAGAAAATCAACTTATATTAAATCTGCCTAATTTTGTAGTGTACACATACCCTAAGGATTCTCTGCCTTTCCAGCTCTGCTCCCCAACCTCTCATTACCCCGATTAGTTACCCCTCCTGCCAGAACCAGTCTCGAGCTACCCAGACTATATACATAGTGAGTGAGGTTTCAATGGTGGCTGAGAGCTATATTTTCTTTTGTACCCAGGTGTATAGGGTGGATCAAAGAGTGGTTCTGGAAATCTTTTAATGTGTTCAGGGAGGCGTCGGTCTTCTTGGTGAATAGCTTTGTCCCTTCAAAAGGAAGATCCTCCATGGTCCGTTGGACCTCCTCTGGGAAATCAGACAGATGAAGCCATGAGGCCCTTCTCATCACAATGGCAGTAGGCATTGAATGTGCTGCCATGTCAGTCGCATCAAGTGCAAACTGGAAAGATGTCTTAGGCACCTGTTGGCCTTTGTTGACTACGGACTTAAATTGCTACTTATGAGAATTGGAGAGCTACTCAATAAAAGAACTGAGTTTTGCATAATTCTGATAGTCGTATTTTGCCAATAGGGCTTCATAGTTTGCAACTGGAGGGTGGCCAAGAAGTATGCTTTCCAATTCTGGCAATACCAGTACCACGGAGCTGGTGCTGGGGCCTAGTCAGGAGGCAAGGAAGCAGGACCATAACCATGGCAGTAAGTCTTCCTCCAGGCCTACGCAGGACCATGCGCTTTCCATGAATTCCACCTATATGGTGGGTGAGAAGAGTGGTGGGAAACCATATCCTCTTGCTCACTTTCTGACTCTAACAACAAAAAGGATGGTATGTGGCAGGAAGTCATCAGAAAGTCAAGGGCATTGTGTGATCTCAGTACTGGGACCTCACTACTGTGCAGAGGCAAGTCCAGTGCATCAGACAAAGTACTGGCAGTGGTTGTCAGGGCCGAGAGGCTTCTACCAAAGGGGCTGATAGCGAGGCCTGTTGGTGCCTGGCGCACCACAGGTAGTACGGATGTTAATTTCCATACTGACAGAGCATTCCCTGGGGTGGATCTTCTATGTTTTTTGCACCTCCATGACACCTCCATGATTCCTGTGCCCATTGGATCTTCAGGCAACCTGACTTCCTCTGTCAGTTCAGTATCGCGCATATCCTGGGTACCAGATTTAGATAGTTTTTCTGCCGTTGTTACTGATGATACTGATTGAGTCAGAGATCATTTTCAGCTTGATCAGGGCTCACTATGGGGACTCACAGACCTTTATTTAGAGGCCTTACAAGACTGGCTCACCAACAACTCCCTGGGCTCACCTCCATTCGAAGTAGAGGGTTGTGGTGAGGGCTCCTGTCAGAACTCCAGAGGTTGGAGGGATAACTCTGTGAGTAGGAGTTTGTGCCTTAGTCCTGTTTTATCCCATTTGAGGGTCTGGTCCTTGTTTACCAACCAAACTAATCCATGCATTGGCACTGTCATTTTCACTGCCTTTATTTTCAAATCATAACATTCATGAATACCACAAAAGTCAAACATTTCCCTACTGGTTTCCAAATGAGTCACAAATTGCAGGGAATCTCCTCCCTGTAGAAACATGAGAATTATTCTTGACTTGAAATACGGAAAACTACTTTATAAAGAGCCATGCATCCAAAGGAAGGTTTATTCATTTATTGAGCCAATTTTGTAGACTATTCTGTGTGAAACATCCCAGTGTCCAAGAGTTATTGCAGGTGCTATCGTACTGGACACCACTTTGCAGAGCCAGAACTGCGAACAACTTAAAGTTCCTGTATTTCACAGACAGATAATGGAGATGGGATTTTCTAGGTCTTGGTAGCTATGCTGTTTATTTAATACTCTTCTCTGAGCGATGGAATGGACTTCATTTGAAGACAAATTATAAGCAAGTTCTTTTATGTTCTGTGTATGTGGATACTAATAGGGTAAAAAGAGGAATAGCCAGGAAATATGGCAGCCTGAAACAAAAGGAAGAGATGACCCCCACTTGGACTGGGTTAATATTGGAGTTATTGTCCCACAAAAGTGGGAGATTTAATTGTCCATTTTAATCACCGTATTTCCTCTCCTCTGGAGAGAAGGGACTCCCGAAACCAGAGGACTATAACTAAGATACCTAAAGTGACAACAATTGGAAGAAAATGTTTATAATTTTGTGCTCTGATGCTTTTACATAAAATTTAAGTCTTTATGATTTAACTTCTGATCAGTCAATGGTAAGTTATTTTATTTATGATGGTAATACCTCCCCCAAATAATAGATTAATTTTGTCCAGTCATAGTAAGGCATAACCCAAGGAGCCTCAGCCTTATAAGTTTCCCCACATGAAGCTGCAAGCTTCTCTCCAGCCCTGAACATGGTGCTCATCCTCTACTCGGGGAAAAAAGGAGCAAAATAGGGAGTTCTTCAATCATTAAATTACTCACTAATGCACTTTGGTAAAGGAGTCCATCCTTCTCGAAGGCACTGTGTCTTTCCTAACTCATTTCCTTCTGGAGTTGTGTAACCAATCTGACACCCATATTTTGCTTCCTCGTTTAAATTAAATCTGTTCTTACTTTCAGAGAAATAACCATTCTGTATCTCAACTTTTTCACAGATTTCTAAAATAGAGAGAGAGAGTATGACATTATCTCAAGATAAATACTATTAATTAACATGCTTTTCATAGATGTAGGGTGACCACGAGAAGAGGTACACCTGAAATGAAATGGAGGAATGCTATTTAAAAATTTTGTGAACAAGAAGTTCCTTCATACTTTTGGAGAGTGGGAGAGGAAGGTAAGAAATCATAGTGTATATCAGTGTTTCTTATCTCTCACAATCATTCCTGATACTGATTTCTCAAAGTCAATCAAAAAGATGGTTGAACTAAAATGGTCATTTTGATTCTGACACTGTCAGCTCTTATTCTGCGGGGAAAAATTCTATCCTTGTATTGTATGTGCTGTATGTATAAGTAATTTGGTGAAGCACCTTCAAATCATAAGCGGCTCATCAGTGAGAAAGACAGTGATAAAACATCATACAGACATTATCACTTAACCTGCCTTCTTCAAAGACAGCCTCACCCACTGCAATATTTCCACAACTGTGACCAATAGAGCATTTATGCTAGGCCCCCTCAGTTTAAAGGAGAGGGTGTTTGTTGCAGGGCATTATCCTGGAGATGCATTCAGTTTTGGAATTCACTCTCTCCCTGAATTTGCTGACTTCCAAGATACACTGCGCAGCCCATCTATTGTCTTGGGCATTTGGGGAGAGTAGAGATAGGGAGGGAATGAGGCTTTGAGACAGGATGTGTTTGTCTGAATTTTGTTATCAAGGTTGAGAACTTGATTTTATACATGATATCTTAACTCATGTTCAAGCACCCAGAGCTACCAGACAAACTGTGCAAGCCACTCCATGGAGGAAGGGGAGGCAGAGGGGCAAAGTGAATCCATGGTTTTAACCCACTTTGCAACACCCAGAAGTGCTGACCAGGTACAGACAGAGGAATATGCTGCATTATCCCAAAAGATGGTGTAATGCACACACAACTCATGCCTGGTAGAGAACAGAAAGATAGGATTTCCTGGTGCACAACTGCTCCCTGGATTACTTTGCCTCAACAAAAATGAGACATACCTGTGGCACCTTATAGACTAACAAGTATATTTGGGCATAAGCTTTTGTGGGCTAAAACCCACTTCATCAGATGCATGGAATGGAAAATATAGTAGGAAGATATATATAGCAGTACATGAAAAGATGGGAGCTCTCTTACATCTGATGAAGTGGGTTTTAGCCCAAAAAAGCTTATGCCCAAACAAATTTGTTAGTTTATAAGGTGCCACTAGTACTCCTTGTCATTTTTGCTGATACAGACTAACACAGGTAACACTCTGAAATTTTCCTCCACAGTATCCCTAAACACAGGCCAGACCAGTGACTAAATGTCACAATTTATAAATATTAGGTGGAGCTAATAGTAACATCTTTTATTAAATTTGCCCGATTCTCTGAATGATAAAATCCCATTTCTAATTGCTTGTAACTTTGTTAGACTTATAACCACTTGATTGAAATTTTCCATGTCAGGTGTCTGCCTCAGCACCATTTTTTGTTTAGTTTTGAAAAGTTAAAGCTGAAACGGTTTTGCTGTTTCGGACACTGATGTTTGAGTAAAATATTCTCTTTTGTCGATGCTAAGTAGTTGTTAGAGCTGTTTTGTTGAGAACCTCTAGCACTTCCATGGTTTGGAGCAGCAACTCAACATTTGGCTGTGGTGTCCACCTGGTGTCAAAGATTCACCTTTTGCTGTCCTCAGAAAAATGTACCCAAATTTGGCCATGTTATAAACCTATGAAAGTACAGATCTGGAGCTTGATTATTCTCTGAAGATTCAATCTGTACTGAACATGCTCAAGCCCAAGGTGGCAGGGGCTGAGCAGAACTTTCCTTGCAGTTGTCTCTCTTGGTTCCTAGGGGTAACACTTATGCCAGGCACTGAGACTGTGGCTATGTCTACATAAGAGTTGGAAACTTGTACATTCTAGCATGAAGAGACATACTTTAGCTTTAGCTCCAATCGAACTAGCACATTAAAAATAGGAGTACCGCTGTGGTGATGCAAGTGGCTAGCCACCTCAGTACATAGCCATGATCTTTGACAGGATCATATGCGAGGAGGCTAGCTCCTCCCACAGCTCAAGTGGCCACAGCTACATTTTTATTTTTAGTGCTGAGAGGTGGGAATAAGAATGGCTATGGGGTGGAGTTAAGGAAGAACAGGGTTGGGCAGAGGGGTTAGGGACTATTATTATTATTTTATTACAAAAAGATATGCTCATCTCTACACAGAAGACAAAGAAATAACTGGTACCTGTTCCAAAGAGTTAACAATCTAACTTTTAAAAATGAAACAACTAGAGATGCCAATTTTCCATTGGCACAAAACCTGAACTGCCTTCCCCCCCCCTCCTGCTGCCCTACCTTCCTCCAAGGCCTCTCACACACTCCTCCCCCACCCGCCATCACTCATTCTCCCCACCCTCACTCACTCATTTTCATCGGGCTGGCTCAGGGGGTTGTGGTGCAGGAAGGGGTGTAGGAGGGAGTTCAGGCTCTGGAGTGATGCCAGGGATGAGGGTTTGGGGGTGTAGTAGTGTGCTCCAGGCTGGGACCGAGGGGTTCAGTTGGGTGATCAGGACTGGGGCAGGGTTTTGAGGCCCAGGAGGGATTCAGGGGTGCAAGCTTCAGGCGGCACTTACCTCGAGCAGTGACATGTCCCCCCTGAGGCTCCTATGCTGAGGTGTGGCCAGGCAGCTCTGTGGCCTACCCCGTCTGTAGGCACCACCCCCACAGCTCCCACTGGCCATGGTTCTCAGGCAGTGGGAGCTGTGGAGACAGCACTTGGAGCTAGGACAGTATGCAGAGCCCCTTGGATGCCCCTATGTATAGGAACCTGAGGGGTGACATGCTGTCTGCTTCCTGGGAGCAGCACCGAGGTTAGCAGTGAGCCTGCCAGTCCCACTCTGCAGCACTGCCAACTGGACAGTTAACAGTCCAGTCAGTGGTGTTGACCAAAGCTGCCAGGATCCTCTTTTGACCAGGTGTTCTGGTCAAAAACCGGACACCCGGTCACCGTACATACAACAAACAGGGGTGGGTGAAGAAATCTGAAGGTCACTGCAATATGATCACACAGTTGCTCAGGTCAGAAATGTGCGTTGTCATGACAAGTCACCTGCTAGGACTAGTATTTTTGTTTTCATTTCAGGCAGATGATGATAGTAATATGTCTACAAGTTTTTTTAACAAGCTGATCAATAGAACATGAATGTTCCTTACTCTTGGAAGTACATGTTGGAGTAGGTGACCAGCCATTCTTTGTGCATGTAACTTTGGCTTCCAGATTATGAGGAGAACACACATATGAAATTTCATCACCTTCTTTGTAGGTGTTCCAATAGCTAGACAGAAATCTACCATTTTCCAAATAACCAGGAGAACACTTTTCTAAAGGAAAAAAGAAAAGATTACATTCAGTTAGCAAATGGAAGTCAGACATTTAACAAAGAAACAACAAAACAAACCACCCTTTCAAAACTAGCTATTTATTTGAAAAAATATTCCAAATAAGGCCTTCTTGCTGCATAGTATGTAGTACTTCAAACAGAAAAAACCTTTATTTTCAAATATGAATCAAAGCACTTGATTTTTCCACTGGCCTGAAATTTGTTATATCAACTGTGCACAGGTGTAAACAATTACACAAGACACAAGGCAGTGAAGAATTGGGTCACATGGGCCAGATTCTCAAATGGTGCAAAACAGCAAGTTCCATCAACCTCAATGGAACTACACTGATTTACACCAGCCAAAAAATCTTGCCCAATACCTTTCTTAAGTAGTGGTATCTGCACAGATTCATTTACAGCATTAGCCTCCAGAAGACGTTAGCAATCATATTATTCCCTCAAGTTATTTTATGTATAGGTATCACTATGATGCTCATTGAATCTGATTATTAAAACAAAAAGCATTGTTACAGAACCCAAATCATACAGGTATTGAAACACCAACATGGAGGGACATAGATACCATTCTGTTGATTGAGTTTATGTTCAGGCTCAGACACTAGCTGAAAAGTTCCATTAATCCAAAATAAAAACCAAAGTCATGCGTAATGGAACTGTTTAAATCATGCCATTGTAATGGCAATCACATCATCAGCCCAGGATAAACAAGGTGACAGGAGACGGACAACAACCAAAGGAAGCATCTTTTACTTTCCTTCTCCCCATGCTCAGTCACTGGAGAAGTACGATGAAGTGTAAAGGTAACTGTGTTAAACCCTCCAAACTAAATTCATGTTTGTTTCATGCAGCAGATTGAAATTTATTATTCAGACAGGTTTGGGTTTGGGATCTTGTTAGGGTTGCCAATTTTGGTTTGGTGAATTCCTGGAGGTTTCATCAGATGATATACTCTTCAATTAAAAAAATAATCTTTAATTCCTATAGACCCCAGGGCACTCCTGGAGTGTTGACAATCCTAACTCTTGTTCCTGCCACATTATGAGATCTGAGATTTTCCTTTCTCAGTATTACCTAGCAGCATAACATGGTGCTCTTGGCCAGTGGCATTTTTTCCCTTTCCTCTGAGCTCTCTGGGAAATCTACCATTTCCCGCTCTTCAGTTATCACTTAAGGATGAAATCCTGAACCTGGTGAATTCAATGGCAGTTTTGGCATTGATCTCAGTGGAGGCAGGATTTTCCATCAAAGACTTAAGGTCTCATGGTAAATTATTGTGGATCCCATTACCACTAACTCAGATTAAGCCTGGAGTTTTGCTACAGAGCCACACAAGTTGGTCCCTCCCGCCAAGAGCTAAGGATGCTGCCTTCATAGCTCACTAAGCACCTGGCAGCCTAGGAGCAAAGAACAAGGTTCGGTACCAAAATTCTGATTCCCTGAATATTTTTTAACTTTTTTTTTTCCACCCACTTCCATGAGCTGTGAATACCAAGAAAGTGTGACTGGCAATTACAATGTGATTGAAGTTGTGGAGCACTTGTGACTTTGCACTTTCTGTCAGGAGCCTGTCTATACTGTACTTGGAAAGTCTTACACTGTGCGTACCAACTGTCCTTCTGCTTCAGATCCCTCATTAAAAATAACTTGCCACAAGAGTCTCAGTCTTTCAACCTTGTACTAGACTTGTTATCCTGTTTAATATCTTGGTCCGAATTCAACTGCAAGGTGTTTGAAAAAGTAACTGTTCTTTTTTGTGCTTTGTGGAAGTCCTATGCACATTCACAGCACTATTGTATTCAGGATTCCACACTCAAGGTTGTGATAAAAATATTTCCATTACAAGCATTGTTTTGACCCACTCCTCTCTTTTAACTTTTCATGGGAAGTAGCTTTTTCAAGAAGCAATTTTATAACTAATATAAGGGATGGTTTCCTGCCCCCTCCCAAACTCTCCAAGTGTAGAATAAAGATTTTCAAATACCTAGACCAAAAAAGTGAGCCCTTTCTGAAAAGTAAAAGTAAATAATTATATAAATAAATAAAAGCAGACCAAAACCACACAAAACCCACTCATAATATTCTGCCACCTCTAACTGGAAAATAGAATAAGCTACAAACTGAAAAATTCATATAGGCAGATATTTATACATCCTCATGCCTACTCATTAGAATTTCAGTTTTCAAACTAAAATGTCAATTGATTGTGATCACACCAACCACACCACCCTATAAAAGTATGATCGCTGGGGCACAAAATTGTACTTTCTAGTTTCTTAGCACTTACAGTTTTAAGCTACTACTGAACTGCATTCTAAATTACTAGGAATGTGAGGGGAAGGGGATGAGTTATATGGGTGCATTGAACTATTGGGGCCTGGAGCAGATCAGGGAGAGGCTTTGGTCATAGGATGTCTATTCAGTGCAGCTCTGGCATTAAATCACATTTTAGTGGCTAGTGAGCCTGCTAAGTTGGAGGGAAGCAGATCTCTCCTCCAGCAAACTTTAGTGTCTTCACAGGAGGTGGAAGAGGAAGAGTAGATTGGCATGGAAGCAGCCAAGCAGAAGGGCTGGCCCCTGATTGGAGTCAGGTTTAGAATTAGGCCATATGCTGGGGACTGCACCTGAGCTGCAAGGGCACAGAAGAGGAGCAAGAACTCAAGTCAGGCTATGACAACTGGTAGGGGCAACAGAACCAGAGACTTTCTGTGTATATCTACACGAGTGGAAGGCTGCGGCAACAAGCCTCCAAGCCTGGGTTGACAGACTCAGGCTCATGGTGCTCCTGCTACCATGCTAAAAATCGCTGTGTAGACAGTGTGACTTGAGCTGGAGCTTGGGCTCTGATACCTTGGGCAGGATGGGCTTCAGAACCCAAACTCCAGACACAGCTGCAATCTCTATAAAGATATTTTTCTGTGGCACTGCAACCTCTGCAAGACCAAATCTCTTGTTACAAACTCGGAGGTTCTCTGCCATGAACTATGCAGATGTATTTTTTGAGGGGCGATGAAAACAGCTGGTTAGACAATAAGACATTCACAGGTGATCCGTGAAAAATTCTGCATAATAGATAAGACTTGTAGATTAGTTTTCTTCAACTGGCATTCAACATTTTCCCCTTAAAGTAAAAAGAATCTGGCTTTGTAAAAAGCTTTGTGCACTAATCTGAGAAAGCCTGGGCATTAACTAAAGACTTTGTGGACTCAAAGCCCTGGTCTACACTATAAGTTTAGGTCAAATTTAGCAGCATTAGACTGATTTAATCCTGCACCTGTCCACACGAAGAAGCCATTTTTGTCAACTTAAAGGGCTCTTAAAATTGATTTCTGTACTCCTCCCATTCGAGGTGATTAGCGCTGAAATCAACCCTCCTGGGTCGAATTTGGGGCAGTGTAGACACAATTGGCCTCGGGAGCTATCCCAGAGTGTTCCATTGTGACTGCTCTGGACAGCACTCTCTACTCAGATGCACTGGTCATGTAGACAGGAAAAGCCCCGTGAACTTTTCAATTTCATTTCCTGTTTGGTCACTGTGGCAAGCTGATCAGCACAGGTGACCATGCAGAACTCATTAGCAGAGGTGACCATGGAGTCCCAGAATCGCAAAAGAGCTCCAGCATGGACCGAATGGGAGGTACTGGATCTGATCACTGTATGGGAGACAAATCTATGCTATCAGAACTCCATTCTAAAAGATGAAATGCCAAAACATTTTTAAAAATCTTCAAGGGTATGAAGGACAGATGCTACAACCGGGGCCCACCCAGTGCAGTGTGAAACTTAAGGAGCTGAGGCAAGCCTACCAAAAAACCAGAGAGGTAAACAGCCACTCCGGGTCAGAGCCCCAGACATGCTGCTTTTATGATAAGCTGCTTGCCATGCTAGGGGTGCCCCTACAACTACCTCAGCCCTGTGCGTGGACTCCATCAATGGATTCTCACGCAACAAGGATGTGGATTTTGGGAATGAGGGAGATGAGGAGGAGGAGGAGGAGGAGGTTGAAGATTGCTTGCTTGCTGTGCACTGAGAAACCATTTTCGCCGACAGCCAGGAACTGTTTATCACCCTGGAGCCAGTACCCTCCCAACCCACCCAAGGCAGGCTCCCAGACCTAGAAGGCAGAGAAGGGACCTCTGGTGAGTGTTCCTTTGTAAATATTGTACATGGTTTAAAATCAAGTGTGTTTAATGATTAATTTGCCCTGAAGATTTGGGATGCATTCACGGCCAGCACAGCTACTGGAAAAGTCCGATAATGTGTATGGGGATGGAGTGTAAATCCTCCAGTGACATCTCAATGAAGCTCTCCTGGATGTATTCCCAAAGCCTTTGCAAAAGGTTTCTGGGGAGGGCAGACTTATTCTATCTGTCATTACCACGCCAGGCCAGTAGCACATAGTCTGGAATCATTGCACAACAAAGCATGGCAGCATATGGTCCCAGTGTTTGCTGGCATTCAAGCAACATCTGTTCTTTATCTCTCCGTGTTATCCTCAGGAGAGTAATATCATTCATGGTCACCTGGCTGAAATAGGGGAATTTTATTAAGGGGACATTCAGAGGTGGCCATTCCTGCTGGGCTGTTTGCCTGTGGCTGAACAGAAATCATCTCTGCTGTGTGCCATGCCTTGGGAAGAGAGATGAAACGATCATCCCGAAGAACAGTGGGGGGGGGGGTTAGTTGGGTTTGTGCTGCACGTTAACTCGAAAACCGCAGCCCCTCCTTTTAAATGGCCAACCCAACGAGTGCTTGGTATGGGACATGAGGGCTCTGCTGTTTGAAACCATTCCCATATGTTATGAATGTTAAAGAAGCCAAAAGAAAGACGGTTACTTACCTTTGTAACTGTTGTTCTTCGAGATGTGTTGCTCATATCCATTCCAGTTAGGTGTGTGCGCGCCGCATGCACGTTCGTAGGAGAAACTTTTACCCTAGCAACCCAGGCGGGTCGGCTGGGTGCCCCCTGGAGTGGCGCCGCTATGGTGCCCAATATATATCCCAGCCGACCCGGCCACCCTTCAGTTCCTTCTTGCCGGCTACTCCGACATTGGGGAAGGAGGGTGGGTTTGGAATGGATATGAACAACACATCTCGAAGAACAACAGTTACAAAGGTAAGTAACCGTCTTTTCTTCTTCGAGTGATTGCTCATATGCATTCCAGTTAGGTGATTCCCAAGCCTTACCTAGGCGGTGGGGTCGGAGTGAGATGTGGCGGTATTTAAAACTGCTACGCCGAAGGCCGCATTATCTCTTGATTGTCTGACTGGCGCATAGTGCGCGGTGAATGTGTGGACCGATGACCAGGTCGCTGCACGGCATATGTCCTGGATAGGGATGTGCGCCAGGAAGGCTGCCGACGTCACCTGAGCTCTCGTTGAATGTGCCGTGAAGTGGCTAGAGGGGGCACGAGCTAAGTCGTAGCATGCGCAAATGCATGCGGTTACCCAGGGGGAAATCCTCTGAGAGGAGATTGGTTGACCTCTCATCCGTTCTGCAATCGCCACAAACAGCTGAGGGGACTTCCAGAATGGCTTTGTTCGCTCGATGTAGAAAGCGAGCGCTCTACGTACATCTAAGGAGTGCAGTTGCTGTTCCCGCCGAGAAGAGTGTGGCTTCGGGAAGAAGACGGGGAGGAAGATGTCCTGGTTGGTATGGAAGGCAGAAACAACCTTAGAGAGGAACGCCAGGTGGGGTCGCAGGTGCACTTTGTCCTTATGGAAGACGGTGTAGGGTGGATCCACTGTGAGAGCTCTCAGCTCTGAGACCTGTCTGGCCTATGTAATGGCCACCAAGAAGGCCGTCTTCCACGACAGGTACGTGAGCGAGCAAGTCGCCAGTGGCTCGAATGGCGGGAGCGTGAGCCTGTTCAGGACCAGGTTAAGGTTCCAAGTAGGAGCAGGGCGGCGTACGGGGGGGGTAGAGATGCTCCAGGCCTTTAACAAACCTGGCGACTAAGGGGTGGGAGAATACGGAGCGGCCACCCTCTCCTGGCCGAAAAGCGGATATGGCCGCTAAGTGTACCTTTAAGGAGGATGTCGTCAGGCCCTGCTGCTTAAGGTACTAGAGGTAGTCTAGGATCGTGGGAATTGGGGCCTGAGTAGGGTTCACCCCTTGAGAAGCACACCAGCAAGAGAAATGTTTCCACTTTGCCCTGTATGTTGAGTGAGTGGAAGGCTTCCTGCTGTTAAGGAGTATATGTTGGATCGGTGCGGAGCAGCTGAGCTCCGTCGTGTTCAGCCATGCAGGAGCCATGCCGTGAGGTGCAGGGCTCGTAGGTCCGGGTGACGAAGCGTGCCGTGATCCTGCGTAATCAGGTCCGGGTGGAGAGGAAGGGGAATTGGGGGGTCCACAGATAGCTCCAGCAAGGTGGTGAACCAGTGCTGTCTGGGCCACGCAGGTGCGATCAGGATTAGACGTGCTTTGTCCCTGCGCAGCTTTAACAGGACCTTGTGCACCAGAGGGAACGGAGGGAAGGCATACAGGAGGTGGCGGGTCCATGGCAGGAGAAATGCGTCCGTGATCGACCCGGGAGAGAGACCCTGAAAGGAGCAAAACTCCTGGCACTTCCTGTTGGACTTGGTTGCGAAGAGGTCTATGCGGGGAAATCCCCACCTCTGGAAGATGGAATGGATGACATCTGGTCTGATCGACCATTCGTGGCAGAGGAAGGATCAGCTGAGTCTGTCCGCCAGTGTGTTCTTGACCCCTGGGAGGAAGGATGCCACCAGGTCTATCGACTGGGCTATGCAGAAGTCCCAGAGTCGAATGGCTTCCTGACATAGGGGAGACAAACGGGTTCCCCCCTGTTTGTTGATATAATACATGGCCGTTGTGTTGTCCGTGAGTACAGAAACACAACGGCCGTGTAGGTGTCGTTGAAACGCCTGGCAGGTGAGGCGGACTGCCCTTAGCTCCCGGACATTTATGTGGAGTGACAGCTCTTGGGATGACCAGAGACCCTGGGTGCGCAGGTCCCCTAAGTGGGCCCCCCACCCCAGTGATGATGCATCGGTTGTTAGAGTCACCGATGGTTGCTGGGAATGGAAGGGCATCCCCGCACATACTAGGGATGAGGTCAGCCACCAGTCGAGGGAGCGGAGAGGGTCGGGGGGCACCGTCACCAATACATCTAGGTGGTCCCTGCTCGGGCTGAATACGGAATGAAGCCACGTCTGGAAGGGCCTCATTCGGAGTCTGGCATGCTTTGTCACATAAGTGCATGCGACCATATGCCCTAGAAGTGTGAGGCAGGTGCGAGCCGAGGTGATTGGGGAGGCCTGCAAGCTCCGAATGATCACACCAATCATCTGGAAGCGAGGTTAAGGTAAGTAGGCCCTGGCCTGAGTAGAGTCCAGGGTCGCGCCTATGAAGTCTAACCTCTGTGTGGGGACCAGGCTGGATTTCTCGGCATTGATAAGCAGGGCTAGCCGGGAGAAGAGGTCCGTGACGGCCTCGACATGTCGTCGCACCTGCGACTGGGAGGACCCCTTCAGGAGCCAGTCGTCGACGTACGGGAAGACATGGATTTTCCACCGATGGAGGTGGGCAGCCACAACAGCCATGAACTTGGTGAACACCCTCGGGGCTGTGGAGAGGCCGAAGGGCAGAACTGCAAACTGGAAGTGCTGATGTCTGACCGTGAAGCGGAGGTACTTCCTGTGCGGTGGAAAGATGGCAATATGGAAGTACGCGTCCTTCATGTCGAGGGCGGCATACCAGTCTCCAGGATCCAGGGATGGGATAATGGTTCCCAGGGAGATCATGCGGAACTTTAACTTGAGCATCCACTTGTTGAGGCCCCGCAGGTCTAGGATGGGTTTGAGACCTCCCTTGGATTTGGGGATCAGAAAATATCGGGAGTAGAATCCCTTGCCTCTCTCGCCTAGAGGTACTTCCTCTATAGCTCCCACCACCAGGAGGGAACGAACCTCCTGCAGGAGAGTTTGCTCGTGAGAGGTGTCCCTGAAGAGGGACCGGGAAGGGGGGCGGGAAGGGGGTGAGGAAGCAAATTGTAGATGGTATCCGTGCTTCACTGTGCGTAGCACCCAACGGTCTGATGTTAACCGGGACCACGCCAGGAGGAAGTGGGAGAGGCGGTTGAAGAAGGAAGGGGAAGGATCCTGTCTTGAGTCTGGTATGTCGTCCCCGGATGCACCTTCAAAAGCCGGACTTGGGGCCCGGCTGTGCCTTGGAAGGCCCTTGGTTTTGGCCTCCCTGGGAGCTGGGTTGGCGTCTGCGTCCCCCCCGGCCACGCCGTCTGTTGAGATCCTGCCTCTGATGGGGTGGGAAGTATGGGCGCCGTGCTTGGGGCCTGAAGGGTCTACGCTGGGTGGAAGGTGTATGCATCCCCAGCGAGCGAATGATGACTCGATTGTCCTTCAGGTTTTGTAATTTGGAGTCCGTCTTGTCCGAGAACAACCCTTTCCCGTCAAAGGGTAGGTCCTGGACTGTATATTGTAGTTCCGGGGGTAGTGTAGAGGCTTGAAGCCATGAAATGCACCTCATGGTAATGCCAGACGCCAGGGTTCTGGCTGCCGAGTCAACCGCGTCGAGGGAGGCCTGGAGGGAGGTCCTGGCCACCTTCTTACCCTCCTCCATGAACGCGTTAAATTCCGGGCGCGAGTCCTGGGGTAGCAGTTCGGCGAACTTACCCACCTCACCCATATGTTGTAGTTATAGCGCCCCAGTAGGGCCTGCTGGTTGGCCACATGGAGTTGCAAGGCCCCAGCTGAGTACACCTTGCGACCCATGAGGTCCATCCGCTTAGCCTCCTTGGATTTGGGGGCTGGTGCCTGCTGGCCATGCCGCTCCCTGTCATTGACCGACTGCACCACTAGGGAGGAAGGAGGAGGGTGGACATACAGGTACTCGTACCCCCGAGAGGGTACCATGTACTTCCTTTCCACTCCCTTAGCTGTCGACGGGATGGAGGCTGGTGACCGCCAGAGGTTGTCGGCGGTAGACTGGATAGTCTTTATGAATGGGAGGGCTACCCGGGTAGGAGCATCGGCCGAGAGGATGCTCACTACCGGGTCCTCAACCTCTGAGATCTCCTCTACCGGGAGGTTGATATTAAGGGCCACTCTATGGAGGAGGTCCTGGTGGACCCTGAGGTCTATAGGTGGGGGTCCCGACGCTGATGACCCAGCCACTGCCTCATCCGGCAAGGAGGAGGAGGAGGATACTCGGGGATGAAGGTATCCTGCGCGGTCTCTTGTTCTTGGCCTGGTTCCTGTTCGTGTTGCCCCGGGGAGTCTGGCAGCTGTTTGTCCGACTCGACCACGGGGGGGCGGGAAACAGTGGCCTCTAGCACCCGATGCTCTGAGGCGGTGGAACGTGCCTGAGGCATGGGGGCACCCTGGGCCTGATGGTAAGCCCAGGGTGTCCAAAAGCCCCACTGTTGAGCCCCTGTGTCCTGCGGGTGGGGGTCTTGGAACACTCCCAGCGATGTTTCGGGGTCCTGGTCCCGTTCATAATAGCTACCTGCCTGGGAGGATGCCGACGTGTCCCTGGATGGCCACGGTGGCGCAGCAAAAGCCAGAGCCGCGGTACCGACCGACCTCACACCTCTGGATAGTGGTGACCGGTGTCTGTATCGGTGTTGAGAGCGAGACCAGGACCTGCGACCGGCTCGGTGCCGGGAGGTCGACCGAGTGTCGTTGTCTAGATCTGCTCCTGGAGGTGCGGTGCCCACCGCGGTGCCGTGAGCTGGAGCGGTGCCGGGAGTACCTAGATGACGCTCGGGACGTCGACCGGTGCCGGGAGCCCGACCGGTGCCGAGAGTGCAATCGGAACCGTGGTGATCGGTGCCGGGAGCCTGAGCAGTGCCGGGAGTCTGACTGGTGCCGAGGCGATCGGTGCCGGGAGTCCGACCGGTGCCGGGATCGGGATCGACGTCGCGAGTCTGAGTGGCGCCTCAATGCCGAGCGTCCGCGGGACCGTGATCTGGAGCGGTGCCGGTCTGCTACACTGGCCGAAGCTGGTCTAGTCAGGGTCGGTTTGCCCATAGAGCATAGTACCCGCACCGGCAGTGCCGGGGGCAAGGGCATCGGTGCCTCGGTGATGGCGATTAGTTCTCTCGCCGCGGCGAACGTCTCCGGGGTAGAGGGTGAAGCGAGCTCTACCACAGTGCGTACCGGGGAGCTGCCAGGTGCCGGACTCGACGGCCCCCGCGGGGTCGGAGTTAACGGTACCGGCTTAGATGGTGCCGCGGCAGGTATCGGTGCCGGGCGATCCGCCTTTTGCGCAGGATCTGATTGTGGGGCGGCTGGTGGCGAGATGATCTGTGCCTTCGCCACCTTTGGCCTCGGGGAGAGGGAGCGGCTCTGGGCCGGTTTCGGTGCCGGCTTCTTGGTGGTAGCACTCGGTACCGCGGTGCCCTTGCTCACCAGTTGGCTTGCGCTCGGTGCCGAGGGCGAAGGTGTCAGGGCCGCTTCCATCAGGAGCTGTCTCAATCTAATGTCCCGCTCCTTCTTGGTCCTTGGCTTGAAGGACTTACAGATCGGGCACTTGGCAGATAAGTGCGACTCCGCGAGGCACTTCAAGCAGGAGTCATGGGGGTCTCCAACTGGCATGGGCTTGTGACAAGCCGAGCACTGCTTGAAGCCCGATGAGCTGGGCATGAGCTCCGGCTCCCGGTGCGGGGGTGGGGGGGGCTACCCCCAATCCCCTCACTACAACTAATAACTACACTAACAACACTAGATAACTGACTAACTAACAACTATATATCTATATATGTACAATAACAACTATAACTACTATATACAATGATAGCGAAACGAGCTGCTAGGGAGTGTGGAGGTCAGCGAAGCCGCTCTCCACAGTTCCAACGACCGACACGGGCGGTAAGAAGGAACTGAAGGGTGGCCGGGTCGGCTGGGATATATATTGGGTGCCATAGCGGCGCCACTCCAGGGGGCGCCCAGCCGACCCGCCTGGGTTGCTAGGATAAAAGTTTCTCCGACGAACGTGCACACGGCGCGCACACACCTAACTGGAATGCATATGAACAATCACTCGAAGAAGAACTGTGGCTTACCATGTCTGCCTGCAAGCCGAATTCTGTTGCCTGCTGGCCCTACATGTGTGATCTCTCACATCAAACCAGAAGGTCCTCAGTATGAGAGGCAAAATGCAACCTTGTAAAGAAAGCACAAGTGCTATGTAATGTTAACAGCTTGGTTCACTGTGAAAGAGTCTACTTATTGTTCTCTAAAATGTGTCTTTTAAATAGTACTCTTCCTTTTTTTCCTTCTGCAGTGGCAAATGTTTCAATCCTCCAAGTAACATCTCCATCCCAGAGGCTAGTGAAGATTAGAAGGCAAAAAAAAAGCACTCATGATTAAATGTTCTCTGAGCTCAGGCAGTCCTCCCACACTGAAAGAGCCCAGCAGAATGCATGGAGGCAGACAATGTCAGAGTGCAGGAAACCACAAAATGAAAGCGAGGACAAGAGGGACATGCAAGAGGACAGGTGGCAGGATCAAGATGATAGGTGGTGTCAGCGAGGTGGGAGGCACCAGGAGACAGCAGCAGATGGTACATTAGGGCTGCTAACCATCTTCGCTAACTTGAAAAGGCAAGGAGCTGCTGCTGTGTAGCACTGCAATACCGCATCTGCCAGCAGCACCCAGAAGACGTACGGTGACAGTGAGCAGAGCGGGCTCCATGCTTGCCATGGTATGTCGTCTGCACAGATAAGGCAGGGAAAAAGGCGAGAAATGATTTTTTGCCATTGCTTTCATGGAGAGAGTGGGGGGGGAGCTGATGACATGTACCCAGAACCACCTGTGACAATGTTTTTGCCCCATCAGGCACTGGGAGCTCAACCCAGAATTCCAATGGGCGATGGAGACTGCGGGAACTGTGGGATAGCTACCACAGTGCAACGCTCCGAAAGTAGATGCCAGCCTCGATACTGTGGATGCACTCTGCTGACTTAATGGTCTTGAGTGGGGACACACACAATCGACTGTATCAAATTGATTTCTAGAAAATCAACTTATATTAAATCTGCCTAATTGTATAGTGTACACATACCCTAAGGATTCTCTGCCTTTCCAGCTCTGCTCCCCAACCTCTCATTACCCCGATTAGTTACCCCTCCTGCCAGAACCAGTCTCGAGCTACCCGGACTATATACATCATTTGCGTGTGTTTCAAAAAGTTGATAGAAAATATTTGACCTGGTAGAGTAAGGGTGTGCAGGGAGTGGGGGAACAAGATTTCTTTTGTTTCAGATTATAATAGCATATTCAACACTTCCCAACGCCCCTAATGGCCTTTCCCAACCCTTCTGGGAGGGTCATGACCCTCTGGTTGAGAAATCCTGGCCTAGTAGTTTGGGCACAGAAGCTGGACCGGAGAGTGGGGACTAAGGGAGTTGCAGCCCCAATCCTCTGCTTTCCTGTGGGGCTGCCAATTCTTAAAATATGCATTATAAAAGGGAGATTTTGATCATAACTTGTGCTAATACTAAAAAGAAAAGAACAAAAAAACTAATTTATGCACCCCGCTGCTGTTGATTTTGTCCTAATTTCTGAAGCTTTCACAGTTAAAGTTTAATTAATGTTTTTAGACTTTGAATTGTTGGTAATGAGGGTGTGAATTGGCGGTGTTAATTGCCATTGCTGGGTGATAATGACAGAACTGCAGTATTGTTTTAACCTTGCTTAAACAAGATGTCCAGCTGACAATTTCAAAGCACAGCAGCAAAAAGGAGAGCTAAGTTAGAAAGAGAATGTTGTAAGCAAGTTACCCAAACTTGCTAACTATTTCTCTGTTAGTACTGCTTCAGAATCATCTTTCATGATGGTGGATCATCTTTCTGAGAAAATGATAATCAAAGCAAAGATACGAGTATGAACTTGTTCCCACAGGAGACTTCAGAAGAAAAGGTAAGCATTCCTGAAATCAAGGACAAAACTAATGATGAAAAAGATGACCTACTTTTTTTAACACCTGTCCGTACAGAAGGTAAAATGAATAGTAGTGATACAGAGGATGATGTTGCTGTTAGTGTTGAACAAAATCCAGCTAAATGGCCTTCTTTGATAATGGAAGAGTTTTGTACTACATGTATTGAGAAAGATCTGCTCTATTTTCAGAATCACAATGACAAAGTTATAATTTCTGAGTATCAGAAATGGTATCTTTCACCTCTTCTTTTTGAATGAAAACTACCAAATGGAGAGCATTATTAGAGGCATTGGTTGAAGCATTCTAAATTCACAGGAATTTTATCTGAAAACTCTTTTCATTGTCTAATAATCTTAGCACCTTCATAACCCCAGGCTTTTCCAACTGGAAAAAAGCAGAGAAGACGACTTGTTCTCATGAAAACAGTGTGGAACACTGGAACGCCATAGTTGCATGGCTAGCATGTTCACAAGGCAAGAATTACGTTGACAGGGAGATGGTACAGCTGCTTCTAACACAAACTGCTTACTGGGAAGACATTTTAAGGCATATTGTGACAGTTATTAAGCTTCTTGCTGAATGTGGTTGGGGAAATTATTGGCTTTCCTCAGAATGGAAATTATCTAGATATTCTTGAAGCCATCATCAACTTTGACCAGTTTGTAAGAGAGCATATTAAATACTATGGAAACAAAGGGAAAAGGTCATCCATCCTACTTGTCAAAAACAAACTGTGATGAGTTCATTGAGCTATTGGGACATAAGATTTTGGAATTCATTGTAACTGAAGTCAAACAGGCAAAGTACTAATCTTTGATAGTAGATTCAATCACCCATAGAAATCAGTTATCTGTCATTTTATGCTACTGCTTACATGGTGACTTAATTAGGTTTATACCAACTGAAAACCAGATTGGCAAATTGCTCTTCCAGACTATGAACAGTTTATTGGATGCAAATGACAAAAATGCTATTGAAAACTGCAGAGATTAGTCATAGAATAACACAAGTAACATGAGTGAAAAGAATGAAGATCTTCAAGGAGTGGATCACACTTGATGGATGTCCTTAAACTCCAAAGTGGAATGATATAGAGGAGTCTTCAGCTGGCTACTTAGGTCAACTTTAAATCTGCTTTGTATGGCTAGAGTGTTGCAAAGCAGACTTAGCACGGGTCAGGATCACCAGCTGCAGGTCTCCATATTCAGAGCATCTGGCAGTGGCACTCCACCCTCTTTGCCACTAAAGAGCAGCCCTGAAAAAGGGATAAGATATGCAGCCTAAAATAGTAATCTCCAGGGCAAGCTGCAAAAGTCTTCTAAGAAACAATATATTCCCACACTGCAGGAGGAGAGAGTGTGCATGTACGCATGTGCACACATGGGCAATGGCACAAAAGAGAAAAGAATTCCTATAGTTCTGTCACTTTCCATAGGCAGTTTTCTTACAACTGAACATCTCAAAGACAAAAGAACCACCTAAGCCTCTCTTCGTGTAGAAAATTTCACAACACAAAATACTCCTCCTCCTAGGTCTCTGTTCACACAGGTTATTATTGATCTTTGCTCACACTTTCTAAATCTAAAGATCCCAGTACCTTCCACAAACACTCTCACTCTCAAAGGGATACCAATGCCTGTCCTGTTCCCTTGTGAGAGAAACAGAAATGCAGGTTAAAATATCAGCAATAAGGAGAAAGGAAAAAAAATCCTACAATTGGTTTCTTGAAGGCCTATTCCAAGTACTGCCTCATCTTAGGCTTTTGAATCCTTTTAAAGAGACACTCATGTCCTTGGATGACAGTGTTTGCTGGGGGAGTCAAGCAGCCAGAATGGAGCAGAATTGTAGTAACATCCACCTTCTGTCACAATTCTGGTTCTGTCCTTTGCTGTATATAATCATTAGTTATAGTAGAATAGAAGTTAAGAAAATAATACAAACATATGTTTACTTACTAAGGCATTTTGGCGCAGGAGACCAGCCCGCTTTAGTACATCTGATCAGAGGCCATCTCTCCTCTCTTTCAGATATGTAACCATCAAGACATCTGTAGTAAATTCCCACACCTAACTGTGCTGGAAAAGCTTGTTCTTTGTAATATTCATAATATTCAGTCAGTGCTCCATTTTCTATATGTGGGTAGTCACAGGGTCTAACTTTAAAAAAAAAGTTTAAAATGTATAATATTACAAGGTACATGCAAGAAAAATTGCCTCCTTCTGTGGACACTCATTGGAAGAGGTGGAAGGAGAAGAGTCCTGCAAGGTTACAGTCAGAGTTTACCAGAATTGTTCTATTGGAGCACGAGATAGAGCTTTCACCTGGTATGCAGGGTTTCCAGCCCCCAGAACCCACATGTTGTGTGGGATCTCTTCATGATACAGGGCCATCCACTAGTTGGCAAGATAGTGTCACAGAGGTGACTGAATTTCCTCCACACAAGACAGGACATGATCCACATACTAAAGGTTCTCTTTGTGTGAAGATCCAGCTCTTTGGATTAACTCCATGTTATCCAAGACATCTGAGTCCCATTATCAAAGAATTAATTTATAATACCATTGCTGGGCTCCAAGTCCACTTACACCTCTTCCTCTTTTAGACAGCTTTCATTTGTTTCTAATTATCAAAGTCAAATTCTGAAGTCCTTGATAAGTTTTTCCTCAGTCCCTACTCAACAAAACTCATTGCAGCCACTGCGATTTTACCTGAAGAAAGATTGAGTAAACATTTGAGAAAGAACTTCTTGATTTTGCACAGAGAAAAGAACTGTATGGAAGAATCTGCTGTATGCATTGTTGGTATAGCCATGTCAGTCCAGGATATTAGAGAGACAAAGTGGGTGTGGTAATATCTTTTATTGGACCAGTTTCTGTTTGTGAGAGAGACAAGCTTTCAAGCTTCCACAGAGGTCTTCTTCAGGAAGAGACTGTGACAGTTCGGAATAAATGAGGAAACAAAAATGGACGGTACAAATCTAGAGCTGTGGTACATGTAAGTGACTCAGAATCCAATTATGATAATAGGTTTTCAGTTTCTTTTATACCATTCATATAGTAATGGTATTGTGCTTGGCATGCTATTATTTGGATGGATAAAATACACAGCTACAAATCTTCCCTCTAGAAGGGTTGAGTCTAGCACATTTTGTCAAATAAATCATGGTGTATATGTTGGTTGTATAGTTATTTACACCATATCATCTTATTTTCACAGGTGCTTTATCCAAGTACATCAAAGTAAATAAGGAAAATAAATAAATAAAGTGTTATTTACTCCTTCTCATAACACAAGAGCTAGGGGTCACCAAATGAAATTAAAAGGCAGCAGGTTTAAAACGAACAAAAGGAAATATTTCTTCACACAACACACAGTTGACCTGTGGAACTCTTTGCCAGAGGATGTTGTGAAGCCCAAGATTATAACAAGATTCAAAAAGGAACTGGATAAATTAATGGAGGATAGGTCCATCAATGGGTATTAGCCAGGATGGGCAGGGATGGTGTTCCTAGCCTCTGTTTGCCAAACGCTGGGAATGGGCGACAGGGCATGGATCACTTGATGATTACCTGTTCTAGTCATTCCCTCTGGGTCACCTGGCATTGGCCACTGTTGGAAGACAGGATACTGTGTTAGATGGGCCTTTGGTCTGACCTAGTATGGCCGTTCTTATGTTCTTAAACTTTGTAAAAGCAAAAATCCTGCAAATATACCTGTTTCATTTCTGTTTACATTCTCAACTGCAGAAATTGTATAATCATTGTATAATAGTTTGGGCTTTGATATTTAAAAAATGTGTTAAAATAAAAGTAACTTACCAATACATCTTGGAATAGGTAACCAGCCATTCTTTGTGCATTCCGCTCTTCTGTCCCTATTGCCTGTTTCAAAGTGAAATCCTGGATTACAGTCTACTCTGATTGCTTCCAGTTCTCTGAACAAACTCTTTTTGGGATGGTAGGTTCCATTAGCCACTGTTGGAGGATCGCATCTAATTTCTAAACAGAAACATATGAACAAGTTTAACAACTGTAAAAAGGACTTTAGACTGTAAGTCCTCTCTTTAATTAACATTTCTTGTATCTATCTTTTTTTCCCTAGCTTTACTAGCACTGTCATAATTGAACATCATCTGCATAAAATTGGCATGGTGAGATTCCTATGGATTTGATGAAGTCTACAGTTTTTTACCCATCTTTAGATATCAGAGTACTTGCTTGGGGTAGTTTATTTTATTTTGGGGGTGAGAAGGAGTCAGTTGTTGTTATGTGTCATTCTAACTATTGTAGAAAAACCTTACCAAAAAATGAAACCTTGCAGTGAGACCTAAAGGTGATCACAGAGTTAAAGCATTTGAAATGTAAAGTTGTAAGTACGACTTTTACTTTAACAATATCCTTTATTCCTTTTCCCTTTAGCTATAGGGAGAGTTTAGAAGAAATCCTCTCTGTCTGACTGTCTTTTAGACAGTATTAATGATAACAACAACTGGTCTTTATGGGGAAAAGAGAAGCTATTTGAGATGGGCTGGACTTTACTGTTGTTGTTGTTAAAGTCTGATCCTGCTTCCTTTAAGATGAAACAAGACAAACACACGCAAAAAAAAGGGGAGAACAGAATAGAGGAACAGAAAATGCACCTTTTGTTTCTGGTGCTGACTCTTACTTGAAACTTTTCTGCTGGAGAAATACAAGCACTGCATACCTGCTTATTAGAGACCTCACAAACTTATGCCAACAGCAGGCTATTTAGGACATTGCTTTTAGCTGCCTTTTTGGTCACAGGCTCACAGCACTGTTCCACAATATATAGTCTTGGCTGGCTAAGCCAGACTTTTACAAAACAGAAGGCAGAATGAGAGAGAGAGAGAGAGAGACGGAAAACAGAATAAGAAGGGGTGGAAAATGACACGAGAAAGGGAATGAGACTGAGAACAGGAATCAAAGTCTCACACAACCCAGGATTTAGGGGGAGATGGTGAAGGTGGCGGTGTTTTCTGGGTCTGTCTCCTTGTCCCAGTCTTGTCAGGACGTCTTTCAGGATCAAGATGAAGGCCTAATGGTGTTATAGTATCAGAGGAGATGGTGTGCATTGCAAACCTGATGATGGAAGTTCACTCCTTCCAATCCACCGATCTCCCACCCAGCTAGAAATCGCTCCCTGAAGTCTTAGGGGGGGAAATGGGCCCAGTCACAGGATGCTTGCTTAGTTACCCAGTGTGCTGACTGCCTGGCCCATTTGCATGTTCTCTTAGAATATACACAGTCCATTTCTTCCTCCATGTGTACCTTTAATCTTTCAGATTCCAAGCACTGCAGAACATAGCACAGGTATGTGTCAGGAAGATCCTTCCACCCAACTTTCTCTGCAACATCCCAGCTCACTCTCCAATCTCCCCCTCCTTACTTTCTGTTCCTGTCAATTATACACCTCTACCCCAATATAACGTGACCCGATATAACACGAATTCGGATATAATGCAGTAAAGCAGTGCTCCGGGGGGGTGGGGCTGCACACTCCGGTGGATCAAAGCAAGCTCGATTTAACGCTGTTTCACCTATAATGTGGTAAGATTTTCTGGCTCCTGAGGACAGCGTTATATCGAGGTAGAGGTGTATATTGTCCCCTCCTGAGCTAGCAACTTAATTAGCCCAACCATTGCCACCAAAGTCAACAGTCCCCACCACAACAGGTTTACTCCAATAAAACCATAATCTTCTCTATTATACAGTTACCCAAGTGACCACAGTACTACAGCTAAATACTTTGTCACAGATCCCAAAAAGGAGAAAAGCCCATCCCCTCATTATTTTGTCCACCAAATAGGCTTACTTTCTGCCACACCAATTTTTTCTCCAATGATTTCCATTCCCACACTCCTCTTGTTTACCAGATATGATCTTAACACAATCCTTTAGTTACATCAGTATGTCTTTTGTGTGTAATTTTTCCCCATCAATATTTTTAATGAGTGATAGGACCATTTTATAAGCCTTTTTCCTACTTTTTCAAAGTTAAGCTTACAATTGGGGTAGGCCTGCTAGAGCTCAATTATTACACTTCTTACAGCAAAAATGCTTTCTATCTGGCTCACATACACTTTTTCCTAGGCTTGGTGATTGACATTTTCCCAGAGCAATGCAACTGTCTTAGCAGATCATAAATTTGTTTTCTTTTTTGAGTGGTTGCTCATATTGATTCCATTTAGGTGTGTGCGTGCGCTGACTGCATGTTCGCCGGAAGATTTTTACCCTAGCAACACTCAGTGGGTTGGCTGGGTCGCCCCCTGGAGTGGCACTGCTATGGCGATGAATATATACCCCTGCCGACCCAACTGCCCTTCAGTTCCTTCTTACCGTCCGTGTCTGTTGTTGGAACAGTGGAGTGTGGCTTAGCTGATCTCCACTTCCCTAGCTACTCTTAGTTCCTTATTAATAGTTGTGTATATAGTTATAATCTCTATAGTTGTAGTTAGTTTTAGTCATTTCTATAATATCATTAGTGTAAACAGTAGCGAGCGGATCGGGGATTAGCCCCTTCCCCCACTCAGTACCGGGGCTCATGTCCGGGTCCCCAGGCTTTAAACCGTGCTCAGCCTGCCATAAGCCGATGCCAGTGGGAGATCCCCACAACTCCTGCCTTAAGACCCTTGGGGAATCCCATCTCTCAGATAAGTGCCAGATCTGTAAGGCCTTTAAGCCGAGGACGAAGAAAGAGCGGCGTTCCCTATCACCGTGGGTCAAGAAGCATCATAAGACTCCCGCGGCTTCAGTGCCACCTGCACCACAGTCAGAGCACCCTCCTAGGTCGGACCGCCCGGCACCGACACCGGCCGCGGCACTTTCAGCTTCGGCACTGTCAATTCCGGTCCCACAAGGACCGTAGAGTCCGGTGCCTGAAAGCTCCCCAGCTCATGCTGTGGTTGAGCTCACTATCCCGTCCACGCCTGAGACCTTCTCCACGGCGAGGGACTTGATTGCAATGACAGAGTCTGCACTGCCTCACCGCCAGTGCGGGTTATTCAGTCTATTGGCAAGCCTGCCCTTCCGAGGCCACCCTCCATCAGCATTGCTGAGAGGCACCGATCAAGATCTCAGTCCCACCGGCATTCTCGGTCTCGTTGCAGATCCCAGTCCCAAGGCCGTTCGCAGCCCCGGCACCGCTCTCCATCACTGTAGCAGTCGCACTCGCAGCACCGCTCAGCGTCCCATTCACCAGCCCGGCACTCCCGGCACCAATCCAGCTCCCGGCACCATTCCCAACACCGCACCTCTCGCAGCCGGTCCAGGTGATGAGCCTCAAGATCCCGGTCAACCTCCTGGCACTGTTATGGTGGCAGGTGCCAGTCTTATTCACGGTACCGTAATGGCGTCCGGTACCGCTCCCCGGTGCCACATCGAAAGAGATCGTCTAGAGACATAGTCCCTTCTCAGAGTTTCTCAGCTCCTCTTTGGCCATCTAGACACACCTCAGTGTCATCTCACGCGGACTTGCACTTTATTTGTACGATTCAGGCAAACGCCGATACCATCTGGCAATCTCCAGCCTCTATTCAGCCCACGGCCAGGAGAGTTAAGCGGAAGTACATGGTACCCTTGAAAAGGTATGAGTATTTGTACGTACACCCTCCTCCCTGCTCCCTGGTCATGCAATCAGTTAACGAGAGGAAGTGCCATGACTAGCAAGCTCCTGCTCCAAAATCCAAGGAGACTAGGTGCATCAACTTATTGGGCCTCAAGGTATACTGTGCTGGAGGCCTCCAACTCAGGGTGGCAAACCAGCAAGCCCTACTTAGCCAATACAACTACAACACCTGGACGGCAGTGGGCAAATTAACAGAGCTAGTTCCCCAAGACTCCTGCCAGGAGTTTGCAGCCCTCTTGGAGGAAGGAAAGAAGGTGGTAAGAACCTCTCTCCAAGCCTCACTGGCTGCTGCCGACTAAGCAGCCAGAACTCTGGCCTCAGGAGTGGCCATGAGGAGAATATCATGGCTTCAGGTGTCAGGCCTCCCACCTGAGTTTCAACAGACTATACAAGACTTGCCCTTTGAGGGCCAAGGCCTATTTTCTGAAAAGACTGACCCTAGGCTGCAGAGTCTAAAGGACAACAGGATGATCATGCACTCGCTGGGAATGCACACCCCGGTGACTCAGCGCAGGTCCTTCCGTCCTCAGCCTCACTGCGCTTACCACCCGCCTAGCCAGTGACAGGACTTTGGCAGAAGACGAGGCGGGGGGAATCACAGAAGTCAGTCTGGGCCCCAATGAGGTCAAAATCAAGGCCCCACCAAACCACCCGCAGGACCCAAACCGAACTTTTGAAGGGACACCCGAGGACGGCATACCAGTTCTTTCCCAGGATCCTTTTCTGCCTTTTCTACAACCACCTCTCCCATTTTCTCCCTGTGTGGGCCCGACTCACATCAGATCGTTGGGTCCTACTCACGGTAGAATTGGGATACCACCTCCAATTTATTTCACCCCCCCCACTCCCACCCCCCATCCTCATCCCTCTTCAGGGACCCCTCTCACAAGTAATTCCTCCTGCAAGAGGTAGAGACGCTTCTAACCATGGGAGCTATAGAGGAGGTACCAAAAGACTCAAGGGGCAAGGGGCTTTATTCCAGCTATTTCCTAATCCCCAAAGCAAAGGGAGGTCTGAGACCTACCCTAGACCTGCGAGGACTCAACAAATTCATGATAAAGTTGAAGTTCCACATAGTATCCCTGGGGACCATCATCCCATCCTTGGATCACGGAGATTGATATGCCACCCTCGATATGAAAGACGTGTATTTTCACATCCCTATTTACCCATCACACAGGCAATATCTCCATTTTGTGGTCATCCATCAACATCTTCAATTTACGGTCCTTCCATTTAGCCTTTCTACGGCCCCACGAGTATTCACAAAATGCATGGCTGTAGTCGCCGCCTCCCTCCATCGTCGTCGAGTACACGCCTTCCCGTATCTCAACGATTGGCTCATTCGAGGGACTTCCAAGACACAAGTCACCCATCATGTGGGCATCATCAAGGACCTATTCAGGCAGTTAGGCCTGATGATCAATATAGAAAAACCCACTCTGGTTCCCACTCAGATAATAGACTTCGTTGGGGCCATCCTGGACTCTACTCTAACCAGAGCCTGCTTACCACAGCCCTGGTTCAAGCGATGGTATCAATTATCCAAAGCCTGCAAAAGTTCCCGACACCTTCGGCTCCCACTTGTCTCGGCCTCCTAGGTCACAGGGCGGCCTGCACGTTCGTGACCAAACACGCCAGACTCGCCTCCATCCCCTTCAAACTTGGCTCAACTCGATATACCACCCGGGCAGAGACAGCATAGACATGACCCTCACGATCCCCCCAAGCATCATAAACTCTCTGAACCTGGTGGATGTCACCCGCCCTGGTCTGTGCAGGGATGCCGTTCCACCCACCTCAACCTTCAATGGCCCTGACCACGGATGCATCATCTCTGGGTTGGGGAGCCCAACTCGAGGATCTCCGCACTCAAGGCCTTTGGTCAGCTCAAGAACTGACCTTGCACATCAATGTACGGGAGCTGAGGGCAGTCCGCCTCGCGTGCCAGGTGTTTCAAGAGCATATACAAAGCCGTTGTGTCTCAGTGTTCACAGACAACACAACGGCCATGTTTTACATAAACAAGCAGGCCGGCGCACTTTCCTCCCCCCCCTTTGTCAGGAAACTATCCAGCTCTGGGACTTTTGCATAGCCCACTCAATGGACCTGGTAGCGTCTTTTCTCCCAGGGGTTCAGAACACTCTGGCAGATCACCTCAGCAGATCCTTCCTGTCTCACGAGTGGTCGATTCGCCGGGACATTATCCATTGTGTTTTCCGGAAGTGGGGTTCTCCCTGCATAGACCTCTTTGCCTCCCATGAGAACAGGAAATGCCATGTGTTCTGCTCCTTCCAGGGTCACTCCCTGGGCTCCCTATCAGACGCATTCCTGATACCGTGGACAAGACATCTCCTTTACGCCTTTCCACCATTCCTGCCGGTCCACAGGGTCCTGCTCAAGCTCTGCAGAGACAGAGCCCACCTAATCTTGATCTCTCCAGCGTGGCCAAGGCAACACTGATACATCATGTTGCTCGACCTCTTGCTGGCCAACTCAATCCCCCTACCTCTTTGGCCAGATCTCATAACTCAGGACCACGGCAGACTTCACCTTCCAGACCTGCAGTCTCTTCACCTTACAGCATGGTTGCTGCACAGTTAAGCCAGTCCAAGCTACGCTGCTCTGCCTCGGTACAAGTATCCTGGGTAGTAGGAAACCTTCCACTAGATTAACATATATAGCCAAGTGGAGGTGTTTCTCCTACTGGTGCGAGCAGCGTAATGCTGTTCCTACCGAGACACCGGTTCCTACCATCTTGGACTACCTCTGGCCCCTAAAACAACAAGGCCTAGCTGTTTCATCAATAAAGGTGCACTTGGTGGCCATCTCTGCCTTCCACCCAGGGGAGAATGGCAGCTCGGTCTTCTCTCACCCCATGGTTTCGAGGTTCCTCAAGGGCTTGGAACGTTTATACCCACAGGTCCGCCGCCCCGCCCCAACCTGGGACCTCAACCTTGTTCTAGCCAAACTTATGGCTGCTCTCTTTGAGCCGCTGGCAAACTGCTCGCTGCTGTACCTGTCCTGGAAGACAGCATTCCTCATAGCCATTACATCTGAAAGACGAGTCTCCGAACTTCGGGCTCTCACGGTCGACCCCCCATATACAATGTTTCACAAGGACAAGGTACAGCTGCGACCACATCCGATCTTTCTCCCTAAAGTGGTATCAGCCTTCCATATCAACCAAGATATCTTCCTTCCTGTCTTCTTCCCAAAGCCACACTCTTCACACCGAGAGCAGCAACTGCACTCCCTAGACTTCCGTAGGGCTCTTGCTTTTTATATCGAGCGAACAAAGCCCTTTTGTAAAACACCCCAACTCTTCGTTGTGGTAGCAGATCAAATGAAGGGCCTACCTGTCTCCTCCCAGAGGATTTCATCTTGGGTAACGTCGTGCATCCGCACCTGCTATGACTTGGCTCATGTTCCAATGAGCCACCTCACTGCATATTCTACTAGGGCTCACACTTCATCTGCCGCCTTCCCGGCTCATGTATCCATCCAGGAGATATGTCGTGCAGCTACCTGCTCCTCGGTTCACTCCTTTGCATCACATTACGCATTGGTACAACAGTCCAGAGATGATGCGGCATTTGGCTCAGCAGTTCTACATTCTGCGACATCTCACTCCAACCCCACCGCCTAGGTAAGGCTTGGGAGTCATCTAACTGGAATCGATATGAGCAAGCACTCGAAGAAGAAAAGACGGTTACTCACCTTTGTAACTGTTGATCTTCAAGATGTGTTGCTCATATCCATTCCAAACCTGCCCTCCTTCCCCACTGTTGGAGTAGCCGGCAAGAAGGAACTGAAAGGCAGTTGGGTCGGCAGGGATATATATTCACCGCCGTAGAGGTGCCACTCCAGGGGGCGACCCAGCCAACTGACCGAGCGTTGCTAAGATAAAAATCTTCCGGTGAATGTGCATGCGGCGCACACACACACCTAATTGGAATGGATACGAGCAACACATCTTGAAGAAGAACAGTTACAAAGGTGAGTAACCGTCTTTTATAATTGGGACTTGATCAATTTATGGCTTTGTGATCAGGATCAAAGCCTTGAACTGGGATTAGAAATATTTTGCAGCCAGGGAACTGAGTACAGGCTTTATGTGCTCTTGACATATTTAGGAGAGAGAAGGCTGGTAACAACATTCTGCTTCGGCTGTAGCCTTTGCATTATTTTTATAGTTAGCTTCATATTCAGCAAAACATAATGATCCAATCTGGAGGTGACAGATGCCTGGATTGCTGTGAGCAGTCCTGATGTGGATGCAAAGTTCTTTAACAAGCTGTAATGCAAGATTATTTTATTTTATTCTATTTCCATTGATGCTGCTGGATCCCCTAGAGTTAAAGCAATGAGTTAAACAGGATTGTGAGCTTTGCACCTCTTCATAGCATCATAAGCTTGTAGGAACTGAATGGGATAGAAACGACAGCATTCGTTTTGTAGATAATTTTAAAAAATTAAGAATGCATCACACAGAGGACTGGGAGGATTGGGAGATTTGTAGGAAATACAGATCCTTTCACCTCTGGTTTGAATATGACCCAGTTAGATAGTTACCAAAAGTAGTAATATCATGGCTGGGTGGTGGATGATGACAAGAGTTAGGCTTTCTTTGGCACCTACTGGACAGGTACCTGTATTTTATAAAAGTGCAGCACAATTGACGCTAGTTAGGACCTTTATTAGTATATGAAGCAGAAAGACCAAGAATTGGGCACAGAAACGAAAATATTCCTTTCACTTGTAGAGGTGTCCCTAAAGGTCAGGCTTGAGGCATGTGGGTGCAAGCCTGTACCATTCCATTCACAGTTCATGAGGCCAGAAGGGACACTGTATCATCTAGTCTGACCGCCTATATAACACAAGCCTTAGGACTTCTTTCAATTAATTCCTATTCTTGTTCTACAGATAAAAAAGCAAGTGACTTCAGTATGGTGTGCTTTTTTGAGGGGTGGGGGGTAACTTTCTTAAGCACTAAGATTAATCCTGTGATAAAAATATTTTCCAAGAATTCTCATTTCAAACTATTTCATACAAAACATAGTAGAGGGTGAAAGAAGTTCCAATGCCTGGGATATGAGTTTTGATCCTATGCCTAGATCTTCGCTCCCTGGCCCAGAGTCTTGGAGGACTATGGAAGCTGTACACCCATGCCCTTTGGGGGGACTGTAGTAACAGGAACAGGAGTGAAATCAAATTATGTTCATAGATGAGCCTTTAGAAAGTTAACCTCTATAAAAATAGGAATTTGGAAATGGACCCTAATAATTACTGATGGGGATTTTGAAGAATATGGATACTTTGCTTTACAATTATAAATCTTGGGGCATATTAAACAAGTTGCTGTCCTCATGCATTGAGTGGTCATTAACAAATACAGAGCTCTTCACATCACGTCACTCTTAGATGATCCTACTGGCTAAAACAGACAAGAGATT
The DNA here is from genome assembly GCF_007399415.2 of Gopherus evgoodei. Classification (NCBI taxonomy): domain Eukaryota; kingdom Metazoa; phylum Chordata; order Testudines; family Testudinidae; genus Gopherus; species Gopherus evgoodei. Next base: position 67,348,795 of record NC_044329.1, read on the forward strand.
GACAAGGAAAGGAAAGGATTGCAAACAAAAATGTGTCCAGTTTTCACGGACTGGAAGAATGTCTCCTCAATGTCGGACATTAGAGAGTTCAACAGTGGCCATTGAAATCAGGAGGTGTTGTCCTCTGTAACATAACAGGCCATTCATCTTTGAACCCAAGAGCAATCAGGAATCTCATGTGGTTTCAGTACAGAAAGAAAAATGCAAAAGTACCACTGAGTGCAGAATTCACATTTGGATATGCTCTCATCAATAGCAGCATTCATAATTGGTCATAACAGGATCACTTGAACTCTGTACTTATAATTCTCAATACCCAGATGGATACTGAGGACTATGGTTAGCACTTCTGACCTCATGCTGTGTAGTATGATGACACAATGTCTTTTGTGCAGAATCTCAGCATATGCAGTTTTATGTGCATGTTCTCTCTACTGTCCCAATGTAATTTTCTGCTTCTCCACCGGCCATTCATCTGTCTCAAGCTGTTGTAAGGTTGGGTCATTTTGTATTTATTGTTTGAAGTTAAGTTTATTTTGGAAATGCTCATTAACCTTCCTGTAGTGTCGTCTTTTTACTATTATAAGGCACTCTTGAAAGCATGTTCATTTCAAGAAGTTCCTTCCTCAGTCTGTATTTCACATTTATAATAAGCATTTTTGCAGTTTCATTACCATTTCCTGAAAGTTGTGTGGTGCATTTGTAACTCGCTATTCCCACTGTGTTGTTGGGGAGGGGACCCTTTTTGAACAGTTGCTCTTAAGCTGGAGCTGATTAGGTCAGATATAGGCATCCAGCCCATTTCCAGGCAGGCTACATTCATTAGTATGCAGGCACTTGAACATCTTAAACTGGGGTAAGAATGCTCAACAAACAGACTAAGGGCAAAATATCATGATCATCTTATAAAGTTCTAGCAAAGTACCACTGAGCATGCTGAGTGGGAAAACAGCCACTTAAATGTACTGCATGCATTCAGTATAGCAGACAGTTTGTTGCCCTTATACAGACACACAAGTGGCAAGAGAAAGAGCTAACGAGTCTTTCTGAGAGGAGTAGGGAAATGACTGCAATGAAAAAAAATTCTAGTCAGGGCATGTGCTGGACACACAGCTCAACCAACTGCATTTACTTAATGATAGGTCAGTGATTATAGGGCTCTCTGAAAATTATTTTTATTGAAAATACTGTTTTTGCACCCAATATAGGGTTATAATAGTATGTGTTTTTATTGTGAGGCAGCTTTTTTTTAATTAACAAAATGTGATTAGTTGATTTCTCTCCTCAGACAATGCTGATACCCTTGTTGGGATTTGTTTACTTTAGCTGCTTTATTCCACCTATCAGCAAGACTGGTTTACACAAGGCTATTTCAAACACATTGGTACATAGTTATACAATAATGTAAGTAAAAACACAAAATGGATCAATATTTAAGGTTATAGCCAATAAACAGATGTATCATAATTACAGACTAAGATATCTAACTAAGATTTATCCTAAGCGTATGTCTATGCTTTGAGGTGATTCCCAGCTCAAGGAGAAAGACTTGTGTTAGTTCAGCTAACACTCTAAAAACAAACTGGAGGCACAGCTGCATGAGCGGTGGGAGGGAATAGCTGCCCCAAGTGTTTGCCTAGCTGACACTATAGGCACAAACTTGGGGTGACTAGCCCTGCCCATCACTCACGCTGCCACAGCTACACTCTCTTCTTAATGCACTAGCTTAATTAGAGCTAATATGCGTATGTCTCCTCAAGCTGGGAATCACACCCCCAGATCACAGAGTAGACATTCCTTATGAAAATTATCCTGGAATGTAAACACTAGCTACTGTAACCCTACAGTAGAATCAGAAATCATATATTTTGAGATTAATAAAGAGCCTTAGATCTCAGTTGATGAAAAAACCACAAGGGTAGGGGGCTGTCCTGCAAGATATATCTAAAACTCACATAAAACACAACAGAACTATGCTCAAATTGAAAAAGAAATGTGGCAATTGTTTTTGATTGTGGCTATCTTCCTATATACATTTATAGGCAGAAATTGATCGAAGTCGAATTAAATCATAAACCATTAGAAGCATGTTGAATAAACCAATGTGCAAAGCATAGCAGAGACACAGGTTATTTTGCACAACTATTGGATTAATTCAATATCTGGACTATTTTTTGTACTGTGTTGTGGAGTGAATTCTTGTTGTTCAGATAATAACTATATACTGTATACACAAACTTTCATTTACAATAGAAATAATGCATCACAGTAGCTGAAGTTCCTTTGAAAAAAACAGATTATGTTTTTCAGATATTCTGCTTAGTCAATCAGCATAGTATTCTGTATGACAAGGGAGGTTTTCGCAATGAGTTATGATCCCTTTCTACTTTGTCCAATTTCTGCCCCTAAATACATTACAAAACTGTTCACAACCAGAAAATTGCCAACATATCTTTTTCAATTTGAGGATGCTCATATAGAGACAGATTCTACCAGCCTTAATCATGTTGAGGAGTACTTACTAGATAAATAGTCATGTGACTAGGGGCACCAGAATCTGGCTCATCTTGACATGAAATTGCATCTGCTTTATAATAATGCAGCAAGAAATCTCCACCTCTCCAAATCCTTGACTATAAAAGCTTTGCCAGTAGATCATGGATAGGTAAGTGATGAAATGTGATTGTTATTCTTCCCCTTTCTTTTCCTAATTCCTTACATCGTAGATTCATAGATTTTAAGGCATGGATCATCTAGTTTAACTTCCTGTATAACACAAACCATTGAATTTGGCCCAGACACTCCTGTTTTGAACCCAGTAATTTGTGTTTCACTAAAGCATATCTTCCAAAAAGGCCTTGATTTCAAGACATCAAGAGATGAAGAATCCACCACTTCCTCTGGCTGTTTGTTCCAATGGTTAGAAATTTGTGTGTCTTATTTCTCATTTGAATTCATCTGGTTTTCACTTCCAGACATTGGGTTCTATGCCTCTTTCTGTTATATTAAAAGTTCTCTTTAGTACCTGGTATCCATGAAGGTAAAACAATGCAATCAACTTATTCCTTGCACTTCTTTTAGATAGCTAAACAGAATGAGCTCCTTAAGTCTCTCACTGTAAGACATATTTTCCAGACCTCAAATAATGTGTGTGTCTTTTTTCTACATCCTCTCTAAAATGTGAACACTAGAACTGGATGCAGTAATTCTGGTATTGGTCTCATCAATGCCTTATCCAGAGGTAAAAATCACCTCCCTACTTCTACTCACTACTCCCCTGCTTATACATCCAAGGATTGCATTAGCTCTTTTTGCGACAGCATCACCTAGGTGCTCACGGTCAGGTGTTTTTCCACTATGATCCCTAAATCCTTTTCAGAGAGAGTCACTACTTTCCAGGATACAGTATACATAATAATTGTGTCTTTATATTACTGTAGCACCTAGGAACATTAGAGTGGACCAGGACTATAGCTGGCTAGCTAGCTAGAAGTAACAGAATATGTAGTATAACATTAACAAAAGCTGATCTTTACAAAATGGTTCTGGACGCCATCCATATTTAGTACACTCTGCATCAGAGCTTTCACAGAATGTATATCCTGCGTTACAGGTAAACTGCAATTGTTCATTCTCCCTGTAAACTCTCTTTGGCATCATTAAGTTTCCATTATTAATTCTCGGTGGCTGGCAGGTTCTCTCTAAAGATAATAGAAATAAAATCCATAAACATCTGTAATGCCTGATTGAGAAGAATACACTCATTAGAAAACAATTACAAAACTTAATTTTGATGTGACTGTTTTAGAATTATGCTAATGAGGAAATAGTAAATCTGTGTTTCAGCACAGAATTTAAATGAGCACAGTAAGGTAAGGGCTTATCTACAAATGAAAATGTATTCAGAATAAGGGAGGTTATGAATTTAAAGTGGATTAACCACTCTGAAATAACTCCCTGTGTAGAAAACCCATAAGAATATAAAAGCCCATCTAGACCATGGGATAGATTTCATGAATCTTTCTTCAGCTCTTGAAAATCTATTTGCAGGTTGGGGTAAATATACAGAAGAGAAAGTCAGCCTAATGGCATAAAAACAGCAGCCCTCTGCAGCAGCTTTAAACAACCAACATATTAAATACCACTTTTCCACATCTGAATTACAAGGAAGGCGGGGGTGCCAAAGCTGCAAAAGTTAGGTAGCACTGACAGTGTGAGTAACCCACTAATGTTCTTGTCATCTGTCAAACTGAACTCTACCCATTTCCTAAGTAAATACTTCACAATCAGTTAACATATAACAATTTCAGGACTCTGAAAACTCAATGGACCCAATATTAAATGGAGTAAGTATGACTGGAACACACATATTGGTATCATCTCTATTTACAAAACAAATTAAGAAACAAAAGAGTGGTTTATCTGGCCAGGTTAGGTTGAGTAAAGCACAATCCATCATGATTGCTCCAGCTTTTAGATGCTGCAAGAATACCAATAATTGGAAGCATAGTTGGTTTTGACAATAAATATCAAGTGTCATATAGAGTCAAACTGTTTGCAGGTTAGTTTGTTAATTTAAAAAAATAGGTAATGATGCATGCATGTGACAATGTAGCAGTAAAAAACGATACTTCATTATATGTGTCTCACTCTGCACAGGGGAAAGATTAATTCCTTTCTTTGATAAAAACATATTATTAGCAAAAAAACATTCTGGCTGATTAACTGCAGAGCCATTGAACCACCAAATTAGGAAAAGAGAGAATGCAACATCTCCTGATATCTCAGCACCCAAAGAGGTGGAAAGATGTAAAGTGGAGCTTTCCAAGGACAGGTCTTAACTGGACATGATGCAGCTGCACCAATGCAGTTGTGTTGCAGGAAAACACTAAATCTCTTGCCAGTTTACCAAGAATAGCCTATTCAGAAAACGCTATTTATATTGTTGGAGCCTCTTTTTCCTATATGTGTTTATCTCCCTCCCCTCTCTTGCAGGATTTGTAGGATCTAAGATTTTTTTTGGTTTGGAGCAGGATAAAAATGCCAGAAACAATGCAAGAGAGGGTGGGAGTGGGTATTGCAGGGCAGGATGGGAGTGGAATTTAAATAATAGTCCCACAGAGGGCTCTAGAGGAAGGTAATAATCAATGTGAGCAAAGATATCACAATCGGGTCCTAAAGAGTTTTAGACAGGCAAATATTAAATAAAAATCAGTTTGTAAAAAAGATTATGTTGTAGACTCCATTTACCTTCATAGTGGGAGAGTTCTGGGGTATACAGCCCAAGGGATTTTTAAAGTTTACTCCTTTAACCCTCAGAGCTTAGCATCAGTATGCTCCAAAAAGAGCAAGGCACCCTCAAAGGGACTTAACTTTAAGTCTTTTGATTTTGGTGTTGCACCTTGATGCCCCTACTTTTCCCTCTCATTGGCAGAGGATACTACCAGGCATCCCAGGGGAGAGGGGAAATGAACTCAGTCTTGGGAGGTATATAATACTTGCCCTTTATAAAGTGTGGAAAAGGGATGCAGGGGTCTACCACAGTCCCTTAACTGGGGCCTTGTCTACACCACAAAGTTGCAGCGCTGGTGAGGGAGTTATAGCGCTGCAACTTAGGAGGTGTATACATCTGCAGGACATCACCAGCGCTGCAACTCCCTATTTGCAGCGCTGGCCGTACACCCGTTGAAACTCGGGTGTAGAGGATCCAGCGCTGGTGATCCAGCGCTGGTCATCAGGGGTAAACACTCACCAGCGTTTTTCTTGACCTCCGTGGAATAAACAGGTATCCCAGCATACCAGAGGAAGCCTCTCTGGTAATCAAGCAGGTCTCCTTCCCCGCGGTTTGCAGGGGGGTTCGGGGAACGTGAGAGCAAACCGCGGGGAAGCAGGTCTCCTTCCCCGCGGTTTGCTCTCGCGTTCCCCAACCCCCGTGCAAGCAGATCTCCTTCCCCACGGTTTGCAGGAGGGTTCGGGGAACGCGACAGCACACCGCGGGGAAGGAGATCTGCTTGCACGGGGGTTCAAAAAACACCGGAGCAAACCGCTGGGAAGGAGACCTGCTTGCAGGGGGGTTCGGGGAACACCGGAGCAAACCGTTGGGAAGGAGACCTGCTTGCACGGGGGTTCGGGGAACGCGACAGCACACCGCGGGGAAGGAGATCTGCTTGGGGGGGAGGTGTTCGGGGAACACTGGAGCAAACCGCGGGGAAGGAGACCTGCTTCCCCGCGGTTTGCTCTCGCGTTCCCCTAACCCCCCTTGAAGCCGCCCTACAGCGCTGCAGTGTGGCCACATCTAACACCACTTGCAGCGCTGGTTGCTGTAAGTGTAACCACTCTGCAGCGCTGGCCTTATACAGCTGTACTAATACAGCTGTAACAACCAGCGCTGCAAAATTGTAGATGTAGACATACCCTGGGTCTATAATGGCCTCAACGAGAGGCAGGGCCACTCTGGAAGTACCTGCATTGTCTAAAGTATTGGCCGGGTGGTGAGAGGATTCTTTTACTTCCTCCACCTGTATGCCAGATTTAAGGCAGCCCTCTAACAATTCTTACTGTGCCTTATAGTCATCTGGAGGAGGCAACATGTCCCTTCCTGAGCCTGCCTCATCAGAGGAGGAGGAAAAGGACACCAGCACTAGCTGTGGATGCTCTTGCTCTATTTTTTGATCTACAGGGTACTGTTGAGCTGGCTTTTGATATCCGGTACCAGGCTTAGTGCCAGAGTCAGGAATGGCTGCTGCCCAATGGATAGGTACCTCACACCTTTCTGATGCCACTGAATAGACATGCCTGGAATACAATCTGGAAATGGGGCGGGGGGAACCCGGGACTCCAAAAAGGCCACTGGACAGGTGGAGGCCCTTAGTGATCTCCCGGTGAACCACTCGATAGTACTCCTGTGACAGAGTCTATGGAGGGGTAGTAAGAGCAGCTCCAAGGATGGGAGATATAGGACCCAACCCCTGATTCAGAAGACAATAACTTTCCTTTCATTGACAACAGAGCCACTATTCCAGATGACAACAGCATTCAGTGCTAAGGTGGAGAAACCCACAGTGAAGTGAGTGTTGCCAGTTTTCCTTCTGATAATATGGAAGGGCAAACTGCCAGAGGCACGTGAGGCTGGTGCAGTACTGAGCACTGAAGTGATCCTGCTGTTTTTCCTGTGTCTGTTTCCATGGATACTGTCAAATCTTGTACCACCAATGATATCGGCACTGACAGGGTCAAGAAGTGCCTGGCAGCCACAAACACCTCTGTCCGTAGTCGGTACCGATATAGTGTTGGTACAGTGCAATGTCATAGATATAGAAGGAGTTCCTTCTAACTCCAGACTTCATGGAATCTGCCTGGCTGACAGAGTCAATGGTGCCATCTTCTGCAGTACCTGAGCAGAGGGGGGTTTACATTTAAACTGCACTCTTATCCCCATGCCTAGCATACTTCCATGCCAGGGACCTCCACCTTACAGCAGTCTGCTTCTTATGCCTCTTCCTAGGTACTGGGGCTGGTGAACGATGCTGGGACTCAGACACAGCAAGAGATGCACTTCTTACAACACCGAGACACTCAGTGCTTTGTCTGACCGACCTGGCTCAGTCAGAGCTCTCAAGGCTGCCTCCATCAGTTGAAACTTTAGCCTGACTTCATGATCTGTCTTCATGCTCGGCTTAAAGTCTCTGCAAATTTGGTAACACTCCCCAATATGAGCTTCCCCAAGCCACTTCCAGAAACTTGAGTGTGGGTCACTCATGGGCATAACCTTGTTACAGGAAAAGCAGGCCTTGAAGCCTGCTGACTGAGGCATCCCTTGGCACTTGGAATCAACCAAAACTCTCAGATAGGGTAAAAACTTAATTTACTAATTAACACTAATAACCTTAATAATACTAAACTATTTACAATAAATACAAGAGAACACAGTCCACTGAAAGTATTTGCAAAAGCAAGAAGAACAGTTCCAGTTATAGTCCTGGGCAATAAGAAGGAACTGAGGGGACTTGGGATTGGCTGGGCCCTTTATACCAGCACCAGTGGGCAGGTCCACTGACTGGGGGGACAAAGGGCACAATTGCCCAGGGTCCTGGGTGATCTAAAAGGGCCCGGGGCCCCAGGCCAACCCTGCCGGCAACACAGTGCAGCTAAGGCAGGCTTCCTGCCAGCCGTCACTCTGTGCCGCTCCGGGAAGCATCCAGAATGTCCCTATCATCCCTGGGGGGAGTGAGGGGTCTCTGCCCACTGCCCCCACCTCAAGCACCAACTCAGTAGCTCCCACTGGCCAGGAACTGCAGCCAATGGGAGCTGCAGGGGCAGTGCCTGCAGACAGGGGTGGCGCCTGCGGGCAGTGGCATGCAGTGACCTCCCCGCCCACCCCACCCCCGCCTAGGAACCACTGCCAGAGGGGTGTGCAGGTCACTTTCGGAAGCTGTCTGAGGTAAGCGCCGACCACCTGAGCCCCTCCTGTACCCCAAGCCTAGAACCTAAAGCCTGCCGTAGCCTAGAGCCTGCACCCAAACTCCCTCCCAGAGTCCTCACCTCCTCCCGCACCCAAACTTCCTCTCAGAGCCCGACTCCTCACACACACACATCCGTATCCACACTCCATCCCAGAGCCTGCATTCCACACCCCCTCCTGCAGCCCAACCCACTGCACCAGCCAAGTGAAAGTGAGTTAGGGTGGGGAAGAATGAGTGACAGAGGGAGCGGGGATGGATTGAGCCGGGGGCAGGGCCTTGGAGAAGGGCAAGGGTCTTTGGGTTTGCACAATTGGCAACCATCCTGGGCAGGCATGTGGAAGCCCTGGCTGGCCTGGAAGAGCGTGCGCAGCTAGCAACTCACTGGGCACCAGCAAGCGCAGGCACAGCATCGCCTAAATGTCAGGCAGACTGTGTCCATGTGGGTGCGGCTTGTGCATGCTTGGGGGACTGTCATAAACAGCTAGTTAAGGGTTAATGTCTCTTTTACCTGTAAAGGGTTAACAAACAGGGAACCAAAAACACCTGACCAGAGGACCAATCAGGAAACAAGATACTTTCAAATCTCAGTGGAGGGAAGCCTTTGTTTGTGTTTTGGGGTTTGGCTTTGTTCTCTCTGGGTCCTGAAAGGGACTAGACATGCAACCAGGTTTCTTGCCAGTCTCCCTGCTACAGTCTCTTATATATTCAGAATAGTGAATATTAAGTAGGAAAGGCGGTTATAGTCTTTTGACTGTTTTCTGTATTTGCAAATGTGGAGTTTGCTGGAAGTATTTTAAATTGTATTTTGCTGGGGGAGGGGGAGGCTTCTCTCTAGTGTCTATAAGCTGAAAGACCCTGTAACTTTTACTATCTAAATTACAGAGACAGCTTTTACTTTTTCTTTCTTTCTTTTTATTAAAAGTTTTGCTTTTTAAGACCTGTTTGATTTTTTCCCCTTGTTGAGTCTCAAGGGAATTGAGTCTGTACTTAACAGGAAAGGAGAAGGGAGGGGAGAAGGGTGGAATCCCTTTGTTTTAGATTCATGGTGCTTGAATTTGACTATCTCTCCAGGATAGCCCAAGGAAGGAAAGCCTGAGAAGGAGAGAGAAGGGGTTTGAATTACAGTGATCTTCCAGGGTAACCCAGGGAGGGAAAGCTTAGGAGAGGCACTGGTGAGGGAAAGAGTTTACTTTCCTTGTGTTAAGATCCAGGGGGTCTGGGTCTTGGGGGTCCCCAGGGAAGGTTTTGAGGGGACCAGAGTGTATCAGGCACTCCAAGTTCTGATTGGTGGCAGCGCTACAAGTACTAAGCTGGTAATTAAGCTTAGAGAAATTCATGCTGGTACCCCAACTTTTGGACTCTAAGGTTCAGATTGGGGAAGTATACCATAACATGGTGGCCTGGGCAGGCATGAGGAAGCCCTGGCCGGCCTGGAAGAGCGTGGGCAGCTGGCAACTCGCTGGACACCAGCAAGCTCAGGCGCAGCATTGCCTAAATGTCAGGCAGACTGCGTCCATGTGGGTGCAGCTTGTGCATGCTTGGGGGACCATTAACTGTTCTGCCCTGGGGCCCAGAATTGTTGTGGGAGGGCCTACCAGTGGCATGTGGCAGTGAGTGGAATGCACATCACTCAAAGAAGAACTAAACTAAACACTTTTCAAGGCACTAAGAATGGAGAAAACCCCGGATCCGAATGGACTGGAGCGGATCATTTTCATTTGACACAGAGGTTGGAAGTAACTGAGGTGATAAGGGGCACTGCACCCCCTTATATAGCTTTGCCCTGAGAAACATGTGGAGATGCTGAGGGGAGGGGTAATTACGGATGTGTGTGAGCGCTCCAAAGGACACTGCTTGAAGGAGGTTCTACAGTTAGGTACCACCAGGTGACACAATACCCCATGGCTGGGAATATGCAGAGACCAAAGGGTGTGAGATGAACTTCCAACATCATGAAAATAGATATGTAAGGACCCTATTTCTGAACCCCTTGCCCAGACAAAAAACCTCCTCACTGTAATGACTGAAGGGAGAGAACGGATTGGAGAAGGGAGCTCTTTGTAATGACAAGAGCACTCTGTGAATTCTAATAGCCTAAAAGGACAGAAGGCAAGCACCACTTTTATGTTTTAAAAATATATTATAAATTACTGTTCTTAGCTTCTTGCAAACAAGATTTATTGTCCTGCCAATAGGTTTGGTTTTTTTTTCCTTTTGGCAAACACTGATTCCTCCCAATCCCCTCTGTATTTGAAATTATCAGTGTGTGAGTTGGCTATTTCTTGTTTCTGAATCAACATTTTCAGTGATGTCAGCCCAGACATGAAACAGTCCAGACATGAAACCTTGTTATATTATGTTCCTTCTTGTCCCCCTCAGCAGCAAGGGGCAAAACTTGGTCAGTGTCTATTTTAATTCAAAGTCATCTATCTAATCTATTTGTTCTAGCTGTCAGACCCATCTGTGTGGTATCTCAGTGCCCATAATAATAATATTGTACGAAAGAATTAACTAGGTTCTTTAAAGTTAGATCAAGTCACTCATTGTACCTTTGCATATAGGTTTTTGGGTCCACTTCTCAGCTCCAAATGTAACATCTGGTGATCCTCTTATAATAAAACCAGAATGGCCCTGATAATGTACTGTTTCACCAGGTTCATAACTATCCTTCACTCTACTTTCAGTTTGAGCATTGAAAACATTTGGAATACCTTGGCATGGTGTATCGAAAAGATAGGCATGGAAGATTAAAATGAGCAAAACCATCCCACAAACCACCTTATGTAATTAAGCCCTTTGTAACACAGTATATAACCACATAAAGACCACTAATTTTAAATTAAGCCTGCAACCAGAACCTACAAACATGCAGTAAAATGTAGGTGGGCAATGAAACTTACAACATGAGCACTGGTAAAAATCTGTCCAAAAATTAAACAAACACCAGAGCTAAATACACTAGGAGTTCATTTAGTTGATGATGACATTTAGTTCCTGCCTCTGTGTGAGACCAACATTTACAGTTGCTTCTGTTCTTCTGGACATCTTATGCAGTGGCGGAGAGAGTCTCTGTGATACAGCCAATAACTGAATCCATATCTCCTGAGTCCCAGTTGGGAGCTTTTAAAAACTAAAACTACACAAGAACAAACAAAATCAACCAACCAAATATCCTGAAGCCAGAAGCTTTCTTAAAGACTCTCAGCCAGAAAACTAAGATTTCACAGAACTCTGGATCAATCTACAGAATCATTCTTTCCTATAATTCAACTTCCACTTGAGACCTATTGCCCTTTCCACTAAAAAAACTGCTTTTGAAAAATCTACACAATGTAATTACTAACACAGAGGAGTTGTGATCCATTTTTCCATCTCACAAATAATCTCAGGTATTCTATGTAACATGAAGCCAGCATTACAACTGTACATTAACGCAGTGCCATTCCAATAAGTCACTGGTCCTGATTGCTTCTGATTTTCTAGACTGAAAATATCACCATTTTCTATGGAAAGTGGCTGCAAAAATGATTTTTCTTCTATTTGGAAAAAACAAAATAAAATGAGTATGCTGTATGCACACAGAGTCTAAAACTGAAAGAGAAAGAAACAGCAAACTGAAATGACAGTAAATTGTGATCATTTTCTGCACAGAGCACAGTCAACTTCATGCCCCCTTATTGGTTGATGTAATAAGCAGTGATGGTGGTGTTGGACATGATGAGAGTGAATGGATGGAAGAAATGCTTAACACATGCTCTATACTGTGTGAATCTGCAGGATCATAGAATATCAAGGTTAGAAGGGACCTCAGGAGGTCATCTTGTCCAACCCCCTGCTCAAAGCAGCATGAATCCCCAGAGAGATTTTTACTCCAGTTCCCTAAATGGCCCCCTCAAGGGCTGAACTCACAACCCTGGATTTAGCAGGCCAATGCTCAAACCACTGAGATACACTTCCTCCCCCCTCACCCTAGTTGATGTGCCTCCTGGATTCACAAGGGGTCCAAGTCTCTTGCATCATGTACTCACCCAGCCAGCAAGTGATGCACCCGTGACTATCATGACGAGGGAGGATGAGAGGAAAGACATCCCAGCACAAACCTGTCTCAGGTCTGTCCACTACTGGAGGGAGGAGAACACCTCGGAGGGGGTGGGGGGAAGGGATTATAAACAGAATGTCCAAGGTATGTTGCATGGGTGAATAGACTCTGAAGCCATATCTGAAGACAGCACAGGCAGAAGCGAGCAAAGGCAGTGATGTATATGCAGGTGCCATGTGGCTCAGGAAGGATAGGCAAGTCCTGATTGGACTATTGACCACTCAGGTGCTGAGCTCCTGTAGGGTCTGGAACCTGTTCCTTGGTAGGTAAGCCTGGGCTGAGACAGCATCAATGGAGGCCCCTATGAAATCTAGGGACTGTGTGGGAACCAAAATAGATTTTTCAACATTTACACTTACTCTCAGGGAGAAAAGGAGTCTAAGTAACATGGAGGTCAAAGTTCAAGCCTCATCCCTGGATCATGCTGCTATCACAGCCAGTATGCAAGATAAGGGAATATTAGGACCATGACACCGTAGGTGGGCTGCTACAACAGAGAAAACTTTGGTCGTCACTCATGGAGCAATGGCGAGTCCAAACAAACGGACTCTGTATTGAAAGTGCTGAGGACCTACTGTGAATCTCAAGAGAACCTTCTGTGGATGGATGTCTATAGGAAAATAGGTCTTCTGCATAGCAAGAGCCATAAAGCACATGCCTCTTTCTGGTGATGGTATGACGGCTGCTAAAGTGACCATATGAAACTTGGGCTTGCAGAAAAAGCAATTCAGGCTGTGGAAGTCCAGAACTGGTCTCCACCTGCCCTTCTTCTTGGGTATCAGAAAATAAGTTGAATAAAACCCTGTGCCCTAATAGAACATATTCCTCCAGCCTATCACTCACCTTTGCAGCAGGGAGTCTACTTAAAGAGCAAGGATGCTCTTCTGAGAGGGATTGGGACAGGGGATGTGAATGAGGTAGCATTTTGACTTGATTGTATAGCCATGTTGAATGACATTCAGGACCCACTTTTCCATTGTTATCATACTCCAAGCTGGTAAAAAGAGTGCTAGATGACCCCCAAAGGGAATGGGTTGGGTGTACAGCAGGAGGCAAAGTGAGTGGCAGCTCTCTAGATGCATTCAGAAATATCACTTCTGGGAAGACTGAAGGCAGTCCTGGGGGATGTGATCGCAGGGTCTTCTGTCACTTGCAAGGTGGTTTATAGGGTCGCTGGAAGAACTGGGGAGTACTGAACAGTGGGGCAGATTGCAGAATTTTCACTTGGGTGCAAGTGTAGAGATGCCAATCAATCATACTGTGGCTTTGGAAATATTGAGGGAGTTGAGGGAATCATCAGTCTTCTGGTTAAACAGGTAAGACTCATCAAAAGGGAGGTCCTCTATGGTCTTTTGTACCTCCTGGGGAAAACAGAAGAATGCAGCTACAATTCTCTGCTCGTGACAATTCCCATAGACATCGTGCACGAAGAGGTATTGGCCACATCCACAGGAGATGGAAGCGCCATTCTCACAACCAGTTTTCTCTCCTTCTGGATAGCCTGAAACAGGCCCAATCTTGCTGGGGGCATTTGTCATCAAAATCCTCCTTTCATTATAAATGAAAAAGTTATAAACCCAGAAGATCCACCCCCTTGCCCTCCTTGTACACCAGGATGGAGCGTGGGTGCTGCTGTCTGGCCCTCTCTATTGCTTCTTTGATCATGAGGGAATTGGGTAGAGGTGAGAGAGCAAAAACTGAAATGCTCAGCTGGGACATAGTATCTCTTTTATGATGGTTGAGAATAGGTGAACAAGTGGCCACAGTATGTCAAACAGTTTGAGCCAGCTAAAGAGTGGCATTGCTGATTAGTAGAGCCATCCTGGTTGGTACTGAGGCATGAAGGATGTCCAGAAGCTGATGCTGTTTGTCCTGTACTTCCTTCAATGGCATGTGAAGGTCCTCAGACATCCTTCAAAGAAGGTTCTGGAATTATCAAAAGTCATCTGGAGGCAAATGGGGAGTCAAGGTCACAGTTGCATCTGCAAAGGATGACAGGAATCATTCCTGTTCTGGAAGTACCACCAGAACCGAACTAAGCGGCAAATCCTCCAAAAAACTGGTTCTGAATGCCTACTTGATGATGTTCAAAGTGGGGATGGGGTGAATTCCTTTTGTGATGAACAAGAAGGCTCCAAAGATGGATATTGAGGCCTGGACCCGTAGTGCGGCCTACAGGACCAATTCGGCGGATGCTGTGGAGGGCCTCATAGAGTGGGATACCAGTGGCTTCTCTGCAGAGAGAAAGGAGGACACTGCCATGAAGCGAGTGGTCCCTTAGAGTACACATAGTGGTAGTAGGGGATGGGCTGCCCTTGTGCTCCATCCTAATCCTCAGATGACGAGAACTCCGATCCCAGTATTTATGGCAGCACCATATAAACCATATAAATCATAGGGGAATGGCTGGAAGCATGACTTGACTAAAGCAAGTTCTGGACTGGACCTGTACTTCCCCAGGCACAGATGGCAGAGGAAGGCACAGAGAACTTGGTTCCCCAAAGGCGAAGAGTTCATGTAGCTCCAGGGCCCTTCTGCAACCTCCATGGTGTTAGTGGCACAGGCTCCATAACCGGAGCTGGAGAACTGTCCCAAACAAAGTTACTGACCTTGTGCAAGAATGATGGTTCTTCAAAATGTGTCCCCCTATGGGTGCTCCACTGTAGGTATGTTTGCATCCTTGTGCTGCTAATTGGAGAACTTTGGTAGCAGTGTCCATTCAGCCCACACATGGGCTGCTCCTCACCTGCCATGAGGCTAGCCAGCATGCGTGAGTGAACCATTCTCAGTTCCTTCTCTACTGCAGAGTCAAAGACAAGAACTACAAAGTTTAAGGGGTGTAGGTGGGGCATAGAGGACCCATAGGGTCACACATCTCAAAGAACCATCATTATTGCACAAGGCGAGTAACTTCTTATTCTTCCTTGAGTAGTATCCCTATGGGTGCTCCACTGCAGGTGACTCCCAAGCAGTGCCCACCACTGGAGGCTGGGGCTTCAGAGTTGAATCTGTTATAGGCAATAGTACCATGGCACTGAATATGGCATCTGCAGCTGAATCGTCAGGATGGCATAGTGTTCTGCAAATGTGTGTGCAGATGCCCAGGCAACTGCTCTGCAGATTTCTGGCACAGGGATAACCCTAGAGAAGATGAAAGAAGAGGAGACCAATCTCATAGAGTGCATGCATATTGAAGATGGGGGTGTTCTATAACACATCTGGTAACAGAGTTCGATACTCGTCAAGACTCATTTGAAGAGTCTGTGCTGAAATCACTGTAACTTTTGATCTATCCGCAATGGAGAGGAAAGATTTGGAGATCTTCTAAATAGAAGTCCAAGGTTCTCCTCATGTCAAGTGTATGGAAGATGGCTTCCCTATAATCCTGATGAGGTTTGGGATAAAAGGTTGGAAGCTGAATAAACTGATTCACATGAAATGTGGAAATCACCTTGGGAGTGAACGTTGGATGTGGAATAAGAGTGACCTTGTCAAGGAAGAACACAGTGAAGCAGGGATGCACCACAGAGCCACTATCTCCCCTATCCTTCTTGCTGAGGTGATGCCACTACTGAGAGGACCTTGGAGAATACTCTGGGAGCCAATGAGAGGCCAAAAGGGAGTACTCTACTGGTAGTGGTCTTAGCCTAGTGTGAACCTGAGGTAACGTAAGTGAGTCAGTATAATCAAAATGTGGAAGTATGCACCTTGGAGGCCAAGAGCCAAGAACCAATCTCCTTTCTCTAATGCTGGAATAATCATCGATAAAGTGACCATCTTGAACTTCTGAGCCCTGATAAATTTGTTGATCACTGTGAGGTCCAGTATGGGTCTCCAACCAACTTTTTTCTTCAGTATCAGGAAGTAACGAGAGTAGAAGCCTCTGTCTCTTAGATGTGTGGGCACTGGCTCTATAGTTCCTGTGCTGAGGTGATGGTTTATCTCCTGATGTATCAGACTTCCATGAGAAGGATTCCTGAAGAGGGATGGGGAAGGGTGTTTGAGAGGGAGGAGAAATAGATGTGGTATCCATCCCAGATGATCTCCAGCACCAATTTGTCAGAGGTTATCCATTCCCAGGTGCTACAGAATGGGGTGATATGGTCTTGGAAGGGATGGGTGGGGTTTTCTAGCATGAGATAACGATGAGGAGAATGTTCTACGGGCACCTTGATCAACCTGTCAAAATTGTTGCTTTGAGGTGGAGGGTTGAGCGGAAGTGAGCTGAGATCCTGATGTCTTCCATCTGGGGAACCTAGGCTTCTTCCTCTGGGGTTCATATGATTTCTGTTATGAATATTGTAATGAGTGAGGTTTGAATGGTGGCTGAGAGCTATATTTTCTTTTGTACCCAGGTGTATAGGGTGGATCAAAGAGTCGTTCTGGAAATCTTTTAATGTGTTCAGGGAGGCGTCGGTCTTCTTGGTGAATAGCTTTGTCCCTTCAAAAGGAAGATCCTCCATGGTCCATTGGACCTCCTCTGGGAAATCAGACAGATGAAGCCATGAGGCCCTACTCATCACAATGGCAGTAGGCATTGAATGTGCTGCTATGTCAGTCGCATCAAGTGCAAACTGGAAAGATGTCTTAGGCACCTGTTGGCCTTTGTTGACAACGGACTTAAATTGCTACTTATGAGAATCGGAGAGCTACTCAATAAAAGAACTGAGTTTTGCATAATTCTGATAGTCGTATTTTGCCAATAAGGCTTCATAGTTTGCAACTGGAGGGTGGCCAAGAAGTATGCTTTCCAATTCTGGCAATATCAGTACCACGGAGCTGGTGCTGGGGCCTAGTCAGGAGGCAAGGAAGCAGGACCATAACCATGGCAGTAAGTCTTCCTCCAGGCCTACGCAGGACCATGCGCTTTCCATGAATTCCACCTATATGGTGGGTGAGAAGAGTGGTGGGAAACCATATCCTCTTGCTCACTTTCTGACTCTAACAACAAAAAGGATGGTATGTGGCAGGAAGTCATCAGAAAGTCAAGGGCATTGTGTGATCTCAGTACTGGGACCCCACTACTGTGTAGAGACAAGTCCAGTGCATCAGACAAAGTACTGGCAGTGGTTGTCAGGGCCGAGAGGCTTCTACCAAAGGGGCTGATAGCGAGGTCTGTTGGTGCCTGGCGCACCACAGATAGTACGGATGTTAATTTCCATACTGACAGAGCATTCCCTGGGGTGGATCTTCTATGTTTTTTGCACCTCCATGACACCTCCATGATGGCTGTGCCCATTGGGTCTTCAGGCAACCTGACTTCCTCTGTCAGTTCAGTATCGCGCATACCCTGGGTACCAGATTTAGATAGTTTTTGTGCCGTTGTTACTGATGATACTGATTGAGTCTGAGATCATTTTCAGCTTGATCAGGGCTCACTATGGGGACTCACAGACCTTTACTTAGAGGCCTTACAAGAGTGGCTCACCAACATCTCCCTGGGCTCACCTCCATTCGAAGTAGAGGGTTGTGGTGAGGGCTCCTGTCAGAACTCCAGAGGTTGGAGGGATAACTCTGTGAGTAGGAGTTTGTGCCTCAATTCTCTGTCATTCCTGGATCTAAACTTTAGTTGCTGACACAAGCCACATTTTTGTGGAATTTGTTTCTCTCCCAGGCAGCGAACACACTCTGAGTGTCCATCTGTCACCAGGATAGTTTCCTTAAAGCTGAGGCACCTTTTGAAGCCCAGGGAGATGGCCATACTCTTTTCCAGAGTAGTCCCCCCAACACACGGAAAGACAAAGCCTTTTTCTTTTTTCTTTTTTTTGGGGGAGGGGGAGGAGGGCAGAAACCAAAATTAAATATAAATGAAATAAAGAAAGAAAAAAGGCTTAAAGGGAAGCTAAAAATTAGAAATTCTAAAAGAGTTAACAATCCGTGAACAGATAGCTACAGCTCCATCTCTGCCCAGCGGCAATTGAGAAGAAACTGAGGAGGGTTTGCCCACATATGCTGGCTAGCCTCATGGTAGGAGAGGAGCAGCTCATGTGAGGGCTGAATGGACACTGTTACCAAAGTTCTCCAATCAGCAACAAAGGGACATAGACACACCTACAGTGGAGCACCCATAGGGACATTACTCCAAGAAGAATCAGCGGGTCTCTTGACTTAAGGGGGGCCTGATATGGAAGGTGTGCATGACTCGGTGCTTGGTATTGGCAGGTTAGCCAGTCTACATGATTTCTTATCCTGTTTGTGAGCCTTGGAATGCCAGGTCCAGAGAGGGAATAATAGAGGCAAGGGACACCATGCAGAACTTGGAGCGGACCAGAAACCTGTTGAGGGCCCACAGGTCTAGGATGGGTCTGAGACTGCCCTTCGCCTTGGGAATCAGGAAATATCTGGAGTACAAGCCTCTGCCCTGGAGTTCTACTGGTACTCTTTCGACCGCCCCTAGGTGCACCAGACGCGCCACCTCCTGCCCTAGGAGGTGGGCCTGCTCTGGGTCCCCTGGGCCCAGATGGAATGGGGGGTGGGAGTGAAATGAACTGCAACATGTAGCCCTTTGAAACAGAGTTGAGGACCCATTGGTCCGACGTGACCCAGGACCATGCCACTCGGAAGGTAGACAGACAATCGGTTGCAGAACACAACACTTTATTAATCGGGGTGTCTCCCCAGAAACAGGCCTGGTGCCCCCCTGCAGATAGTCAACACTGCCTCTTTCCCTTGGAGGGCCCAGGCTGTGGGATTGGGCGGGACTGATGGTGAGGCCAATGCCTCTGGTCTCTCGGTCTCTTAGACGGGGGCTTGTATCTGCTTCGCACAGGTGGAGACGATGCTTGCAGCTTGGGCTAGTCCTTAGCCGGAGGAACATAGAGGCCCAAGGTTTTCAGGGAGGTATGGGAATCCTTCACTCCATGCAGATGGACATCCATCTGGTTGGCAAACAGCACTTTCCCATCAAAGGGCAGGTCCCGCATAAGGGACTGGACCTTCGCCGACAGCCCGGACAGGAGGAGCCACAACGCCCTGCACATGGAAATCATGGAAGCCATCGAACAGGCTGCAATATCTGCGGCGTCCGAAGCTGCCTGAGGGGTCACTTCCACCGTCGCTGCCCATTCCTCTACCAGAGCCTTGAAGTCCTTTCTGTCCCACTCTGGGAGGAGAGGTTCAAACTTCAGTAGGGACCTATATAAGTTAAAATCATACTGGCTCAGCAGAGACTGATAGTTGGCCACCCTGAGCTGGAAGCTTGACAAAGAATAAACTTTCCTTCCAAATGCATCTAGTCTCCTGGCATCCTTATCCTCCTGATGGTTTACAGATTTCACCACAAGTGAGTTAGGTGCCAGGTGGGAATATATGTACTCGTGGTCCTTAGCCAGCACAAAGTACTTCCTCTCCACCTTTTTGGAAATAGGAGCCAAGGAAGCGGGAGTCTGCCACAAAGTATTAGAGATGTTGGCCACTCCCTGGTGCAAGGATAGGGCCAGGCAGCCCAGTGCTGAGGATGACAGCACATTAAAAAGCGAGTCAGACGGATCTTCCAACTCCTCAGCTTGGAGTTGGAGGTCGGATTCCACTCTTTTCAGGAGATCTTGATTCGCCTTGAAATCCTCCTGTGGAATAGCGGGCTGTGGGTGCTACTACAGTGTCATCTGGTATGGGGGAAAGGGCCAGCATGGAGCCAAGGGCCTCGGGCGGTACCTGGGGGTCAAGTCGCAGGTCAGAGTCCAGGTGCGGAGCCGCTGACCCAGGGCCTCCTGACCTGTTCCTCTGTCGGAAAGGAAAAGCCGACAGAGCCCTGGGATTCCCCAACAACCGAACACGTTCCCCTCTGGGCAGGCATCTGTGGCCACAGTGCCCATTGACACCACTGTCCCTGCCACAGTGCCCCTTACCACTGACCAAGTTGGGGGCCTTGTGGCAGCAGCTGTTCCGGCTGAGCTGCACAACCCAGAGTTGGGCGGCTGGTTGCCAATGCTGAGGTCACCATCGAGCAACAGTCCCATAGGAGCAGTGAGAATGACGGTGGCTGCTACGGTGCCTTCCGTGGGATCAGGACCTCGATGTCGAGGAGAAGTACCCTGCAGACATGCTGCTCTGGTAGTCGCCCCGCCGTCTGGAGCTATGGCGATCCGGTGCCGGTGAATGACGAGGGAAGCCCCACATGCAACGTCCGGCCGAGCAGGAACTGGAAAATGAGCATCAACATCAATGATGGTGGGACCACGTTGCAACATGAAGAGGAGTATCTGCAGTGCCTGTCCCAGTGCCTGTGCCCATCACTGCATGGCATGGAGGGGCCTCAAGACTGGTGGCGAGCCTCTTGGCCTGACAGGTGTGGACAGTTGAAGCAAGCTGTGAGATGACTGCACCGAATGAGACAAGGAGTGGGTCTCAGAGTGAGGACTGTGCTGTTCCAGGGATGTCTGATGAGCACTTAGCGGCGGCTTGCTGTGGGACTCATAGACTCAAAGACTTTAAAGTCAGAAGGGACCATTATGATCATCTAGTCTGACCTCCTGCACAATGCAGACCACAGAATCTCACCCATCCACTCCTATAACAAACTCCTAACCTATGTCTGAGTTATTGAAGTCCTCAAATTGTGGTTTGAAGACCTCAAGCTGCAGAGAATCCCCCAGCAAGTGACGCGTGCCTCATGCTGCAGAGGAAGGCAAAAAGCCTCCAGGGCCTCTGCCAATCTGCCCTGGAGGAAAATTCCTTCCTGATCCCAAATATGGTGATGAGTAAAACTCTGAGCATGTGGGCAAGACTCATCAGCCAGTACCCAGGAAAGAATTCTCTATAGTAACTCAAATCCCACCCTATCTTACATCGTCTAATTTCAAGTATAAACTTCCTAGTGTCCAGTTTATATCCATTTGTTCTTGTGTCCACATTGGTACTAAGCTTAAATAATTCCTCTCCCTCCCTAATATTTATCCCTCTGATATATTTATAAAGAGCAGTCATATCCCCCCTCAGCCATCTTTTGGTTAGGCTAAACAAGCCAAGCTCTGAGTCTCCTTTCATAAGATAGGTTTTCCATTCCTCGGATCATCCTAGTAGCCCTTCCTAGTACCTGTTCGAGTTTGAATTCATCCTTCTTAAACATGGGAGACCAGAACTACACACAGTATTCCAGATGAGGTCTCACTAGTGACTTGTATAACAGTACTAACACCTCTTTATCTTTACTGGAAATACCTCGCATGATGCATTCTAAAACCACATTCTCCTTTTTAACGGCCATATCATATTGGCGGCTCATAGTCATCCTGTGATCAACCAATACTCCGAGGTCCTTTTCCTCTTCTGTTACTTCCAACTGATGTGTCCCCAATTTATAACTAAAATTCTTGTTATTAATCCCTAAATGCATGACCTTACACTTTTCACTATTAAATTTCATACTATTACTATTACTCCAGTTTACAAGGTCATCCAGATCTTCCTGTATGATATCTCGGTCCTTCTCTGTGTTAGCAATACCTCCCAGCTTTGTGTCATCCACAAACTTATTAGCACATTCCCACTTTTTGTGCCAAGGACAGTAGTAAAAAGATTAAATAAGATTGGTCCCAAAACTGATCCCTGAGGAACTCCACTAGTAACCTCCTTCCAGCCTGACAGTTTACCTTTCAGTACAACCTGTTGTAGTCTCCCCTTTAACCAGTTTCTTATCCACCTTTCAATTTTCATATTGATCCCCATCTTTTCCAATTTAACTAATAATTCCCCATGTGGAACTGTATCAAATGGCTTACTGAAATCAAGGTAAATTAGATCCGCTGCGTTTCCTTTGTCTAAAAAATCTGTTACCTTCTCAAAAAAGGAGATGAGGTTGGTTTGGCATGACCTACCTTTTGTAAAACCATGTTGTATTTTGTGCCAATTACCATTGACCTCAATGTCCTTAACTACTTTCTCCTTCAAAAAATTTTCCAAGACCTTACATACTACAGATGTTAAACTAACAGGCCTATAGTTACTCAGATCACTTCTTTTTCCCTTATTAAAAATAGGAACTATGTTAGCAATTCTCCAGTCGGACAGTACAACCCCTGAGTTTACAGATTCATTAAAAATTCTTGCTAATGGGCTTGCAATTTCATGTGCTAGTTCCTTTAATATTCTTGGATGAAGATTATCTTGGCCCTCCAATTTTGTCCCATTAAGTTGCTCGAGTTTGGCTTCTATCTAGGATGTAGTAATATCCACCTCCATATCCTCTTTCCCATTTGTCATCCTACCATTATGCCTAAGCACCTCAGTAGCCTCATTAAAGACTGAGGCAAAGTATTTGTTTAGATATTGGGCCTTGCCTAGATTATCTTAACCTCCATTCCATCCTCAGAGTTTAGCAGTCCCACTGTTTTCTTCTTATTTATATGGCTATAGAACCTTTTACTATTAGTTTTAATTCCCTTTGCAAGGTCCAACTCTACATGGCTTTTGGCCTTTCTCACTTTATCCCTGCATGTTCTGACCTCAGTAAGGTATCTTTCTTGCTAGTCCCTCTCATCTTCCACTCCTTGTAGGCTTTCTGCTTTTTCTTAATCACCTCTCTGAGATACTTGCTCATCCAGCTTGGTCTACAACTCCTGCCTATGATTTTTTTCCCGTTTCTTGGGATGCAGGCTTCTGATAGTTTCTGCAGCTTTGACTTGAAGTAATTCCAGGCCTCCTCTGCCTTTAGATCCACAAGTTCTTCAGTCCAATCCACTTTCCTAATTTCCTTAATTCTTTGAAGTTAGCCCTTTTGAAATCAAAAACCCTAGTCCCAGATCTATTTTTGTTTATCCTTCCATCTAGTTTTAACTGAAATAGCTCATGATCACTCAAACCAAGGTTGTCCCCTACAACGATTTCTTCTATGAGGTCCTCATTACTCACCAAAACCAAATCTAAAATGGCATTCCCATTTGTTGGTTCTTCAACTACTTGGTGAAGAAATCCACCAGCTATCACATCCAGAAAAATCTGAGCCCTATTATTGTTACTAGCACTTGTCCTCCAGTCTATATCTGGGAAGTTAAAGTCTCCCATAATCACACAATTCCCATCAGTGTTTACTTCATTAAAAACATTAAAGAGGTCTCTATCCATATTGAAATCAGACGTCAGCGGTCTGTAGCACACTCCAAGCTGAGGAGGCTCTAGTAGCTTTCTTTCCCAATGTGATTTTTTTCCCAAACAGACTCTGTCTTATCCATTCCATTACTTCTTATTTCTTTACAGTTAACCTCATCATTGAGGCACCTCAGGTACCAGTAAGCTCATGATGTCTCGTGTGGCCTGCAGGGCCTCTGGTGTCAACGGCATCCTGAGGACAGGAGAGGCACACGCGGACAGTACCAGGCTGGTCCACTCAAAACGCGCCAGAGATCTTGGGCCTGGCGCCGGGGGCAGGGGTTTGGGAAAATCGAGGGCTGCGCAGCACGGGACCAGCCTCACCCCTCTCTTTCTCTTGGCACGACTGCGACATGGATGTCTTCCCCTGCTTCTTGGAAGGGGAGCGGTGCCAGCTAGTGGAGAGGACCTCACTATGCACTGAGGATGCGGTGCCGGGCGCCTCGAGTCTGGTCGGTGTGCCGGAGTTGGGGCCAGCGCCGATTCCATCAGGAGAGCGCGAAGCCTGATGTCCCTCTCCTTCTTAGTCCGTGGTTTGAATAACCTGCAGATCTTGCAGCATTCACTCACGTGAGTCTATCCCAAGCAGCGGAAACACTCAGCATGTGGATCACTTCTTGGCATAGAATGGCGACAGGAGTCACAGGATTTGAAACTTGGGGCATGGGGCATGCCCCGATCCCACTTTAACAACTGAAACTATTAACAAAACTAAACTAGTGGTACCACTAGGGTCAACTAGAAAGGCTGCAGCAAAGCTGGAGCAGAAGTTCTGACTACCTTCACTGGCAGCAAGAAGGAACTGAGGGTGTGGGGAGCATGCAGCTCCCCTTATAGGGCGATATAGAGGTGCCACTCCAGGGGTTGCAGCGTTGCTTTTCCCACACGGGTACTGTTAAGGGTAAAACTTCTAGCACTGGTGCATGTAGCAAGCATGCACACCTACTGTGGAATACACATGAGCAATCACTCGAAGAAGAACCCTGGACATTATTCATTTATTTGCAGTAAGATGCAAAAAAAAAAAAATGGGGAGGATTGATGGGAAAAAATAACATTAAATATATTGAAGTTAAAAAGGAAATATATTTTGTGGGGAAAACATTAAAATGAAAATTGCTCTATTTCAAACCTTGCAAAATGGTAAAACCAACAGATGTCAACACTTTTCACAAAATTGTTTCTCCATTTTTCAGTCCAGCTCTGGTAAATATGCTGTCTCAGGACTGGTAGCTTAGAAATGTAAAGGACATTGTGTTATCCTGTAGTTACAAACTGTTACACCCAGCAGTTGACCATAGCCTCAGAGGCAGATTATCCTTTTGTGGAGCCCTGGGCCAGAGCAAGTGGGCCCCACCCCTTCTACCTGCAGTCATCCTCATCCAACTAGGTGCTCCTGCTGGGGAGCAAGGTCAGGGTGCAGGGGCTTGCCCAGCTCTACCCACCCAGTGCTCCTGCCAGGGACCAGGGGTGGGGGAAGGGGGATCCCCCCCAGGCAGGAGCGCTGGGTGGACAGAGCAGGATGGGCTACAGGGGTGCCCATTTTTCCAGGGCCCCCCAATTGTCCAGGGACCCTGGGCATGGGCCCCATTGGCCCAGTGACTAATCCACCACTGCATACCATCTGTACATTGCTCCCACTCCCAGCACTTTCATACCCGATAGTGACAAACCAAGCTCCAGGCACAAACTCAGATTTCCCATTATAGACCTCAGTTCTGTTATCAAAAGAGGGCTGAGCTGCTCCCAACACTGTGTTTCTGAGAAGGCCTCTGAGTACTACCATTAAATACTCTGTGAACAGATTCAGTAACATCTGAAATAGCCTTAGATATGCCTAGTAACAGACAGTAACTCATTTACATTTTTACAATTGTTGTATGACAAATAAATGCCACTTGGTTATTAAATTAACTCAAGGCGTCAGAATGGACCAGGGAGAATCTGCCTCATGGTGTCTATTAGCCCCTGAAAAGTAATTAGCCTAACACAAGTCCAGTCTGGAAGGCTTTCCCCGCTGCACTGTAGTGATGAGAGCGAAGAATCAGCTCTTTCCCGTTCACTTATTCCTATCATTGCAGACTGCCCTCTGCTGAAAGCAGGATATTTGAGATACTCAGTAGAGCCCATCTCCACCTACCTTTGCATTCCGGATAGACAATTGGATTTCCATTGCATCGCACCATAAAAGTAGATTGAGACAAATTAGTTGCAAATACATATCCTGGTTTGCAGTGAAGCTCAAGAAAATCACCACGTTTTAGGTACACCCATTGTGACATGTTCTCATTTGGTCTCCCATTCAGCTCTACCATCTGGTTTTCCATTTCTTCCACTGAGATAGCACATGGCTCTAAAACAAGAAAAAGGTGTGGTTGTCTTGGTAACCTGCCAAGTAAGCACTTGTGTTTACACAAGTGATGAGTCTGATTCAGTGAATTTCTACATAAACCTCAAAGCCTAAGAAAGTAGTTTTTTTTTTACCTAAACAAAGTGGTGCTTTTGTCCAATTTCCATTGTCACAAAAAGATCTGTTCTGTCCTTCCATTGCATAAAATTGTTGGCATTTGAATTCTACAAAGGAGCCAGGTGTGTATCCTTTTTCCAAGAAAGTAGTTATGTCTCCATTCTCAATAGCAGGTGGACGGCTACAGTTTTTTCCTGTTTCTAAAGGGAAACAATGACAATTATAATAATCTTATGCAAAAATGGTTATGATGTAATTTTTTGGCTTTCATACTGCAAGTGTAAAATGGCTCCTTGTCCAATGTTAGGGAAACCCACATGTAAAAACCTCATGTGGCTGAGGTAGGCACAATGACCAAAATACTACGAGCCTCATCCTCGGCTGGTGTAGATTAGTATTACTTCACCTGAACACAATGAGGCTATGTCAGTTTACACCAGCTGAGGATGTGGCTCTGAATTTCTTGGGTTGTATTCACTTAATTCAGATACTAATTTTTACAAGCTATGCATTTAATTGTATATCTTGTATTTTGTATGTACCTTTCTCTTTCACACTCTCGATTATACATATTTGTATTACATACAAAACACCATCAAAATCTATGTTAAGAGAGTGTTAAGATTGCAAAATGAAGCATTCAAAATATGCATATGGATTACACTGAAGTCTTTAATCACCTGATCACACCCTATTTTTCCTGCAGGACATCTGCCTCATTCAGTGCACAGGCTGGCTGGTGCTCACTGAATGAGATAACTATTCAATATTACTTTTCATTCTCATCTTTCTACGTGCAGCCCATTGCCTTATTGGCCACATTACTCACAAATGCCAAAGGCAGGAGGAAGGCCATCCCAAACAAGTGATACTAAATGTGAAGCTGCACAGTGTTTTCAGTTGTTAGAAGCAGTCCCAGGGAGATGGGGAAGTGGACAAATGGCAGAGGATGCTGTCAGAAGCATATGCTTATCACATGGCTCTACAGTTTAGCACATGGACATCAAAACCACTATATATTTTCTATATATACAACAAAACTAAGTTAAAAGACTGTTAGGGCTACAAAGTGAAGCATCCCAAAAGTCAGGAAATTCCAAAGTTAAGACTGCCTGTACAACCTTAACTTTGCTCCCTGTGTGTATACATTATGACTGGCCTTTAACTGCATAATCATACTGTATTTTTTCTCGAGTAACCCTGCCTCATTCAGAGTGAAAGCTGAACAATGACTGAGGCAGCTGTTTAATACTCATTTTGCTGACAGTGTTCAATGTGAGCTCTGTTTCATTCACTATACATTCTGCAGTGGTCTGGAGCACCTCGACTCATGCAGTAAAAGACCTTCTCATTTACCATCTAATCTGCTTACTGAAGGAGAAATTCATCCTGGCACAGAAGAGCAGCACAAGGTTTATGCACCATTTATGCCCTACCTTGTGCTGGCCCTCTGAACAGCAATGAATTCACCCTGAATGAGGCAGGAGCCCTGCGGAAAATACAGAATACCATCACGTAAGTGATGCTTACAGAGGGTGGTGTAGTGCCTTGTGAGTGATTATGGAAGGGGCAGGTGTCACAGTCCACAACTCTACATGCACCTACTTGACTGTACACAAGAAATCAAATTGAAGGGTTAAAATCTATGTGCATTTTATATAACAACCTGGTATATGGATTGTGCCACCTTTTTTTCAGACCCAAAGTCCAGAGTTTGGTCAAGAGACCAGAGGCCTAGCAAATAGTGAGTAACTAAGAGAAAGCTGGGTAAACTGATAATCTTGTTTTGCTAAAATAGTCCTGGTCAGCAAATTGCCAGGTATTGAAGCTAAGAACTAAATAATTGTGTGTTATTCAAAAGTTGCAAATTGAACAAAGGATCTCTGTTCTTATTGTGTCAGTTTCTTCTGTAGGGAATGTTCTTCCCACAGATCTAACCTTGAATTTATGAAAATTAGCATGTTAGTACAAGATATGGCATCTTTTCACCTCCCTTTCCAGGGACCAATGCCTGCCTTAAGATATGAAGGAGACAATCTTTATTGCCATATGCTTTCACTGTTTCTTTGCTTTAACCCCTAGGAATGTACCTGTTGGACAATCAAAGGAGTTGCTTCATTCCTATGGACTCCAAATCAGAATTCAACATATATATTTTATACTAATAACATTTCATCAAAGTATTAATTAAATGTTTACTTGAGACTATGGGCGGAGACATTATGTAACCTTTTAACCATTGGCTAATGTGCTATCTTGTCTTGCTGCAAAACCTATCCAGGGGTGTGGAACTGCCTACCCCATCATTTTCCCCTGTCCATGGAAAATCTATATATTCTATTGTAATCAATTGATTGACAGTGTCTCTGAGCCTAACAAGCAAGGTGACCCTCCGCCAGCGCTGTGTATCATAAACTCCTATGCTTGACCTCTACATGGTGTGGATTTATGTCCTTCAAAATAAAACTGAGAAACTGAATTATCAAAATATAGTGCAGATTTACCAGAGATACATGAAGGCAAGTCCATGTGCCCAATAACACACTTCCTGACTGAAGGGATTGTGAGGATATATCCTTCGCTGCACGTAAATTCCAGCGTGTGCTCACTCTGAATCAATTGTGCATGTCTTCGCCTATTGAACAGAAGCAGATTTTTGGTCTCCAGTTGCTGTTTTGTGAGACTACATGGTGCTAAGGAAAAAACAGAAAAAATGAAAATGATAGAGCCTGATTCTTCAGTGTCCTGCATCTTGTGCAGCCATTTACCTGCTCTGTCATTAGTGACTGCATAGTGATTCTGTTTTGTACTCTCTCTCTGTAAAGAGCTTTGTAAGATGCAAGACAGTAGAGGATCAGACCCATTATCTTCATCAATATATAGATTAAAATGTATTTCTAACAACAACTATAAAATTCACATTGCCGACAAGGAAAAAAGAGGTATTTCTAAATGTTAATATAGATATGTATACACACACACACATATATAATGCAGTGCTGCCAAGGAAATAAGCCCTAAAAGAGAGTAATCCCTAAGGAGGAGAAACTGATGATGTATGTTTATTGGCCAAAGTCTATTCTTTCTGCCAATGACAAGCAAGAGCCTGCTCCTGCAGACCGGACGCATGCACGAGATCCCACTGAGACCGATGACACTACTTACATTCTGAGCACTTTTGTGAATAAGAATTGCAGGAGTACATCTAAGACTAGCTCTTGCTGCTGGTGAAGTCAGTTGGAACAAGATAGGTAAAGAATTTGTGAGCAAGCCCATTTGCTCCTCCATACTGTAGTTGGTATTGTCCAGGACTTGCTGAAATTAGCCATTTCTTGAAGGAAAGGCCTCAGCCCTAAGAGAGTGCATCAATTATGTGGAATGAAAAGAGGCACTAAAAAGTTGTCAGATAGAAATAGAAGTTCTAAAATCCTATATCATGCACACAATTTATATACAGACTTGCACATGAAAAGGGCTATATCTGTTGGAGGTGGGTAGAAGTTCACAAGTTCTCAGGATGGAGGACAGCCCGGCCGAACCCGACGACGTCTTCCCTGGTTTGGGAGATGATCACATAATGCGAAGTGAACGTGTGAACCAAAGACCACTTGGCGGCCCTAAAAATGTCCTGGATAGGGACGTGGGCCATGAAGACAGCCGACTAGCCGTGGATGGGGGGTGGGACACTGGGCAGCTCATAACAGGAACGGATGAACAAAGTGATCCAATTGGAAATCAGCTGGGTGGAAATCAGCTGGCCCCTCACACACTCAGCCGAGGCGACGGACAGTTGCAAGGACTTTCTGAATGGCTTAGTCCGCTCAAGATAGAAAGCCAGATGCCGCCGCACATCGAGCGTGTGGAGACAGCGCTCCTCACTGGATGCGTGGGGCTTGGGGCAGAGGACCAGTAGAAAAATGTCCTGACCCATGTGGTAGGTGGAGTCCACCTTCAGGAAGAACGCAGGGTGTGGGCAGAGCTGGACCTTGTCCTTATGAAAGACCATGTATGGCAGCTTGGAGGTCAGGGCCCTGAGCTTTGAGACTCGCCTGGCTGATGTGATTGCAATCAGGAAGGCCACCTTCCATGAGAGGTTAGACCAGGAGCATGTGGCCAGTGGTTCAAACGGGAGCCCCATGAGACAAGCCAACACCAGGTTCAGGTCACACTGTGGGACCGGGGGTCTAGAATATGGAAAAAGACGGCCCAAACCCTGAAGGAATCAGCCAATCATAGCATGGGAAAATACTGTGTGCCCTTGCACCGGCAGATGGAAGGCTGATATGGCTGCCAGGTGTACTCTGACTGACGAGGGCACCAGGCCCTAGGTCCTCAGGTGGAGGAAGTAATCAAGGATAAGCTGAATCAGGGCAGTCACTGGGGAGATGCTCTGGTCCGCCGCCCACCTAGAAAACTGGGACCACTTCACCAAATGAGCGTGACGAGTGGAAGGCCATCTACTTTCGAGGAGGATGCACTGAACCTGGTCCAAGCATGTCCTTTACTCTCCACCAAACCGCTGAGCAGCCACACCATGAGGTGAAGAGCCGCTAGGTTGGGGTGGAGGAGGCGGTCCTGGTCCTGAGACAGCAGATCCGAGTGGAGCGGCAATGGCCACGGTAGAGTTACCGCCAGGCCTGTGAGGGTCCTGTAACAATGCTGCCTGAGCCATGCTGGGGCAATCAGGAGGACCCAGGCCTTGTCTGACTTTATCTTCTTTAGGACCCTGCTGATTAGGGGGTATGGGGGAAAGGCATAGAGAAGCCAGTCTGACCAGGACAGGAGAAAGGCATCAGAGATAGTGCCTCTCCCCAGGCTTCCCTGGAAGTAGGACTGGGGGCAATGCCAGTTCTGCTGAGTCATGAATAGGTCCACCTGGGGAGTTCCCCACCTTTGGAAGAGCTGGTGGGCCACCTCCGGGTGGAGGGACCACTCGTGTTGCAAAGAAAAGTCCCTGCTCAAGTGATCCTCGCTCTCGTTCTGGGCACCCAGTAGGTGGAAGGCATTCAGGTGGATGCATGGGCTACACAGAAGTCCCACAGCCTGAGGGCTTTGCAGCAGAGGGCAGAGGATTGAGCTCTGCCTTGCCTGTTGATATAGAACATCAAGGCCATGTTGTCCGTGAGGAGTCTGACTACCTTGCCCTTTAGGTGAGAGTGGAAGGCCATACGCACCAGCGGTGCAGCCCTGAGCTCCTTGACGTTTATATGTAGGACCAGGTCTTGAGCCGACCGCAGATTTTGGGTCTGAAAGTTCCCCACATGGTCCCCCCAATCCAGGTCTGATGCATTGGACACCAGCTCCAATGACGGTGCCCTGTCCCTGAACAGGACCCCTTGGAACATGTTGTTTGGGGCGGACCACCACCATAGGGAGGCGATCACAGAGTCCAGCATGGTGAAGATCTTGTTCATCCTGTCCGTGGCCTGGGAAAACTTTGAGGCCAACCAGAGCTGGAGGGGCCTCATCCTGAATCTGGTGTGACAGACCACATATGTGCATGCCGACATGAGAGAGGCTCTGGCTGATTCTGCGTCCAGGAGCACCCCGATAAAGTCTATGCGTATGACTGGGACTAACGTGGATTTGGTGCTGTTTACCAACAGGCCCAAGGCAGTGCATGTGGACAGGAGGAGCACCACGTGATCCCTCACCAGCGACCGGGAGATGCCATTGACAAGCCAATCATCCAGATAGGGGAATATCTGGACCCCCTACCATCTGAGGTAAGCTACTACCACCAACATGCATTTTGTAAACACCCTGGGGGCAGTGGACAGACCAATTGGGAGGACCATGAACTGGTAATGATTCTGTCCCACCATGAGAAGGAGGAAGCATCTGTGCCCCTCGAATATGTGGATGTGGAAGTACTTGTCCTGTAGATCGAGGGCAGAGTACCAGTACCTAGGATTCAGGGAGGGGATGATGGAGGCCAGGGAGACCATGCGGAACTTGAGCTTCACCATGTACTGATTCAGGCTTTAGAGGTCCAAGATGGGCCTGAGCCCCCCTTGGGCCTTTGGGATAAGGAAATAAAGGAAGTAATACCCCTTGCCCATGAACTCCTCAGGCATCGCCTCTATCACTCCTAGTCCTAGGAGCCCCCCCACCTTCTGTCCTCTCTCCCAGATTTCCCACCGTGCCACTGCAAAGAGGGAGTCTTCTTGGCCCTCTTGGAATACCCTGTGGATAGGGAGTGGGGCTGACTGGTCAATGGTACCAGAGGGTCACAGAGTACCGATGCTGTGGTGCTGGGTACTGGTTTGGAGCAGCATACCGGGGTTGGGGTCAGCACCAACTCCATTAGGATGGCCTAATGTCCCTTTCTCTTTTGGTCCGAGGCTTAAACGACTTGCAAATCTTGCACCTTTCACTGATATGGGTTTCTCCCAAGCAGTGCAAACAGTCTGCATGCGGGTCACTCCTTGGCATAGAATACCTGCAAGACCCCGGGGCGGGCTCACTGACTACTTAAACTAACTAAACAGCTAACTAACTACAGGTACTAACATTGAATTAACAACAGTTCTGGGGACAAGCTATAGCAAAGCTAGAGCAGAGCAGTTCCAACGCACCTTCACTGGCAGCTCCCTTTATACCGAACCAGGCAGGCGCCACTCCAGGAGCTGTGGGGGGCACTCCCCACTACGGGTACTGCTAGGGGAAAAACTTCCAGAACTGATACACATGGCGAGTACGCACACCTATTGTGGAATACACATGTGCAATCACTCGAAGGGCAACCCAGATACACATCCGTCTGGTTTGTATATAACTTTGTCTAAGTCAAGTAGCCAGGATTTCAATTATCTGAGGTCCTAACAAGCAGTATAATCTTAGAGTATCCCCTAAAAGGATGAGAAGCGCCTGTACAATAGCCAGTAGCTCTAGGATACTTTGCTTTTAATAAGACTCCCCCTTATACACTGTAAGTAAAAATATCACATACATTCAGTGTCCTGAACATTACAGTGCTAAATTAGCAGGGTATCAGCTAATTTGTTTAGTAAACTACATTAAAAGAAAATCAACTCACACCCTGTCTCTAATTGCAACAACTCATATAGAATTCATAAACTTTCTAATAGAATTTTGGAATTTTAATCACTTCCATGCCTCTTACAATAATGCATATGTAAAAAATAAACAATAGTGCATTGGACCTTTGCAGGTATGTTGAATATTTCACTTCTTTACATGCTGTAGCTGTAGTATGTATATAGTGCACATCCCCCAAGTTTATCTCGGCATATCCTGTTAGAATATCCCCCTCACTCAGTGGCTTTTTCCTTGCTTTCAGGGGAGGACTTTTAGCAGTGAAGCAGGCCATGATAAATGGAGAGATGCACCCCTCTGTGCCCTTCTCCAAGGTACAGCCTTAGGGGGCCCATCAACTCCTAGGGTCACTGAAATGAGGATCTTGATAATTATTATTTGCCAATTTCTCCTAATGCTGAAGCTCTTTTCTCTTTCTTATGATGATACAATGGTGTTTCATCTCCATATTCTTTGTTATGGATATTTTTACACCATGCCTCCAGTAGTCAGGTCTTGTGTCATTGCTCGCATTTAGGGTTAACAACAAAAATCTTGGAATTTGATAAAATGGAGAAAATTCTCTCTTCTGGAATATAAATAAATAAATTTAGACGTTCTGTTGTCTTATTATAAAAGAGAACCACCTAATTCAAATTTCAGATTTGAACCTATTTGGTGATCTGCAGAGATCTCATTAATAGAAACTTGTAGGAACCAGATATGCTTGAGCCATAAACGAGATAGTTGGATCCAAGGATCAAGTGTGGTACATTGGAGACATGAATCAGCTCTGAATTCTGATACCACTTTCCCTGTCCCCCATAATTGAGGAGCGTTTGAATTCATGGGTTTGATTTGGGTCCATCTTTACTAAAGAACCAGCCTGTGGGAAAGAGCAAAGAAGCAGTTCCCCTTACCCAAACACTGTGGTGCAGGTGTCCAGGTTTTCCTACTGCATGTGATCCATTCAGTTCCCATCAGGCTGTAACTAGGATTGCACTTGTACTGCACTTTGTCACCTTCCCTATACTCCAATTTGTCATCACTAACAATCTCCCCAAAATCAATGGCAGGCGGCTCTTCACATGCTGGAGCTGCAATAGATGCACAGACATTATTGTTGTTGATTGATGTAGGGAAATATTCTAAGATCATTTAGCTTACTAATAAACACCTTACGGGTGGCGTTCACAATTCATTTATTTTCATAATTTATAATTCATCTATCAACATGGTACCTGGGAACACTACTGCACAAACACACACAATGCTCAGTCATTGCAATAACCTGACAGAAAAGGGAGAAGAGGAGAGAGATGCTTTATATTAGACTAAGGTTTGGCTGCACGGATGAGCCTTGCACCATGCACTGAACATCAGCAACACATTACCACAGGGAGGGAGCACCACAGTTGTGGACCCTCCACATGCAAGAATGTCCTGCCTCCAGTCTCCAAGAGTGCACTTCAAGGGACTGCCTGCGGCAGTGCCTCAGCTGATCTGAATTGTCACAATGGTGTATAAGGATGGAAGGAGCCTCCAGTGTGTCACATCATGTATGGTTTTATAGACTAAAACCAACACCTGGAACTGATCACTATACAGCAAATATATATATAGGAGAAAGAGGAGGTCTAGAGACAGGCAACTATGATGAGGAGCATAGAAAGAGCCAGGAAACTGATACCATGAAGAATGTATTAATACGCTACACAGTTCTGCTCCAAAGAACATCTTTGTTCAGACCCACAACAGTATTCTCTGAAACGGGTAAAAGCCACTTTGCAATTCTTCCATAAACGTCCTTGTAATATAGGAGAAAAAATGGATTGTGGATTATGAATATAACCAACGGAATTAATGTCGAGTTACAGTCAAAAGTAGATGAGCAGGAGATGAATTGGGTCTCATATGCATAACAGGGCTGGGGTGGAAAACAGCACACAACAATCAATATGGAGGTCTCACTGCATTACATAATGTGGGCTCCAATATTGACCCCTCTTTTATCCCACTTGATGGTCTGGTCCTTGTTTACCAACTAAATTGATACATGTTGTCCTTTCTTCTGTAGGGTGGATTACACAATGTCTTAACGATGGATGGGCTCCTTTACCAAAGTGTTTCCATGGGTAATTTAATGGTTGAAGAACTCTCTACCTTTGTCATATTGGTCCTTTCTTCCTGGCCATCAGATGAGCATTGTGCTCATGTATGGGGCAAACTTTTGGGTTCATATGGGGAAATTTACATCACTGACGGATCCTAGGATTATGTCTGGATCTTTCTTTAATTGTTTCTTCTCACTTTGACAAGTCACAATCTATTGTTTGGGAAGGTGTCAGTATCATAAATAAAAGAACTTACTGCCAGTGTCTGATTTTATTTAAACCGTAAGGACAAATTTTATGTAAAGCACTAGAGTTTCAGAACTCTTTCTACTGATTGTTGTTGCCTTAGATATCTTGGGTTTCCTCCTGTGGTCCCTTTTCTCCACCCTACAGAAGAAAGGAAGGTACATTCAAATAATAAAGTACTAAAGCTGAGGTGAGAACTGATGAGTGAGTATTCAGAATTTATCAAATGGAATTTTTCTTGCATGTACCTCGTAATATTATACGTTTTAAACTTTTCTTTTGAAGTGAGACCCTGTGGCTACCCACATCTAGAAAATGGAGCATTAATTATTATGAATACTACAAAGAATGAGCCTTTCCAGCATGGTCAGGTGTATCAAAGTACTACAGACGTCTTGATGGTTACATATCTAAAAGCAAGGACAGGTGGAATCTAATCAACTGTACTAAAGAGGGCTGGGATCCAATGCCAAAATGCCTTAGTAAGTAAATGTATATTTGCCTTAATTTCTTAAATGTCTTAGTGTACTATAAATACTAATAATTACATAAAGCAGCAGCAGCACTGGCAGCAACAAGGACTGGGGTGGTGTGGGATGGGGGAAGGGCAGGGTGTTACAACACTGCTCTATTCCGGTACCTACATTTCCCTGCCAAAGTTGTCATCCAGGAGCATGAGTGTCTCTTTAAAAAGACTTCTCCTCATACCTGGAGCAGCAGAATTAGAAGGAACCAGGGCTGGGGACAGATCTTACACAGACAGGTTGAGGGATTTGGAGAGGGTTGTTCTTTTCTCTCCTTTTCCTTCCTCCCCAGTGCTGGACCCTCAACCAGCATTTCCATCCCTGAAACAAAGGGATGGGGATGAGGTTGGACTTAATAGTCTCTGAGAGTAAGAGTTGCGGACAGAAGCTCAGGTCTGGTAGGTTTAGAATGATCAATTATAACCTGTGTGGGTAGAGACCCATGGGAAGGGGTATGGTAGGCTGCGAAATCTTCTCAACGGGAGTACAGGCTCTTTAGTGTTTGGGGATATTCAGTTGTAAGGGTAGGAAAAAAAGTCTCACAGAAAGGTGAAATGACTTCCAAAGTTCAAACAAGAAGTCAGTG
Source organism: Gopherus evgoodei (assembly GCF_007399415.2). Classification (NCBI taxonomy): domain Eukaryota; kingdom Metazoa; phylum Chordata; order Testudines; family Testudinidae; genus Gopherus; species Gopherus evgoodei. The sequence continues at coordinate 67,385,416 of NC_044329.1, forward strand.
GCAGAGTCAGGAGTAAAACCCAAGTCTCCTGATTCCCATGCCTGTGTCCTATCCATTAGACCAGTGTTTCTCAGCCAGAAGGTTGTGACCTCCAAGAGAGGTCACAAAAGACCACGAGAGGGGTTGTGTGATGTTGAAAATGTTATAATCTAAAGCAAAGGAAGTCTTGCTCCCACAATTCCCGCACATCCTCACCCTTCAAGGTCATGTCTTCTCTATCAACATCTTGAAACACACACATAAATAATGTATATAGGCTGGGTACCTGGAAGATTGCTTCTGGGATGGATACTAATTGCAGGGCTGGGGAGGCAGAAAGAGCCAAAGAGCTTTCTCAGGTTAGTTTTCATAAAGCTAGAGCCTTACTACATGAAGTGGAAAGCTTTGATTTCCAGTTGGAGAAACCTGTGACCTACACCCAAGTTTTCTCAGTCTGCTACTCAGAGTGTTTCATGGAGCACCTATAAATGTATTACAGTCTGGCCAGCCCTGTTCCCTGGCCCTTCAGAGAGTCTTCAGCCCTGTTTCCATCACCACTCATAACAGCCTGATCCCAGACCCATGCCAGTTCTTGCTCCTCCTGTCTGCAGCCTTGCACCTCAGCTACCTCAGTATATGTCCTAATTCTAGATCTGAAGCTAGTCCCAAGTCAGCCCTTCTCCTGTGATACCATCATGCCAAATCTACACTAGCTCTTCCACTGAGGGAACACTTAATCACCGAGGGCACAAATCACCTCCTTTGAGAGTGCTGAAAGTCTGTAGGAAGAGTGGTCCTGCTTTCCTCCATGAGACTTTACCAGGTCCACCAGCCACCAAAATGTATCTCCACGCTGGAGCTGGGAGCTGCACTGAGCACCCATCCTTCCCCCTCTGCCTGTTCTGCTCCAGACTCCCCTAATGCAATGCCCCACCTCGCTGCCTTCCCGCACTCTTAGCAGTTTGGAATGCAGTTCAATGCTGTAGTAGTTAAAATGATAAATACTACGAGATTCACACTTATAGCTTTGTGCCCTCAGTGATTAACAGTTTAACCAGTGAGCACTTCATCATTTAGGGTGGCTTGGCTAATGGTTACACAGACAATCATAACTTTTTAATTTCAAAACTGAAATTATAATTGCTTATACTAGGCATGGGGCTGAATCAATAATTGGCACTGTATGTTTTTTTGAGCATATGAACTATTCTGTCTTACAGCTAGAAATGGCAGAAATATCATATGTTTTTTTCTTACTTTTGCTTTTAGAAAAAGACTCATTTTTTGAGGCCTGGATGTTTGAAAAGTTTTTTTTCTACATTTAAAAATCTTCCTGAAAATCCCCCTTAGATTAATTATAAAGTTGCTGTCAGGAATCACTACTGCCCGTGAAAACTTAGAGAGGAATGGGTCAAAACAATACTTATAATTGGATTCTGTCTGAATGAAATAGTGTTTGAGTATGTACAGTACTTTACAGGGCTCAAACAAGGATGAGGTCCCTTCTCCAAAGAATTTGCAGTCAAATTCAGACCATCACAATGCACAGGATAGCAGTTCTAGTACCAGGACAGTAGACTCAGAGACTTTGGTGGTTAAAATAATGTAGAAAGTGACAATAGAAGAGTTGAATTCTAAGGAGGGGGTGGTGGTCTGAAGTAGAGGATCCTTTCTGCACAGAGTGGGCGGCTCTCCCCCTGGGACTGTCTTGATAGGAGGCACAAAAGCACAAGAATCTCACACTTCAATCACAGTCACACCTTCCTGGCACGCATGACTCATGCAGGTGAGTGAGAAAGGGTTAAAAAAATATTCAGGGGGTCAAAATTTTGGTCTTGAGCCTCATTCTTTGCTTCCCAGTTCTAAGGGACATGGTGGGCTGTGGAGTCAGCATGCTTAGCTCTGGTTAGGATCTTGGCAGAAAGGAGCAACTTGTGTTTCTCTGTGGCAAATCTTCAGACTCAGAGTCAGAGTCAGCGATAAGTGGGTGAATAATGAATTAGCATGAAGCCTTAGGAGCTCGGGATGAAATTCTGGTGCCATGGAAGTCAATGGCAAAACTCCTATTGACTTCTGTGTGGTCTGGTTTTTGCCCTTGGGTAACAGCTGATGAGTTGGGAGTGGAATTGCTTCAAGAACAGTCAAAGGATACTTTAAAGAAAAAAATGCCCAGTTGCTAGAAAAGATGCCCAGTTCCTAGATGCACTTAATCTTTTTGTCTTTAGGAAAGTGTTGTCAGTCATTTGGAAGGTGGTAAATTTATATATAACTATGGGAAAAATTACCACAAAGTTGATGAAATTTCATGTGTGTGTGTTCATGAATATAGTCCTGAAAATCTGCACACCAATGTTATATGAACAAAAAACAACTGGTTGCCTTCTCCAAGATACATCCATAACAGTAAACATCTACTGTGTTCCTGTTTAAAACTCTAAACATGTTACTATCTTGGTCTGCCTAAGAGAAACACAAAAATACCAATTCTAGCAGGAGACTTGCTATGGCCATGTACATTTCTGACATGAGCAACTGTGCAATCATGTTGCTGTGATATTTGCCCTTTCTAACTCAGTCCGTTCCTGCTGTTGTCATCCCCACTGGTTGTGTCATATCTAGTAGTTAGATTGTAAACTCCTTGGAACAGGTATTAGGTATTTTCTCATCTTCTGTGAAGAGCCAATTGTACTTTTGGGTGCAATAAATAACAGTAATAATTCTCAGCCTGCACCTGTTTCTCCTTATCCCCACTCCACTCCCCATCTCTGCAAAAGATGGTTACTCACCTTTGTAACTGTTGTTCTTCGAGATGTGTTGCTCACATCCATTCCAGTTAGGTGTGCGCGCCGCGCGTGCACATTCGTCGGAAACTTTTTACCCTAGCAACTTCAGTGGGCCGGCAGGTCGCCCCCTAGAGTGGCGCCGCCATGGCACCCGATATATACCCCTGCCGGCCCGCCGGCTCCTCAGTTCCTTCTTGCCGGCTACTCCGACAGTGGGGAAGGAGGGCGGGTGTGGAATGGATGTGAGCAACACATCTCGAAGAACAACAGTTACAAAGGTGAGTAACCGTCTTTTCTTCTTCGAGTGATTGCTCACATCCATTCCAGTTAGGTGAATCCCAAGCCATACCTAGGCGGTGGGGTCGGAGTGAGAAGTAGCGGCATGGAGCACTGCAGATCCGAAGGCCGTGTCCTCTCTGGACTGCTGGACCAGGGCGTAGTGAGAAGCAAAGGTGTGGACCGATGACCAGGTCGCTGCCCGACAGATTTGCTGGATGGGCACGCGGGCGAGGAAAGCCAGCGACGACGCCTGCGCCCTGGTGGAGTGCGCAGTCACACGGCCTGTAGGAACGTGAGCCAAGTCATAGCAGGTCCTGATACAGGATGTTACCCATGAGGATAACCTCTGCGAGGAAATGGGAAGCCCCTTAATGCGGTCTGCTACTGCCACGAAAAGCTGGGGGGATTTGCGGAACGGTTTGGTCCTCTCCACATAAAACGCGAGAGCCCGACGGACATCAAGCGAGTGGAGTTGTTGCTCCCTGCCTGAAGAATGAGGTTTCGGGAAAAAAACTGGGAGGAAGATCTCCTGGTTGACGTGGAAGGCTGAGACCACCTTGGGGAGAAAGGCAGGGTGCGGTCTCAGCTGCACCTTATCTTTATGGAAGACTGTATACGGGGGATCTACCTTGAGCGCCCGGAGTTCCGACACCCGTCTAGCTGAAGTAATAGCTACTAAAAAGGCAGTCTTCCAAGAAAGATAGAGCAGGAAGCAAGTAGCTAACGGCTCAAAGGGGGGCCCCATGAGCCGAGACAACACCAGGTTAAGATCCCAGGTAGGGGCAGGGGGTCGGACATTAGGGTATAGACGTTCCAGCCCCTTAAGGAATCTAGTCACCGTCGGGTGAGAGAAAACGGAGCGGCCATCCCCACCCGGGTGAAAGGTGGAGATAGCCACCAGGTGGATCCGCAGGGACGATATCGCCAGGCCCTGTTGCTTAAGGGACCAAATATAGTCCAAAATATTGGCCACCGAAACTTCCATTGGGAGGAGACCCTTCTCCACGCACCAACAGGAGAAACGCTTCCACTTGGCCGAGTACGTTGCTCTAGTGGAAGGCTTCCTGCTGCCCAAGAGTACCTCACGTACCGGGGTGGAGCAGCGCACTCAGAACTGGTCAGCCACGCAGGAGCCACACTGCTAGGTGCAGCGACTGGAGGTCCGGGTGACAGAGAGTTCCGTGGTCCTGGGTGATCAGGTCCGGGTGAAGGGGCAGGGGAACTGGGTCGGCTATGGCCAGGTCCAGCAACATGGGGTACCAATGTTGCTTGGGCCACGCCGGGGCTACCATGATCACTCGGGCCCTGTCCCTGCGCACTTACAGAAGGACCCTGTGGACCAGCGGGAACGGGGGGAACGCGTAGAACAAGTGGGTCGTCCACGGAATAAGGAAGGCGTCCGCTATAGACCCGGGTTCCCGGCCCTGAAAGGAGCAGAACACTCCTGTTCCCTCTGGATGCGAAGAGGTCCACGCGGGGACAACCCCACCTCTGGAAAATCGAGAGGGCGACGTCCAGGCGGAGGGACCATTCGTGCGCGAGGAAGGATCTGCTCAGGCGGTCCGCCAGCATGTTCCGTACTCCGGGGAGGAAGGAAGCCGTGAGGTGAATGGAGTGGGCTATACAAAAGTCCCAGAGTCGCATCGCCTCGTGACATAGGGGAGAGGATCTGGTGCCACCCTGCTTGTTGATATAATACATGGTTGTCGTGTTGTCGGTAAATACCACGACACAACGACCCTGAAGCTGGTGACAGAACGTTTGACAAGCAAGGCGGACCGCTCTCAACTCCAGCATGTTGATGTGTAGTTCCACCTCCTGTGGAGACCACAGGCCCTGTGTCCTCAGGGTTCCTAGGTGGGCCCCCCAGCCGAGATCTGAGGCATCCATCGTTAGGAACACCGAGGGCTGGGGTGGGTGGAATGGGAGCCCCGCACACACGACGGACTGGTCTAGCCACCAACTGAGAGAATCCAACACCCCCTGGGGGATTGTGATCAGCATGTCTAGTGACTGCCTTGCCGGCCGGTAATGTGCGATGAGCCAAGACTGGAGGGGCCTCATGCGAAGCCGTGCATACCCGGTCACAAATGTGCAGGCTGCCATATGGCCTAACAGGGTTAGACATGTCCGTATCGATGTCAGGGGGGCTGCCAGCAAGCGCTGAACGATCGCCGACAACGACTGGAACCTCGGCAACGGCAGAAGGGCCCTGGCTACGGTGGAGTCCAGGATGGCCCCAATGAACTCCACCCTCTGCGAGGGGAGCAGGGTGGACTTGTCCACGTTGATCATGAGGCCCAAGGTAGCAAACAGGCCGGTGATCCTGCGGACGTGGCTGCAGACCTGCAGCTCCGACGTGCCCCGAATTAACCAATCGTCGAGGTAAGGGAACACATGAATGCGACTGCGCCGAAGATGTGCCACAACAACGGCCATGCATTTTGTGAATACCCTCGGAGCCGTAGAAAGGCCAAATGGGAGGACCGTAAATTGGTAGTGAAGGCGGCCGACCACGAACAGAAGGAAACGTCTGTGGTGTGGCCATATGGCAATATGAAAATAAGCGTCCTGCATGTTGAGGGCGGCATACCAGTCTCCAGGATCCAGGGATGGGATAATGGTCCCCAGGGATACCATGCGGAACTTCAACTTCACTAGATATTTGTTGAGCTCTCGCAGGTCGAGGATAGGCCTGAGGCCTCCCTTGGCCTTGGGGATCAGAAAGTAGCGGGAATAAAACCCCTTGCCCTTCTCGTTCTCTGGAACCGCCTCTATAGCTCCTTTGTTGAGGAGCGTCTGTACCTCCTGGCGGAGGAATTGCTCGTGAGAGGGGTCCCTTAAGAGGGACGAGGATGGGGGGCGGGAGGGAGGAAATGATACAAACTGCAGACGGTATCCCGTCTGCACCGTGCGTAAGACCGAGCAGTCGGATGTTATCCGGGACCACGCCTGGAGGGAAAACAAAAGTCGGTTGGAAAACGGGGGGGAAGGATCCATGGGGGATACTGGTATTACGCCCTCGGGCGCACCTTCAAAACGAAGGTTTGGGTCCAGGTAGGGTTTTAGAGGAGCTTTGGTTCTTCCCCCCTTGATTGCCCGATTGCCTGCGCCTGCCATTTCTGCTGCGGCGCCTATTAAGGTCCTGCTGCTGGCGGAACTGGGGGTATGGCCGACGCTGCTGCTGTTGCTGCGGTCGGAAGGGTCTGCATTGCGTCCCAGGCGTGTGCATACCAAGGGAGCACATAATGACCCGATTGTCCTTAAGACTTTTCAGTCTGGGGTCTGTCTTCTCCGAGAACAGGCCCTGGCCTTCGAACGGGAGGCCCTGGATGGTGTGTTGGAGCTCCGGAGGAAGGCCAGAAACCTGAAGCCAGGAGATGCGGCGCATCGTCACCCCCGAGGCGAGGGTACGGGCAGCCGAGCCTGCCACGTCCAAGGAGGCCTGCAACGAGGTTCGTGCAACCTTTTTGCCCTCATCAAGAATCGCCGCAAATTCTTGACGGGCCTCTTGTGGCAGCAGCTCTTTGAACTTATCTGCTGCCACCCAAGAGTTAAATGCGTAGCGGCTAAGAAGGGCTTGCTGGTTGGAAACCCTGAGCTGAAGGGCCCCAGCCGAATAAACCTTGTGGCCGAGGAGGTCCATACGCCTGGCCTCCTTGGATTTGGGGGCTGGGGCTTCCTGTCCGTGATGCTCCCTCTCGTTCACCGACTGTACCACCAGGGAACATGGTGTCGGGTGAATATGGAGGTACTCATAGCCCTTGGAGGGGGCCATGTACTTCCTTTCGACGCCCCGTGCAGTAGGGGGGATGGAGGCCGGAGATTGCCAGATCGTATTGGCGTTGGCCTGGATCGTCCGAATAAAGGGGAGGGCGACCCTGGTGGGAGCATCAGAGGAGAGGATGCTGAGGACGGGGTCCTCGATCACAGAGACCTCCTCAGCTTGCAGGCTCAGATTCTGTGCTACGCACCTGAGGAGGTCCTGATGTGCCCTGAGATCCCGAGGAGGAGGGCTATTAGAGGAAGTGCCAGCCACCGCCTCATCGGGAGAAGACGATGAGGAGACCCCTGGCAAGAGAGTGTCCGGGGGGGGGGGTCCACCTCAGCCCTCGCCTCTGGCTCAGGAGGGAGATCAGGGTCCTGTTGCTTTGACCCGTCCTCCCCGTCCGGGGAGGGAGGGGGGCGAGACAACGTCGCCTCCGGTGCCCTGTGCTCTGCCGTTGCAGGCCTAGGAGGAAGCTGTTGGGGGCCCTGGGCTTGATGGTATGCCCAGGGTGTCCAGAACTCCCACTGTTGCGGACCCTGGTCCTGTTGCGGAGGGTCTTGGAAAAGCGCCGCTTGTCTGTCAGTGCCCAGCGCGTATACACTGTCCACCTGCGATGACACCGACGGCTGTCTGGAACGCCATGGAGGGGCCGACCGCGGCTGGTAAGAGTCTCCACGTCCTGGCGCCAAAGATGTTCTCGGTGCCGGGGATCGGGACCAGGAGTCATACCGGTGCCGGGATCGGGACCGGGTTCTGTCATGGACTCGGTGCCGGGATCGGGACGGGTACCGGCCGCTGCCTCGGTGCCGGGATCGGGACCGGGACCTGCCACCGACACGGTGTCGGGAGGTCGACCGGGACCGGGACCTGCCACCAGCTCGGTGCCGGGAGGTCGACCGGCGCGCTGATCGACGGCGGGACTGGTTCCTAGAGTCCCGGTGCCGGTATCGGCGGCTGGAACCAGACCGTGACCGTCTGGAGGCCGATCGGTGCTGCGAGTACGACCGGTACCGCCGAGGGGAGCGGTGCCGGGACTGTGAGCGGCGGCGGGATCTTGAGCGACCATGGTGTCGGGACCTCGACAGCGAGCGTGAGTCCCGAGACGGCGCTGACATCATACGTTTGCCCCTGGACGCTACCCGCACCGGAGGTACCGGGGGTGGAGGCTGAGTTGACTCAGTCAGGGCAATGAGGTCCCGTGCCGAGGCGAAGGTCTCTGGCGTTGATGGGACCAATAGCTCAACCCCAGATCTTATGGGGGAGCTCGGCGGTACCGGACTCGACGGACCCTCCGGGCCCGGAGTCGACGGTGCCAGTAGCACCGCGGCAGATGTCAGTGCCAGGCGCTCCACTCGAGTCTGCCTGGATGGAGTTGCAGACTTCGAGGGTCTTGCTTCTGCACCCGGTGCCGGGGAAAGTCGGTGCCGGGGAGTCTTTCTGGTGCCGGCGCGATCCGGTGCCGGTGTCGAAATGACGGCCTGCGAAGCTGCCGGGTCGAGTGCCGCTTCCATGAGGAGAGTCCTAAGTCTCTGGTCTCTCTCTTTCTTTGTTCTAGGCTTAAAAGCCTTGCAAATGCGGCACTTGTCCGACCTGTGCAATTCCCCCAGGCACTTTAGACACGCGTCGTGAGGGTCGCTGGTCGGCATCGGCTTCTTACAGGCCGCACATTGCTTGAAGCCCGGCGAACCAGGCATGAGCCTGGTGCCGGGAGCCGGGGAGGGCTATGGCCCAAACCGGCTAACAAATATCTACAATATTATTTACACTATTAACTATATATAACTAACTACACTTAACTACTAACTATCAACCGTAGAACAAGAAGAGCTAGGGACGTGGAGGACAGCTATGCCGCGCTCCACAGTTCCAACGACCGACACGGCGGTAAGAAGGAACTGAGGAGCGGGCGGGCCGGCAGGGGTATATATCGGGTGCCATGGCGGCGCCACTCTAGGGGGCGACCTGCCGGCCCACTGGAGTTGCTAGGGTAAAAAGTTTCCGACGAACATGCACGCGCGGCGCGCACACCTAACTGGAATGGATGTGAGCAATCACTCGAAGAAGAACCTGGGCTTCTGCTCTCAGTTTTGGCTCCTGGCACAACAGTGGCCCTTCAAAGTCAGGAGGAGCAATTAGCAGGAAATTCCTGCACAACACCTGCAGCCCTGGAGCATGTGCAGTGCAGACAGAATCTTGAGAGAATTTATCCATCAAACACTAACAAGTCTCTACTGTGAAAACTGAGATTTTCCTATCCTTATAACTTGGCCAGATTTGGGAAGCATAGAAAAAGTCACATGCCTGACACCAGGTGGAAATCCCAGCCAGATTTCAATTTCTTACGCCAAAGAACATGGGTGCTAGAGCTCCTTAACAAAACATTTGTAAGAATATGTTAACAGATGCAAAACAAAATATTTCTTCCTCATTTCATTGTTATAAATGGCTGAAATATCTATTTTAACAGAAACTTTCCTAACAAAATTCAAACTGAAGATGACACTCAGCATAGACAATTTCAGCCAGAATGATTAAAGTTTGACAAAGTTATAAGCAACTGAAAACTAGGTCTTATAATGCAAAGTGTTGGGCATCCTATTAACAGGTGTCACTATCTGAGCCATCTATAATCCAGCCAAATTGTGACATTTAGTGACCAGCCCGTGTCCAGGACATATACAATCTGATGGTCTGAGTTATTTTATTTCTCACCCCTATAAGCTTTTCCTACCAGTAAGGAAGTGATGGCTTTAGAAATTACAGCAGAACAGAAATTGGAAGGCAGAGCCATCCCTATTGGGCACACACTTCTCCTGTCTGATAGGATGCTAGAGCAGGCTTCTTGTGGCACATCTTGGAATAGGTAACCAGCCATTTTTTGTGCATTCTGTGGTCTTTTCCCTGTTGTCTGAATGAAAGTGAAATCTATTATTAGATTCTACTCTGATTATATCCTCTTTTCTGAACACTCTGTTCAGGGTGGTAGTTTTCATTATTCTCTGCTGGAGGATCACATGCAATTACTAAACAGAAAGACAAACAAGTTTAACTGGAAACAGGACATTAGGCTGTAAATTCCCTTCAATTAACATTATTTATAGCCATCTTTTTTTTTTCCTAACTCCAAGGATTGCATTATAGAAGCATTTTCTGCATAAGACTGTCAAAATGAGATCCCTGTGGACTTGATGAAGTCTATAGCTCTTCTCCTATCTTTGCTGCTGGGAGGATCTGCTTAGGGTAATTTTATTTTATTTTTTAGGTGGGGAGCAGGTAGTTGTTGTTATAAGTGTCATTCTGATTAGGACGGAAAAGCTTTATCAAAAAAGGAGAGTCTTGCAGCGAGACCAAAAGTTGGGCAGATATTATTTCTCTAATCTCTTCTGGAAGTTCATCCCACAGCTGGAACCCTTTCACCAAAAGTGCCTTATATCCTGCTCACACACACTCCTAGGCTGGTGATGGCATTGTCCCAGACCAGTGCAACAGTCTTGCCATGTCATAAATGCAGATGGGATTTCCAGTGTAACTGGGACCTGATCTACTACTGGCTCTGTGATCAAGATCAGGAGACCACCCGCAATATGAGGGTTCCGGGAGCAGAACCCTCCCTGCTCATTCCAAGTGGAAGGTCTACCCCTTCCTCTAAACAGATAGGCTGGTTTAATTGTGAGTAGAGTAGATCCTGGCAGGATTAACCCTGAGGTCAGAAATGCTGAACATAATCCTTAGTAGTCAAATAAAACAAGACTCCTTCATTGCTCAACCCTGATTTATCCACAGAGCAGGTACCCTTTAAAAATTAGGTTTCAGATGGATCCTCCTTTCCCACCACTAAACATAAATAGCCCTTATCTACTCAGGAACCCCACAGTCTCCTGGAAAGTCATCACTCCAAGACATATTTTACTATATGACATTGTGGGAATGAACAAAGCAGGTCTGGTGTCAGAAATCAAAATGCCCACTCACTCTATACACATATGTAAGGTTCCTGTCTCCATGGTATCTATAAATCAGGCCTACATGCCAGAGTGTTTTCTTCCATCCATATAACACTGAATCGGGGAGTGGCACAAAACACAGTTTCTAAACAAACCGGAACACAATAAATATAAATACAATTCATATAGTGTGACATAAATAAGAGATATATGAATATGAGTGAATTTTGTCAGCTGTTCTCATAACAGAAGCAACACATACAGAGGTACTCAACTTATTCACTCTGAAAGATGCTATATTTTGGGGAATGCACTCAACCCTGTTTTAACAGGCAGAAGCTCTAACAAGTGGAATTATTCTCTAGAACTACCCCAAAATGAGAGTCAATAACACACCTTCTGCCTTCAAAGATTTTCATTCACTCTGTTAAAAGCAGCAAAGAATCCTGTGGCACCTTATAGACTAACAGACGTCTGTTAGTCTATAAGGTGCCACAGGATTCTTTGCTGCTTTTACAGATCCAGACTACCACGGCTACCCCTCTGATACTATTCACTCTGTTGTTAATGGCTGTCTCCTGTTTACTGTACATTCGATTGTTTTGTCCTTGTAAAGCGGGGTTGGGGATGTCTCCGTCAAATGACATGAGCTCAAATTGTGTCTTTGAGAGTTCACTGTAACAGCACTTCACTATGTGCAGCATTGAACACATTTAATATCACCTCACACCAGGGAAGTGTTAAGCTAAAGTGTTGTTGACTATTTGGTTCCTTTTTTCTTACCTTGTCCCTTAGCAGAGAAAGCCCAGAGTAACTGAATGATGATACAGCTCAGCAAAGTCATTCTGAGGGTTGACCAATTAAATCCAGTACTTGTAATGGCTGGCGTTGAGTTCTGCGCTTCTCTGCATTCTGTCCTCAGCAACTGCTTTTGAAGACTGATCATGAGTTCTACTCCTACTCAATACCTCTCTCTCTCTCTCAATTACCTCTCTTTCAACATCAGGATACCAGAGATAACGTATGTAAACTCCACTGGGAATACTGTCCAATCTGTTTTTTTCCATTGCCTTCTTTGATTACATGGAATTTCTCCCCTCACAGTATGATGTTGAAGATATTTCTGCTGAGACAAACACAAGGTATCATCTGCTCAGGGTTCAGAGACATCCCTCATGTATAAATCTCTGATAAACACAGGTTGCTTAAGATATATTTTTGGTCTTCAGAAAGCTTCATTATGCAAAATGAGCAATTAATTCTTTACCACCAGGGTTTAAATACTACAGTCTGCTCACTTAGGAGTTCATGCAGAGTTTCTGTGGGTCTGAAGAGACCTGGCATTTTGAAAGGCTGGAAAGGGAGTTCATGACTTATTCAAATGTTAAAAAAGAGATTTCCTGGCTTTGGGAACAGGGGCAGCTCCAGGCACCAGCATGCCAAGCGCATGCCTGGGGCGGCAAGCCATGGGGGGCGCTCTGCTGGTAGCCACGAGGGCGGCAGGTAGGTTGCCTTCGGCAGCATGCCTGCAGAGGGTCCGCTGGTCCCGCGGCTTTGGCGGACCTCCTGCAGGCATGCCGCGGAATCCACGGGACCGGGGACCTCCCGCAGGCAAGCCGCCAAAGGCAGCCTGCCTGCCGTGCTTGGGGCGGCAAAATACATAGAACCGCCCCTGTTTGGGAAAAACGAGAACCACGTGTACAAGAAGTGTTTGGTGGAATTTTCAAAAAATTTCCATTTAGAAAAATAATTGATGTAACCACCAGTTTTCATAAACCATCTTTCTTCAGAACAAGGAACTACATACAATCACTAAACTGATATTCCAACATGCCTGACTATTCCATTTGGAACAAGCATTTCAAATAAATGTGGTACAGTGAAAGACTTTGGTTGCTGAAGTTGCTCCAAACTAAAAACTTTTCATTTGAATTGAAGTGCCCTCTTTGTTAAGATTTCCAATTTGCTGAAGTTTTTCAAAGTTCTTGGATTCCTTTTGCCGTTACTGAAATGGTTTTTTCCAGCTTTTCAGAACTGCCAGCCAACCCACCAAATCAGTTCTTCTCCCAGCTCCAATTCAATCACGTCGGACTATTTTATCTGGCACAGGCATTTCAAAAAAGCAATGCGACTTTCTGAAAGATTTCAGTCTGCAATGTAAGAAACCTTGACACTCATCCCAGCGCTGCTAGATTTGACCTTGTAGAAACTCCCACTTACTTGACCTGCAAACAAGAAGAAGAGCAGCCGAGATGCACAGCAACATAAACAGGTGAAGTACAAGAGGAGACAAGCAGATAGATTACCCAGATCAATGCCTCTTCCACAAGGCAACAGGAGAATTTTTTGGCGTGGGGCACTCACTCAGGACTAGCCCAAACAGGCACTGTTTACCATGTGCCAGTCTGAGTCCAAGCATCGTACTGTCCAGCCAAAAACCACTCGCTCCACAGAACTGAACTAAATACTAATATTTTGATGAATGCATTTTCAGAGGCAGTTGCGGTAAACAAGCTGAGTACTGGGGGAGTTCAGGGATATGAGTTTTGTGTGGTCCCTCCCCGTCATTTGTTCTGAACCAGTGCACACAAAAGCATTATAAGAACCTGCCATTTTAGAAAGCAGAGTCTTTTCCTGGTTGGGGGGGGGGTGAATGTATCCTGGAAATCCTTAAACGAATCGGCACCAAATTTGCTCCACATGCTCTAGTCCTACACCTGAAATGTCACAGTAATTTTCAAGGCAAACTCCCTATGCTTGTTGATTTTAGAGAACTTCAAAAAATTGACCAAAAAGAGAAACTCTGATTCAGGCTTAGATAGGAGCTGCCCTATAAGCAATGTTCAGAAGCCACAGATGTTCTGTTTTACTAAATAGCTAAAAACACAAGCTGATCTGAACTTTTTGGTGATTACCCTCAACGTTGCAAACACCCTCCCTTCTTCTCTATGACATTCCCTAGGATCTCCTGGATCCCAAAATATATTTCCTCTCTCTCTTGCTTATGATAGACCCCCTTCTCTTGAACATTTTAATGGGGCGACAACTCACCGCTGCAGCGCCTCCTGCTGGTGTCCCTCCCGGACCCTGGTGCCCCTTCTCTTGGGGTTCTGCCACCTGCAGTACCCCTCACTCTCGCTGGGTCTCCCCTCCCTGGGGAACCCCCAACCCCCTATCCCCACCTCGCCTCAGTCTTGGGCTACTGCCAGTCATCATCTAGCCCCCACTCACTGAGGCGGATTGCAGTATATTTGCCACTCATCATTGGCAAGAAGGGTTTGGACCTGCTGCCTCTGCCTACCCCTATACCTTCTCTGCCTTTAACAAGGCCTGCAGCTGGAGGTTTTCCAGGATGGAGCTCCCCAGCCTCTGGCCTTTCCCCAGCCCTGCTCCACTTTCCCCAGCCCTGCTCCACTCCCAGCAGCCAGGCCCATCTCCCTCAACAGAGAGAGAGAGAGAGAGAGAGAGAGAGAGTGTGTGTGTGTGTGATCCCAGGCTTAATTGTTTCCCCACCACAGCCCTCTCATAGGACTATTTTAAGCCCTTCAGGGTAGGTGCGAGGTTACTGCCCCGCTACACACATACATCAATTTTTGATTAACAAGTTGCTGGGTTCCTCTCTCTCTGAAGGTGGCAGGATATTCAGGATACACTTGTATGGGCCCCAGTGCTTTCCCCTCCTCAAAAGGTAGCAGGATGAGGTATAGCTGGGCTGGCAGGTGCAGGAGGCAGAAGAGTGATGGTATATCTATAGTAGAGTTTTTACCTCAATTCAATTGATTACAGTTAACTAAAGCTAGTAAAAGTCTGTAAAAGCTAGTCTGAACTCTCCTCAAACATTTGTCCCAGAATACTAACATGATTTGACCTTGGCATCAGTCTAGGCATCATTACCTCTGGTTAACCACAAAGCTCTGAGAAGTGTCCAAACCACTCTTTATGCTCGTGTTAAGTCCTGGAGTAAACTGGCAATAAAAAACTCTAGTGAAGCCAAGTCCTGAGACATACATTTTGGCTGTGGAGAATAGCATTATGCAAGCACAAGTGTTTATCAAACATTGATCAGAAGTTCATTGGCCAAAGAGACAATTTGAATTCTGGTAAGAAGCAGCACTGAATGTGGCAAATCATGTTTTGAAGGTTAGAGAGAGAAAAACTGTCGTCATGGAGGCCTCTTGGGTAACTTATCCTGGGGTTTTGAGTGGAGTCAACTACTCTTCCACCTAAGATAGGGCCAACCAATGATCCTGCTGAATGTGGCTATCCAGCGAGGAAAAAACAGAAGCAAGACTATTTTTAGGGTACCTTTTCTAATCTCCTCCCCATGTGGGGTGAGCAGAGTGGATCCTAAAAAGGACTGCTCAGTCGTTGGTGCAGCTGCTGAGATGCTCAACTCGCCTCAATCCTCGAGCAAGATGACTGTATCACACACCCACCTCCCGTGTGTCGGTGTATGACTAGGAACTTCTGGATTTCACTGTCCTGTTCCCGTTGCCACTCGCTGATCGCCACCGTACTTTTCCCCAAATCAAATGTTATTTTCCCAAAACTGGAAGACGCCTGTGCGGGACTTATTTTAAAGTAGGGAGACTGGTGCACAACAGTCACCACACTACCCTTGACAGATAGAAGACTTGAAACCAATGGCATGGACACCATGACGATTGGAGACCCTCTATCTGCTGCAGCCTTCATCCACTTTCAAAGCCATTGTAACATTACACAATAGTTTCACCTCCATTGTGCAGTTATCCTCTGTCTGCTCTGCTGTTAGGGGCTTCTTTGATCATACTTTGTCTGGAACCCCGCCTTTGACCATTCTGCCATCGGTGACCCTAAGGGAGTACATGACTCCAGGCAGCATTGCTCTCGGGGTCATTGACATGCAAGCCTCTCCACCACTACAAGGTGGTGATCCATGGAGAGGACATTCTAGGTACACACATTGCAATAAGTTCTCATTTGCTCTCCCATTCAACTCTTCCATCCGGTTTGCCATTTCTTTCACTGACATAGCACATGGCTCTAAAATAAGAAAAAAAAATAGTTACATATTGCAGTTTACATGTCTATCCTACTGCACCACAGAATCTTGTGAAATGCAGTTCTGCAGAAAATGAGGAATTTAAACAACATGTTATATAAGCAAAAGAGAATAGTGGTCTTGGCAAACCCCAGGTAAACACACTGAAATTATGATTTACACAAGAGATGAACTGGGTCCAGTGAAACACTATAAAGCTCTCAAGGTCTAAGAAAACATTATGAAGTTTTACCTAAACAAACTGGTGCTTTTGTCAGATTCCATCGTTGGAGAAAGATCAGTTTTGTCCTTTCCTTTCGGCATTTGAATTCCACAGAGGAACCAGATGTGTATTCTTTTTCAGATAAAGTAGCTACATCTCCATTCTCAACAATAGGTGGATGGATACAATTTTTTCCTGTTTCTAAGGAAAAAATGACAATTATGATAATCTTAGGTAAAAATGATTCATTTTTGGCTTTTGATGACATATGAAAAATTCTCAGGCCTCTTTGTCTAGTGTTAATGAAGCCATGACAAGATACCCCATCTGCAGTGTATGTGCGTGTGTTAGAATTAGGTACAGTATTAAGGGCATAATTGGTCCCCGATTTGCTCACGAACATCATTCAACTACTACAGTTACAGTGGTCTAGTGTACCCTGCACTCATTTGCTACACAATCTATTCTCATTCAGCTCTACTCTGCTCATTGAGGGTTACAGTCACCCCAGTACAGAGAAGCATAAGGCTCATTGCTTAAGGCCTATCCTGTGCAGGACCTTCAGCACAGCAATGAATTTCACCCTGAATGAGGCAGTAGCCCGGTGGAAAATACAATATCTGGTAATGTAATTAAAGATGGTATCATAGTGGATATGCCCCATAAGGATTAGCATGCAGACATAACTTCTATCTTTAATGGCAGGGGTAGGGGCCACAGTCCAATACACATACAGTGCAATACAGGATACATACACAAATGACTGTACACGAGAGGTCAAATACAACTGAGAAACTAAAATGTCAGAATATGGTGCAGCTTTACCAGAGATACATGAAGGCAAGTCCATGTGCCCATTAACACACTTCCTGATTGCAGGAGTTGTAAGGCTGTATCCTTCACTGCATGTAAATTCCACTGTGTGATCGCCTTGAATCAGCTGCGCACGTCTTCAGCCATTGGAGAGAAGCATTGTTTTTGCCTCCAGCAGCTGTTTAGTGAGGCTACAAGGTGCTAAACCAAAAAAATCTGAAAATGACAGGACCTGATTTTCCAGTGCCTTGCATCTTCTACACCCATTTATCTCTGTGCAAAGGATGTAAAACAGTTCTGTTTTGTACTCCCTCTGCAGGGTATAAAGCACTATGTAAGGTGCATGACACTGGAGAATCAGACCCAGTATCTTAATTCAAGTCTAAGTTAAATAATATTTATAAATGCAGCTATAAAATTCACAAAGCTGACAAGGAAAATGAAAGATGAAAATCAAAGGAATGCTTCTGTGAGTAAGAGTTGCAGGAGTGGACCTCAGGTTTGGATATAGGGTCTACTCTTGTTCCTGTATGAAGTCAGTGGGAACAAGACTGAGACCTAAGGAAGGCTATATGTTTCTCCATCCTCTAGATAGATTCATATTTCCAGTACTTATTGAACTAGCCATTCACTGATGGGAAGGCCTCCATCTTCCACTCTTCTGCACTAATAATATGTGCATCAGGCAAATGACATGAAAAGAGGCCTTAAAATACCCTCAAAGTAAATAAAAAATTGTAATAACCTAACCATTTAACAGAATATATGTGCACATGGCAAGCAGAGATTTAAAGGGACAATAACAAAGCCAGAAAATTAATTAGCAAGCAAAGCCTACATTTAGTTACGGGTAAGGTGGCAGCAGGACACATCCCATCCATCCAAAATCTGAAGCATGGAAATAAGTTCAGGTGGAAACCTTGTTAATGTTTCCACTTGCATATAGCCTACAGTGCTATTGATATATGCTCCTGCGCTCCATAAGGCTCTCACTTTCATCTCCAACATTAACCAAAAACATCACATTTCCAGCTTCATCAAAATTACATCTAACTCAAAACCTTATCAGTGACCTCAGCAGTGTTGAGGAAGAATGTCTGATGGTCAGATGTGCCAGTCTGTTTGTACAATTTATGTAAGAGTATATGAGGTCACCGTTAAGGTTGTGCATTAGTGTGCAAGTTTGATGTACTGGGGACCTGTGTTTATTCTAGTTTATATTATAGTGCTCATCTGGCAAGGGATAGGGGTCAAAACTCATTAGCTTACTGAATTGCATCAAATATATAATCCACAACATAACTCTAACACAAACATTAGTGGCTCTATAAAATATATGACTTCTTAGTGCCATATTAGAATTTTTAACCAAACAGTGGTGATTATATGCATCTTTGCAGATACATTATATATTCCACGTCTTTATACCACTGACTGCTGTTTTTAATCTTAGTACTTTAGTACTATGCTGCATGCCCAGCATAGTACTATCCCATTTGTATGCAGGCATATGTAGTTAGCAGACCCTCCCAATCACTGGCTTTTTCATTGCTATGCAGGAAGGAAAGCAGTGAAAATGTATGTAATATGAACATGACGTGCATAAAAATACAGCTATGCAGGGGACACTGACTCATAAGGAATCATCACAGACCCTAAGCTGGAGCTCTATCCCCTTCTGATGAAGATACAAAGCAGTTTCCCTTTCACATTCCTTGTCATGGTTATTTTTAACCAGTATTCAATTTCTGTGTCAATACACACTGTAAGGGTTATTTATAACCAACATTTGTTTCATGGAATTTCATCAAATGAGGGAAATTCTGTTGCATTGTTAAAAACTAAATCTAGAAATTATTACAAGAGTATAACACAGACCCATCTGATTCAGAGTTTGGCATGCTGGGTTCAGTCTGTAATTCATCATTTCATGCTATCTGGAACTTTCAAATTAGCTGCAAAGATCTCATTAATAGAAAATCCTAGAGATTAGACATGGTTTCAAGCCACAAAATGCAGATCCAGATCAGGGATATTTGGACGCAGTGATCATATTTTGTCCATTACAGATCAGCCATGACATTTAAATCCAAATTCAGGAACCACTCATCTAGTTTTGAGAGTGCTTAGATATCGAAATTTGGTTTGGGTCCATCTCAAAAGAGATCCAACCTATTGGAAAGAACAAAGAAACAGTCCCTCTTACCCAGACATTGTGGTGTGGGTGTCCAGATTTTCCCACTGCATGTGATCCATCCAGGTCCCATTAAGGTGTATCCAGGATTTCACTTGTACTGCACTTTGTCACTCTCCCAATACACTGATTGCTCACCACTACCAATCCCTCCAAAATCAACAGCAAGTGGCTTTTCACGTGCTAGAGTTGCAACAGCTGCACAGACATTATTGTTACTGTTGGGTGTAGGGAAAAGTTCTAAGATTTTGTAAAATTATTCTGCTTACTAATAAATGCTTTATTTGTGACTTTGCACACTTTGTCTATTTTAATAATTGATACTTCATCTATCACCACAGTACCAGGGAACATTACTCAAGAAACGCACGTAACTCTCAGTCACTGAAATAACCTGACAGCAAAAGGGAGAAAAGAAAAGAAGAAAAGTGCTTTCAATTAAACAAAGGCTTGGCTGAATTGATGAGCGTTGCACCATTCACTGAACATCAGCAACAGAGCACTGACTTAACACCACAGGGAATTAGCACCATAGTCGTACACCCTCCACATCCAAGAATGTCCTACCTTCAACCATCAAAAGTGCACATCAAGCGACTGTCTGCAACAGTGCTCCAGCTGATCTCAGCTGTCACAATGATGCATAAGGAGAAAAATACATATATATATTTTTTCTGTTTACTGATTATGCATAGCTAGATAGATATTACTCCTAGGGAAATTCTGCACCAAAAAATTAAAAATTCTGGGCACAATATTTTAAAGTTCTGCAAAAAGCTTCCATATGAAGAGATTGAAAAATTGGTACCGTAATTTTGAGAGATGAATAAGAAGGAATGGGATAAATGTATTTTAAAAAATGAATGATAATTAATCTGCTATTTATTCTCTCTCATAATACAAGATAGGGAGTTGTATAATAATAATAATAGGAGATATAACTATCTCCTAGAACTGGAAGGGAGAGTCCAGTTCCCCTGCCTTCATTAGCAGGACCAAATACTGATTTTGCCCCAGATAGCTCCCTCAAGGATTGAACTCACAACCTCTAGGTTTAGCAGGCCAATGCTCAAACCACTGAGCTATCCCTCCAATATAAACTGATATGAAAAAAGATTAACATTTGCCTCCACAGGGAGGGATTTCATTGCTCAAACCATCTGCCTAACATTCCCAAACATTTGTTTGGCTGAGCATTTGATATCTTACCAAAAGGTAGTAACCAACATATACAATTTTAAAATATAGCAGTATTCTGCATCAATGGGATATGTGATGTTATTGCAGTTGAAACAATATAAGGGATTTCCTGTTGTTCCAATACACAGAATAACCCAAAACTTCAATCCAGAGAAAGAAATAATATTTTCTCTGTGGCTTTTTCTTTCCCCATTCTATTAAGTTTCTTATCCATTGCTTTGCACAGGAACAAAAAATAGTAGTAGTAAAGCTCTGAAACAGATATCTTTACTATGGAGCTCTGCTTATATCAAACTCAGGATCAGCACTCTGTATAAAAGCCAGTCAGAATCATTGTTCTCTCATAGTATTAGGAAGAACAACTTCAACACCACTACTTATTCTGGGCCTGAATCACCAGCTGCTTTGTACTGCTCCATTGACAAAAAATAATCTGTAATTGCAGTTTAAATGATAGATTAAATCAGGTTTATGGCTGCCTTTCATTGCCATAGCAGCATAAGACAGTTGGAGTGTACCAGTAAATATATAGCATTCCATATTTTAAATAAAGTTTTCAAATATAATGAATTAATATGAATGGGCTGATTCACCACTGGGCTACTCCAGTTTTATACCATTATAAATTCATTCGTTGTGAAGTTATCTGTATGCAAAACTAGAATAACTCAGTAATGAGTCAGACCCCCAAGACTATCTCTGCCAATGTACAAGGTTTTTGTTCAATTTGCTGCAATTCTTACTAAAAATCTGTGGGGGAAGGAGGAGGTCATACAAGAAAATGATGAATGAAACTATTGAGTCTAGCACAAAGTTCTTATTTGAAAGAATTTTTCTCCATAACTAATATGGACAGGAATTATTAAACCAGGGGCCGAATTTTCAAAAGTGCTGAGTCTTCACAGCTCCAAATAAACTTAGTAGGAATTGTGAGCATTCAGTACCTCTGACAATCAGGTCTCAGTTATGGCTCACTGACTTCTACAATAGGGCATCACATTGATGCATCTTGATGTCAGAAGCTGGCTGGATGGCCCAAGATAAACAGACCTCTAGGTTCTAAATCACAGAACTCTCTATCAAAGATGACTTCTGAAATAATTTATATCAAACTTTTCTTTATACTTTGTCAAATATTGCAGCAATAAGTTTTACAAGACGCTTGCTATCTATCAGCTAAGAGCATGTCTTTCATTTTAACAACTTTCCTTTTTGTGCAATACATGTCCATAGTAGCAGCAGAACAGGATAGCTCTGCTCTATCAGCATCTCAGAAACAGACCAGACACATTTATAATGGTAGCTGGTGTTTTCTGTTGCTCTAAGCTACATTCACTCACAAATGCCTCCTGGGACTGTCCTTGTAAAAGTGTTATTCCCTGACTTCAGTAATCACTTCCCCTAGTCCTCTTACAACACACAATAGTCTCTTTCTATCTGCACAGATACATTATGCAAACTTTGCAAAAAAAATCTTGCTAATATTTTAGCTATAAAGACTTTCAGAATAAACCTGAAAATACCTGTTGTCAAGGAAATTATGTAGAAATTTCAATTAGCCTATGAAGAAAAACTGAGCCAAGTTTAGTGCAAAATAACTATTTAAACTGTATAACAAAGGGAATTTAGTCCTGCTTTCAGTACAAATTCCAACACCACCTTAACTATGGAGCCATGACCAGCACCTCCATAATAACGAGAGCATCCAACAGTTACAACGGCACTGCTATGGGTACTCACATGGCTCCACAGTATGCCAACATTTTTATGGCTGATTTAGAACAACGCTTCCTTAGCTTTCATCCCCTAGTGCCTCTTCTCTACTTGCAC
The DNA here is from genome assembly GCF_007399415.2 of Gopherus evgoodei. Classification (NCBI taxonomy): domain Eukaryota; kingdom Metazoa; phylum Chordata; order Testudines; family Testudinidae; genus Gopherus; species Gopherus evgoodei. Next base: position 67,407,453 of record NC_044329.1, read on the forward strand.
TACATTGATGACATCATCATCATACGGACTCATGGGAAGGAGACCCTTGAAGAGTTCCACCTGGATTTCAACAATTTCCACCCCACCATCAACCTCAGCTGGACCTGTCCACACAAGAGATCCACTTCCTGGACACTACAGTACAAATAAGTGATGGTCACATAAACACCATCCTATACTGAAAACCTACTGACTGCCATACTTACCTACATGCCTCCAGCATCCATCCAGGACACATCACATGATCCATTGTCTACATCCAAGACCTAAGATACTACCAAATTTGCTTCAATCTGTCAGACAGAGACAAACACCTACAAGATTTTTATCAAGAATTCTTAAAACTACAATACCTACTTGGTGAAGTGAGAAAACAGATTGACAGAGCGAGACAGGTACCCAGAAGTCATCTACTACGGGACAGGACCAACAGGGAAAATAACAGAACACCACAGGCCATCACGTACAGTCCCCAGCTAAACCCTCTCCAGCACATCATCAACGATCTACAACCTATCCTGGAAAACAATCCCTCACTCTCACAGACCTTGGGAGGCAGGCCAGTCCTCACTTACAGACAGACCCCCAGCCTGAAGCAAATACTCACCAGCAACTACACGCCACATCACAGAAACACTAGCCAAGGAACCAATACCTGTAACAAACCTTGTTGCCTACTCTGTCCCCATATCTAGTCTAGCAACATCATCAGAGGGCCCAGCCACACCATCAGGGACTCATTCACCTGCACATCTACTAATGTGATATATGCCATCATGTGCCAGCAATGCCCCTCTGCCACGTACATTGGCCAAACCGGATGAAGAATACATAAAAGAATAAATGGACACAAGTCAGACATCAGGAATAGTAACATACAAAAGCCAGTAGGAGAATACTTCAATCTTCCTGGACATTCTATAACAGATTTAAATGTAGCCATACTTGAACAAAAAAATGTCAGAAACAGACTTCAAAGAGAAACTGTAGAACTAAAATTCATTTGCAAATTTAACACCATTAAATTGGGCCTGAATAGGGTCTGGGGTGGCTGGCTCACTATAAAAGCAACTTTACCTCTTCTGGAATTGACATCCCCTCATCATTTATTGGGCGTGGACTACATCCAAGGCTCAATGGTTTAAGCATTGGCTTGCTAAACCCACGGTTGTGAGTTCAATCCTTAAGGGGGGCATTTAGGGAACTAGGGTTAAAATCTGTCAGGGGGTTGGACTAGATGACCTCCTGAGGTCTCTTCCAACCCTGATATTCTATGATCTGAACTGACTCTGTCAACACTGGTTCTCTACTTGTGAGGTAACTCGCTTTTCTCTGTGTCAGTATAATAATGCCTGCATCTTTAGTTTTCACTCCATGCATCTGAAGGAGTAGGTTTTTTACCCACAAAAGTTTATGCCCAAATAAATCTGTTAGTTTTTAAGGTGCCACCAGACTCCTTGGGTTTTTTTATTAGCTAGATTAACACTTATTCTAAACTGGACACTATCAAATTAGGCCTGAATAAAGACTGGGAGTGGATGACTCACTACAAAATGTAATTTTCCCTCTGCTAATACTCACAACTTCTTGTCAACTATTGGAAGTGGGCCACCTTGATTGCATTGGCCTCATTAACACTACAAAAGTAATTTTCCCTCTCTTGGTATTCACCCCTTCTTGTCAACTGTTGAGAATAGGCCACTTCTACCTTAAATGAATTGGCTCGTTAGTACTCCCACATGGTAAGGCAACTCCCATCCTTTCATGTGCTAGAATATCTATGCTTCTTACTGTCTTTTTCACTCCATGCATCTGATGAGGTGGGTTTTAGTCCACAAAAGTTTATTCCCAAATAAATTTGTTAGTCACTAAGGTGCCATAAGGACTCCTTGTTGTTTTTACTTATTCCAGTGTCCAGTGAAGTCAAAAGGAAATCTTTCCATCAATGAACATTAGATTGGGCACATATAATCCTACATGCTTCAGGGCACAAATCCAACTATAGGGGGTTGGAAAGAAATGTCACCTATGGGCAAATTATTCTGTAATTGCCCTTTATGAGATTTCTTAAATCTTCCCCCTGAAGCACTGAGCACTGCCAGGAATAGTATGTTATGCTAGCTAGACTATTCGTCAAATCATGCATGACAACTCCTAATCTCCTTTTGGAAACCACGTTATTGTTTCTGCTCACCAATTCGATGACAAACATTTCAGGAGGCGGTTAATGAGTAACAAATAGCAAAAACTAACAAAACACATATCAAGTGAATTTCATAACCATTTGTGTTCCAACTTGTAAAGCTTGAAGAATTTTAAGATGTTTTCACAAATAGACACTTCCTTTCTGAATGTTTGTTAACAAAAATGTAACAATACACATTCAACAGCAAATATGAACTCCGATTTTATTTGAGAAAGTATTAATGAATCAGCTTTCAAAAACACTTGCCTGGCTTTAAATATTTCACAAGCGTGACTATTTCACAAAAAGCAATTAAGAGCCAGTTTTTAAAGGTATTTAGGCATCTAACTGCTTTTGGTTTCAGTGGGACTTAGGTCTAAAATATTCAGATACATTCCTACTTGAATACTCCAGAGCACATAGGCACTCAAGTCCCATTGAAACCAAAAAAGAACTAGGCACCTAAATATCTTTGCAATCTGGCCTTAAGCCTTGACTGTTATAAGAAATCCAGACTCCACTAAAATCAATTGAAAAACTCTCATTAACCTCCTTGGGTCCAGAATTTTACGCTATTTCCATTTCCTTCCCCACTCTATCAACCTCCTTCTCCTCTCTCCCACTATTTAAAAAAAAATTATAATACCAGTGGCCATGGGAAAAATCAGGCTGAAAGATGAAGGTGAGCCTCCATCCTGGACTGAACCCAGACTCCCACTAGGTATAGGGTAGTATCCCTTTAAAGACTTTGTGAGCTCTGTAGTGCAGCTCACTTTATTATCTTTTAGAAGCTACCAGAATTCAGTCAGAACATCAGTATCTTTGTAGTTAGGCCCTGTATGCTGTTATATTATTGGGGATTTGGGATCCCCGCTCTGCTTGCGTGCTTTCTTCATGCTGTTTCTGGTTGAGTAAAGGATAACAGTCCCAACCCACGATCTCAGTATCAAATTGCCCTGTAGCCTGTTTTAAAAAACTGTTCAAGTAACTGACAAAAAATTACTTGCTCAACAGGTGGTAACCTCCTAATGAAGGCACAAGATGATTGCACTCTACATGTCTGGAAATACTTCAGGGTGGTCTTAAGACAGAAGATTGCCTAATAAGTACAGGTTTCACTATATATAGTTAGGCGCATTGAATATTTTAATCATTTTTAGTGCACAGTACAGAAAATCTAGGATACATGAATGACAGTAAAGCTCAGCAATATCATTTCAGTGCCCAACAAAGTAAACCAAGGACTTTGGAGGCTACTGAACTATTGCACTTGGCTCTGGATATTGCTGTCAACAAATGCTTTTGGAGACTGAATATTAATCTCCTCCACCACCTCACCTTAAATATTAAGGTACAGAGAGAGAATTTAAGTGAGTTTTATGAAGAATACAGTCCAAATTATTGTAAGTGCTTCTTTTACATTACATTGAATTTCTCTCCACTTAGTTGGCATGGTCTAAAACCCATTAAAATCAACAGGATCTGCCATTGCCTTCAACAAGCATTATATCGGGGCAGTGGGATCTATTATTGTATTCATCCTTGTTCAGATCAGTCTTTTTCAGATACCATAATACTTAGATTTAAAACCTGTCCTAGCTCCTAGAAACCTTACTGAGCTGAAGCCTATACAGCTGGATGGCAGTCAGTTGGCTCACTTGTTCAAGGAAACATGTGGGAGGGGAATTACTGGACAATATTGATCTTTTTGAACAACTAAGATTGCCTTTTAAATTAAAATTTGCATACATTTGTGATGCAATATTGACAGAGTGTGGGGCCCAGCAGTGAAGGGATTATGACCAAGAGGTCAGCCATTAAAAGACTTTGTTAAGGACAGAGTCCAGGGCACAGCACTACACTACACCAGCACTTTAAAATTGCAGGCCAAACTTTTGAGGCATAGAGATGACGCAGCTTGGATATACTGCCATTCTGATATTATGGGCGTGCTCCACTGCATTAGGTAAGATGTTAAGATACAAACAAAATATAGACTTGTAAAAAGACCATGTGAGAGAACTGAAAGGAAAAGATTTTGAGCACATACCACTACCTAGGCCTATTGGGGCAGGAAAAGCTGATGGTGACTTAGTAGTACAACTGAAGGGCAAGGTAAAGCAGTGACATGCTTCAAGGGGAGAGCCTGTTTTGAAGATGCTAACGGAGTACCTGTCATTTTGTATGTGTAACAGCTATACAGAAAATTCTTCTTCTCCAAATTTAGCTGTTAGTTTATACCAGCTGAATATGCCAGAAATGCACAATTCTTTGCATCACTGCTGCTCCCTTTCCATAATATTTCACATAGATTAAGCATCAGTAAGTTATTGTGACATGGTCTTGACATGCTCATCTCACCCAGTTCCACCAACCACAGAAGAGTTCTATTCATTAGGGCTGGGTGAAATCATTCAACCAAAACTGCTTCCAGTGAAATTTGCAGGTTTAGCAACTCTCCAACATTTCATAAATTTGTGTTGATTTTGCCAAATTGTTTCAATAAAAAAACCTTTAACATTCTCAAAAAAATTAAATCATTTCTCTGGACTTTTTTTGTTATAATTTTTTATTCTAAAAAAAAAAGAAAACCTTGTTTCAAATTTTTCTTGCATTTCACTTTAAAAATTAGAAGGGTTACAAAATGCTCAAAATTGAAATGAAACATTTTGTTCAACCCAAAACAATTTTGTGATATTTTTATTTGCTGCAAATTTGGGGGGGGGGACATTTTTAGCTCAATCTAAAACATTTTTCTTCAATTTTTTTTTGTCACCGAGATCAAAAATCCATTATTTGCCTTAGCTCTAGTGTTCATACAGCAACTTGTCTGCTACCACAACTGGTGTGTGTTTGTCCATATGTTCCATGTTTGCATTAGTGCATTTTGGGAAAATCAGGACAGCAAGCAGGATTCATTAGCAATGGTGACAGCTCAATTTAAAAAAAGTCATATTATATGAACTGCTTTGCCTATTATTATGTCTTAAGTAACTTTCGTTAGTAATTCCAGTGTTAGTTACCCATGAGAGTGTTTTCATTTTAAACCTTTACTAGGAGAGTTTTCATTTCGTTTCACCCAGAAGATGTTCCTCATCTTTTCCAAATGGCTCCAACCAAGTATAAATCCTTTTTCATTCTCTTTAAATGTATTATGTATATCAGCAGAATATACAACCAGAGATTTCAGATTATACATAGTATGTCTGAGTTTATGTATTTACTTTGCTTTCAGCTATTTCATGTGGTAACATAGAAAATGGGAGGGTAAAGCCAAGTTTCTTCTTCCAGAGAAGAAAAAGAACATTTGAATGTAATGCCGGGTATATAGCAGAAAATGACAACAACAGAATTGAGTGTACTTCTTCAGGATGGGCTCCTGTACCCAGATGCATTCGTAAGTGAGCTTTAAATAAGGTTAACTTCTTCTATATTGTCCTTCAAAGAGAGAGATACGTTGCAGTTTTTATAGTACAAGGTGTACTGAACTACTTACCCACTGTACATGGGCCGTATGCTGCTTATTTACTTTCATTATATACCCCAGTCTTGGAACAAAGCAGTCACAAAGGGCACTCAGTGAAGTCCCTTTTCCAGAATTCTCAGCAAACCACCAATGCCAAGTCCCCAGGAAGCAACTCTGCAACACAGATCAGCTGTAATTACAGAGATGAAGGTAGAGGGCAAATTCTCTTACTGTTTTCCACAACTCCCCCGCCAAATCATCTGCATCATGAAAATGAAGAACAATATACAGTAAAAGTTTTGTTATCTGGCATGTTGAGAGAATGGGAGGTGCCAGTTAATCAAAAATTCAGGTTAACTAAGCGCTATACTTACCAATGGAATACCAATTTTCAAAGAATTAGAATACAATAAAATGGATAAAGTATAGTAGTAGTAGTACTGTACTGTAGAAAGCTTGGCTTCTTGAAGCACTTAAGTATACAGGTAAAGTTTTCTCTACAGTAGTTATCTTATGACACTATATATCACTATGGGCAGCACATAGTGTACACCCAGATCACTAAAAATACACTTAATACTAAAACTATACTGAACATAATTTAATCTTTGATGATTCAGAAGGCACTTCAGGATCTTGCAGTGCCTCAGGGTCATCATTATCAACATCAATTATCATTGTAGATATAGAAGGTGTAGAAGATTGGGTTGAATCTATAATGACCATTTGACACACCCTGGAAGCTGCTTTATTGAATAATTATCCGGGAATGGGAAACCGCGGCCAATGGGAGCATCAAGGGAGGTACCCACAGGCAAAGGCAGCACGCAGAGCCTTCTTCCCCCTCCCCCCGTCCCTCAGGGGCCTTAGGGACATGGCACTGGCTGCTTTCAGGAGCAATATGAGGCCAAGGCAGGCAGGGAGCTTGCACTGGCCCCTGTGGGTGCCAGTGCCACCCCGACACCACTCCAGGTAAGCAGTGCCAGGCCAGAGCCCACACCCCAACCCCCTCCTGCACCACAACCGCCTGCCCTGAATCTCCTCCTACACTCCTCCCTGTACCCCTATCCTGAGCCCCCTCCTGCACCCAACTCTCTGCCCTGAGCCCTCGGTCACACTCCTCCTGCACCCCAACCCCCTGCCGAGTCCCCTCCAACACTCCTCCCTGCAGCCCTATCCTGATCCCCCTCCTGCACGCCCCACCCCCTCCTGCATCCCTTTCCCTGAGACCCCTCATGCACCCCGTCTCTTCTCCAATCCCTTTCCCTGAACCCCTTCCTGCACACTGCACCTCCTCCCACACCCTAATCCCCTGCCCTAGTCCTACATTCATGTCCCTGCATGCAATTTCCCCACTCAGATGTGGCCCTCGGGCCAAAAAGTTTGCCCACCCCTTGCTTACAGCCTTATCAGCAAATGGTGGATTCCACATCCATATGGAAGCATTCCCTGATACAGCAATTTCATAACTTTATAACATCAGCCAAAACTCATAAATTATCCAACCCACTTCTCCAAATTGTCACAATACCTATTACAGAGTGACCAAAACTGATACAGTAATGATAGCAGAACATTATATGCACTCAGTACATATGTGATTCTTTGAATATCGTTACACTTCATTTTGTATGACTTTACATTACATTTACATTGTTATGCCATACAGGTCTCTTAACCGATTTTGATGCCTTTTAGGGATAATGCAATATATGTGTACGCTAATAATATCACAAACACAATCTAAAAGAAAACTTAGGACTACACAAAATGTACAAAATTAGACAAAATAGTGCTATTATAAAAATAAAACTAATATAGCACCTACATTTTGGTGATTAGTTTGTAGAATGGATTAAACAAAACAAAATATTGAATGAAATTTTCAAAGCCAGTGAGGGGATTTAGCCACATCATTCCCATTAATTTATGGGACGTTTATACTGCTAAAACCTGTCTAGATTTGAAAATCTTAACCATAGACTTTAAATGAAAAAAAAGACGGTTACTCACCTTTGTAACTGTTGTTCTTCGAGATGTGTTGCTCATATCCATTCCAGTTAGGTGTACGCGCCGCGCGTGCACATTCGTCGGAAAACTTTTACCCTAGCAACTCAGTGGGCCGGCAGGTCGCCCCCTAGAGTGGCGCCACCATGGCGCTCCATATATACTCCTGCCGGCCCACCCGCTCCTCAGTTCCTTCTTGCCGGCTACTCCGACAGTGGGGAAGGAGGGCGGGTGCGGAATGGATATGAGCAACACATCTCGAAGAACAACAGTTACAAAGGTGAGTAACCGTCTTTTCTTCTTCGAGTGATTGCTCATATCCATTCCAGTTAGGTGAATCCCAAGCCTTACAAAGGCGGTGGGGTCGGAGTGAAATGTGGCAGAATAAAACTGCCGAGCCAGAGGCTACAGCCTCTCTTGACTGCTGAACCAGGGCATACTGCGAAGCAAAGGTAAGGACCGAGGACCAATGGAGCTTCGCGACAGGTCTCGTGGGTAGAAACACGAGCCAGCAAGGCGGCAGATGAAGCCTGAGCCCTGGTAGAATGCACGGTGATGTGGCTTGGGGAACTATGAGCCAAATCATAACAAGTGGGGATGTCCGCCATCACCCAAGATGAGATCCTCTGAGAGGAAAACAAGCAAGCCCTCCCTTTGGCCCGCTACCGGGGCAGAGCTGGGGCGCCTTAGGCAATGATTCTGTCAGCACAATATAATGCGAGCACTCCACAGATGTCCAAGGAGTGCAACGGTTATGCCCATTGCGTTGGGTAACATGAAAGGCCAAAACACTTTAGGGAGGAAAGCCGGGTGCGGTCATAACTGCACCTTGTCTTTGTGGAACCTTCGTAAGAGCTCTGATCTCAGAGACCCGTCTGGCCAAGACTAGGTTGAGGTCCCAGGGCGGGGCTGGGCGGTGCACCCGAGGGTGCAAGCGCTCCAAGCCCTTGAGGGACCTCGAACCCATAGAGCGTGGGACACTGAACGTCCATCTTAGCCTGCTGGAAGGTAGGGATGGCTGCTGAGAGTATCCTCAGCGATGATACCGCCAGATCCTGCCGCTGAAGGCCAGAGGCAGGCCAAATAGAGGGGATCGAGACCTCAGCAGGAGCAAGATCGAGCGTACTGCAGCTATAAAGGAAACGCTTCCACCTGGCTCGGTACGTTGACCAGGTGGAAGGCTGCCTGTCACCCCGACTCAGGTACGCAGGAGCCACCGTGAGGCGAAGAGGCTGCAGGTCCGAGTGACGAAGCCTGTCATTGCCCTGAGTGATGAGGTCTGGGCTGACAGGCCGAGCAACGTGGTATGTCAGTGCTGCCTGGACCACTCTGGAGTGATCATGATGATGCACGCTCTGCCCCTGCGGAGTTTGAGCAGGACGTAACGAACCAGTGGGAACAGTGGGAAGGCATAATGCAGTTGGCCGTTCCACGGCATCAGGAATGCGTCCCAGATCGATTCCGAGGAGAGACCTTGGAAGGAGCAGAACACCTGGCATTTCCTGCTCTCGCGGTGAGCGAACAGGTCTGTGTGAGGAACCATCTCCACTTCCGGAAAGCGGGACGCCTCACATGGGGCAGAGTGATCACTCGTAAGGCAGGAAAAGCCTGCCGAGTCAAAGAGTTAAGACGTTCCGAACGCCTGGGAGAAAGGACGTCGCCAGCTCCATCGAGTGGGCCATGCAAAAGACCCGGAAATGGATGGCCTCCTGACAAAAAAGGGGGAAGGACTATGTCCCCCCTGAATACTTATGAAGCACCTGGCCATTGTGTTGGCTGTAAACACCGAGATACAACGGCCTCGCAGCTGCCGCTGGAACCCCTGGCATGCCAGGCGGACTACTCTCATTTTTGGGGCATTAATGAGGAATGCCAGCTCCCTAGAAGACCGAAGGCCTTAAGCTCGGAGGTGACCATGAGCACTCGAGCAGAGAGAGGATGCGTCCGCCGTCAGGGGCAGTGAGGGCTGGGGCGGATGAAACCGCATCCCTGTCCACACCAAGGAGGGAGTTAGCCACCACTCTAGGGAGCCTAAGGCGTTCGAGGGAACGGTGACTACCATGACCACTGGCTCCCTGTCCAAGCGGTACGCCGAGGTGGGCCGGACTTGGAGAGGACGGAGGCGGAGCTTGGCGTGTTTGGTTACAAACTTGCGGCAACCATGGACCCAGGAGACTGAGACAAGAACGAGCTGAGGTCGTTGGGAAAGCCTTCAGACCTCAGATGATTGTTGCCATCGCCTAAAACCGCAGTTGTGATAAGCAGGCTCCGGCTAGGTAGGAGACCAAGATCGCCCCTAGGAAGCCCAACCTCTGCGTGGGAACCAGAGTGGATTGCTCTATAGTAATCATCAGGCCTTGAGCTGTGAATAAGACCGTGACGATGCCCACGGGCTGAGTGGTTTGTGTCTCAGAGTCTCCTCGGATAAGCGGATCGTCCCAATACGGAAAACCGCATATCCGACATAGCTACGGTAGGCGGCGACTATGGCCGTAAACCGGGAGTATTCACCGCTGGCTATAAAGCGGAGGCATCTCCCGTGCAGAGGGAAGATGGCATTGCGAAAGTACGCGTCCTTCCTATCCAGGGCGGCATAGTAGCCCCCAGGAGGCAAGGATGGAATAATGGTTCCCAGGGATACCATGTAGAACTTCAACCTTATCCCAAACCGGTTGAGTCCATGCAGGACCAGGGAGGTCTGAGACCTGTGTTCGAGTGGGGGACTAGGGCATAACGGGAGTAAAACCCCTAGCCCCTTTCGTCCGCTGAAGGGGGACAGGGCTGGAGCAATTTAAAGGTGGTACCTATGCTCCATCGTGCGCAGGACCCAGCGATCTGAAAGTAACTGGGGCCATGCCAGGAGAAAGCGGGATCAGGATCCCGTCCTGCGACTGGTACACCGCCCTCCGGCGAACCTTGGAAGGTCCGTCTTTTGTCCCAGTGGTAATTGCGAGGGACCTTGACTTTGGCTTTTTAGGGGGCCTGACTTTTGTCTGCGACCACCTTGGCCTTGCCGTTCTCCAGAGTTCTGCCTCTGGCTAGGCACAGAGTATGGCGGCTGGGGCCATAAAGGCCTGCGTTTGGTCGCTGGCGTATACATGCTGAGACGCATTAGGACCCTATTGTCCAGCAGGCTTCGCAGTCTGGGGCTGTCTCTGCCGCGAAGATGCCTTTACCAACAAAGGGTAAATTCTTTCCCCCGTCCTCCAAGACGGCAGCGAACTCCAGGTGGGAGGTTCGAGGGAGAAACTCCTCCACCCAGGTGCTATAATTATCGCAGCTAAGCAAGGCTTGTTGCTTTGCTACCCAGAGGTGCAGGGCCCCTGCAGAGTACACCTTGCATTCGCCAAGGCTCTTTCTGCTTCGGGGCTGGCGCCCGCTGGCCATCATATCAGGATCGTGGTCCTGAGCATAAAATCTGCGCATATGAGATGACACGGAGGCGTGTCCGGACGGCCATGGAGGTACGAAAGAAGGCACGGGCCGAGTCTCTGACTCACTCGGACCTTGCCCAACTCGGCACCGGGGACCGGCATCGGGAGGTGTATCGGTACCTGGAACGAGATCCAGACCCGCAACCAGAACGGTGTTGGGAGGTCGACCGAGATCTCGAGGCTCGGAGAAGAGCTACAGGAGTCAAGGTACCTGCCCCGGTGCCAGATGTCGGAACGGTGCCGATAGCGGGTCGGCGAACAGGATACCGACCGGTGCAGCGAGTGTGACCAGTACCGAGGAAAACAGCACCGGGACTGCCAGTGGTGTCCGGCGTGCCGAGAGGGCTTGGAGTGTCTGCGGGACCGTGATCATGAACGGTGCCGCTCTGCTGTACTGACAGGGGACAATCCCTTGAAGAGACTGTATTACCCGTACCGGCGGTGCCCGGGTCAGGCAACACTGACTCTGTCATGGCACTGAGCGCCCTCGCCGTTGGTAACATCTCCGGCGCGCAGGGAACAGCAGGCTCAACCACAGAGCGTACTGGGGAGCTGTCAGGCACCGGATTCGACGGCCCTCGTGGGGCCGGGATCCACGGTACCGAGGTCATCCACGGTACCGAGGTCATCCACGGTACCGGTAGGTGCCGGTGCCGGGCGAACCGAGCTAGATAAGCTGTCTGGCTGCGGTGCCGTCAGCACTGAAGCAGCGGGAGTAATACGCTCAACTACGGAGCGTGCCGGGGAGCCGTCGGGCACCGGATTCGATAGCCCTTGTGGGACTGGAATCGACGGTGCCGATGTTGTCGGTGCCTCAGAGGCTTCGGTTGGCATGGAAGCAGCCGGAGCAGGAGCTCAACCACGGCGCGTGCCGGGGAGCCGTCAGGCACCGGATTCTACGGCCCTTGCGGGACCGGGATCGACGGTGCCGACGTCATCGGTGCCGCAGCAGGTGTCGGTGCCGGGCGATCCGACTTAGACCAGCCCTCTGGCCGCGGTGCCGTTGGCACGGAAGCAGCCGGAGCATTAGCTCGACCACGGCGCGTGCCGGGGAGCCGTCAGGCACCGGATACTACGGCCCTTGTGGGACCGGGATCGACGGTGCCGACGTCATCGGTGCCGCAGCAGGTGTCGGTGCCGGGCGATCCGACGTAGACGAGCTCTCTGGCTGCGGTGCCGTTGGCACGGAAGCAGCAGGAGCAATACGCTCAACCACGGCGCGTGCCGGGGAGCCGTCAGGCACCGGATTCTACGGCCCTTGTGGGACCGGGATCGACGGTGCCGACGCCATCGGTGCCGCAGCAGGTGTCGGTGCCGGGTGATCCGACGTAGACGAGGCCTCTGGCTGCGGTGCCGCTGGCACGGAGCAGCAGGAGCAATACGCTCAACCACGGCGCGTGCCGGGGAGCTGTCAGGCACCGGATTCTACGGCCCTTGTGGGACCGGGATCGACGGTGCCGACATCATCGGTGCCGCAGCAGGTGTCGGTGCCGGGCGATCCGACGTAGACGAGCCCTCTGGCTGCGGTGCCGCTGGCACGGAAGCAGCAGGAGCAATACGCTCAACCACGGCGCGTGCCGGGGAGCCGTCAGGCACCGGATTCTACGGCCCTTGTGGGACCGGGATCAACGGTGACGACGTCATCGGTGCCGTAGCAGGTGTCGGCGCCGGGCGATCCGACTTAGACGAGCTCTCTGGCTGCGGTGCCGCTGGCACGGAAGCAGCAGGAGCAATACGCTCAACCACGGCGCGTGCCGGGGAGCCGTCAGGCACCGGATTCTACGGCCCTCATGGGACCGGGATCGACGGTGCCGACGTCGTCGGTGCCGGGCGAGCCATCTTAGACGAGCTGTCTAGCTGTGGTGCAGCTGGCACAGAAGCAGCAGAAGCAGTAAGCTCTACCACGGCGCGAGCCGGGGAGCTGCCAGGCACCGGATTCCATGGTCCTGGGGGACTGGAATCGACGGAGCCGAAGACATCGGTGCCTCTGCAGGTGACGGTGCCGGATAACGCAACTTAGGCGAGCTCTCTGGCTGCGATGCAGGTGGCACGGAAGCAGCGGGAGCAGGGGGCTCAACCACGGCGCGTGCCGGGGAGCCGCCAGGCACCAGCAGGAATCGTAGACTCTCTCGACCTCGGAAGAAGGGAGCGGTGCCGAGTCGACATCGGTGCCGGCGACGGTCGGTGCCGAAAGGCCTTGGTGGTACCGGCGGGGTCCGGTGCCGAGGAGGCGCTTCTGCCCGCCGCTTGAACATCGCTCGGCGCCCAAGGTGGAGGGGTAAGTGAAAGTCCCGCACCTTTTGTTCTCGGCTTAAAAGCCTTGCAAATGGGGCACTTATCTGTCAAGTGTGATTCCCTGAGGCACTTCAAACAGGAGTCATGTAGATCTCTCTTCGGCCGCGGCTTCTGGCAAGCCGGGCCCCTTTTAAAACCCGGTGAGCCATGCATGGCTCCGGCACTGGGCTCATGGAAGGGGCTACTTCCTGAACCCCGCTAACTAAACTAACCATGTTAGCAAAGAAAACACGTATAACCATACAAATATATATATAAAAGTGTTATAACTGCATAATTATATACGAGAAAACGAGTAGCTAGGGAAGTGGAGGTCAGCTAAGCCGCGCTCCACTGTTCCAACGACCGACACGGGCGGTAAGAAGGAACTGAGGAGCGGGTGGGCCGGCAGGAGTATATATGGAGCGCCATGGTGGCGCCACTCTAGGGGGCGACCTGCCGGCCCACTGAGTTGCTAGGGTAAAAGTTTTCCGACGAATGTGCACGCGCGGCGCGTACACCTAACTGGAATGGATATGAGCAATCACTCGAAGAAGAACAATGTATTTTAGAATGCTATTGTCATTGTATTTAACTTTAAGTACTACAGGTAATGTGCAGCATTACCGCATCTAGCATTATTGAACACATTCAATCCTAATCGGACAAAATAAACTTGAATAAATCAAGCAACAACTATAGAGAAGAGAGCTCCATCTCTTCATTTTATCAGTATTATTGTTTATTATTTGTATTGCAATAGCCCCACTCAGAATCGGGGCTGTTTTATGCTAGGCACTGTACTGTAGAAATGTGTAGAAGCATAACAAACTCTAATAATTTAATGTATTTGGTAGTTACATTTGGATGCTCTTCTTGTTTTAAAAGGGAATTTGCTCATTAGTGAGAGTTTTCACTTTGCCTTCACTTAGTCAAGCCAAAGTTACAAGACACAGATAACGTCCAGTTTATGCTATAAATTGCAACCATGGTCGTACTCAGTTTAGAGCGCAACTATGTTTTAATCAAGGACCCTGACAATAGGTGTATTTTAAGAGTCAACAGAATTTTTGTCAGCTCATGTTTCCAGTACTTTCATATGAACTCTAAGTAACTTTGATTTTCTGTCAGTGACTTAATTAGATCTAGAGTATCTGGAATAATGTTTTCAGAAACAGCCAGATAGTTAAAGCCTAAGTCCCAATTTCAAAGTGACTTTGACACCTCAGATCCTAACTACCACTGAAAGCCAGTGAGACTCTGGGTCCTGAGTATGTAAGTCACTGTAGAAAGTCCAAGTGCTTCAAAAAGTTTTAACCCTGTTCAAAAAATGCTTAAAGTTTTCAAAAAAAAAATTAGTGACACTTCAAAAAATTTTATTTAAACTTATCATAAAATCACAAGTTTTTTCACAAAGTATTTTGTGCTTTTTGAGAAAACAGATGTCAAATATTTATTTTTCTAAATTGACCACCTCTACTAATGATGCAGTGCTAACTATTATGGTAGTACAATATGTTGTGTACAATATACCATGTATTCCTGTATATTATCTGCAATAGTCTTTTTGATTATGTTGTTCTGTTTTTGTTCAGCAATACAATGTGGAAGGATAGAAAATGGGAAAATAGTGGACAAAGTTGAAGAAAAAACCACCTTTCGATGTGATCATGGATATAAATCTGAAAATGGAATTAATGAAACTACCTGTACCGCTGAAGGCTGGTCTCCAGTACCTATATGTATTGGTAAGAAAAAGCTTTCATTTAAGATTAACTTCTGCTAGTTCTTTTCCCCCCAGACACATTGTGTTTATTTGAAAAACTATCAAGTGTTTTAATAATCAATCAAGCAGTTGTATAAATAATGTGGAATGTAATGTGTTCTTAAAACAGATACCAAACTCTCCAGTTTGGTAATACAAAACCATGTAAGATTTCTCACAGCACCTAAAATGAAGGAGAACCAGAGCTCGAATCCTAAAGAAAAAAGTGCCAGAACACACAATTTCAACAGCAAGAATATCTTATAATAGTAATGTACATTTCTATTGCACACCTGAAAGATATTCTTCATTGTCTACCCAAATACGATATCAGTTTGCTGCTTGTTCTGTCTCTTCGGGTATCTTTTTCCATGATTTTGTGTCTTCTGCTGATCGATGCTTTGCGAGTCACTTCTTCACATATGGACAAGCCAGGCCATCACACACTTTGACACCCTTTTTCTGACAGCATTATATATTTATGAAGTAGACAATTTATCATGTGTCTTTTCAATAAACTGACTCTGGCAAAAAGCTGGAATTAGCACTCTAATGAAAATTCCAATATTTTAGCATGAATAATCATTGGTTTCCTTTTCAATTATCAGAAATACTGGAATGCTATTCCGCCTCCCCCAAGAAAAGGGTTAGAATGGTGTTCTGGATCAACACAAGTGCTGAGGAGGACTTACCTCTCTAAGCAATTATCCCAAACTGAGAGGCAAGAAGGCATTCTTCCTACCTTAAAATATAGCTGCTATTCATTCAGAGCCTGATCCTGTACTCACTGAAGTCAGTGTCAAAGCTCTCACTGACTGTAATGGTGCTGGATCTGGGCCTTAGAAATATAAGAAAGTGTGGTGATAGGGAAAGCTTATAAGGAACATGACCCTTATAAGGAATATTCAAAGATAATGTACTGTGATGTAAATTAGATCACCATATCCTAGCTTAAACTTGTGTGTAGATCCCCTTACACCTATTCTCATCACTTAATGATGTATCAACTTTAAGGTCAAGACATTAATTGCAAACAGAAACAATATTACTTCTTTTCTTATGTCAATTAACTGGAGCTTGTTATGACGTACTTCAGTGAAAATAATGTTCTAACACAGGAAATGCGAGGAGCAGTGTTTCTTCAAGTTACCCATTGAACATTCATGAAGCTCTCACACATCAGACTTTTATTTTAATCCATTTTGATGAATGAAATATCCCCCATTAATTATTTGTTTTATTCTAGCCACAGAGACCCCAGTCAAGATCAGGGCCTCATTGTGTTTCTACAGCATCTAACATAAGAGACAATTTTTACCCCAAAGAACTTAACACATAAAATTGATGTAACACTGTTGCTTCTTCAATTCTGTTCCCCCTCAACCACCATCAGTAATAGATTAACACGTGTATGTTACAGTTCAAGAGTGTTCGCATCCACCTGACATCGATTTGGCAGAAATTGTCAGTGGGGAGAAAGCAGAATATCAGGAGGGTGATGTTGTTCAGTACAGGTGCTACCCAGGATATACTTTGGCAGGATCTGAAAGGATAACATGCAATGGAGAAAAATGGACACCTCCACCAAAGTGCTTCGGTAGGATAATGTTTTGGTTCTTAATTCGTTGGACTAAAGTAAGTGGGGCATAATGTTAGAGAGCTTATTCCTTCACTCTCATACTACTCTGGTCCTTCTCGCATGAACAGAA
The DNA here is from genome assembly GCF_007399415.2 of Gopherus evgoodei. NCBI lineage: Eukaryota > Metazoa > Chordata > Testudines > Testudinidae > Gopherus > Gopherus evgoodei. The sequence continues at coordinate 67,424,293 of NC_044329.1, forward strand.
AGCAACAATACCCGAAGTCCGAAGGTGCAAACAATTCGATGTTTATTGGGCTGAACTTCCAAGGAAGCTTAAATCCAAGTTCCTTTTTCCTTATTTTCAAATCCCAACTTACTTCCTGTTTGCCCCTAATTTATATAGTAGTGGTCCCCAACGTGGTGCCCGCAGGCACCATGGTGTCCTCTGGGGCATTTATGTGTGCCCGCCTGGTGCCCAGCAGGGGAGAGAAGCTACGGCCCTGCCCCTGCCGGGGACAGAGAACTCAGGCTGTGGGCGCAGTGTTCTCTGTTCCTGGCAGGTGCGGGGCCTGCCTAGTGCCTCACAGGGGAGAGAAGCTGTGTCCCCGTGTCTGCCAGGGACAGAGAGCTCTGGGGCTGCAGGTGCCGGTGTTCTCCGTCCCCGGAAGGCGCCTGACCCGCCTAGTGCCCAGCAGGGGAGAGAATCCGGGCCCCCGCGCCTGCTGGGGACAGAGTACTCCGGGGCTGCGGGCTCCAGTGTTCTCTGTCCTCGCGGCTTCTTTCTTCTCTCTGGATTCATATATTATGTAATATTTATTATGTTTTTTGTATTATTTAATGTACAAATACAAAATAAGCCTTGAAAAATTGTTGATGCCCACCACACTCTTCTGAAAACATGAATGTGCTACTGGTCACAAAAAGGTTGGGGACTATGGTTATATAGTAATATTCTTAGCTATACCTTAACCAATTATTCTACTAAAAGTTACCTAACGAATCCTAACATACTGTAACATGATTAGCTAACCAATTATATCCCCTCACCTTAATTAGTTTACATCCAGCAAAATTAATTATACAGCAGACAGAAACAATCACAGAACCAGACAGAGACCATACAAATAAACATACGAAACAATATAGAAGTGAGGATTTCACAACTACATCTATACAGACATAAGGGCTTTACAATTCTACAGACATAAGTGTTCTCCAGGTGTGTCTATTGATAAGTGAGTTCTTACCAGACAGAAAACGATCAAATTAAATTTCCTTTTACATGTTTTAGGCTCTTTCCTTTCTCTGGAGGTGATAGATCAAATCACCTTCCTAATAGCCCCAGATTGCCTTATTTCGATATGACTGAACAAGGGCTTAGACTGTCACAGTGAGGGTACGTCTACACTACGGGATTATTCCGATTTTACATAAACCGGTTTTGTAAAACAGATTTTATAAAGTCGAGTGCACGCGGCCACACTAAGCACATTAATTCGGCGGTGTGCATCCACGGTCCGAGGCTAGCGTCGATTTCCGGAGCTTTGCACTGTGGGTAGCTATTCTGTAGCTATCCCATAGTTCCCGCAGTCTCCCCCACTCCTTGGAATTCTGGGTTGAGATCCTCATGCCTGATGGGGCAAAAATCATTGTTGCGGGTGGATCTGGGTAAATGTCATCACTCATTCCTTCCTCCAGGAAAACAACAGCAGACAATCATTTCGCGCCCTTTTTCCCTGGATTGCCCTGGCAGACGCCATAGCATGGCAACCATGGAGCCTGTTCAGTTTTTTGTTTTTTGTTGGTTTTTTTTACTGTTACCGTATGTGTACTGGATGCCGCTAACAGAGGCGTTACTGCCGTGCTACACAGCAGCATTTGTTTGCTTTTGCATGATAGCAGAGATGGTTATCAGTCTTTCTGTACTGTCTGCTGCTGTCATGGGTACCCCTGGCTGAGGTTGGCCGGGGCGTAAAGGCAAAACTGGGAATGATGCCCCGAGTCAATCCCTCCTTTATGGTTTTTAAAAGTAGAGTCAGTCCTGCCTAGAATATGGGGCAAGTGTACTAGAGAACCAGTGTATCAGAAAGCACTGCTGCTCCGTGTCAGATCCAGCAGAAATGATGAGCTACATGCCATTCACGGGGGGTGCCCCTGCAACAACCCCACCCGTTGCTTCCCTCCTCCCCCAACCTTCCTGGGCTACCATGGCAGTGTCCCCCCCATTTGTGTCATGAAGTTATAAAGAATGCAGGAATAAGAAACAGTGCCTTGTTAGAGAGCTAAAATGAGGGGAAGGCAGCATCCCGCTGCTATGACAGTCCAGGCAGGACATTAAGCGGTGCGGAGGAGAGGAGCCCAGCATTCCTCTGCTATGATAGTCCAGGCAGTACAGAATCTTTTCTTTACACAGGAAAGGGAGCCCCCAGTTGCTATGATGAAGACGGTTACCAGCCGTTCTGTACGATCTACTGGGAATTGTTATCCTGGCATCCCCGACCAGCCTCACCTGAGGCCAGCTAGGAGCACTCATGGGCTAATGGTGACGACAGATAGCAGTCATACTGTGCCATCTGCCACCAGGGAGGGGAGAGGAGTAGATATGGCTCTTCATTGCTGCAGCATCGCGTCTACCACCAGCATTCAGTAGACATAGGGTGACATTGAAAAAAGTCAAGAAATGATTTCTTTTCCTTCCCTTTCCTTTCACTGGGGGGAAGGGGGTACATTGACAAGCTATACTCTGAAACACCTCGGATAATGTGTTTGACCCTACAGGCATTTAGAGCTCAGCCAAGAATGCAAATGCTTTTCGGAGACTGCTGGGGACTGTGGGATAGCTGGAGTCCTCAGTACCCTGCTTCTTCCCTCCCTCCCTCCATGAGCGTCCATTTGATTCTTTGGCATTCCGTTACGCTTGTCACGCAGCACTGTGTAGCCTGGAGATTTTTTTCAAACGCTTTGGCATTTCGTCTTCTATAACAGAGCTCTGATAGAACAGATTTTTCTCCCCATACAGCGATCAGATCCAGTATCTCCCGTACGGTCCATGCTGGACCTCTTTTTGGAGTTGGGACTGCATCGCCACCAGTGCTGATCAGAGCTCCACGCTGGGCAAACAGGAAATGTAATTCAAAAGTTCGCGGGGCTTTTTCTGTTTACCTGGCCATTGCATCCAAGTTCAGATTGCTGTCCAGAGCAGTCACAGTGGTGCACTGTAGGATACCGCCCAGAGGCCAATACCGTCGATTTGCAGCCACACTAACCCTAATCCGATATGGTAATACCGATTTTAGCGCTACTCCTCTCGTCGGGGAGGAGTACAGAAACTGATTTAAAGAGCCCTTAATATCGATATAAAGGGCCTCGTAGTGTGGACGGGTACAGTGTTAAATCGGTTTAACACTGCTAAAATCAGTTTAAATGCGTAGTGTAGACCAGGCCTAAGAGAAGACCCTTACACAGATAGACAATGATTTTGATGCTTTCTTTTATACCTCTATAACTAATTGAGTGATAAGAATACACCTAAATTCTTAAAGTATAGGCCTTCGCAGGCAGGCTTGAATATCTATATCCTAACAAACAACATCCCTCTCTTATCTCATAGTATTATTTAATGATGAATACTATTCTATGGGTGGCTACTTAATGTTTCCAGAACTCCCATAATTTCTGATCCTGCTCCCATACAATGCCATGGCAAAATTACCATTGACTTCATTGGTATTAAAGGATCAAGTCCAAAATGAGACTTACAGGAGCATCATACACTATCTAATTTAAGGTAGAGCTGAATACTGATCCGTGAACAGGACTATCTAGTTAATAGATAGCAAATGGCAGATTATCTGGTAGGGATAGAGTAGATAACAGCATCCTATTGGCTTTGCTTAACAATAATTATATTAGCATACCTTTCACACATCCCTTAACAACAGGAACTTACTGTCCCCATTACAAGAATGGAGAAACTGGAGCAATGAAATTAAGGAAATTGCCAAACCACACAGCAAGTTAATGGTAGAGGTGAGACTTGAACACAGGAGTTCTGATTGAGAGTTCCATGATCTAACAACTAATACAAATCACTTTTGAAAGTATGGTAGTTCATTTTTTCTTTAAGTGTCATTCGTTCTCTCTGTGGTAAACAAAAAGGGAAGATGACTCTGGAGGTGTGGAATCTGCAGCACTGTTAATGTGGGAGGAGATATTTAAACTTTTAATCTTTTTGTGTGTTGCTCTTTTTTTACTTAAAGCTCCATGTATTATCACAAGGCAGCAATTAGAAACAAAAAAATTGCTTCTGTCTAATGGCCGAAGACGTACAGTATTGATTCAAAGTGACCAAACAATGGAATTTCTTTGTGGTGAACATTCTGACCTTAAAATCCCCTACTTCATCAAGTGTGTAGATGGGCACATGGATTTACCAACTTGTGTATCAGGTAAATGTATTTAGTTCTATATCCATTCTTTTCCTTAAATATGTTTGAGCAATGAGGAGAGGAGCGTACGTGTAATGGGTTAATGTTGGTTCCGGGCAGAGTTAAGCAAATCAGTCTTCCTTTCAGATTTATTTGGGACTTGGTAATTCAGGACTTCCTGAGAAAATAACCTTATTCGTGTTTCTATTTAATTAAGCAGATAGCTTTAAAAACTCTGGCACCAGCCAAGCTGGTCCAGTGAAACACTGACAAAGGTAAACATGGTCAGCGAGACCACTTCTTTCAAAAACATTCATGTTTCCTTTTACAGAGACAAAAAGTTTTATCTAATAGACAGAAATGGGGGGAGGGTTTCAACAGTAATTCAACAGTCCAGCTCTGAAACCCATAGAAAATGCCTTGATGTTCTCTACCCGGGAATAACCTGCTTAACGGAGAGTTTCAACCTGGACTTTCCTGGCAATCCTTTCATTTGAAGGGTGGCAGGGTTTTGCCATTCTTGGAAGTAGCCAGGGTTTAGTATCCCACAGCCTGAAGATCTTAGGCTACCTGCCAGAGGCCAGGCATAATGTCCTATTCCTCACACTGGTTCAGTGTCAGGCAAGCAGGGTTCAGACTCATAACAACATACATTGTTTACTATGGAAAATTTAGCTCAGATGCAATGTTTTATCTTCTGTGAGATCCTGATGTTTCACCCAAAGTTTCCATGTGTAAAGATGTGATGCACCCAAGGCCCCATAGAAGCTCAGATGGGATTATAGCGCAAGCTCATCCTAAGTGATCTGGGAACTACTTGTCTAGGACTGAATATAGCAAGCCTTGCACCTTAGAACAGTGTAATTCCTTAAATCACTTCCCATGTCTGCTCAAGGCCACCAAATACAGGAGAAAAAAAAACATTTTTTGTGGTTACATGCATTTTTGTAAAGCTGGCAGCTGAGGTAACTGCAAGGAAGGAGGGAATTGTCTGGCATCATCCTGGACCAATTAGATCAGCAAGCTAGACCCATCATGTAGATTATGTGCACAAAGATGAAAGGATTAAGAGTGCAGATTATGCTTATTAATGACAAATTCAATGCAGCTTATTCCATAATTTCCAAAATAAAGGAACTTATGACCATAGATGTTATATAAATGTGTGTTGGAGTAACATTTAGGATCTTATTTAATGTATACCAGTATAATCTTGGCCCATGGCTAAACTATTGATTTCAGTGAGAGCTAGTTTAGGCCTGAGAAGACAAAACATTCAGAGCATTGTGACCAATGAATACTTTTGCCATCAGGATGCTACATATAGAATAGCAAAGCCAAAAGAACATTTGTATCTGTAACAAAATCATAACCACAGATATTTTCATTTAGGAACTGGGGAAAAGTGTGGCCGGCCACCTACTATTGAGAACGGAGACATAACTACTTTATCCCTAAAAGAGTATGCATTTGGATCTTCGGTAGAATACAGATGCCAGCATTATTACATAATAGAAGGAGACCGGAAATCATACTGTTACAATGGAATCTGGACAAAAGTACCAGTTTGTTTGGGTAAGAAAAATATTCAGTAGTAAAAAGTTTTCAATTTATAACTAAATTAATTTTATAAACCATGATCTCCTGGCTACTATTTTGTCATTTCTTTTTCATGAAGCTGACATTTATTTTCAAAGCTGTCACTGCCTGACTTGTTTTTTTGTTTTTTGTTTTTTTTTTTTACACTACAGGTGACGTAGATTTAACAGCATAATTAACTAAAGTTGATCAAAGTCTGGGGAAATATTTCTCTGAAAATGTTTACAAACATATCTCCCTATTTTTCTATTTAAAAATGATTCAATGGTAATTTTCAAACCAGCTTTATGATTAACTAAAAAGGAAAGGACAGAGTGAAGTTAATTGGATTAAACCATATTTGCTCCTACCTAAGGCAAAGAGCCAGAACATTATATAGCCAAATATCCAGCATCAAGGAGTCCACCTACCATTCTAACCAGATTAACATCCACATCTGACTATCAATTTGATTCTGGTAGTTGATGGGATGGTTCTAAGCAACATCATGAACCAAGCTTGAGAGAGTAAAAATTTCTTTTTAAAATACACTTGTGAGAAATGTGCCACCCCTTGTGGATAAGGGTGGGAAAAAGTAAAAGGAGTTAAGAACATTGACAAACTGGGAGGAATAAAGAAGTTGCAAGGTGCAGCCAGTTACAAAGTGGACACTTTAGGTTATGCCAAATGAAAAGGACTAGTCCTCGAAACAGTATGTTGGGGGAAAAGGTTCCAATAAGAGGCCAAATTCATACCAGCAGAGTTAGTAAGGGTCAGGCTATCATGAAGGAATGGGTTATTGCTCTGCTTGCACGCTGCCTCTGTATCCAATGGTGTATTACATTCATAGTGCTGCAGACGGAATAAACTGTAGCTACAAAGTTTTCAGCAGCTCCATGTGTGATACTTCTCACCAGCGAGAAAAAATTGTTGATTTCCCCCCATAGTGGCAGTAGGAATGAGGAAGTAAGAACTTACTTGCCACAGATCTGGGAAGTAAGAGGGCCTGGGGATACCTGAGGCAGCTGGCATGCTACTGGAGCTGGTAGGGGGTGGGGTTGCTATGGAATGGAGACTGAAAGAGGGATTAGTGATGGAAGTTGGGGTGCGGGTGCGGAAGTCTAGCCAGGCAGGGGTGGGGAAGCAAGGGTGGATCAGTGGGAGCTGGGGGGAGAGCCAGGAAAAAGGGTGGTTGAGGATATAGAGTAACCTCTAGAATATAGGAAGCCCGTCACCTTGGAGCAGTGTAATTCCTTAATCACTTCTCTTGCCTTCTCAAGACAGCTATGTACAGGAGGAAAGAAAAAAAACAACATTTTTTGTGGTTACCTGCATTTTTGTAAAACTGGCAGCTTCCTTCATTTTGCCCCTTTCTCAAAACCGTCCCTCCTCTGCCCCTCCGTAACTGCTGTCACCTCTACCTCTGCCTCCCTGGGGATTCCACATGACTTCATCCAACAGAGAGGCCACTTGAATTACCTCAAAATTAGGCATTGCAGCATCACCCACTACTTGGGAAGAACACTTGCAGCTGCCTGCCCACAACCCAGTTGAATGGGCTTGACATCTCACAGGACACTGAACAGCTCCTGAACAAACTCTACCTACCTCAGAGCTTGGTTTAGTTAACACTTTTTTCAAATACATTTTATTTGGAATTGTTCCTAATTTCTATTTTTTGCTAGGTAAAGGCATTAAATTAATTGTAAATAGAAAACATTCCATTAGTTTCATGCTTTTATTGTCTTACTGCTTCATCACTAAAAGGAATGCTACCCTCTTCCTGCAAATAGTCTAAAAACAGTGACATTACCCATTACTTCAGATTCAGGACACACTAACCATCTGTAGTAGGTGACTTTCAGAAAGTGGAAAAAACAGTTTGCTTTTTCCTAGGACTAAAGTTCCTTACTTGAAATCACATTTACATCATGTACTGAAGCCAACGAGCTTCAACGAGAGTCACAGAGGCCACAATGGCCCTTAATTATTTTATCATGGGATCCCCATCAGTATCATTGCAGGATTTTTCCATTTGGATTTCTATAACATTCCAATAATATTTTTGTTGTTGTTACAGAGCCATGTGTTATCACGCAAGAAGATATGAGATCACGCAACATAGATCTAAAGGGGGAGTCAGCTCAAAAACGCTATGTGTCACATGGAGATTTTGTAGAGTTTAAGTGTAGATCCAGTTGGTTTCAAAACTCTTCAAATAATTATAGAGTGCAGTGCAATGCGGGCCAAATACCTTATCCCCAATGCACTTAGAGATGGGTGAACGTAGGAGACTTCACCACATGTGAATGGCAAGTACCCTTTATTATTATGCTTATCAGTGGTCCCTCTGAAATGGATCCCCAGGGTTTTATCATTCAAACAAGAACTACCACCAGATAGCAGTCACTCCAGGAATGGTATAAGCAACAATTAATGTTAACTAATGCTATAGTGACACTTTTGGGTGTGCCGCTTTTTAGGAGTAATGCCTCCATAAATAATCACAGCCAAGATGGTGGCAGACATAAGCCGTCCTCAAGTAGATCAAACAAAAGAATATAAAATTCCAGAGACACTTTAAAATGAACTGCAAAGAAAACAAAATTGGGGTTTGTGCTCTTTCTTGCTTCTTTATGGTGGCTAAAAGCAGTGTAAAAACTAGATTTTTGTCCCTCTTCCTTGGATATTGCACTAGAAATTGAGACCTAGTTTAAAATGGAAGACTAAGATGATTGGAAAATAAGCGTAATTGTGACATCACAAGAACCAAGCGTGAAAATTAAGCAAATAAAACAGGATGTGATTTTTAGTCAGACTGTAATTTTTGTGTTTTGTTTTTGTTAACTGTTTAATTTCAGTTACCAAGATCTCATGCCCCTACAAGTAAGTATGTTAGAGTGTACAATAAATGTGCTCTGAGACCTCGCAGTCGTCCTCCATTAAAATCAGGGAAGTCCATATGCCTGGTATTTCTAAGATAAAAACAAAGAAGGTAATTAAAAAGTTTCTGAAAGGACTCTTCTTGTTTACACTTTCTTGCTACTTTATAAAGAAACAAAACAGGGCTTAAGCTAATTTTTAAAAAAAATGCAGGTCACCTTTAAAAAATATGCTTTCTGTTCTCTCATACATTCACTGGTATCTTCTAAACCCTGCTTAGCCTCCAACAGTTATCTCCCATATTCCTCAGGAGGAGTGATGGCCACTCTGAAATGGATGGCCACTCTGAAATGGACCTCCACCTCAGTTTTATCAAACATTACCCACTTCTGTTGCTTGAGGTAGAGTATCACTTCACCAGAATTATATAAAATCCACTCATACTGCCACCGGCCCATCCACTACAGGCTGTATATGCTACATACACCAAATCTGGCAAGCAAGCTAGCAAGAAAGCAAACAAACCTTATATGAGAGAATATCAAGCAGATGTCCAAATGGTCAGAGTATCCTAGCTGGCCATGAATTCACACTTCCCTACACCTTCCCAATCAAGAAGCACAAATAAACCAAAATTGTCTTGTCATACCGATTGTGACAGACCCAGTCCAGTGGAGTACAGGAGTCTGGTAGAGGGCAAATATACTGGTCACTGGATGAGTAGTTTTCTGTTCCCCGAGTGACCACAGCAGGGGCTGCACTAGAGTAATCAAGAACTTGCTAGAATCAATTAGGGCAGACAGGCTGATTAGATCACCTGCAGCCAATCAAGGCAGGCTAATCAGGGCACCTGGGTTTTAAAAGAGGCTAACTCCAGTCAGGCAAGGAGGAGCCAGAGGAGAGGAAGTGCGTGTGAGGAGCTGGGAGCAAGAGGCACAAGGAGCTGAGAGTGAGAGGATGCGCTGCTGGAGGACTAAGGAGTACAAGCGTTATCAGACACCAGGAGGAAGATCCTGTGGTAAGGATAAAGAAGGTGTTTGGAGGAGGTCAAAGGGAAGTAACCCAGGGAGTTGTAGCTGTCACGCAGCTGTTACAAGAGCCACTATAGACAGCTGCAATCCACAGGGCCCTGGGCTGGACCCTGGAGTAGACGGCGGGCCCGGGTTCCCCCCAAACTTCCCAACTCCTGTTCAGACACAAGAGGAGTTGATCCAGACTGTGGGGAAGATCACTGAGGTGAGCAAATCTGCCAATAAGTGCAGGACCCACCAAGGTAGAGGAGGAACTTTGTCACAACTGGTATTAGGGATGGGATTTGGTGTGCACGGTGTGGCAGAAGAAGGAGGGTGATTTTTTTAAAAAAAAAAAAGTAGAGGGTTTATTTTTATTTTTTTTTCACCACAATGGATGACTTAGTATGAGCATTGATATAAGCTACTGCGACCCAGCAGGAGGCTACCCATGTCCAGACAGCTGCCCAACAGGAGGCAGTGCGGTTGCAGCAAGAGACTAATCGCCTGCCGATGGACCAGGCTTCTCAAGACCAGGCTATGATGCGGGAACTGGTAAGCCAGGTAAAGACCTTTACAGAGCTGAACCGTGGCCATAATAGGACGCAGATCCTATGGGCCAGCTATTGGCTGCAGAAAATGATGCTGGAGGATGATGTAGAGGCATACCTTCTGTCCTTTGAAAGGACAGTCCTATGGAAGGCCTGGCCTCAAGATCAGTGGTCTGGCATCCTTGCCCCATTCCTGTGTGGGGAGGCCCAGAAGGCTTACTTTCATCTGCCTGCAGAGGCTGCAGCAGACTACCCCCAGCTGAAAGCAGAGATCCTGGCCAGATCTGGGGTAACGACCGCAGTATGGGCCCAACGGTATCACAAGTGGAGGTACCAAGAAAACAAAACCCCGCGGTCTCAATCGTATCACCTCATCCATCTCGCACTAAAGTGGTTGTGAATGGAGTCCTGGAGTCTGGAAGAGAGATACTAAAGGCTCTGGTCATCGACCAATACATGAGGGGACTAACGCCAGACCTTCTTGCCTAGGTAAGCCAGAACGAACCCTCCACCTATGATGAGATTGCTGCACTGGTAGAGAGGCGAAGGACGGTGAGGGAGCTGACCCGACCAGTTAAGGAGGAGACACCCCGGATTAAACTAGCAGCTCTAAGCCCTAGAGCGTGGGTGACTAGGCCACCAGGAGGGCCCAGGTGGAAAAAGAGAGGGGCTGAAGGCCCACCAAAGGCCACAAAGAGTCGGAGCATGGAGGGAGAAGAGGATCATGATGTTAGACTGCCCAAACCAAGAGACTGGGGAATGCCTAGGGCTCCATACAGATGTTATGCCTGCGGGGAGTGGGGACATATAACTGCACAGTGTCCCAATGCTGAGGAGCTGACGCTGTGTAACCTAGGGAACTGGGCAGACCCATGCTCCCTAATCCACCTTGTGAGGGTCTCACTAACCCCACATATGTACACCAGACCAGTCAAACTAAATGGAGTAGAGACCACAGCATTGGTTGATTCAGGGAGTGCTATCACGCTTGTCTCGGCGAAGCTCATCAAGAGTACTCAGCTGCTGAGGGCTAAGCGTACAGGAATAACATGCGTTCATGGGACAGTTGGTTATTACCCCACCATCCCAGTAAAGCTCGAGATTCAGAGGAACACTACTGAGGTAGCAGCAGATGTAGTCCCTAAACTCACATACCCAGTGCTTATAGGGAGGGACTTCCCAGAGTTTGGAAACTTACTCCCAGTAGGAAGATTGGAGGAAAAGGGGAACCCTGAAGTTAGTGAGGCATCCACAGTAGACTGTCAACCCCCAGTCTTCTCTGAATTATCCCCAGATTTATTTTCCATTCTCAGACAGGGTAGAAAGTCAAAAAGGGAAAGGAGGGCAGCTAAGGCCTTGGGAACCCGAATACCGACTCAAAGCCAGAGAGTCTCTCTCATAGGTAGGCGGACCCGTGCAGCTGAAAAGGAGACCACCCAGGAGGGAGAAGCACCCGAGTCTGACCCCGACCCTAATGCTTCTGAACCAGTAGAGGCAACAGAGGCTGGGCCCCTAGATCTTGGGCAGATTAGCCCCGGGAGAGAAAATTTTGAATGGGACCAGGCTGAAGACCCAAGGTACGACAACATTAGGAAGGAGGTGACTGAAACAGATGAGGTCCCCATGGAAGGGAAAACCCAGGGACCAGCACCCTACTGCATAATGAAGAAGAATCTCTTATACTGGGTTGCACCAGTACAGGGGCAGAAGGTACAGCAGATCGTAGTACCTCAAAAACACCAGAATGCTGTATTAAGTCTTGCTCATAGTAATCTTTGAGGGGGGGACATTTGGGGGTTGGGAAGACCCTGGCATGAGTCCTATGACAGTTCTTCTGGCCCGGAGTACATGAAGAAAAGCGGAGGTACTGTGCGTCCTGACCAGAGTGCCAGCTGCACAGTCCCCATCCCCACCTGAGGGCACCTTTAGTACCCCTTCCCATCATAGAAGTCCCCTTTGAGCGAATAGCCATGGACCTAGTGGGACCCCTGGAGAAGACGGCTCAGGGCCACCAATATATACTTGTTGTTTTGGACTATGCTGTTCGCTACCCAGAAGTCATCCCCCTGCAGAACACAGCCTCTAAAACAATAGCCAAAGAGCTGGTGGGAATCTTTGCCCAAGTGGGGCTACTAAAGGAGATATTAACAGACCAAGGAACCCCATTTATATCAAAGCTAATGAAGGATCTCTGTACGCTGCTCCATATACATACCCTGAGAACTTCAGCCTACCATCCGCAGACTGATGGGTTGGTAGAAAGGTTTAACTGAACCCTCAAGGCTATGATACAGAAGGTGGTAAGTCAGGAAGGGAATGATTGGGACACCCTACTACCCTATCTTATGTTCCCTATCTAGGAGGTACCTCAGGCCTCAACTGGGTTTTCTCTCTTTGAGTTATTATTTGGGCGTCACCCCCATGGCATACTAGATATTGCCAAAGAGATCTGGAAAAAAGGAGCCCAATGAGAGGAGAAATATAATAGAACATGTAATACAGATGCGAGACCAGATAGCCCGGGTCACTCCTATTGTACAGGAACATTTGGAAAAGGCACAGGAAGCCCAGAGAACCCATTACAATCATCAGGCAAAAGTCTGACAGTTCCAACCAGGGGATCGGGTGATGGTGTTGGTACCCACAGCAGAAAGCAAGCTTCTGGCCTAATGGCAGGGACCCTATGAGGTGGTTAAACCCATGAGGGAAGTAACCTACAAGGTGTGGCAGCGAGGATGCCGAAAACAAGAACAGATTTATCACATCAACCTTCTGAAATCCTGGCATGCACAAGAGGCATGTGTAACTGTGGAAAACAAGCCTTCCAAACAGGTGAGAGTGTCTCCCGATTTAACACCAGACTAGAAGAATGAGGTGTCTGAGATGATCTTCCGGAACCAAGATGTGTTCTTGACAAAACCGGGTCGAACAACTGAGACATATCACCACATTGTCATGAACCCTGGGGCCAGAATAACAATGAGACTGTGTTCTCTACACCAGAGGGTCTTTTTCAATATACTGTCCTCCCTTTTGGACTACATGGGGCCCCAACTACTTTCCAGCACCTCATGGACAAGCTGTTAGTCCTCATAACAGTTATGCTGCTGGATGATGTGGTCATTCATACCCCAGACTGGGAAACCCACCTAGAGAAGGTGGAGGCAGTCTTTGATACCTTCAGGTGAGCTGGCCTTACAGCAAGCCCTGCCAAGTGCACTGTAGGGTTTACAGAGGACAAATATCTTGGCTACATTGTGGGAAAAGATCTGGTAAAACCCGAAGTGAGCAAGTTGGAGGCCATCCAAAATTGGCCCCAACCACGTTGCAAGAAACAAGTCCAGGCATTCTTATGTGTAGTGGGGTATTACCGACGATATATCCCCCACTTTGCCACAAGGGCAAGCCCCCTGACAGACCTAGTGAAAACCCGTGGACCTGATCTAGTGAGATGGTCTGATGCAGCAGAGGAAGCATTCACAGACCTTCGGACTGCCCTCTGCAGTAATCCCGTACTGATAGCCCCTGATTTCACCAAGGAATTTATCCTGCAGACAGATGCATCGGAAGTAGGGTTGGGGGCCGTTCTATAACAGATGGCCAGGGAGGAGGAACACCCAATTCTCTACCTCAGTAGGAAACTCCTTCCAAGGGAACAAAAATATGCAGTGATGGAGAGAGAGTGCCTCGCCATAAAATGGGCCATGGAAGCATTGCACTACTACTTGCTCGGGCACAGATACGTCCTCGTGACTGACCATGCCCCTCTTCAATGGATGCAGCAGAACTATGAGAAGAACACAAGGGTGACCAGGTGGTTCTTATCCCTCCAACCTTTCCAGTTCCGTGTGCAACACAGAGCAGGGAGCCGTCACGGCAATACCGATGGCTTGTCACGTGTGCACTGTCAGGCTTCCCAACCTGCCCAACCCCTTGGTGTTGAGCAGGGGGGAAAGATATGTGACAGACCCAGGCCAGTGGTGTACAGGAGTCTGGTAGAGGGCAAATATAAAGGTCACTGGGTGAGTAGTTTTCTGTTCCCTGAGTCACCAGAGCAGGGGCTGCACTAGAGTAATCAGGAACTTGCTAGAACCAGTTAAGACAGACTGGTTGATTAGATCACCTGCAGCCAATCAAGGCAGGCTAATCAGGGCACCTGGGTTTAAAAAGGAGCTCACTCCAGTCAGGTGAGGAGAAGCCAGAGGAGAGGAAGTGTGTGTGAGGAGCTGGGAGCAAGAGGCACAAGTTGCTGAGAGTGAGAAGGTGTGTTGCTGGAGGACTAAGGAGTACAAGCGTTATCAGACACCAGGAGGAAGATCCTGTGGTGAGGAAAAAGAAGGTGTTTGGAAGAGGCCATGGGGAAGTAGCCCAGGGAGTTGTATCTATCACGCAGCTGTTACAGGAGGCACTATAGACAGCTGCAATCCACAGGGCCCTGGGCTGGAACCTGGAGTAGAGGGTGGGCCTGGGTTCCCCCCAAACTTCCCAACTCCTGATCAGACACAGAAGGAGTTGGTCCAGACTGTGGGGAAGATCACTGAGGTGAGAAAATCTGCCAATAAGAGCAGGACCCACCAAGATAGAGGAGGAACTTTTTGTCACACTATATTGTGGTACCTACCCCCGAGCTCAGCCCCTGAGCACTTTCCCATTGACTCCTGTACTCCAGTGCTGTGAGAGGTGCAGGCAGAGTTGACAGGGGAGCGGCAGCAGTCGACTCATCGTGGCGAAGACACCACAGTAAATTAATCTAGGTATGTCGACTTCATGTAACTGAAGTTGCATAACTTAGATCCATCCTCGCCTCAGTGTAGACCAAGGCTAAGAATAGAGCTTTAACAGAGTGAAAATAACCAGAGGACACATCTTGTAGACATTACTAAAGCTGTGTTGTCACTCTCATGACATTTTATGTTCTTAAAACCCCAGCTCAAATGATAAATGAGAATCTCAACCTTCAGATCCAGAGCTGAATGTCCCTGGAGTTTGGATCTGAGGTTTTAGGGTTGGGTTAATCTCTACCGAAAACAAATGGTTACAGAATGTACAGCAAATTCACATCACAACTGTGAAGTGTAAACTGCTTGATAAATCACAAACTCAGTCATTAGAAATGGCTGTCACTTCTTTTATTCAGGTCCTACTATTGTTTCCTACATGAGATATAGATATAGATGTATTATGATTACTGTTCATTAATATAATTATCTGTTAATAACCAATACAATATGGTGGGGAGGAAAGACTGGAATATAATATAGGTTTGAGGACAACTCCAAATACATTGCAGTCAATTAAATGATTTTCTCTCTCTCCTGTATTTCCTTCATTAACATTTCTCACTTTACAAAGCAACAGCTTGATCTCATCTAAAAAAAGGCTACTCTCAGCTTTTTTTTTCACATTTATTTTTTCATAAAATATATATATTGTGACAAAGTTCCTCTTCCTTGGTGGGTCCTGTGCTTTTTAGCAGATTTGCTCACCTCAGTGATCTCCCCCACAGTCTGGATCAACTCCTCCTGTGTCTGATCAGGAGTTGGGAGGTTTGGGGGGAACCCAGGCCCACCCTCTACTCCAGGTTCCAGCCCAGGGCCCTGTGGATTTGCAGCTGTCTATAGTGCCTCTTGTAACAGCTGTGTGACAGCTACACCTCCCTGGACTACTTCCCCAAGGCCTCCTCCAAACACCTTCTTTATCCTCACCACAGGACCTTCCTCCTGGTGTCTGATAACGCTTGTACTCCTTAGTCCTCCAGCAGCACACCCTCACTCTCAACTCCTTGTGTTTCTTGCTCCCAGCTCCTCACATGCACTTCCTCTCCTCTAGCTCCTCCCCATCTGACTGGAGTGAGCTCCTTTTAAAACCCAGGTGCCCTGATTAGCCTGCCTTGATTGGCTGCAGGTGTTCTAATCAGCCCATCTGCCTTAACTGGTTCTAGCAAGTTCCTGACTACTCTAGTGCAGACCTTGCTCTAGTCACTCAGGGAACAGAAAACTACTCACCCAGTGACCAGTATATTTGCCCTCTACCAGACTCCTGCATCCCACTGGCCTGGGTCTGTCACAATATATATATATACATATTATATACTTCTCCCCAAAAATGGATTTTTCTTTTGGAAACTGCATTTTTTGGCTGAAAACCTGTTTTTGACAAAGTTGAAGTTTTCCTGTAGAACCACACCCATTGCTCACTACTTTCCAACCAGCTCCATACTTGAGGTGCCATAATCTCTATTGATAAGCTATGCTTTCCTTTATAAATATAGTGCTCAGAAAAGTGGTGCTGCAATACTGGACAGTTCTTATTAAGGAGATCACTTACAGAAAAGTCTCAGCAACAACTGCAGAAAGCTAAGATGTTGGGAAGGATAGGATAACAGAGGGAAGACCACGGGAACTTCTATAAAGTATTTTAAAACATCTTTATTGTAATACATATAATGGATTTGGTGCAAAAATTCTAATTTCTTCGGATTTTCTCGAAATCTTAAGTGTTAGGTTCAAACCTCAGCTACATGATCTCCTTGCACAGTTCAGGGGACAGTCCAATGCTCAAATGTTATGAGAAATCTTGCATAGAAAGTATATGGTCTATGCATGATATTAAGGACAGTTTTACTGAACTGAAATTGGTCTGAATTACCGAAAGAAGATCAACAGACCAAATAAAGGTTTTTGCATGACTTTTATTTAAGGTTCATAAACCAAGAAAATATCCACTGTAAATACAAGTCTAAGTTTTAAGTGGACTACAAGGTCAAACACTTTGTCTTTAAAAATAGTTTAGTAACATTTTATTGGGTTTCTAAATAAAATATGGCTTCTTTCACAGCCCTTGAAGCATCAGTGCTGTTGAAGTCTTACCTATAAAAGCAAACATAGTTGCTGTTATTCTTTACAACATGAAGTTCACAGATCTTTGAGAAGGGTTCTGTAGAAGGTGGAGAGAATAGTATCAACAATGGCAAAGCAAAGGTCCATCAAAATGACATCTGACATGAATGTCAGTTCTTGTATATCTAACTTTATATAAAATGATGCTACATAACACTTGGTTTTAGTTATTCTTTATCAAGTATTCTATTAGGAATGGTTTTCCCACAAAGCCTATGTGATCGTTTTATTTCCATTCTAACTGAGGCAGTTATATATCATGCTCCATAGTGCATGAAAAATGTGGCAGGGAGAGAAACAGTAATTTGAGATCCATCACTGAAATAATCCTAACATGGAGTACCTATAACCAGCAGTATAGCTCAACTCAGATGGCACATACAGTTTTCATGAAGGTTCTGCTTGACCTGACCACTTGTCTAGTGTTAAAACAACGTGGTTCTTAAGAACATAAGAAGGGCTGTACTGGGTCAGACCAATGGTCCATCTAGCCCTGTATCCTGTCTACCGACAGTGGCCAATTCCAGATGCCCCAGGAGGAGTGAACCTAACAGGTAATGATCAAGTGATCTCTCTCCTGCCATCCATCTCCACCCTCTGACAAACAGAGGCTAAGGACACCATTCCTTACCCATCCTGGCTAATAGCCATTAATGGACTTAACCACCATGAATTTATCCAGTTCTCTTTCAAACACTGTTATAGTCCTAGCCTTCACAACTTCCTCAGGCAAGGAGTTCCACAAGTTGACTGTCCACTGTGGGAAGAAGAACTTCTTTTTATTTGTTTTAAACCTGCTGCCCATTAATTTCATTTGGTGGCCCCTAGTTCTTGTATTATGGGAAAAAAATAAATAACTTTTCCTTATCTACTTTCTCCACATCACCCATGATTTTACACACCTCTATCAGATCCTCCCTTAGACTCCTCTTTTCCAAGCTGAAAAGTCCTAACCTCTGACTCCCACCTGTGTTTGAGCAGAGTTTTCCTGGAACATATCATGGCACAGGCATATAGGAGAGAAGGGAAGAGAAAAGACAGTTACCTTTTCTGTAACTGATGTTCTTCAAGATGCATTGCTCATGTCCATTCCAAAATAGGTGTGCTTGCTCACCAAGTGCACTGGTGCCGGAAGTTTTTCCCCAGCAGTACCCATAGGGGAGTGCCTCTAATGACCCCTAGAGTGGCACCTCTATGGCAAGGTTTAAGGGGAGCTGAGTGTCCCCCCCCACCCTCAGTTCCTTCTTGCCAGACAACTCCAACAGAGAGGAAGGAGAGCGAGATGCGGAATGGACATAAGCAACACATCTCAAAGAACACCAGTTACGGAAAAGGCAACCGACCTTTCTTCAAGTGATTGCTCATGTGCATTCCACAATAGGTGATTCCAAGCTATGTCTGTTGGAGGTGGGTAGGAATTCACAGACACTCGGGATGGAGTACTGCCCTGCCGAATCCAAAGTCCTCCCTGGTCTGGGAGACGACTGCATAATGCTAGGTGAATGTATGAATCCAAGACCATATGGCAGCCCTGCAAATGTCCTGAATGGGAACACAGGCTAAAAAGGCAGCCGACAAGGCTTGTGCCCTGGTTGAGTGTTCCCTCGCAATCGATGGTAGGGGAATTCCCGCCAGGTCGTAACAGGTACGAATACACAAGGTGATCCAATTGGAGAGCCGCTGAGTGGAGATCAGCCGACCTCTCATGCATTCAACCAAGGCGATGAACAGGTGTGAGGACTTCCTCAACAGCTTAGTCTGCTCCACGTAAAAGGCCAGAGCCTGTCTCACATCCAGCATGTGGAGGCGGCACTCCTCACTGGAAGCATGGGGATTGAGACAGAGCACCAGCAGGAAGATGTCCTGACCCATGCGGTAGGTGGAGACCACCTTGGGGAGGAATGATGGATGTGGTCGGAGATGGACCTTATCCTTATGGAACACTGTGTACAGGGGCTTGGAGGTCAGGGTAAGGAGTTCCAAGACCCATCTAACTGACATGATCGCCACCAGGAAGGCTACCTTCCATGAGAGGTGTGACCAGGAGCACATAGCAAGCAGCTCAAAACGGGGACCCGTCAACTGGCCCAGCACCAAGTTCAGGTCCCACTGAAGGACTGAGGGCCTAATGCACAGGAAGAGAAGATCCAATCCCTTAAGTAATCAACAGGTCATAGATGGGAGAATACCGTGTGCCCCTGCATGGCATTTGAAATTTTTGCCACCCCTTCATGGAGTGGGAGGGCCACCCTGCCCAGTGCCAAGACCGAGAGGATGTTGAAGAGGGAGTCTGAGGGTTCCTCCACTTCTGCATACCCACCAGGGCCAGAGGTCCCACCACTTGGTTGCCCTCCGGGCATAGAATCAAAGATGAACACCCCACCGACTCCTCTCTGGGAGGTTGAAAGAGGGAGGCCAAGGATCTTGCCGAGGCTCCAGCCACCGAGCGAGCCACCAGTGGGGGCCACATGGTCCATTGGTACCATGGTGCCAGACAAGGAGCCCTGTACCACTGAACCTGCTGTGGCACCAGTGGAGCAGGCTGTTCAGCCTGACTAGCCTGTCCCATTGACTGATGATTACAAAGGGAGACCGGGCTGGTATACGACCTGCTGCTGTCCCAGAACTGGAAGGAGTGATGGCATCGGGAACAGTGCCAATCACAAGACCATGATCCCAGCATGGAGGAGTGGGAATACTGCCGGTAGCAGCTGCTCCACAACGGTGAAGTGCTGGTGATCGATGCCCAGAACTATGGGAGCTGTGCCATGGCGTGATCCTGGAGCAAGACAAAGAACAGGAATGGTGTTGATGCCCGCAGCGCAATGAGCTACGGTAGCCTCTCAGAGACAAGGACCTCCAGTGCCATCTGTCCTGGTCTCAACAAGGCATGCTCCCCTCACGACGTCTACAGTCCCTCAAGGCGGAGCAGTGCTTGGATCCCCCGCCAGTCAGAACCTAGCCAGACAACCTGGTCTGGGTTGATGGGGAACAGCGTGGACTGTGCACTGGGCAGTCGCTGAGCAGCAAACAGCGTTGGGAATATTCCCTAGACCGCGAACGGTATCGACCAGGCAGTGATTGCGGAGCTCCAAGCAGTGGCTTGCCTCTGGACAGAGGAGCCAACGATGGCAGTGCCTCTGGTATCGGCTGAGACATAACATTCTGGGCCGCCTGCAGGGCTTCCAGTGTGGAAGGCACTCAGACATCCGGGGATGTCAGCGCCGAGTGGGTCGGACTGCTCCATTCAACCTGAGTCAGAGACCTGGAGGCCAACAGAGATCGAGAACTACCCAAAATGGGTCTAGTCTCTCCTCTGGTCTTGCTCCGGTGTCTTGGCAGAGAAGACCTCTTCTTAGCCTTTTTGGCATGCCCTGTGGATGGGGAGTTGTGCCGACTGGTGGAAGGTACCGAAGGGTCAACAGCGTACTGATACCACGGTATTCAGTGCCAACTCGAAGCGGCGCACCAGAGTCGGGGTCAATGTCGACTCCATCAGAATAGCTCGGAGCCAAATGTCCCTTTCCTTCTAGGTCCAAGGCTTGAAGGATTTGCAAATCTTGCAGCAATCGCTGAGCTAGGTTTCCCCTCAGACAGCATAAACAGTCCATGTGCATATCACTCACTGACATCGGCCACCTGCAAGTGTCACACAACTTAAAGCCCAGAGCATGGGGCATGCCCCAACCTGGGTGCACTAAACTAAACTAACACTAATCTAAACTACTTGAACTACAGGTACTACTAACTATGAATGAACAAGAGTTCAAGAGGAAAGCTGCAGCCAAGCTGGAGCAGAGCAGTTCCGATGCACCTTCACTGGCGGCAAGAAGGAACTGAGGGTGGGGGGAGCACGCAGCAACCCTTATACTGTGCCATAGAGGCACCACTCGACGGGTTGCTAGTGGTGCTCCCCTAGGGGTACTGCTAGGGGAAAAACTTCTGGCACTGGTGCACGCGGTGAGCACGCACACCAATTGTGGAATGCACATGAGCAATCACTCGAAAAAGAACTTCTCCTTTGTTTGCTCCCTGTGGGTTCCAATGGTGACTGTGATCTTTTAATTTCACCACAACTTTCAAGCCAAACCAGTTCCACCCATCTAGATGTTGCAACTCCTAGTACATGTACTCCCACCACATAATACTTTTGATTCAGCCATCATAAAACTACAGTTAATATCTTTCTGGTTCCTAGGCCTTTGGTTCTAACCACTAGATCCAACGGTTTCAACTAACTTCACACAGGAAGACATTTAATTCTTTTCAGAGATTCTGTAACAACTACTTCTATTACTCCCTCTCCAACCCCCCAAAAAGGACCACCCACCAAACTACAGGACTCATAGAAGCCATATGTGAAATGCGCAAATATATTAGCCACCTGCAAATATATCAGAGTCATAGTTTGGCTGAGAATCAATGTTAGTGCTGGTTAATCATCTTGGAAATAGTAGCCCATAAATGGAAATTAAAATGTTATACATATGCACGTACAAATTTCAAATTAAATACTGCCTTAGCCTTACCTTCCCCTCTCAATACATCTTGGATATGTCAGCTGTCCTCTGCTACACTGTACTCTAAAATCAAACATTGAGGTTGATGGTGCTCCATAATGATTCTCTTTACATAGAAATTCAATGTAGTCCCCATGGAAAAAATAAGATTTGTCATCAAAACTCCATCTCAGTATTAAGTTATTTTTGTCCATTATCTCCTTCGATAAAGTGCATGGTTCTTAACACAAAAAAGATACATAGTTAATTTCCTTTATAAAATTTAATATACAGGTTAATATTAATATATGAGACTGCATAGCTATAGCTAGCATATTAAAATTAGACACAAACACCTTCCTCCCTTCTACTGCATTAGACAAACATCAGATGATAGTACTTTTGGATGTTGCATACATACTCCAATTCTTATAGGCTTAGGAAAAGAGGATAAACAACTGCAGGTTTGCCCAGATCTACCAAAGCCCAGAGGCTTCAGATCTACCAAAACTGCTCAGATTGAGAACTTAATTTGAATACTGGAAATTAATATTAAAAACTTGAAACACAAGTTTAATCAACTTTTATTGAGCTTGTCATTTTTTTTTATTTTTTTTTAAACAAAAGCACATCTTACATACCTATGCAATCTGGTGGGGTAGTCCATTGTCTGTTGGAACAATAGATTCTATTGGACCCTTGCAAAAAATGATGTTCAAAACAAGTATATTCAACTGAAGAATCACTCTCATATTCTGTCAGTCGTGGGCCAATAACATCTCCATTCTTAACAACAGGGGGGGAACCACATTTTTCTTTGGGATCTATGTAAAATAAATAGTGTTAAAAACTTTAACAAAGACGTACAGTGTCTCTAAGAGCAGAATCTGGCACCCATTTAAGTTCATCTACAAGAACTTCTTACCTTGTATGCACTTAAACTGTGGAGCTGGGATTCCCAGCAAAGCTTTGGGCTACAAGTTTTTAGAAAGACAAGTCTCTGCAGGCACCCTCTCCCTCCTCCCCCCAAGGAAAATGTTTTATTCTGCTGTGTTTATATTATTTTAAAATACATCTTTGCTATGGAAAGGACAATTTGACCCTAAACTTCTATTGCTATTAATAGCAGAGCCTATGACTTCACCGTTCAAACAAAGCTATCTCAGTGTGTCTGAACTTGGTGAGTTATAATAGGATTGCAAAAACAGATTCCTGTTTTACCTTTCATAATGCATGTTGGATATCTGAGTTTTCCACGGGTACACTGTACTTTTAGCTGAGACTGCCTGCTGGAGGATGACAAATAGTATCCCTGTTTACACACAAAATCTATCGTGTCACCATGCAGGAAAAATAACTCTCCTTCCAGTCTCCATTTCATCTCTATGTTGTTATTGCTCATATCATCCATATTAAGAGTGCAAGGTTCTAGAAGACAAACATCTATGTTGTTACAAAATATTTGTATAAATTCCCAAATTTACAAGTTCTTAGCCAGAAAAAAAGCTTATAACTCAATGATCCTGCAAACTGATTTGAACTTTATATGAAATGCTACAACTTCTTTAGATCTTTACTCACCATAAATCACAATTACAATAGGTAAAATTAAAGGCAAGTTGTGGAATGTAAACTGCCCCATCACAGGAGACAAACTCCTTCTGACACAAACTTTATGGGAAATCAGGCTAATTCCTGGAAATCAAGTTAATCAGTACCAGTGATGCATGCGGTACCTCAGGTTGTGTTTACTGTTGGTAAATAACTCACTTCTGCTGATGACAGAGATAAGAACATTAATCCTACTTAGTTACCATAAAACTGGGAAAATCTTTTTAAGAGGAAAAGAGATATCTATCGGAACTGACAGCAGTACTACAGATGCTAGATTTTGTCAACCATTCCAGGACAAGGGGAACCAACACATGGCAAATTTAACTTTTTTATTTAGATGTCTGACTGAGGAATTGAGAGGGTGATATTTTTTAATTGTTTAGAGTGTTTGCTTTTTCTTGGTTTTCTTTTGAGTTAAATTGTTGTTACTTTAGGTCTGTTTTATTTTGGTTGTTTTTAAATGAATAGATATTTAATATAATAAAATTTGCATAAGTAAATATAATTGTACTGGTCTTCTATTTGCATAGGTGCTAGAACTAGAGATGCAGAGGGTATTGCAGCACTTGCTGACTTGAAGTGGTTTCCACTATATACAAGGTTTATCGTTTGGTTCAATGATTCTCAGTACCTCTACTATACAAATTGTTCTAGCACCCTGTCTGTATGTGCTTTACTATAAGAGTTTTCTAATAATGACATTTTAAAGAAAAACTGGTTACTACTAAGGATCTGCTCTACCATTATTAAAGTCTCTGTATATATACTAATTTTTTCCTGCAAATTTAGTTCTCATGAAAGGTGTTGAGAAACAGCACAGGAGAATAAAGTCTCTGATTATCCAGAGAAAAACTACAGCCTGGGAAATAACCGTGCAAACTGCCACACCACTATGCCTCAAAACTGACCACAAGGCTAAAATTCAAGAGGCAAGAGGAGGATTCATTCTTTCAGCCATCAAGTACCTGTCTCAGCAAGTCTACAAAGAAAGATATAGTGGTAGCAGTTTGTGTGATGCAGGCATTATCTATCCACCTGGAATTTAACTGAGATCACAGCATTTCCCATAGAGCTATATGGGTTGTTTTTTTCCCATGGTCTTATCAACCATGAATAACATAATACAACATCTATTTTTTCTACAAGACTTACCTAAACAAGTTGGCTGAGCTGTCCACTTTCCTTGTACACAATGAACAGTTTCAGGACCCTCCAATACGTGGTACCGATGGCATCTGTATTTTATTGAGGAACCTGCTGTGTAGTTTGTCAATAATGGTCTAAAACTAGCACCATTTTTAATTGCAGGTGGAGAGGGGCAAGTTTCCCATGTTTCTAAGAGAAGAACCATAGCTATAATCTGTATTTGTGCACAACAATTCTTTCAAATGATAGTACCAGAATCAATGTAACTAGATTTCTGAGAAGGAAATTAAAACTACAGAATAAATGTAAATTGGGGTAACAAACAAAAGTACAACTTCTTCCAACAATTTAGCTGCTATTTCTTTCTTTCTTTCTTTTTTAAAAAAGGGTTACAAAAAGGAACAGAAGCCCCAACACATATAAATGCCTTACCGAGTCACCATGCAGTCTCATTGCCATACTTATCCTCCCGTACCATTCCCCCATCCAAATCCCCTTTGTTTATGACTCACTTCTTGGGTCATGCTGAATTTAGATTGTATGCTTGTCTGGGATAGGAGTCTCTTTATTTTTTCAAGCAGCGAGAAATGTGTTAAGCATCTCAGAAAACAAGTAAAGAGATGAAAAGATATTAACTCTATCATGAAACGACTAAAGTTCATGATTCTAAGAAATGGTAGGAGGGAAAACAGCAGAATAAAGACAAAAAGGCTTTAGCAAACAGAGAATTGGTAGATAAGGTGCTGTGGGAAGCAAGTCTAAGAAAAAACAGATCAGGACAGTTGGCAGTTTTTTTTTTTTTTTTTTAAGCGAGACATTATTAAGGGCACAAGAGCATAGGAAAGGTAGGAAGTATGGTAAGAGACCATCCTGACTTAACCAAGATATTGTCAATGACCTAAAATTCAAGAGTGATATAAGAAGTGGAAACTAGGTCAAACGATAAAAAATGGTTACTCACTTTCTCATAATTGTTGCTCACATCCATTCCAGTTAGCTGTGTGAGCGCCGCATGCACAGATGTCAAAAAGTTTTTCCCCCAAATAGCACCCGTCAGGTCAGCCGTGGAGCCCCTTGGAGTGACGCCATGATGGCGCTCAATATATGACCCTGCCAACCGGGTGCCTCCTCAGTTCCTTCTTGCCAGTTACTGCAATAGAGGGAAGGGCAGGTGGGTCTGGAATGGATATAAGCAACACATCTTGAAAAACAACAGTTACAAGAAGGTGAGTAACCATTTTTTTCTTCTTTGAGTGCTTGCTCATATCAATTCCAGTTAGGTGACTCCCAAGCCCTACCTAGTGATGGGGTCAGAGCTATGGTATGACAGACTGGACCATTGCTCTGCCGAAGGTTGCATCATCACTAGCATACTGAGTGAGGGCGTAGTGAGTGACGAAAGTGCGTGCTGAGGACAACGTCATCACCCTGAAGATCTCTTGAATCAGCACATGGGCCAGGAACGCCGTCAATGAGGCCTGTGCTCTTGTGGAGTGAGCCATGAGAGGCGGGACCGGAATGTTGGCTAATTCATAGCAGGTGGGGATGCAGGAGGTCATCCACGGTAAGATCCTCTGTGACAAGACCAAGAGACCTTTCATATGGTCTGCCACCACCACAAATAGCGGTTCAACTTTCAGAACAGCCTCATGCATTCGATATAAAAGATGAGCATCTGTCAAACCTACAGAGAGTGGAGCCTCTGCTCCTGGCTGCTCGCATAAGGTTTGGGATAAACACACAAAATGTCCTGGTTGGAGTGAAACTGGAACATGACCTTTGGAAGGAAAGCTAAGTGAGGCCTGAGCTGCACTTCATCAGGGCCCAGAGCTCCGAGACCTGCCTGGCCGACGTGATAGCAACCAGGAAGGCCACCTTCCACGAGAGGTGAGACCAGGGACATATGGCTAATGGTTCAAATGGGGGACCCGTAAGATAAGCCAGCACCAGAGTCAGGTTCCATTGTGGGACCAGGGGCTTAGAATACAGGTCAAGTCCATCCAAACCCTTAAGGAACCGTCTGGTTATAGCATCAGAGAACACAGTGTGTCCTTGCATCACGGGATGGAAGGCCGATATGGCTGCCAGGTGCACCCTGACTGATGAGGGTGCCAGGCCCTGGGCCCTCAGGCAGAGGAGGTAATAAAGGATAAGCTGGATCGGGGCCACCATTGAGGACACACCTTGGCCCGTTGCCCATCTAGAAAACCGAGACCACTTCACCCTATAGAAGTGGCGAGTGGAGGGCCGTCTATTTTCGAGAAGGACACTCTGAACCTGTGCTGAGCATGCCCTTTCCTTGCCACCTAGCCATTTAGCAGCCATGCCATGGGGTGAAGAGCTGCCAGGTTTGGGTGGAGGAAGTTGCCCTGGTCCTGAGAGAGCAGATCTGGGAGGAGCGGCAAAGGCCACGGCAGAGCCACTGCCAGGCTCAAGAGGGTCCCGTACCAGTGCTGCCTGGGCCACACCAGGACAATGAGGACGACCCTGGCTTTGTCTGTCTTTATTTTCTCCAGGACCCTGCTGATCGGCGGGAACGGGGGAAAGGCACAGAGAAGCTGGCCTGACTAGGACAGGATAAAGGCACGGGAGATAGCACTGTTCCCTAGGCTCCCCTTGAAGCAGAACCAAGGGCATCGTCGGTTCTGTTGAGTAGCAAACAGATCCACCTGGGGAGTTCTCCACCTTCGGAAGAGCTGGTGGGCCACTTCTGAGTGTAGAGCCACTCGTGCTAAGAGGAAAAGTCTCAGCTCAAGCGATCCGCCCTCACGTTCTGGGTGCCCAGCAGGTGAAAGGCTTTTTAGGTGGATGTCATGGGCTATACAGAAGTCCCACAGACTGAGGGCTTCATCCCACAGACTGAGGGCAGAGGATTGGGCCCCACCTTTTCTGTTGATATAGAACATCGAGGCCGCATTGTCTGTGAGAACCCTGACTACTTTGCCCTTCAGGTGCAAGCAGAAGGCCACACATGCCAGCCGCACTGCCCTGAGTTCCTTGATGTTTATGTGAAGGGTCAGGTCTTGCGGAGACCACAGACCTTGGGTCTGAAAATTCCCCACATGGACCCCCCAGCCCAGGGCCGATGCATCGGACACCAGCTCCAATGACTGGGTCCTATCTCTGAACGGGACCCCTTGGAGCATGTTGCTTGATGCGGATCACCGCTGTAGGGAGGTGATCATCGAGTTCGGCACGGTGAGCACCTTGTCCATTCTGTCCGTGGCCTGAGAGAACTGTGAGGCCAGCCAGCGTTGGAGGGGCCTCATCTTAAGTTTGATATGGCGTGCACGCTGACATGTGACCTAGCAGCTGCAGGCAAGCCCTGGCTGTCACCGGGAACCTTGCGATCGAGTTGATGAGCACTGTCAGGGTCTCGAACCTGTCTGAGGGGAGAGAGGACCTGGACAACATTGCATCCAGGAGTGCCCCGATAAACTCTATGTTTTGGACTTGTTATTGTTTACCAACAGCCCAGGGTGGTGCACGTGGACAGAAGAAGTGCCAAGTGATCCCTCACCTGTGATCGGGAGGTGCCCTTGATAAGCCAGTCGTCCAGATAGGGGAATATATGGACTCCCTGGTGCCTGAGTTAGGCCGCTACCACCAACATGCACTTCGTAAAGACCCTTGGGGGCAGTGGACAGGCCAAATGGGAGGATTGTGAATTGGTAGTGATTCTGTCCCACCACAAAATGGAGGGAGCACCTGTGCCCCTCAAATATGTGGATGTGGAAGTGTGCATCCTGTAGATCAAGAGCAGCATACCAGTCCCCGGGATCCAGGGAGGGGCTGATGGAGGCCAGTGAAACCATGCGGAACTTGAGTTTCACCATATACTGGTTCAGACCTCGCAGGTCCATGATAGGCCTGAGCCCCCCTTGAACCTTCAGGATAAGGAAATACCGGGAGTAATACTCCTTGCCCAGGAACTCCTTGGGCACCGCCTCTATCACTCCTAGTTCCAGGAGCCTCCCGACCTCTTGCTTGAGCAGAGCCTTGTGTGATGGGTCAACCGAGAGGGGTGGGGGGTGGTTGGGCAGGTAGGAGGTAAAGTGAAGGGTGTAACCTCAGGAGATGGTGTTGAGGACCCAGAGGTCTGAGGTGAGCTGCGACCATTCTAGGAGGAAAACACACAATCAATTGGAAAAAGGGTGCTTTACAGGAGGTGAATCCCTGCTGAGAACTGGTGGCATACTCCTGAGCATCCCGTCAAAAATGCCTTTTATCCGCCTGCTTAGAGGACCCAGGCTGGGGGACAGGTCCATATTGCCTTTGCGCTTCTTCTGGGAGGCCTAGGTGGGAGCCCGCTTGAACTTGGGTTTTGCCAGAGCAGGGACATAGAGGCCCAAGGTCTGGCGGGTCGTGCAGGAGTCTTTCATGCCATGCAGCCTTTTTTCTGTCTCCTCCACAAACAGTACCTTCCCATCAAAAGAGAGATCCTACACTGACGACTGAGCGTCGCTGGATAGCCCAGAAACCAGGAGCCATGATGCCCATCTCATGGACATCACCGAGGCCATGGACCACGCGGCTGTGTCCACTGCACCCGAAGTGGCCTGCAGGGATGCCCTTGCGGCCGTTGCCCTTTCCTCCATGAGAGCCTTAAACTCTTTTCTATCGCACTCTAAGAGGGAGTCCTTGAACTTGGGGAGGGATGCCCAGAGATTAAACTCGTAGTGACCAGAAAAGCCTGATGGTTTGCTACTCTTAGCTGGAAGCTTGATGACGAATAAACTTTTCTCCCAAAAGCATCCAGTCTCCAAGAGTCTTTGTTCTTAGGGGTCGGGGCTGGCTGCCCCTGCTGCTCCCTGTGGTTGACCAACTCGACCACCAAAGAGCTGGGCACCTGGTGGGTATACAAATACTCATGCTCCTTAGTGGGTACAAAGTATTTGCACTTCGCCTTCTTAGAGATGGGAGCCAACGAGGCTGGTGTTTGCCAGGGCTTTTCAAATTCTTGCCACCCCTTCATGGAGCGGCAAGGCCACCCTTCCCAGTGCCGAGGGGGACAGCACATTTAACAGAGAGTCTGAGGGCTCCTCTGTCTCCTCTGCCTGGAGGTGAAGGCTCACTGCCACCTTTTTAAGAGTTCTTGGTGGGCCCAGTAGTCCTCTTGTGGGATGGAGCGGGACGGGGCCGCAATCAGCTCCTCTGGATGAGGCGAGGAGGCCAGTGCGGTGCTTTGGGTGTCGGCTGGCACCAGAGGATCCACCACCTGGGTTGGACTCTGGGCACGGCACTGAGGATATGGGTTCCACCAACTCCTTTCTTGGCAGTCTAGGGATGGAGGCCAACAGTGCTTCTGACACCTTGGCCACTGAGCAAGTCCCCACTGGGTTGGCCACAACACTCAGTGCCACTGCAATTGCTGAAGCACCAGCGGGTCCAACTGATCGGGCTAGCTAGCTTGGCCTGTAGACGGGCGACTGTGAGCGGAGGCCAGGCGGGTGTACGACCCACTGCTGCCTCTGGACTGGGAGTGGCGGTGGTGCCACGATCTATGTTGACCACGGGACCGCGACTTCAAGGCAGAGGAATGGCACCAACAATAGTAGCTACTCCATGAACGGTCTCGACGGGTGGACCGCGACAGTAAAACACCGGCAATCGACGCCCAGAGCTATGGTGCCTTGGCAGAGACTTGGAGCAGGAAGCTGAGTGGAAATGGTGTCAATGGTCATGCCGTGACCAACTGCGGTACCTCCTTCAAGACGAGGACCATTAGTGACGTCCACCACAGTCCCATTGGTATTCGCTCCACGAAGACGAGTGGTGCCAGAAGTCTCAATCAGATGGCATCCATCCAAACAGCCTAGCCAGTGTCAAGGGTGATCCACATGGACTGAGCCCTGAAAGGTCGCTGGGCAGTGATCGGTGTCAGGAACGTTCCCTTGACTGAGATCGGGCTGGTGGTGACTGCGGCAATCCTAGAGGTGGCTTGCCTCTGGAGAGTGGGGCTGACATCGGTAGAGCTCCAGGCAGCGGCATGAACATGCAGATCTTGTACCTTTCACTGATATGAGTTTCTCCCAAGCAGCACAGACAGTCTATGTGCACGTCACTCCTTGGCACAAAATGCCTACAAGAGTCGCATGACTTAAATCCCGGGGCACGGGGTGTGCCCCGACCCAGGCTTACTAACTAACTAAACTTCACTGAAAACTAAACTGACTACAGGTACTAATGAATTAACAACAGTTCTGGGGACAAGCTGCAGCAAAGCTGGAGCAGAGCAGTTTCAATGTACCTTCACTGGCAGCAAGAAGGAACTGAGGGTGGGGGAGCACGCAGCTCCCCTTATACTGTGCCAGGCAGGCACCACTCCAGGGGTCGCAGGGGGAGCTCCCCACCTATGAGTACTGCTGGGGAAAAGCTTCTGGCACCGGTACATGTGGTGATCATGCACATCTACTGTGGAATACACATGCGCAATCACTTGAAGAAGAACCGAGGAGGCACCGGGTCGGCAAGGTCATATATTGAGTGCCAGCAAGGTGCCACTCCAGGGGGCTCCACAGCCAACCTGACGGGTGCAACTAGGGAAAAATCTTTCCAACAACTGTGCATACGACACACACACACCTAACTGGAATCAATCTGAGCAAGCAGTCGAAGAAGGACACATATTAAACTGACAAGCATATAGGGACAAAATTAAAAAGGTCACGGTACAAAATAAGATTAAAATAACAAGTGACATAAAGGGTAAAAAAAAATTAAACAAATACGTGAGAACAAAGAGGAAGAACTAGGATAGTGTAGGCCCATTACTCAGTGAGGAGGGAAAGATAAAAAACTGTTACTGAGCTGTAGCTGTTGTTCTTCGAGATGCGTTACAGATGTGTTTTCAACTTAGGTACATGCACCCCCAGCGCACTGGAGCCAAAGAACAACTTCTAGCAGCACACAGAGGGGTAGAGCTCCTGCCTGGCAACCCTAGCTCCTCCCCATGCCATAAGGGCAGCACCAGCCTGACCCCTTCAGTTCCTTTGCACTGAACGTTGGAGGGACAGACCCTGATGCAGAAGAGATGGAGGGTGGGTTGTGGAAAACGTCTGCATCACATCTCAAAGAACAACTGCTACAGGTGGGTAATCATTTTTCCTTCTTGAAGTAGATGCAGCTGAGTATTCTATTAGGTAACTGAGAGGCAGTACTCACAG
Organism: Gopherus evgoodei; assembly: GCF_007399415.2. NCBI lineage: Eukaryota > Metazoa > Chordata > Testudines > Testudinidae > Gopherus > Gopherus evgoodei. The sequence continues at coordinate 67,455,801 of NC_044329.1, forward strand.
GAGGTGGGGCTTGGACTCTATTTAAACAAAGAATGCAGCATTGTCTTCCCACAGTTTGTGTCAGGCACTGCATCCAAATAGTCAGGACTAGAGGTTGGAGCAGAAGCCGAACATAGGATTGGGACTGGGCCAGGAAAGCTCTAGAACAGCGATCTGGGGACAGGCCGGGGTCAGAATGGTGATCAGAGTCCATAGACAAGCCAAAATCCGTACCATAGCTGGAGTCCAGATATAGGCCAAGGGTCAAAGCAAGGTGCTCAGAGTCAGCAGACAGAGGCAAGGCTGGAGCAGATCAGTAACAGGGCTGGAACAAGATCAGGGTAGGGCAAGGACAAGACTGGAACAGGGCTCTGGTAAGACTGGGGTAGAAACAGAAACTGTATCAGAAGCAGGCTGGGAGTCCCATTCCCTGGAAGCCAGCACCCGCCTGCTGCATCCTGGGGGCTCCCCTCTGAGTTCCCCCCATTTCCTGGGAACCAGAACCCACCTGCTGCATCCTAGGGTGCTGCTCTCTAAGCATTCCCCAGCCTGGGGCTTCCCTACATGCCATCCTGTTGTGAATTTGGAGGGCCTCAGGCCGAACAATTCCTTCTAGGATCCAGCACCAGAAGCCATTTGGATCAGGGTACAGAAGGAGGACATTTTTTTTTTAAGGTCAGGCTTGACAAAGCCCTGGCTGGGATGATTTAGTTGGAGATTGGTCCTGCTTTGAGCAGGGGATTGGACTAGATGACCTCCTGAGGTCCCTTCCAGCCCCGATATTCTAGGATTCTACTTTGCTGCCAGACGGTTCCTGGCTGGGCAGTGCTGTTGAACAGACTGATCTGCAACTTTAGTGCGGTTGGGGAAATCCTTGAGCCTGGGGGTCATCTGAGCCAGGCTCTACTCTGGGAAAGGCTGCTGCTGCTGCACCCCTGAAGGCTGAGTGACTGCAGGCTCTGTGGGAACAATAAGTTTAGTGCAGCTGAGTTGTTGTGCATGCCCGAATGACCACTCACCACAGATCTGTTGGAGTGGCAGCTGAGCAAGCAGCTCTGGTTTGGCTGCAGCTTTGCCTCACTGTTTGCATCTGATCTGGAAACAGCAGTAGTGGCCCAGTGGTTTGTAAAAGTATGTCCAATATAGGAATGTCACTTACAGATGCTGTCAACATTGCCTAGGTGCTTTTGGAATGACCTTGCACCTTTGGAGAAGGTGTAGCCTGGGCTACATTGCATCCTGCCACCATACAGGAAGTTATCCACCTGGATATCATCCGTGAAGAGACCACTTGACACTTTGTTTGGTCTACATATGTGAAACAATCGAGGGGAAGAGCGGAAAGGTTTGGTCCTATCTAATAAAAAGCCAGACATCGCTGACATCCAATGTGTGAAGATATTGTTCCTCTGGGGTTGAATGCAGCTTAGGGAAGAACTCTGGTAAAGACATACTTGGTTCAAAGTGAAACTGGGAAACACTTTGGATAAAAACCTCAGGATATGGCCTTTGCCTTTAGAAAATTGCATGCAAAAGGCTTCTGCTATGAAAGCCTGCAACTCACCCACTCTCCCTGCAGACATTATAGTCCTAAGTCAGTTTTCTGACACAGACAGGAGAAAGAAACAGTCTCAGTCTTGAACAGAGGACCTGGAAGAGCTGCTAAAACTATTAAGGTCTCACAAAGCAATCGGCTCTTTAAGTGATGGGTGGAGATGAAGGACTCCTTTCAAGAACCTCACTGCCATGAGATTTGAAAACATCAACTTCCCATGGATGGGCAGATGAAACTCTAAAACTGCTGTCAGATGGACTGTCAATGAACTAAGTGCTAGACAAGAAGACTGAAGGTGTAACGGGTACTCCAAGATGTCCTGAATACAAGCCAGCTTTGGATAAAGTCCCTGGGCTAAATACCCATATTGAGAACTACTTCCACTTAGCCGAATAGGTCATTCTGGTGGAGGGCTTCCTACTACTGCCGGACTGCCTCCAAACATCGTTTCTTCTCCTCAACTAACCGCACAGCATCCACCATGATGTTGAGACAGGACATCAGGTCAGATCAACACCACAAGGCAGTCAGAGAACCAACATGACCTTAACCATGCTAATTGCTCCAGCATGGCCAATTCCAGCTTGAGAATGACCTGCAGGATGATTGGAATTGGAGGAAAAGTATACAGAAGTATTGATTCCCAGCTCAGGTGAAAAACATTGGTCAGGGAGCCCGGACTGACACCCTCCTCAGGAGCAAAATAGCCAGCATTTCTTTTTGTGTCTCATAGCCAATGGATCGATTGTTGGGATGCCCCAAACAGCAGAGATGGACTACGAAATGCTGTGCTTCAGGCATCATTTGTGGTTCAGGAAGAAATTTCTGCTGAGATGATCTGGCAGGTGATCCTGGATCCCAGGTAAGTGATTAGCCATAGGTGTAATGTTCTCCTTGATGCAAAAAACTGGCAGAGCCTGATCACTTCCTGACACAGCATGTTGGAGTGTGCTTCCCCTGTCTGTTCACATAATACATTGCAGTTGTGTTAAGGATGTGAGCTGCCGAGTCCTTGATATAATCTTGAAGGACCTGACAGGCATTGTAGATGGCACAAAGCTCCAGAACAATTACATGCAGGGAAGCTTCCTGTTTCAGCCACAAGCCTTGAACTTTCAGCAACCCCAAATGTGCTCCCCAAACTATTACACGGACATGAGTAACAACAGTACTGGTTGGAGGGGACCGAGAGAAGGGAATATCCTGGCACACATTTCCCTGAGCCATCCACCACTGTAAGGAGTCCAGAATTGGCTGAGGAAGTCTAACCAGTCTGTCCAAGAGATGATGATTTGGATGATAGGCTGAGTTCAGCCACATCTGAAAAGGACATAGGCACAGCCTGGTATATTGTAATATCTATGTTGATGCAGCCATATGACCTAGCAACCTCAGGCATGTTTGGGCTGTGGCTGAGGTTTGAGACTGCAGCTCCAGACAAAGGTGGCAGATTGCCTGGAATTGCTTCATTGGCAGACTCTACAAGTTTGAAAGCAGTTCTATCATGGCCCCAAAGAACTTGATACTTTGAGTTGGAACCATTGTTGACTTCCTGATGTTTAGGATGAGACCTAGATGACTGAGGAGGCACAGGGGGAAGTGACATGACAGAGGACTTCCTCTCTGGACTTTCCCCTCAGTAACCAAACCTCCAGATATGGGAAGATATGAATTCCCTTTTTACTGAGGTACACTGTTACCATAATCATGCATTTGGCAAGGAATCAGAAGACAGGCCAAAAGGCAGCATGACATACTGGTAGTGCTGGCCAGCTACAACAAATCTTCTATAGATCAGAAGAATTACTACATAGAAATAAATATCCTGAAGGTCCATGGTAGCAAACCAGTCATTGTGACTTAAGAAGTAGGGGAGGACAGTTGCTAAGGTGATCATACAGAATCTCATATATCTAAGGTATTTGTTGACTTCACAGAGCTTGATGATAGGTCTCATCCCTTGAGGATCAAGAAATACCAGAGTAGGATCCCAGTCTATAGTGCTGCTTCTACCTGGAAATGCTACCTTCTACTCAAGGTAGCAACCACATACCTCAGGAGGTCCTGATATATTTTAAAGTCCTTGGGCATTAGGGGAGAGGATGATTCCAGCACACTGGAGTCATCCGAGGAGGTGGTTTGCTCAGCCAATGATGCGTCCTGTCCTTTAACCACATGATCCAGTCAGAACAGTCCTGGAGGGAACAGGCTCAGTGATTGCTTGCAGCTGAGATAGTTTGGAAGTGGGAGTCACTGAGGACGAGTGACCTCGCTGTGGAGGGGGTTGAGGAGTGGGACCTCAGGGACCAAAGAGCATCCCAAGGAGGCCACTGGACATAAAGATAAGACATTATCTGTCAGTAGGCCAGGTCCAAGAACCCCTGTCTCAACTGCGGGACATGCTGATCTCAGTATTAATGGTGATCCATGGGGAGTCTCTAGTGCCTGTCCGACGACCAGTGGGAGGACAACTGTGACCTAGATCTTGAGTAGACAACAGAGGAGCCAGCCCCGACAGGGCAAACAAATAGTCAAAGTCATCTGAAATCCAATATGGGGGCTGCATCAGTGCTGTAGAGGAATGGGGGATCAGCACTGGCGGTACTGAATGAGACAATCTCACTTGGTATCAGGAGAGGCACTGGTACTGAGGCTAAGGGTGAGATCGAACTTGAAGAGGGCTACTGCCAAAATGACAACAGTGCTGAAGGATGCACCATAGTTGAGGGGACCTTCGGTGCTGGGCCTGGAATCTGCCTCAACTCCATAGTCTGAGGCCCAAGCAGTGCAAGCTGTGGTGCCAACAATGCCGGTAGTTCTGTGACATTGCCAGAATCTGTCCAGGGGGCAACAGAGGACAAGGTAGTAGAACCCATGGTGGCAGCATATTCTTGAACCAGTGGGGAGTCCAGTAATGTGAGGCAAAGCCACCTGGTATGCTGCCAGTGTGGAGACTGTCAGTACCAATGCCAACGTTATTGGTACCACACTCAACAAGCACCCCATGGCCAGAACTGGAGTTGATGGTATGAGCTCTCACTGCTCCCAGTGCAGTACCAGGGAGCAGTTGGATGGATTTGCTCCACCCCATGCGCCAGAGGGAATAGAGTGCTGGTTAGCACTCCTCTTAAAAGACCAGGAAGTGTCTCTCTGAAACTGGAATGGGTGCAGATTCATTTTATTGTACCTCTTCCTTACCGTAGGGAGGACAACTGCTCCTTCTGTTGGGGGAAATGCCAGAGTCGTGTGCAGAGCAGTATCACTTACCGGATTCGAAGGCAACTGCCAATCAGATGAGCACCTCAGCATCAAAGAGGTCTTACAGTTATCTTTGATCACCTGATGGTGCTGCTTTGGTAGTAAGTCTCTCACCATCGGAGTCCTCTTGTGAAAGACTTGCAGACAGATCATTGCTCTGTGTAAGTCCTTCCCTGAGACACACCAAGCACCTTGTCTGGGGATCACTCTTGGGGATGGTTCCCCCATACAATGGACAATACTTGAATCCTGGTAAGGACATCACACAGGGTAGCCAACTACTCAAAATAATATTATAACAACACTAAATTTTACCTAAAGTACTATTAACTATAATATACAAAACAGTTCTCATAAACTGAGACCAAAAGCAAAAAAATCACACACAGCTCCAGTTCCAGCCCTGGGTTGTGAGAAGGAACTGAAGGGTTCAGGGAAATGCTGCTCTAATATGGCAAGGGAAAGCCGTAGGGCTTGAGCAACCTATGAGTACTGCTAGGCAAAGTTCTCTGGTGCTGGGAGAGCACATACCTAAGTAGAATATACGGATAAAATAGGGAAAGAAAAAGTTAAGAATTACTTAGACAAGTTAGATGTCCTCAAGATGGCAGGACTTGATAAAATACATCCTTGAACAATGGTTCTCAACTACAGGCAAGCAGAGGTCTTCCAGGATATACATCAATTCATCTAGATATATGCCTCATTTTACAACAGGCTGCTTAAAAACCACTAGCGAAGTCAGTAGAAACTAAAATTTCATACAGACGATGACTTGTTTATACTGCTCTATATATTATACACTGAAACAAAAGTACAATATTTATATTCCAATTGATTTATGTTATAACTATATGGCAAAAATGAGAAAGTGGGCAATTTTTCAGTAACAGTGTGCTGTGACAGTTGTATTTTTATATCTGATTTTGTAAGCAAGTAGTTTTAAAGTAAGGTGAAACTTGGGATACACAAGACAAATCAGACTCCTGAAAGGGGTGCAGTAGTCTGGAAAGGTTGAGATCCACTGTCCTAGAATACTTAAGGAAATGGCTGAAGAGATCTCTGAGCCATTAGTGATTACTTTTGAGAACTTATGTAGGATGTGAAAAGATCCCAGAGGACTGAGAAAAGGCAACTATAGTACCCTATCTATAAAACAGGGAATCCCCAGGGAATTACAGACCAGTCAGCTTAATTTCAGAACTTGGAAAGGTAATGGAGCAAATAATCAAGCAAACAGTTTGCAGGTAGAAGATACTAAGGTGATAAGTAACAGTCAACATGGATTTGTCAAGAACAAATCAAACCAACCTAATATCCTTCTTTGGCAGGGTAAAGTCTTGTGAATGGGAGGAAAGCAGTAGATGTGATATACCTTGACTTTAGTGAGGCTTTTGATACTATCTCACAGGACTCTCTCATAAACAAACTAGAGAAATACAGTTGTGCATCCTACTATAAGATGAACGCACAACTGGTTGGAAGACAATATTTAGAGTAGTTATCAATAGTTCACAATCAAGTTGGAAAGGTGTATCTAGTAAGGTCCAGTTCTATTTATTTCCCGCATAAATAATTTGGATAATAGCATAGAGAATACACTTAAAGTTTGTGGATGATACCAATCTGGAAGGGATTGCAAGCCCTTTAAAGGGCAGGATCAGAATTCAAAATAAACTTTAAAAGTGGAGAAATTATCTGAAATAAATCAAATGAAATTCAATAAGGACAAATGCAAAGTATACACTTAGGAAGGAATAATCAATTGTACAAATACAAAATGATCTGGGGGTTATAGTGGATCACAAACTAATTATGAGTCAACACTGCAGTACTGTTTCAAATAAAGCAACATCATCATGGGATATATTAGCAGGAGTGTGGTAAGCAGGACATGGGAAACAATTCTTCCACTCTATTCAGCACTGATAAAACCTCAGCTGAAATATCATGTCCAGTTCTGAGCAGGACACTTCAGCAAAAAGAGACAAATAAATTGGAGAATGTCCAGAGAAGAGCAACAAAAAGGTTAACGGTCTAGAAAATATGACCCATGAGGAAAGATTGAAAATATTGGGTTTGTTTAGTCTGGAGAAGAGAAGATTGTTATCAGGTGCCTCCGATAACAGTCTTCAAGTACGTAAAAAACATCATTATAAAGATGAAGGTGATGAACTGTTCTCCTTAACTACTGAGGACAGGCCAAGTAATAATGGTCTTAAATTGCAGCAAGAGATATTTAGGTTAGACATTAGGAAAAAGCTTCCTATCTGTAAGGAAGTGTAAGCAATGGAACAAATTACCTAAGGAAGTTGTGCAATCTCAGTCACTGGAAGTTAAGACGGTACTTATTACAGGGGACTGGACTAGATGGCCTATTGAGGTCCCTTCCAGTCCTATATTTCTATGAGTCTATGATATCATAGAAGCTATTAAGCAAAAAAGCAACTCATGAAGTTTTGGAGTTTGAATATTTCAAAATATTTAAGCAGCATGGACAAGAAAACACAGTTATAAAATATTTAAATACAAGAGCCAGCACCAGTAATTAACTGAAATATAACTGCAAATACAGTATACAACTGATTGTGATTAATGACAGGTAATAAGGACAATTAATCTATCCATCCAGGTTGTTCTATCGACAATCTCTGTAGTATCAGAGCACCTCTCAAGAATGAGGAGTTATAACACTGCAAGCAGAATACTTACCAATACATTTAGGAGGTGATGTCCATTTTCCCATTTTACAGGTTATTTCATTTGATCCATTTATACTGTAGCCAAGATCACATCTGTATCTAATAGTGTCTCCTGTGTAATACATCTTGTCCTCAGTTACTGCTGTACCCTTCTCAATAGGAGGTGGCTGATCACATGGTATTTTTTCTTTGACTTCTGAAACTCAAATTATTCATATTTACAAAGTATTTCCTCCCCACCAGACACCACATCCAAATGGCCAAGAAAAAAGAAAGGTCTTATAGACTGTCCAGCTGGACAATAAATCAGGGATCTGGTGGAGCAGTTGGGACCAGTGGGGATCAGACATAAAATTTGGATTCAGATTTAAATCCATCTTCAGATCCTGGCTCTTCCCTCATCCTGTCCCAAAATTTTCAATACTTAGTTCTTACATAACGCTTCTCACACATTGGCATCAAAGCACTTTACAAGAGAAATAAATATCATCACCCCAATTTTAAAAGATGAGGAAACTGAGACACAGATATTAAGATTAAGACATGTTCTGAACTGGGGTTTTACTTCAGCTCAAACATTTGTAAAGCAACTACTAACCAATGCAACTTGGAGGTGAAGTCCATTTTCCATTCTCACACTGGATTTCTTCTGATCCTTTCATTGTAAAATTAAGCTGACATGCCAAACGTACTTTGGCTCCATTATGATATGTTCTTAAATCTGTGAATATATTGGCATTGGGAGGCTGAGGTGGAGGAGGGCATTTATTTCTTCTATCTAGAAAGAAAACACATATTTGGACATGTGGTGGAGGCTTTAATCAGATCATCTCTATGAAAAAAGGAAATTGGTTTAAAAGGTTTACACACACATGCACATCCATGCCAGAGAAACAAACATGGTGAAGAAACAACAGAAGCAGAACCTGGAGAGCTGTGGGTGACACATTTTGTTCCAATTTTTACCTTAAGAGTCTAGTTCACCACAGTCGGACCTGACACACTTAACCAGCACTATAACAGACATTTTTGGGGAGATTGTCAACCTATGAAAATAGCACCTTCTCACTGTCTGTACAAATCCTAAGTAAAAAAGCCTTTACAGACAGTTTAAGGAAATCCTCCTCTACAATCCAGATATAAGGCATCAGTGCAGCTTGCCCACAGCTTCTTGTCCTGCAAGAGCAGCCACCGTCTGCAGTATCCGCCCCAAAATGATTTTTGTTTCTGTTTGGGGGGGAGGGGAGAGGGTTGCTAGTGATCATTGTAATTGATGGACAAAGTGATCACGTTCACTTTTCTGAACTGTTCACCAAACCTCCCCTGCTGAGCTTAGGTCCATAACGAACAAAGTACTACAGAGTCCCACTATGCTTCCCCCTCTACTTTCTAGGGGTTCCTCAGGTATTGTCACTCTACTATAGCCACAGAAAAGGGACATTAATTAAACCCATAGACTCAGTCAGCCATGCAGTTCAACAGCGTTTAAAAGAGATTGGATTTGACCCAGTGATCTTAACAATCCAGTTTACTGATCATTGAAATGCAGTTCACACCTCAATGCCATTTAAAAATTGGATGCAATTTTCTGTTTCCACTGAAAACTAAAATTTGGAGTACACAGGTAAAGGTAACAGTCAATTCTTCTTCGAGTGATTGCTCATATCCATTCCAGCTAGGTGTGTGCGCCGCGCGTGCACATTCGTCGGAAAACTTTTACCCTAGCAACTCAGTGGGCCGGCAGGTCGCCCCCTAGAGTGGTGCCGTCATGGTGCTTGATTTATACCCCTGCCGGCCCACCCGCTCCTCAGTTCCTTCTTACCGCCCGTGTTGGTCGTTGGAACAGTGGAGTGCGGCTTAGCTGACCTCCACTTCCCTAGCTACTCGTAGTTCTCGTATATAGTTATGCAGTTATAATTCCTTTATATATATATTTCTATAGTTATATGTTTTTTCTTTGCTAACATAGTTAGTTTAGTAATAGTTAGCGGGGTTCAGGAAGTAGCCCCTTCCCTGCACCCGGTGCCGGAGCCCATGCACGGCTCGCCGGGTTTTAAAATGGGCTCGGCCTGCCAGAAGCCGATGCCGAAGGGAGATCCACACGACTCCTGTTTGAAGTGCCTCAGGGAATCACACTTGACAGCTAAGTGCCCCATTTGCAAGGCTTTAAAGCCGAGAACAAAAAGGAGCGGGACTTTCACTTACCCCTCCACCTTTGGCACCGAGCGATGATCAAGCGGCTGGCAGAAGCGCCTCCTCGGCACAGGACCCCGCTGGTACTGCCAAGGCCTTTCGGCACCGGCCGTCGCCAGCACCGAAGTCGACTCAGCACCGCTCCCTTGCTCCGAGGTTGAGAAAGCCTACAATTCCTGCTGGTGCCTGACGGCTCCCCGGCACGCGCCGTGGTTGAGCCCCCTGCTCCTGCTGCTTCTGTGCCACCTGCATCGCAGCCAGAGAGCTCGTCTAAGTCGGATTGCCCGGCACCTGCAGAGGCACCGATGACATCGGCACCGTTGATTCCAGTCCCCCAGGGCCATTGAATTAGTGCCTGTCAGCTCCCCGGCACGCACCGTGGTAGAGCTTACTGCTCCCGCTGCTTCTATGCCAACTGCACCACAGCCAGAAAGCTCGTCTAAGTCAGATCGCCCGGCACCGACACCTATCGAAGCTCTGACGACCTCGGTACTGTCGATCCTGGTCCCACGAGGGCCGTCGAATCCGGTGCCTGACAGCTCCCCAGTATGCACTGTGGTTGAGCCTGCTGTTCCCTCCATGCCGGAGACATTACCAATGGCGAGGGATCTCATTGCCATGACAGAGTCGATGCTGCCTGACCCCGGCACCGCCGGTGCGGGTAATACAGTCTCTTCATATGACCGTCCTCTGTCAGCACAGCAGAGCAGGCACCTGTTCATGATCACGGTCCCGCAGACGCTCCAGGTCCCGTCGGTGCATCCGACACCACTTGCAGTCCCGGTGCTGTTTTCCTCATCGGTACTGGTCACACTCGCCGCACCGGTCGGTATCCCATTCGCCAACCCGCTACTATCGGCACCATTCCGACTCCCGGCACCGCGACAGGTACCGTGACTCCCGTAGCCTCTCCCCGAGCCTCGAGATCTCGGTTGACCTCCCGGCACCATTCTGGTTGCAGGTCTGGATCTTGTTCCAGGTACCGGTATGCCTCCCGGTGCCGGTCCCCGGTGCCGAGTTGGGCAAGGTCCGATAGAGTCAGAGACTCTGCCCATGCCTTTTTTTTTTTTTTTTTAGTACCTCCATGGCCATCCAGACGCATCCGTATCATCCCACATGCGCAGATCTTATGCTCAGGACCACGATTCTGATACACCCCCCGACAACCTGAGGTGGAGGAGGTCCCAGAGGTAGAGGACCCGGTATGGTGCCCTCTAAGGGGTACGACTACTCATCTGTCCGCTCTCCTCTCTGCTCACTAGTCTTTCAGTCTGTTAAGGAGAGGTATTGGCATGGCCAGTGGGCGCCAGCCCCGAAACTGAAGGAGGCTTGGCGAATGAACCTACTTGGCCGCCAGGTGTACTCTGCAGAGGCCCTGCAGCTCTGGGTAGCAAAGCAACAAGCCTTGCTTAGCTGCTATAATTATAGCACCTGGGTGAAGGTAGTTTAGTTTATCGAGTTTCTCCCTCAAAACTCCCGCCAAGAGTTCGCTGCCGTCTTGGAGGATGGGGGAAAAAGGTACCCAGAGCATCCCTCCAGGTCTCGTTGGACGCAGCAGACTCAGCAGCCAGGACTCTGGCCTTTGGTGTCGCCATGAGGTGCATCTCATGGCTTCAGGTTTCAAACCCCCGGCCGGAGCTGCAGTATGCCATTCAGGACTTACCCTTTGTTGGTAAAGGCCTCTTCGCGGCAAAGACAGCCCCAGGCTGCGAAGCCTGATGGACAATAGGGTCCTAATGCGCTCTCTCAGCATGCATATGCCAGCGACCAAACACAGGCCTTTCTGTCCCCAGCCACCATACTCTGTGCCTAGCCAGAGATAGGACTTTGGCAAACGGCGAGGCCAAGGTGGTCGCAGACAAACGTCAGGACCCCTAAAGAGCCAAGGTCAAGGTCCCTCGCAATTACCACTGGCACCAAAGACAAACCTTCCAAGGTGCGCCTGAGGGCGGTGTACCAGTCACAGGCCGGGATCCCAATCCCGCTTTCTCCTGGCATGGCCGCAGTTAATTTCAGATCTCTGGGTCCTGCGCACAGTGGAGCATGGGTACCACCTCTAATTTGTTCCAACCCTGTCCCCCTTCAGGGACCCCTCTCACGAGCAATTCTTCGTACAAGAGGTGCAGACGCCGACGGACGAAAGGGGCAAGGGGGTTTACTCCCGTTATGCCCTAGTCCCCCACTCGAACGGAAGTCTCAGACCTTCCTAGTCCTGCGCGGACTTAACCAGTTTAGGATAAGGTTGAAGTTCCGCATGGTATCCCTGGGAACCATTATCCCATCCTTGCCTCCTGGGGACTGCTATACCGCCCTCGATATGAAGGACGCGTACTTTCACAACGCCATCTTCCCTCCGTACAGGAGATACCTCCGCTTTCTAGCCAACCGTCAGTACTTCTGGTTTACGGTCCTACTGTTTGGCCTTTCTGCAGTCCCACAGGTATTGACCAAGTATATGGCCATAGTCGCCGCCTACCTTTGCTGATGTCGGATATGCGTTTTTCCATATCTGGACGATTCGCTTATCCGAGGAGACTCCGAGACACAAACCACTCAGCATGTGGGCATCGTTACGGTCTTATTCACAGGTCTAAGCCTGATGATTACTATAGAGCAATCCACTCTGGTTCCCACGCAGAGGTTGGACTTCCTAGGGGCTATCCTGGTCTCCGACCTAGCCGGAGCCTGCTTATCACAGCCGCAGTTTTAGGCGACGGCAACAATCATCCGAGGTCTGCAGACTTTCCCAGTGACCTCAGCTCGCACTTGTCTCAGTCTCCTGGGTCCATGGCTGCCCGCAAGTTTGTAACCAAACACGCCAAGCTCTGCCTCCGTCCTCTCCAAGTCCAGCTCACCTCGGCGTACCGCCCGGACAGGGAGCCAATGGTCATGGTAGTCACCGTTCCCTCGAGCACCTTAGGCTCCCTAGAGTGGTGGCTAACTCCCTCCCTGGTGTGGGCAGGGATGCGGTTCCATCCGCCCCAGCCCTCATTGCCCCTGACGACGGACGCGTCATCTCTCTGCTCGAGTGCTCATGGTCACCTCCAAGCTTAAGGCCTTTGGTCTTCTCGGGAGCTGGCATTCCACATCAAGGCCCCAAAATTGAGAATAGTCCGCTTGGCGTGCCAGGGGTTCCAGCGGCAGCTGCGAGGCCGTGGTATCTCGGTGTTTACAGCCAACACAACGGCCATGTGCTTCATAAATAACCAGGGAGGGACATGGTCCTCCCCCCTTTTGTCAGGAGGCCATCCATTTCTGGGACTTTTGCATGGCCCACTCGATGGAGCTGGTGACGTCCTTTCTCCCAGGCGTTCGGAACGCCTTGGTGCTTTGACTCAGCAGGTCTTTCGTGTCTTACGAGTGGTCACTCTGCCCCATGTGAGGCGTTCTGCTTTCCAGAAGTGGAGATTTTTCCTCACATAGACCTATTCGCTCACCGCGAGAGCAGAAAATGCCAGAAGTTCTGCTCCTTCCAAGGTCTCTCCTCGGGATCGATCTTGGACGCATTCCTGATGCCGTGGAAAGGCCAACTCCTTTATGCCTTCCCACTGTTCCCACTGGTTCATTAGGTCCTACTCAAACTCCGCAGGGGCAGAGCGCGCATCATCATGATCACTCCAGCGTGGTCCAGGAAGCACTGATATACCATGTTTCTCGGCCTGTCAATAACCAACCCAATTACCCTGCCACCTCACCCAGACCTTATAACTCAGGGCCACGACAGGCCTTCATCACCCGGACCTGTAGCCTCTTCACCTCATGGTGTGGCTGCTGCGTAACTGAGCCAGGGTGGCAGGAAGCCTTCCACCTGGTCAACGTACCTGGCCAACTGGAAGCGTTTCTTCTACAGGTGCAATACGCTCGATCTTGCTCCTCCTGAGGTCTCGATCCCCTCTATTTGGCCTGCCTCTGGCCTTCAGCGGCAGGACCTGGCGGTATCATCGCTGAGGGTACACTTGGCAGCCATCTCTACCTTCCAGCGAGGCTAAGGTGGACGTTCCGTGTTCTCACACTCTATGGGTTCGAGGTTCCTCAAGGGCTTGGAGCACTTGCACCCTCAAGTGCGCCGCCCAGCCCCAACCTGGGACCTCAACCTAGTTTAACCAGACTTATGTCTCCCCCATTCGAGCCATTCGCGACCGGCCCTCTGCTATACCTGTCTTGGACGACAACTTTCCTCGTAGCTGTTACATCGGCCAGACGAGTCTCCGAGCTCAGAGCTCTTACGGTGGTTCCGCCGTACACTAGGTTTCACAAAGACAAGGTGCAGTTATGACCACACCCGGCTTTCCTCCCTAAGGTGGTTTCGGCCTTTCATGTTACCCACAGCTCAATGCAATGGGCGCAACAATTGCACTCCCTGGACATCTGTAGAGTGCTCGCATTTATATTGCACTGACAGAACCATTTCGTAAGGTGCCCCAGCTCTGTCACGGTAGCAGACCAAAGGGAAGGCTTGCTTGTTTTCCTCTCAGAGGATCTCATCTTGGGTGATGGCGTACATCCGCACTTGTTATGATTTGGCTCATATTTCCCCAAGCCACATCACCATGCATTCTACCAGGGCTCAAGCTGCATCTGCCGCCTTGCTGGCTCGTGTTCCTACCCACGAGATCTGTCGCACAGCTCCATTGGTCCTTGGTCCATACCTTTGCTTCGCAGTATGCCCTGGTTCAACAGTCAAGAGATGCTGTAGCCTCTGGCTCAGCAGTTTTCATTCTGTCACATTTCACTCCGACCCCACCGCCTACGTAAGGCTTGGGATTCACCTAACTGGAATGGATATGAGCAATTACTCGAAGAAGAAAAGATGGTTACTCACCTTTGTAACTGTTATTCTTCGAGATGTGTTGCTCATATCCATTCCACACCCGCCCTCCTTCCCCACTGTCGGAGTAGCCGGCAAGAAGGAACTGAGGAGCGGGTGGGCTGGCAGGGGTATATATCGAGCACCATGACGGCGCCACTCTAGGGGGGTGACCTGCTGGCCCACTGAGTTGCTAGGGTAAAAGTTTTCCGACGAATTTGCACGCACGGCGCACACACCTAATTGGAATGGATATGAGCAACACATCTCGAAGAATAACAGTTACAAAGGTAAGTAACCGTCTTTTTTAAAAAGTATTGAACTTAATCTTGAAACACATGGTGCTTATTCAGACCATGTCCTAGATTTAAAAAATCAACATCCCATGGCCACAGGTACTTTAGCCTTCAGCTGCCTTAGACTACTCTGCAAATATCAATTGTGAATGTGAACCAGTTCAGAAGTTCAATCTGACAGTTTCATTGAAAGCATTTTATCTATTAGTAATAAGAAAATAAGAATGTTTATGAAAGTGAAGTTGCGTGTAAGAAATCATTACAAAATTTTATGGTAAAAGGAATGTTACAGATCAGTCTTAAACCAACAAAAATTAGAACTGTCAAGCAATTAAAAAAATTAATTGTGATTAATTGCAGTTTTAATCCCACTGTTAAACAATGATAGAATACTATTTATTTGAATATTTTTGGAGGTTTTCTATATGTTTAAATATACGCTGGGGGGTCTGGGCTTCAGCCTCCCTCGGGATACAGGGCTCCGGCCTTCAGCCACCTGCAGAACTATACACTGGGACTGCCGCCGATACCTCCCTCCACGCCCAGAGGTATGTGATTAACACTTTAATCTTCTTTTCACTCAATCGCAGGCATTAATTGCAATTAATTGACAGCCCTAATAAAAATAATGAACTGGAACTGTAAACTGTGACCCAGGACCCGACACCTCCAGTATACACTATTACAGAGCATATCACGTAACAGGAAGAAAGCTAATGTTGTGCCAATTTTTTAAAAGGGTAAACAGGGAGACCTGAGTAATTATACAACAGTCAGCCTTACATCAATCCTGGGGAAGAAAATGGAGAGGCTGATACAGTACTTGATTAATCAAGAATTAAAGAAAGGTAGTGTCATTAATGCAAATCAACATGGACTTATGGAAAACAGATCCTGTTTAACTTGTTTTGGGTTTTTTTTTTTTATGAGATTACAGGTTTGGTTGACAAAGATAATAGTGTTGACGCAATATACATTTAGCCTTCTGTAAGGTGTTTGACTTGGTAACACACACAAAAACTAGGATGATATAAAATTAACATGGCACCCATTAAACAGATTAAAGATTAATCATCAGGATTGTAAACAGGGAGACACACTTGCTCAGTGATGACTCCCTGTTTAAATTATCACACTTGTACTACAGGTGGTGCAGGAAACAATTCTTATAGTAAAGGTTGTCTGACACTTTCCATTAGAAGATGCTGTTTTCCAATTGCTTATAAAACAGTCAAATTTTAAGCATTAAGGGTGAAGTTTCCCATCTTGGGTGTCTGCCTCAAGCTGACTTTTGTGGTGATGGTGGTGGTGGTGGTATTAAATGATTCAGCTAAATGGTGCAGCATTTTTCCACTACAAGACTGGGAGAATAATATGTTGTTTTGACCATTATAAAATTTTATTTTTACAACTCTTTTACTGATAAGCTCCAGAGCCTCCACTTTTTGGAGAATGGACTTTACATTTGGCTGTGGGAAACACTGAAGTAAGTGATAAAATTTTTGCCATCTCTCTGAAATAGGATAGTTACCTGTTCCATAACTGGCATTCTTCGAGATGTGTTGCTCATGTCTATTCCACAGTACGTGTGCGTGCTCGCCACATGCACCAGTGCCAGAAGTTTTTCCATCAGCACTACCCGTAGGGAGTGCGCTGCTGTGAACCCTGGAGTGGTGCCGCTATAGTGCACTATAAGGAGAGCCACTTACTCCCCCCACCCTCAGTTCCTTCTTGCCAGACCAACTCCAGCAGTGAGGAAGGAGAGCGGGCTGTGGAATAGACATGAGCAACACATCTTGAAGAACATCAGTTATGGAACAGGTAACTGTCCTTTCTTCTTCGAGTGCTCGCTCATGTGTATTCCACAGTAGGTGATTACAAGCTTTGTCTAATGGAGGTGGGTAGGAGTTCACAGATTCCCTGGCTGGAGCACAGCCCTATCAAAAACAGCGTCATCCCAGGTGTGGGAGACTATCACATAGTGCGACGTGAACATGTGTACTGAGGACCAGATAGCTGCCTACAGATGTCCTGGATCGGGACATGGGCCACAAAGTCTGCCGACGAGGCCTGAGTCCTTGTCGAGTGAGCCCTTACAATAGGTGGTGAAGGAACCCCTGCTAGGTTGTAGCATGTGTGGATGCACGATGTAATCCACCGGGAATGCCTCTGGGTAGAGATCGGTTGGCCCCTCATGTGCTCGGCCAAAGAAACAAAGAGTTGTGAAGACCTGCAGAACCTGGCTTAGCCCGATCCAGATAAAAGGCCAGAGCCCTGCGCACATCGAGCGTATGGAGGCAGCGCTCTTCTTTAGAGGTATGTAGCTTAGGGCAGAGGGCAGGTAGGAAGATGTCCTGGCTCGTGTGAAAGATGGAGACCACCTTGAGGAGGATTGCAGGGTGTGGGCAGAGCCGAACCTTGTCTTTGTGAAAGACAGTGTAAGGGGGGGGTCACAGGTCAGGTCCCTGAGCTCCGAGACCCCCTGGGCTGACATGATGGCATGATGGCCACGAGAAAGGTGAGACCACGAGCATGTGGCCAGGGGTTCGAACAGGGGCCCTGTAAGGCGGAATAGCACCAAATTTAGATCCTACTGAAGGATAGGGGTTCTAACATAAGGGAAGGACCAATCTAGCCCCTTGAAGAAACACCTGGTCGTGTCATGGGAGAAAACTGAGCAGCCCTGGACCAATGGATGGAACTCCGAAATAGCAGCCAGATGCACCCTGACAAAGGAAGGGGCCAGGCCTTGAGTTCTAAGGTGAAGCAGTTACTCAAGGATAAGTTGGAGTGGGGCAGACTTTGGGGAAAAATCCCACTCGCTCACCCACCTGGAGAATCAGGGCTACTTTGCCAGGTAGGCTTGGAGCGTGAATGGCCTCCTACTTTTGAGGAGGACACGCCTGACCCACTCCAAACACATACTCTCCTCCATCGGTGTTTGCCAGAGGGCATTGGAGATGTTGGCCAACCCTTCATGGAGTGGGAGGGCCACTCTGCCCAGTACCGAAGATGAGAGCACATTAAACAATGAGTCTGAGGGTCCCTCCACCTCCTTAGCTTGGAGATGGAGACTGGATGCTACTTGCTTTAGCAGCTCCTGATGAGCCCTGAAGTCCTCCTGCGGTATGGAGGGGGCAGAACTGCAATCTTGTAATCCGGTGTGGGGGAGAGGGCCTGTACCGGGGTCTGCATGTCAGCCAGTGCCACAGGGTCCACCCCTTCATCGGACTCCTTGTGCGGTTCTGAGGAGCTGTGACCTGCTGATTTATCCATCAGACCTGTGGCTAGCACAACTGATGGAGCCTCCGATGCTCCCACTATCAACCAAGGGCCTTGCTGAGCATGCACAAGGGTCCAGGGGGTCCACTGGCACCACTGGCTCTACCATGGGGGGCCCTGCGATTGGCCTGGTGTGGCATTAGTGGCACCAGCAGCACCAGCTGGTCGGGTTGGCCCAGCTGAAGCATAGGGCTCTTTGTGAGGGTCAAGGTCTGGTTCACCAACCACCTGTAGATGCTGTGCGAGTGGTATGCTTGCTGGTACCAAGTATGGCATCTACCATGGGACTGGGACTCCGACATCAAGGAATGGTGCCACCTCTAGCTGCTACTCCTTGAGACACTTCGACCCCTGAATCCATGATGACGTAGAGCTGGCGATCCCTGCCCAGGAGTCATGGGCACAGTGCCTCAACGCGCAAGAGCTGGAGCGTGACCAGTCACAGAGTCCGTGCTGGAAGCAGGAGCATCTACGGTGTCAGCACCTGTCCTGCTGATACTCTGTACTCAGTGTGGAGCGGTGCCTAGAACTACGCTCCGATGGCACCCTACCAGAGGTAGGGTGCCATCGGGTAATGGGTAATGAGAGGGTAATGAGAGTGGATGCTGGGGACTGTGTCCTGACAGGACACTGGGTGACTAGCAGTCCTGAGAACGGTCTCCTGACCGGGATCTGTGGCAGGTTGGCGTGGGCTGTCGATATCCCAGTGTTGGTTTGCCTCTAGAGCAGGGTCTGGGTGCTGGCGGTGCCCCAGGCACCTGCAGGGTCATAATATCTTTGGCCGCCTGCAGGACCTCTGATGTCGAAGGCATGCAGACTTCAGTCATAGAGGTCTGAATCGACACAACCGGGCTGCTCTGCTTGACCTGAGTCGGAGCTCTAGAGCCCGGGGGGAGAACCGGGGCTGCCCAACATGGGTCTAGCCTCCCCCTGTGCCTTCTCTTTAGGCTTCTGAGATGACGAAGGCTTCCTCTGCTTTTTCGATGGGGAGCGGTGCCGGCCATCGGAAGGTGCCGGGGAAACGCCACAGGCTGAAGACAAAGTACCCAGTGCCGATTCTGCTTGGTGCACCAGGGTAGGAGCCAGTACCAACACCATGAAAAGGGCCCGAAGTCTAATGTCTCTCTTTTTTCGTCCTGAGTTTGAAGGTCCTACAGATTTTACAGCGGTTGCTGACATGGGATTCGCCCATGCAGCAGAGACAGTCAGTGTCCGGATCACTCCTGGGCATCGAACGCCTGCAAGACTCACACGATTTAAACCCTGGGGCCCGGGGCATGCCCTGGCCCGAAGAATAACTAAACTAGAACTTTTATGAACTGATACAGGTACTACTGAACAACAAACGAGATTTGAGATGAGGTGCAGCAAAGCTGGAGCGAGTTGTTCCGATGCACAGTCACTGGTGGCAAAAAGGAACTGAGACTGGGGGGAGCACGTGGATCCCCTTATGGCGCCACTCCAGGGGTTGCAGCAGCACTCTCCCTACAGGTACTCCTAAGGGAAAAACTTCTGGCACCAGTGCACATGGCAAGCACGCACACCTACTGCGGAATACACTTGAGCAATCACTTGAAGAAGAATGTGTCAGTCTTTGAAAACTGCAGTTAGTACACAGTAAGTAGAAATTTAGAATTAGGCAGCAATTTTTCTAAAGAATATATCCGCACTGAGCATGCGCCATCCTCTCACATATCCTACTGCATGTGACATTCCCACATAGTAACTAAGCGTACTCCATCCTAGGCTGCAAGGACTAAACAGGACTTTCCTTGAAATTGCTGCTCCAGGCCACTATGGCTTACAGAAACCAGAAGGAGGAAGAGACTCTTTCTGCGCTTTCAGTGCTCCTTCTGCTGACACCCAGGCAATATGCAGCCTGATTCAAATGCAGAGGGATAAAGAACTGGGAGGGGGAGCTGAGGGGGAAAGTGAAGGAGGCAGATACAAGGGCTGGAGCTTGGTGATGGAGGGTGGAATACTATGTGAGCATGTAATTAAAGACTTTCGATGCATAAGCATAAGGAGGCTGAATTAAGGTTGAACAGGCAACCTTAATTCTGAAATTTCCTAACATTTGAAGGCTTCACTTTGAAACTTCAGTGTTATTTTAATGTATATTTTAAATGTAATAACAAGGGTGGTGTAGGGGCAGGAAGAGACACACAGAGAGAGTTACCTTCACATATTGGAGGCTCTGGATACCATCCAAAGTCATAACACTGAATTAAATCAGATCCATTCAAAGAGTAATTTTTCTGACACAAAAACTGAACCACATCTCCTTCCTCATAGCTTTTCTTCTTGGGATAGAAATTCCCATGATCTATCTCACTTAACAAGAAGCATGTTACTTCTAGAAAAGAAAAACGCACACTGGATAAAACAGATTTAAAACAACTCTATCAGAATAAATCCATTAAATGTTTTGAAGCTTTTCTCCCATAAAAGAAAAGACGGTTACTCACCTTTGTAACTGTTGTTCTTCGAGATGTGTTGCTCATATCCATTCCAGTTAGGTGTGCGCATGCCACGTGCACGTTCGTAGGAACATTTTTACCCTAGCAACACTCTGTGGGTCGGCTGGGCGCCCCTTGGAGAGGCGCCGCTATGGCGCCGGATATATACCCCTGCCGACCCAGCCACCCTTCAGTTCCTTCTTGCCGGCTACTCCGACAGAGGGGAAGGAGGGTGGGTTTGGAATGGATATGAGCAACACATCTCGAAGAACAGTTACAAAGGTGAGTAACTGTATTTTTTTCTTGGAGTGCTTGCTCATATCCATTCCAGTTGGGTGATTCCCAAGCCTTACATAGGCGGTGGGGTCGGAGTGAAATGTGGCAGAATGTAAAACTGCTGAACCAGAGGCTGCAGCATCTCTTGACTGTTGAACCAGAGCATAATGCGAAGCAAAGGTATGGACTGAGGACCATGGAGCTGCGCGACAGATCTCGTGGGTAGGTACACGAGCCAGCAAGGCGGCAGATGAAGCCTGAGCCCTAGTAGAATGCACGGTGATTTGGCTCATATTTCCCCAAGCCACATCATAACAAGTGCAGATGAAAGCCATCACCCAAGATGAGATCCTCAGAGGAAACAGGTAGGCCTTTCCTTCGGTCTGCTACTACGACAGAGAGTTGCGGCATTTTACGAAATGGTTCTGTCCACGCAATATAAATGCGAGCGCTCTACAGACGTCCAGGGAGTGCAATTGTTGCTTCCATTGCGTTGAGTGTGGGTAACATGAAAGGCCGAAACCACCTTAGGGAGGAAAGCCGGGTGTGGTCGTAACTGCACCTTGTCTTTGTGAAACATAGTGTACGGCGGAACCACTGTAAGAGCCCTGAGCTTGGAGACTCATCTGGCCGATGTAATGGCTATGAGGAAAGCTGTCTTCCAAGACAGGTATAGCAGTGAGCAGGTCGCTAACGACTTGAATGAGGGAGACATAAGTCTGGTTAAAACCAGGCTGAGGTCCCAGGTTGGGGCTGGGCGGCGTACTTGAGGGTGTAAGTGCTCCAAGCCCTTGAGGAACCTCAAACCCATAGTGTGTGAGAACACGGAACGACCACCTTAGCCTGGGTGGAAGGTAGAGATGGCTGCCAAGTGTACCCTCAGCGATGACACCGCTAGGCCCTGCTGTTGTAGGCCAGAGGTAGGCCAAATGGAGGAGATTGAGACCTCAGTAGAAGTAAGGTCAAGCATTTCATACCTGTAGGAGAAATGCTTCCACTCAGCCAGGTATGTTGACCAGGTGGAAGGCTTCCTGCTACCCCGGTTTAGTCACGCAGCAGCCACACCTTGAGGTGAAGAAACTGCAGGTCCGGGTGGCGAAGCCTGCCGTGGTCTTGAGTTATGAGGTCTGGGTGGACTGGCAGGGTAATTGGGTTGGCTATTGACAGGTGGACCAACGTGCTGTATCAGTGCTTCCTAGACCACGCTGGAGTGATCATGATGATGCGCACTCTGCCCTTGCGGAGTTTGAGCAGGACCCAATGAATCAACGGGAACAGTGGGAAGGCATAAAGGAGTTGGCCCTCCCACGGCATCAGGAAAGCATCCGAGATCGATCCCAGGGAGAGACCTTGGAAGGAGCAGAACATCTAGCATTTCCTGCTCTCGCGGTAAGCGAACAGGTCTATATGGGGAAAAATCTCCACTTCTGGAAAACAGAATGCATCACATCGGGGCAGAGCGACCACTTGTGAGACAGGAAAGACCTGCTGAGTCAAAGTGCCAAGGCGTTCCAAATGCCTGGGAGAAAGGAAGCTACCAGATTTATCGAGTGGGCTATGCAAAAGTCCCAGAGATTGATGGCCTCCTGACAAAAGAGGGAGGATCATGTCCCTCCCTGGTTGTTTATGTAGCACATGGCCGTTGTGTTGGCTGTAAACACAGACACCACGGCCTCACAGCAGCTGCTGGAACCCCTGGCACGCCAGGAGGAATGCTCTCATTTTTGGACATTGATGTGGAATGCCAGCTCCTGAGAAGACCAAAGGCCTTAAGCTCGAAGGTGATCGAGGTGAGCACCCGAGCTAAGAGATGACGCGTCTGTCATCAGGGACAGTTTGGGCTGGTGCGGATGGAACAGCATCCCTGCCCACACCAGGGAGGGAGTTAGCCACCATTCTAGGGAGCCTAGGGTGCTCGAGGGAATGGTGATATCATGACCACTGGGTTCCTGTCTGGGCAGTACGCCTAGTTGAGCCAAACTTGGAGAGGACGGAGGCGGAGCTTGGCGTGTTTGGTTACAAACTTGAAGGCAGCCATGGGACCCAGGAGACCGAGACAAGCGCGAGCCAAGCTCGTTGGGAAAGTCTGCAGACCTCGGATGATTGTTGCCATCGCCTGAAACCGCGGCTGTGGTAAGCAGGCTCCGGCTCGGTCGGAGTCCAGGATAGCACCTAGGAAGTCTAACCTCTGCGTGGGAACCAGAGTGGATTGTTCTATAGTAATCATCAGGCCTAGACGTGTAAATAGGTCCTTGACGATGCCCACATGCTGAGTGATTTGTGTCTCAGAGTCTCCTCAGATAAGCCAATCATCCAGATATCGAAAAACACATATCCGACGTCAGCGAAGGTAGGCGGTGACTACGGCCATACACTTGGTCAATACCCGTGGGGCTGTAGAAAGGCCAAACAGCAGGACCGTAAACTGGAAATACTGACGGTTGGCTAGAAAGCGGAGGTATCTCCTGTGCGGAGGGAAGATGGCTATGTGAAAGTACGCGTCCTTCATATCGAGGGCGGCATACCAATCTCCAGGATCCAAGGATGGGATAATGGTTCCCAGGGATACCATGCGGAACTCAGACCTTATCATAAACTGGTTGAGTCCTCGCAGGTCTAGGATAGGTCTGAGACCTCCGTTCGACTTGGGGATTAGGGAATAACGGGAGTAAAACCCCTTGCCCCTTTCGTCCATTGGCGTCTGCACCTCTTGTAAGAGGAATTGCTCATGAGAGGGGTCCCTGAAGAGGGACAGGTTGGAACAAATTGGAGGTGATACCCATACTCCACCGTGCATAGGACCCAGCGATCTGACCATGCCAGGAGAAAGTAGGAGTGGAATCCTGGTCTGTAACTCGCACGCCGCCCTTGGGCGCACCTTCAAAAGTTCGTCTTTGGTCCCGGTGGTGATTGCGAGGGACCTTGATCTTGGCCCTCTTGGGGTCCTGATGGTCGTCTATGACCATCTCGGCCTCACCGTCTGCCAAAGTCCTGTCTCTGGCTAGGCACAGAGTACGGCGGTGTGGCTGGGGATGGAAAGACCTGCATTTGGTTGCCGGCGTATGCACGCTGAGAGAGCGCATTAGGACCCTGTTGTCCTTCAGGCTTTGCAGTCTGGGTCTGTCTTTGCCGTGAAGAGGCCTTTACCATCAAATGGTAAGTCCTGAATGGTATTCTGCAGCTCCGGCCGGAAGTTTGAAACCTGAAGCCATGAGATGCGCCTCATGGCAACACCCGAGGCCAGAGTCCTGGCTGCTGAGTCTGCTGCATCCAACGAGGCCTGGAGGGAAGCTCTGGCCACCTTTTTCCCTTCCTCCAGGAGGGCAGCGAACACTTGGAGGGAGTCTTGAAAGAGAAGCTCCATAAACTTAACTACCACCACCCAGGTGTTATAATTATAGCGGCTAAGCAAGGCTTGTTGATTTGCCACCCAGAGCTGTAAGGCCCCTGCAGAGTACTCCTTGCGGCCAAGTAGGTTCATTCGCCTAGCCTCCTTCGATTTCGGGGCTGGCACCTGCTGGCCATACCATTCCCTCTCCTTAACGGACTGAACGACTAGTGAGCAGGGAGGAGGACGGACATACAAGTAGTCGTACCCCTTAGAGGGCACCATATATTTACGCTTGACTCCCCTGGCCGCAGGAGGGATAGAGGCTGGGGACTACCACATAGTATCGGCATTCACCTGGATGGTCCGAATAAACGGGTAGGGCCCCTCTAGTGGGGCAATCGCAGATAGAATGCCCACTACTGGGTCCTCTGCCTCCGGGATCTCCTCCACTTGGAGGTCCACATGGAGTGTTACCCTCCTTAGGAGGTCCTGATGGGCTCTCAGGTTGTTGGTAGGCACATCAGAATCGCGGTCCTGAGCATAAGCTGTCCGCGTGGGATGACACTGATGCATGTCTGGATGGCCATGGAGGTGCTCAAAAACCATGGGCAGAGTCTCTGACTCTATCGGATCATGCCCAACTCAGCACTGGGAACCGGTACTGGGAGGCTTACCGGTACCTGGAACGAGATCCAGACCTGTGACCAGAGCAGTGCCGGGAGGTCGACTGAGATCTCGAGACTCGACATCGGGAGCGGCTACAGGAGTCACGGTGCCTGTAGCAGTGCCGGGAGCTGGAACGGTGCCGAGAGTAGCGGGTCGGAGAATGGGATACCGACCTGTGCACCTGTGCGGCGAGTGCGACCGGTACCGAGGAGGAGAACAGCACTGGGACTGCAAGTGGTGTGGGGAGCGGGAGTGCCGACAGGACCTGGAGCGTCTGCGGGACCATGATCACGAATGGTGCCGCTCTGCTGTGCCGACAGAGGATGGTCATAACAAAGGAGGCTTGCCAAGAGACAGTATTACCCGCACTGGCGGTGCCGGGGTCAGGCAGCATTGACTCTGTCATGGCAATGAGATCCCTCGCCATTGTGAATATCTCTGGCGTGGAGGGAACAGTAGGCTCAACCACAGTGCGTACTGGGGAGCTGTCAGGCACCGGATTCGATGGCCCTCGTGGAACCAGGATCGACGGTGCCGATGTCGTCAGTGCCTCGGCAGGTGTCGGTGCCGCGTGATCCAACTTAGAGGAGCTCTCTGGCTGTGGTGCAGGTGGCATGGAAGCAGCAGGAGCAGGGAGCTCAGCCACGGCGCGTGCCAGGGAGCCATCAGGCATTGGCAGGAGGAGTCGTAGAGAGGGACCTCGGAGAGAGAGAGCGGTGCCGAGTGGACTTCGGTGCCAGCGACGGCCGGTACCGAAAGGCCTTGGCAGTACCGGCGGGGTCCGGTGCCGAGGAGGCGCTTCTGCCAGCCGATTGATCATCGCTCGGTGCCAAAGGCAGAGGGGTAAGTGAAAGTCACGCTCCTTTTTGTTCTTGGCTTAAAAGCCTTGCAAATGGGGCACTTAGCTGTCAAGTGTGATTCCCTGAGGCACTTCAAACAGGAGTCGTGCGGATCTCCTGTCGGCATCGGCTTGTGGCAGGCCAAGCACGGTTTAAAACCTGGTGAGCCGGGCATGGGCTCCGGCACTGGGTACGGGGAAGGGGCTACTCCCCGAACCCTGCTAACTATTACTAAACTAACTATGCTAGTAAAGAAAAAACGTATAACTATATAAATATATATATAAAAGGATTATAACTATATACACGAGAACTACGAGTAGCTAGGGAAGTGGAGGTCAGCTAAGCCGTGCTCCACTGTTCCAACGACCGACATGGGCGGTAAGAAGGAACTGAAGGGTGGCTGAGTCAGCAGGGGTATATATCCAGCGTCATAGCGGCGCCACTCCAGGGGGCGCCCAGCCGACCCACCGAGTGTTGCTAGGGTAAAAATCTTCCGATGAACATGCACGCGGCGCGCACATCTAACTGGAATGGACATGAACAAGCACTCGAAGAAGAAACAAAGGCTGCAGGATTAAAGAATACCAGACTTTAGAAGATTCAGATTAAGTTATTCTAAATGTAAGCAGAGTCCGAATGAGCTCTACCCTGACATCTGGTGGTGAGCTGTGGAAAAGGACTTCCGGGGCTGATCTCGTTTGCATGGGCACACCCAACCTGCCTAGCATGATGGACTGCTTGCCCAAAAGGTCACTTCAGCTGCTATGGTATCCCCAATCTCTCTGTTATTGGGACAGGAGTAATAAAATGTTATCTTGGCTATGTGAATTAAGAACAGTATAATGTACTTGGCTTTTTATGATGGAGGGACTCGCCTTCAACCAAGCAGCACTCGCTAGGCAAGGGACATGGGTTCCAAAGCCCAGTGAATTGAGAGGTGCGGGGGACAGGTATGTGTACCTGGCAGTGTAAGCTCTAAACACCACTTTGACTGTTCCTTTCTCCATGGTGTAAAATTAGAGCTAATTTTGACTCAGTTAGGAGTCTTGTTAGGTGCCACAGAGCTGAAATCACTGATTCCTAAGTCTATTTTGGGCTAGTGGTTCTGAGTATGCCAGCACTGAGATCCCTACCCCCAAACAGCTGAAATCACTGCGAGCTGTGTTAAGTAGGCAGGGGCTGAAGACAAGTTGGTGAGTGGCTAGCAGAGAGGTGCAGCTGGTGGTGAAGACTGCAGCAGAACCCCATGGAGAGGTGTGGCAATCAGTCATCAACATGAGCAGTGGAGCATATAAGATGCCCCTATACTGCCCCCCCCCCCCACTTCCAACTAGGCTGGAAGGTAAATTCTGCAGAAGAACTTCTGAACTCTGGGGTCTGCACTGACCAAGGATAGAAACTGTGGGTGTGGTGACTATTGGGTTGCTGGACTTCAGACCCTGAGGAGAAAAGGACACTGCTAAACTTACTTGGGGGTGGGTCTTTTGCTCATCGTTTGTGTTATGAATCTTGTTTGTGGTTTCAGAGTAGCAGCCGTGTTAGTCTGTATCAGCAAAAAGAACAGGAATACTTGTGGCACCTTAGAGACTAACAAATTTATTTGAGCAAAAGCTTTCATGGGCTACAGCCCACTTCCCTGCTTTATTAAAAGGCTATTGATACACTCAGACTCCGTGCTTGTGAGAGGGGAAGTATTGCCTCCTAGAGTCACCCGGGGGCGTGGTATGTAATTGTCCCAGGTCACTGGGTGGGTGCTCGAGCCAGTTTTGCCTTGTGTTATCGAAAGGAAATCCCTAGATACTGAACCCAGCTTGTTGCTACCATCTCTGATGGGCAGAAGGGTTACATAAAGACAACAACATACTAGTGCAGTTTGGAGTAAGGGACCATCCATATGTGCGACAGACTGCCTTTTCAATAGTGTTTCCTCCTCGGGTGTGGTATCCCTCATCACATTCATACATCAGTGTTTCATTCAGTTTGAGAATCCGCTGGGTTGTGGAGTAGTGGCCGTGATGCAAGTCTGGTACAAAGCATCTCTCTTAAAAAAAAAAAAAAAAAGAAAAGAAAAAGTACATTCATTCTGGGGCTTACTTCATTTCAATTATATGACATAGGATTTTTCTCACTATGTCCTCGTTAAAGTCTTATGTTTTTAGTAGACTGTTCAAATCTGACAGAAAGCTTTGCAATTAATTTGTAAATAGCTGGGGCTCCAGTTATTCAAGTCCTCTGATATACATTTATTAATAAAGTTTGGAGGGAAATGGATTAATTTGCACCAGATGCACAGCCATGTTGACTATACTGATTCAAATAAGTATATTCAGACACAAACCTGTGTTTGTTTCAGTTGTTCGGACTCTGCAGCTTCCCAACTTTATATATATACTTACACAGTCTCTCACTGTTGTGTGAGCGAGTGTAGGGAGCTTTAAGCAGTTATCTTCTTCCTATAGCACCCTGCCTAACAGGCAGAAATTTTAACTGTAATTCACAGACATGAACCAACATTCACACACAGCACTAAGTGTACCCCGTGTGACAACAAGATTTAGATTATACTAGTAGGGTGGTCATAAAAATCCTGCACTCTTCAAAATGGAAATAGCAAGAGAAATGGAACCTTCCCTTCTGAGTCCACCCTTTACCAGAGAGAATCAAGGCCCAAAGAGTTCTCTTCAGGCATGCCTGCTGTTTCTCTAGGGTAGAGCAACCAGCCGGGGACCAGAGAAAAATATACTTTGAACTATGAATACAACTCCATAGATATACCTTACAAATAACTGTAGTGCTTCTCTGTACTTTTACCATTCAGTGAGAGTGTTTGTGAATTGCAAATAGATTGACCCTAAATGAACAAAATGTACTACTCACCAAATATTGTTCAGCCAGCTGTAGTTTTTAGCGTGTACTACTTCTAATTATACTTTGCTGTATTGTGCAATGGGACTATCTTACAAGCCACAGGAAAACAAGGGATGGCCACACTCCAGAAGTTTTTATATTTGACACAGTGAGCCAAAGTCTGCATGGACGTGCAGAAGATGGAAATCAATGCAATTCTACCACATTTTCTACTTTTAAAATGGATATTTACTTAACTGTCAACATTTGTAGCCCATAGGGATAGCTTGCCTTTACTATATTCACTGCCTTGCCATTATTATATTCAGTAAGAATGCAAGGAACCTACAGGCTTATATCCTGCAAGACACTGGCTTCAGCAGTTAGCATGAGGCTTGAGGGATATGAACTTTGGCATAGATAAATGGCCCAAAGGTAACCCCTAAGTTTTGGGGAACTGGAAGAGTGTAAAGGGGAATTTTGTCCATAATGACATCAGCCAGCCATAGAAGCATGAGCTAACACCAGCTTTTGGAAAGTTATGGAAGGAACATCCAACCACAAGAGCGTGATAGCAACAAATTAAAATATATGATAATGAGTTGAAATCATTAATATGCTAACCTATAGGAGGACACCTCAACACCAGTAGATTGAGAAAGTACGAATAAGGAAGAGGGGAAATACCTCTACTGAATATACATTAGACATACTGGCATCAGCGTAATGTATTATAAAAGTTATATCCCAACCTGTGGGCAGTAGGGGAGAGATATGTAAGAATCATGGCCACTGGTGAAGATGAGGAAGGTGATGGTGATAAGGAAGATAACTGCTAACATTTCAGGTTGTTCTGCAAGGGATAGTGCAAGTATGGAAGTTCAGGTGTACTTTCTGTGTTATCTCAATCTACCTTCTTGAGTTACAGTGTGTGTGTGTGTGTGTGTGTGTGTGTGTGTGTGTGTGTGTGTGTGTGTGTGTGTGTGTGTGTGTGTGTGTGTGTGTGTGTGTGTGTGTGTGCGCGCGCGCGCTGAAGGTATTAATACATTATTTGTAAACACAGAAGAGTTCTTATAGCATGAGTGTTACCATTGTGCCCAGCGAGGTTCCCAGTTATAGTAATTTTAATAATACTGGTCCTGATCTTGGGACAAGACCCTGTTAACTCTCTAAGTGATAACTAGGAATGCTTAAGTAATCAATATAATTAATACATAATCTATAGGTCAATCTACACATTTAAGTTTAATTATTCACTAATACTAACTTACAATGTAAAAAACAGTGTGGCAATGTGATAGCAACAGAGATTATCACCCACTGTCATTCAATGCTATGGCATTTGTATAGTAGCTTCCCTTCTGAAGTTAATATCCCAACAGTGGAAAGACACAGAAGTATTAAATGTAAAACAGTATTTATACTATCCCTAACCTCATTAGAAAATGCGTAAGATTTCAATCATCTACCCATTTGGCCCACGATCCTGTATACCTTTACATGCAAGCTTAACTTTATGCATGTGATATAAGCAGTCCCAATGGGGACTATTGTCATCTAATGCAAATTGATGTTGTCCCATTGATTTCGACCAGTTGAAAATTTGCCCCAGTGAGTTTAAAAGCTACCCTAACACAGGGAGACTCTAGCTGTAACAGTATCATATAGCAGCAAAGATACAAAGAAAGTCAGTTATAAAGAAGAATGTAAATTCATACCAAACTTTTTAGCACAGCTTGGGTGAGAAGACCATCCTTCTGGAAGACATTGCACTGTTTCATCAGCATTACCTCCTGGAGTTTGATAGCCGGAAGCACATCTGTACAACAATTGTTCCCATATTTTATAGGACACTTTTATATCAGAGAAGATGCCATTTTCCAAGAGAGGTTTGCTACATTTTTCTACATGAAAAGAAGTAGGTTGATTAGAAGGAGACAACTGACAGAGTATTATGCTTCTCTATAACTTTAGTATATATTTACATGGGGATTTGTCTGCTTCCTATATTTGCCTACAGTGAGCAGATAATGAGCCCAATGATTTTTCTGTCTGCTTACCCTCCTGACATAGTAACAAAAAACCCCAATATAAAATAGGTATTTTACATGTTGAAATTAGAAAGATAATAAAGTCACCTAGTTTAGTGAATCTGGACAGTGGTAGGGTTCACACAATCTCCTTCCTTGCCAGTCTTGACTATTTTCTTTATTGCTACTGAAGCTGCAGTGCACACAATCAGTCCTGAAGTGATGGAGGCAGTCCTGAGAGTTGGAGAAATTGCCCAACTTTGAAGCTATAAGACCCTCTCCCAGTGAGTAAAATAGGAGCACTTGCAAAGACATAGTGAGAGTTCTCTCCTAGTAGCAATTAAAGGTCACCAGGAAGGGAACTGATGACCATCAGCAGATCATAAACAGATGAGAGCACAAGGAGAGCAAGAGAGAGTTCAGTGTTTTGGTGATTTCACTGTCTACTGGCCAGATGTGCCCTCTATTTTTTAAAAATTTCCTTTAAGAGGCACAGATGTTCTCCCCACTCCTCTATAACCTCAGAACTTGATATTACTGTTTGTAACTCTGGAACCTGACATTATTTCAGTCAGCTGTTTTGTATGTCCAGCCACTGCTAGCTGAAAACCAAATACCACATAGCTAGAAATAATCTTAGGGCTTTGAGAGGCAAGGCCAAACAGCTGTATGTTTGCAGTTTCTGCTAATGAGAATGGGAAGATGGGACAGAGAGTTAA
This sequence comes from Gopherus evgoodei, assembly GCF_007399415.2. Taxonomy (NCBI): domain Eukaryota; kingdom Metazoa; phylum Chordata; order Testudines; family Testudinidae; genus Gopherus; species Gopherus evgoodei. Next base: position 67,487,043 of record NC_044329.1, read on the forward strand.
TGTACCATGAGAATGGAAGGAATGTTTGGACAGTCAGCCTTGGTTTTAAGCGCACCTACATATATATTTTATTGTTATGACTAGAGATACACAGAATGCTTTGTTAAAAGATAAATGAGTAGGTTGCTTAGATTAGGAGAATTGGTGACCCATTGGGGTTACTGTGGTGACCCACTAGAAGTCGCTATGAGTTATGTGCTTTGTTTAATTTAGCTATAAAAGATTAGGCAAAAGGATACACTTTGGAGCAATCCAAGGAAGCTTTTCTTTGGGCAAGAAACTGGCACCCAAACTCCCTAGTTGCTGGATGGAAGGACAGTGCATGGAATTCTGGTTGTTGATTACTCAAAATCATCTCAGACTTTGAGTAAATATAAATGTTTGGGATGCTCTGAACCTACTGCTTCAATACTTTTGTGTGTGTGCGTGAAACCTAATAAAAAGGTAGTTTTAGGTTAAAGCATTCTTGTTTGTACCAATCATTTATCAGACAGAGGAGCTGTTCCCCCCCCATTGATTTATTCTTGACACCCACTGCTTTGGGTTCTGAAAACCTGGGTAATACCATAAATATTCTCTGGGATGCTATTACTGTCTGAGGAAGCAGCCAACCAGTCACCTGCAGGCAAATCCTACTGATGCCAAAGTGCAGCTTTCACTTTGTTTAACCCCTGCTGATGAGCCAGAAAATTTCTATATTAAGGGAAGGGCTTCCACCTGTAAGAGGCAAAATTACTGAAGATGCGGGGAGGCAAAGTGAACTAAAATTTGATTGAAATTGGTCATTTGCTTATTATGGAGGATGGAAGGGGAATCCAGTACCACTTGAATAAAAACAATAATGAAAACACAAAGGCTGAAAATAAATAGGGATGTTCTGAACATAAGAACAGCCATACTGGGTCAGAATAAAGATCCTTCTAGGCCAGTATTCCATCTTCCAACAATGGTCAATGCCAGCTGCTTCAGAAGGTTAATCAGAACAGGTAATCATCAAGTCATCTATCCACATTGCCCATTCCCAGTTTCTGGCAAACAGAGGCTAGAGACACCATCCCTGCCCATCCTAGCTAAGAGCCCCTGATGGACCTAACCCCCACAAATTTATCTGATTTCACAAAAAGGCAATATTCCTGGTTTTGGTACTAATTTTCAGAGAGAAAGAGGTAAAGTGTCAATATCCAGTTCCGCTTCCTAATATTCCCCTAAGTTATGGTTTCATTACTACACCCTCTTGGTGAAATCCATTACAATGTCCACAGGAAACAAAAAAGGCCAATGAAAGTAAGTGACTTACTATAACACTTTGGTGCTGGTAACCATCCTGTTGCTGTGCATGTTATCCTTGCATCTTGACTCCCAGACTCAGTTGTATAGCCAGCCGTGCAGGTATAGGAAAGCTTTTTCTCTTTACTCATTGGAAAATAATAACTTTTAAAACTATAATAATACTGGGCTATCTTCCCATTTTCTATGAGTGGCAAATCACAAGGCTTATCTACAAAAGATTTAATTATGTTTTATTCATTACAAATTTCTCCCATGCATAACAGTGCTTTCTGGATTATTTTAAAATTAATTGGCTTGGCTGAATTCTGTATAGATACACACAAGGTCCAATTCTGCAACCATTTACCCTTTCAGCTTATACTTGACTTGCTTAGTTGTTAGTGAGTAATTATACTGAAAATCAAAGACATTTCTTTTCACTTTGTCCTATACTACAATAAATGGGCCGATTTAGTGAAACTAAAAGGTAATATATTTAGCAAGGGGGAGTCAAACTTATGGCCTAAGGCAGGCCTGCACAACTCATAAAGTGGCGAGGGCCACATTACTCCAAAGAAAACAGCTGAGGGCCAAAACCCCCCAGCCCCGCGAAAACACCCCCTCCAGAAACCCCCAAGCCCATGGAAACACCCCGCCCCAGCATCGCCCAGCCCTGCAGAAACAAACCCTCCTTCCCCAGCACCACCCCACCAAAACAGCTGTGGGCCAAAAAGGAAGGTTGGGGGTGGGGATGTGATACTTGATTTTAAATCAATCAGGGGCTCCCAGCTGAAGAGGTGGCTGGGAAATGTCAGGGGCAAATTAAAGGGCCTGGGGCTCCTGCGGCTGGCGGAAACCAGAGCTTTGTGAGACTGGGGCAGGGATTTAAAGGGCCCAGAGCTCCTGCCACTGAGAAGAGTCCCAGCCCATCTGCTAGAGCCCCTACCGGGATTCAAAGGGCTCTGGGCTGCCTGCAGCCGCTGGGGAGCCCTGAGCCCTTTAAATTTCAGCCGCGGCTGGGAATCTCTGCAGGCAGCCCAGAGCCCTTTGATTCCTGGCCGTGGCTGGAATTTAAAGGGCTCTGGGCTCCCCGCGGCTGCAGGCAGCTCAGAGCCCTTTGATTGCTGGCAGCGGCTGAAATGTAAAGGGCTCTGGGCTCCCCGCCGCAGCGGGCAGCCAAAAGCCTTTTGAATCCCGACCATGGCTGGGATTTAAAGGGCTCTGGGCTCCCCGCCGCTGTGGGCAGCCCAGAGCCCTTTGATTCCCTGTTGTGGGCAGCACAGTGAGCCTCCGTGGGCCACATGTTGTGCAGGCCTGGCATAAGGGATGGATTCAGCCAACTTGATCTATTTATGTTGCATGCTAGACACGTTCAGATGGTCTAGAACCTCAGTTTCCATCTAAAAAGAATTTCTAGACCTCATGGTTGCAATAAATCTAACATTTCAGTGTCAACATAACAAATTTTATTGCTGATAATTATAGCAGATGAAATGGGGAAGATGTGTCAAGGAAGCCCACAGCAATATGAGAATTGAAAGTTTCTGCAAAGAAATAAATGCACAGGGAAGAATGAAAGAGCAGAAAAAAAGAGGGGGAAAAGAAGTGACAAAAGAAGGACAAAACAGCAGCGGCTGTAAAAGGGAGCATGTTTTCCCACTGAGCAGAGTTGAATGTGACATGATGATGATAATAAAAAAAATATTTAAGTATTTAGATACTAATGTTTAGGTCAGATACTCTCCAGGCACTGGTTGTAAACCTACCGCAGTGGTCTCAAACTCAATTTACCTTAGGGCCAATGCCAGTCCTCAAATCCTCCCAGCTGGCCAATATTATTTGTCATGCCACCCAGAACCCGGCCTCCAAAACTCCACCCCCCAAATCTCCAACCCCCACCTGCCTAAGACTCTGGGGGGATGTTTGGGTGAGGGAGGTGGTCTGGGGTACAGGATTGGGGTGCAGGCTCTGGGAGGGAGTTTGAATGCTTGGTGCAGGTTATGGGATGGGGCAGGGAGTAGAGGTACAGGAGAAGGGGGTGGGGTTTCAGGCTCTGGGAGGGAGGCTGGGGGCAGGAGGGGATATGTTGGGGGAAAGGATAGGGGTACAGACTCTGGGAGAGGATTGGGGATGCAGCACTTATCTGGGGCTCCAAGGCAGGGCGGGCCTTTGTACGCTGCTGCCCCCAGGAACTGCCCCCACAGCTTCCCATTGGCCACAGGGGCAATTGGGGTAGGGGCAGTGTGCAGAGGCACAGCCCTGCCCTGCCCTGGGGCCACAAGGAGGGGCTGGCAGACACATGGAGAGAGCAGGCAGAAACTGCTCAGCTCCGCTGCACTGCCAGTGGTTGGCAGGGCCCCGGGACAGTGTAGGTCGCCATAGGGACATGCGTGGGGGGAGCGGGAGAGGAGCACCCAGGGCAGCAGGCGGAGCCAAAGGATAGACCCAGCCCCAAAATTGCTGGAGCCCCGTGGGCCACACTGGGGAGGTTCTCAGGCCTCAGATGGTCCAGGGGATGGAAGTTTGAGACTCCTAACCTAAGTGCTTGTCTACACTGGCAAGTTTTTTTCAATGAAATTTATGTCAACAAGGAAAAAAAAAATCGACAAAAGCACAGTCGCCAAAGTGTGTGTACATTTTCTCCCTCTGTCAACAGATCATGTCCACATTCCGGGGAACCTTTGTCAACAGTGAGAGCAATGGACTGTGGGTACGTATCCCACAGTGCCTGGTGACACCATCCGTTGGTAAGTGTTGTGAGAACGCAGAAACGGAGAGTGGCAAGTCCTGGGATGTGCAAAATGTACCATCATGCACCTCTTTGTGTCCCACTCCTCCAAAGGTATCTGGCTTTCTTTCATGTCATTTTTTCAATTGTCATTCTTCTGTAGTGCGCGCCAGTATCTGCAGTGCGAGAGGATGGATCCTGCACTTCTCTTCTATGCAATGTTAGCTGTCGTGAGGACATCATGCATGGCAGCACAGTTACTAGCAGTTACTAGCAAAGTTAGCAGAGGATGAATTGCAGGCACCCGAGTGTGATATAGATGGCAGCAACTTATCAGTGCTTTGTGCATTCACAGAGAAGCTGCATATGGTAGAGCATCACTTTTGGGCTAGGAAAACAAGCACTGATTGGTGGGATCGCATTGTCATCATGCAGGTGTGGGTTGATGACCAGTGGGTACAGAAAAGACAGTTACCTTTTCAATAACTGGTGTTCTTCGAGATGTGTTGCTCATGTCTATTCCACAATAGGTGTGAGTGCTCGCAATGTGCACTGATGCCAGAAGTTTTTCCTCTAGCAGTATCCATAAAGAAGCGCCCCCAGCGACCCCTGGAGTGGTGCCTCCATGATGCAGTATAAGGGGCGCTGCGCGTTTCCCCCACCCTCAGTTCCTTCTTGCCAGACAACACCAATAGAGGGGAAGGAGGGCGGGATGTGGAATAGACATGAGCAACACATCTCAAGAACACCAGTTATGGAAAAGGTAACTGTCTTTTCTTCTTCGAGTGATTGCTCATGTGTACTCCAGAATAGGTGATTCCAAGCTATATTTGCTGGAAGTGGGTAGGAGTTCACAAATTCTCAAGATGGAGCACAGCCCTGCCGAACCCGGCATCCTCCCTGGTTTGGGAGATGATCGTATAACATGAGGTGAAAATGTGAACTGAAGACCACGTAGCAGCCCTACAAATGTCCTCGATGGGGACATGGGCCACCCCTTGGAGCAGAATCAGGGACAGGGACGGTTCTGCCGAGTCACTTACAGGTCCACCTGGGGACCTCTCCACACTCAGAAAACTCTGTGCACCACCTCTCGATGGAGAGACAACTCATGCTGAGAGGAGAATTCCCTGCTCAAGTGATCTGCCTGAGTTCCGGGCACTTGGTAGGTGGTAGGCATGTAGGCAGATGTCGTGGGCTAAACAAAAGTCCCATAGCATGAGGGCTTCGTGGCAGAGGATTGGGCCCCGCCTTGCCTGTTGATGTAAAACATTGAGGCAGTGTCACCCGTGAGAACCCTGACCACCCGGCCCTCCAGGTGCGAATGGAAGGCCATGCATGCCTGCTGTACCAGCCTGAGCTCCTTGATATTTATGTGAAGAGTCACGTCCTGAGTGGACCACAGACCCCAGGTTTGGATGTTCCCCATGTGGGCCCCCCATCACAGGTCCGACGCATCAGACACCAGTTCCAGTGATAGGGCCCTGCCCCTCAACAAGACTCCATGGAGCATGTTTCTCAGGGAGGACCACCACTGAAGGAAGATGAGCACTGGCTCGGCACTGTGAGGACTTTGTCCATCCTGTCCCTGGCCTGGGAGAACTCTGAGGCCAACCAGAGCTGGAGGGGCCTAATCTTGAATCTGGCATGACGGACTACATGCCCGCCAACATGTGACCCAAGACCTGGAGGCACGTTCTGGCTGTTGTCACCGGAAACTTTGTGACCGTGTCGATTAGCCCCTTCAGGATCTTGAACATGTCCGGTGGGAGGGAGTCTCCGGCCAATGAGGCATCCAGGACTGCCCCGATAAACTCTATGCATTGTATTGGGACTAATGTAGACTTGGTGGTGTTTACCAACAGGCCGTATGATCCTGCACCTGGAAGCTGCCCTTGAACAACCAGTTGTCTGAGTAGGGGAAGATCTGGACCACCCAGCACCTGAGGTGAGTCGCTACCATCGACATACATTTCGTGAATATACTGGGCGTAGTGGACAGGCCAAAGGGGAGGACCATAAATTGGTAGTGTTCCTGCCCCACCGTGAAACAGAGGAAGCATCTGTGCCCCTCGAATATATGAATGTGGAAGTACGTGTCTTGCAGATCGAGGGCGGCATATCAGTCCCTGGAATCCAGGAAGGAAATGATGTAGGCCAGAGAGACCATACAGAACTTGAGCTTTACCATATACTGGTTCAGGCGTCGCAGGTCCAGATTGGGCCTGAGCCTTCCTTTAGCCTTCGGGATAAGGAAATAGTGGGAGCTGTACCCCTTGTGTATGAACTCCCCCAGCACTTCCACCACTCCTAGGCCCAGAAGCAGCCCCACTTCCTGCTCAAGTAGAGCCTCATGAGAGGGGTCCCCCAGGAGGGATAGGGGTGAAGGGTGGTTGGGCAGGGTGGAAGTAATCTGTAGGGTGTAGCCCCAGAAGATGGTGTTAAGGACCCATTGGTCCGAGGTCAGCCGCGACCACTCCAGGAAGAAAGCATACAACCGATTGGAGAAGAGAAGCTTTATTGGAGCGGAACCCTGACGAGAACTGACAGGGTGACCCAGGGTGCCCTGTCAAAACCATCTTTTCCTTGCCTGCTTGCCCTTGGAGGACTTAGGCTGGGGGACAGGCCGAGACTGCCTCTGAAGGCATTTCTTATAGTCCTGCAACTTTTTATAAGTGGGATCATATTTAGAATGGATAGTCTGGGCAGGAGCCTGCTGCAGCTTAAACTTAGGTTTAGCTGGAGCCGGAACGTAGATGCCTAGAGTCTGAAGCGTCATGTGGGAGTCTTTCAGGCCATGCAGTTTTATATCCATTTTTTCCACAAACAGAGTTTTGCCATCAAATGGGAGGTCCTGCAAAGAGGTCTGTGACTCACTGGACAGCCCAGAAAGCAGAAGCCACGACACCCTTCTCATGGACACTGCAGAGGCCATGGGCCACGTGGCCATGTCCGCCGCATCCGACACTACCTGCAGGGTTGCCCTGGCAGCTGCTGTATCCTCCTCCACTGGCGCTTTGAACTCCTTCCTGTCATGCTCCTAGAGGGAGTCCTTGAACTTGGGTAAAGAGACCCACAGGATGAACTCCTACTGGCCCCGGAGAGCCTGATGATTCACCACCCATAACTGGAAGCTCAAAAACAAATAATTTCTCTTCCAAATGAGTCCAGCCTCCTTGAATCTTTATTTTTGGGAATAGGGGCAGGTTGGCCCTGCTGCTCCGTGTGGTTGACCGACTCGACTACCAGGGAGTTAGGGACAAGGTGGGTGTATAGATATTCATGTCTCTTGACAGGCACAAAACACTCACATTCCGCTATCTTAGAGATGGGGCCAGTGAGGCCGGAGTTTGCTGCACGGCATTTGAAATTTTCGCCACCCAGTCGTGGAGAGGCAAGGCCACCCTGCCTGGTGCCGAGGGGGACAGTACGTTAAACAGGGAGTCCAAGGGCTCCTCCACCTTGAGATTGAGGCTTGATGCCACCCTTTTTAATAGTTCTTGGGCCATAGAGTCCTCCTGCGGGACAGAGGGAGGAGGAAAGGGCGAGGAGGCTGGTGCTGTACTTTGTATGTGCACTGGCGTCAGAGGATCCACCACTTGGTCGACCTCTGGGCACAGTGCTGAGGTTGTATGTCCCACTGACTCCTTCCTCAGAGGTCAGAAAAAGGGAGGCCAACGACCCTTCTGAGGCTTTGGTCACCAAGCAAACCGCCACTGGGGGCTGCGTCAGGGGCCACAGTGCCCACTTGTACCATTGCACCAGCCACGGGACCCTGTGCCACTGCACCTGCAGTGGCACCGGGGGAGCGGGCTGCTCAGCCTGGCTCACCTGACCCATCGATAGATGGCTACGAAGGGAGGCTGGGCTGACATACGACCTGCCACTGTCCCTGGACTGGGAGAAGTGGTAGTGCCGGGAGCAGTGCTGACCCCAAGACTGCAACCTCGACATGGAGGACCGGTACCATTGGTAACAATTGCTTGAAGATCGGCTGTGACAGGCGGATCCGCGACGGCGACTGGCCGGTGATTAACACCCGGGGCTGCAGAAGCGGTGATGTGGTAGGGTCCTGGAGCAGGACGACGAACGGGAACAGCGTTGACGTTCCTGTCGTGACGGGCTACAATAGCCCCTCCAAGATAAGGGGCTTTGGCATTGTCTACTTCGGTCCTGTCAGTGTTTGCTCCTCGAGGCGGAGCGGTGCCTGGAGTCTTGGTCAGACGGAACCCAGCCAGAGAACCTGGTGGGAGTCGACGGCTCCCAAATGGACTACACATGGAAGGGTCGCTGAGTGACGAATGGCGTCGGGAGCATTCTCTCGACCGATATCGAGTCAGGGGTGACTGCGGAGATCCCAGTGGCGACTTGCCTCTGGAGCGTGGGGCCAACATTGGCGGTGCTCCTTGTACTGGCATGACATTGACGTCCTGGGCCGCCTGCAGGGCCTCCGGCATTGAGGGCATCCAGACATCCAGGGAAGCCTGCTAAGACTGGGCCAGGCTACTCTACTTGACCTAAGTTGAAGGCCTAGAGCCCAGTGGGGATCAAGGACTGCTCAACATGGGTCTAGTCTCTGCCTCAGATTTACTCTGGTGCCGCAGCAGAAAAGTCCTCTTCTTAGCCTTCTTGGTGTGCCCTGTGGACATGGAGCAGTGCGGGTGGGGTTGCCACGCACCAACATCGCGGTACCTGGTGCCGACCTGAAGCAGCACCCCAGAGTCAGGGTCAACGCTGACTCCATGAGGATAGCACAGAGCCTAATGTCTCTCTCTCGCTTGGTCTGAGGCTTAAACGACTTGCAAATCTTACAGCGATCACTGAGATGAGTTTCACCAAACAGCGTAGACAGTCCACATGCAGATCACTCACTGACATCGGACACCTACAAGTGTCACATGACTTAAAATCCGGGGAATGGGGCACGCCCTGGCCCAGGCGCACTAGCTAAATTAAACTAAAACTAATAGAGTACTAACTACAGGTCACATACACTGAATGAACAAGAGACTGGGGACAAGCTACAGCAAAGCTAGAGCAGAGCAGTTCCGAAGCACCTTCACTAGCAGCAAGAAGGAACTGAGGGCGGCACTCCTTACATCACAGCATGGAGGCACCATTCCAGGGGTCGCTACGGGTGTTCCCTTACAGGTACTGCTAGGGGAAAAACTTCTGACACCAGTGTACGTGGCGAGCATGCACCTATTGTGGAATACACATGAGCAATCACTCAAAGAACTTTAGGATGCGTAAAGCAACCTTCATGGAGCTATGTGCTGAGCTGGCCCCTGAGCTGCAGCGCAAGGACACCAGATTGAGAGCTGCCCTTCCCATAGAGGAGTGTGTTGCAATCGCTGTGTGGAAGCTGGTGAATGCAGACTGCTACCAGTCAGTTGCAAATCAATTTAGAGTAGGAAAGTCCACTGTTGGGGCTGTATTAAGTGACATTTAAAAGTCCCAGGGCTTGCAAGGGGTAGGGGTGGGTTGGCTGCAGGACAGCAGAGTTCAAACTGCTGACCAGAGCGGAGCAGGAGAATTGTGGGATACTTTCTGGTGGTGGATAAAAATCAGAAAGAAAAAAAACCGTGGTGTCTTCACTGGCTGTTTGTCGACAATAAAGGGAGGGGAAAAGACAAAAGTCTCTTACGGGGCGGACGTTTTTTGTCACCAAAACTAGGGTTTTTCCCCTCAAAAAAGTTACCTTGCAGTGTGTACACTATCACTGTTTTGTTGACAAAAGCCAGTTTTTGGCAACAAAACTTGGAAGTGTAAACATGCCATAACTGTGACATCAGTGGGAAAATTGCTGGGGACTGGAGAACTGAATTCTAAATTAAATTATATTCCAGCCCATGGGCTATCACTTAACACGGAATGTGGCCATCTGCCCAAAGCAAGTTTGGCACCCCTGCATTTCTTTTTGTTAGAACAAAGGAAAATAACTACTACTTACTCGTAAACTATTATTGACATCATCAGGCTTGATTAATGACTTATTGAATTAACATATTGCTCTACTAAACAAACTTGAAATTCCTGCATTCCTAATTCCTTTAGACAGGCCTAACAAGAGAAGATAAAAGGGGCATCTTAATTCAAGGAGGTCCTATCTAGAGAGCAGAGAGCAGTCTGTAAATTGGTCTGCACTCTGGAAGCTACGTGGCAGGAATTTATAAACTGACAGGATGTAATTTGCTTACAGTGGAAAAACTAAAAAAAATAGACAAGAGTAGATTGGTCCAGTTAGAAGTGACTGAGCCTGCAGAAAAAAATAAAAGATAAGGGAGGTAGATACCAGTGACTGGTCATATTATCTATTAATGGAAATAGTTTAAAATTTTGACTTCTAAAAAATAAGGGTGAAGAGAGCAGTATCCCATGCTGGAGAAACCAGGAACATGAGGTGCAGAGCATCATCTTAGGTTATTAGCAATAGGCTAGCATTTGATTCCCTAGTTCTCTTTTACTTTTATAAGTCTGTGTACCATTGCAATTTATATGATTTGTCTACACATAAAAATCGAACTAAAGTCTGTTTCTGTAACTGCTGCAGAATGAACTCAAAGGAAGTGGTTCCAGAAATAATAAAATAGGATGTTCATGTTAGTGTCTGAACCTTTTCCCGGAGGTGCTATAGCTGTGTCAATTTCAAGGTTCAACATAGCAACAGCTCACTCTTCATAGCAAGTGTTCAATCAAAAATATTATAAATATAAACCCCACTAGCAAAAATATATCCCCATTAAGAATAAAACCATTTATCAAATTAAAGCAACTGCATAAAGCACTTTCCTAAGAGCAATATGTAATCTATATTCTAGATTATCATATTCTTTTCTAAATAAATGAATGCCTCAGTACTTTTACCTTCTGCCGAGGTTTCTCCTGAATCAACCAAAATTATGAGAAAAATCCAGCTTTTAAATACTGTATTCATTGTCTAACAATAGTTTTCACTATTCTGTGAACACTACTGGCAAACTCAGTATTTCTTTTGAAAACTCAGTTAATTATTTGCAAAAAGGTATTTGGACTATGTTTTGTAACACACAAAAAGGGTATTTCAAAGCACTCACTGATTTTTATTCCTTAAACGGAATGACTAGACCTGAGTAGCTCTATTTCAATTAAGAAGCTCAATAATAGTGAGACATAATGAGAAAAATGCTGAAAATGGTAGTTGCTTTCACTATAAAATAATGAACTTTGGCAAATGGTAAAATAAATTAATTGGAAACCAATAGCCATAAATTCTGGGAATTTTCAGGCCCCATGGTTTAAAGGCCATTTTGCTGTTATCAATGTATTTACTTTGGTTGATAGCTTGTCTAGTTTTCTCTTCTATTTCCATTCCTAACTGGCTACATTCTACTAGTTTGTTTGCACTGAAAGCTGGTAGGTCTAAAGAGAAAAAACGGTCATTGCCTTTGTGTGCTAGACAAACAAAACTTTGCTGCATGATCAGACTGTTTTATGAATGCTCCGGCTTTAATGGACAGGATAATCCCATCTTTTGGTTTAACAGGTTCCAGTTGAAGGCACATTCATATTCTGACCTACATGCACGTTCTCTTAGAAATTCTAAGCAAAGACACAACTGGTAAACTAAGCTAAAGACATAGTTTCTGAAATACTAGAATAATTGCTGCCAGTTGATTCAATAATATGCTGCAAGTATTTTAACAAGGGCTTCCATAAAATTTTCCTTCTCAGCCTGCAGAACTTCATGAACCAGGGGGTTCAGGTTCCTGTAGAAGAGAAGCAACAAACTGGATGATCTGCTTAGTTTCCCCATTTAAATAAAGTTATTCTTCTGTAACCAAACAAGGAGACACCACAACAGTTACACATTTTATTAAAAGCCCTTTGCTAGAAATGTTTATACTTTTCACAGAAAAAATGCAGAGGACCATATATGGATACTAAAGGAGGTAGCCCATCTATGTTGAGCCCTTACCTGGCAGCTGGTGCAATTGGAGTTTCCAGTGTTCTTCAGAAATAATTCTGAGCCCCAGGAGACATTCTCTGGCAAAGATCATTTAGCAGTACCCAAGAGACAGCAATTCCCTTATAGACAAGAAAAATCATCCCAAATCTTCCTTTCAAATAAATTATAAAATTTTAAACAAGGAGCTCCCAAAAGTCCCTTCCTGCATATTTTACTATATTACATGACTGCCTCTAAGTAAGATTAAGAGCAATTAAAACTAAAAATCAAGAAATCCTGTCTCCACTTATGTGCTGGAGGTATGGTGGTGTTGGTAGGATTGCTTTTGTCATTAAGTTCATAGTAGTATGTATTAGTTTCACAAGACAGTTCATTGGCCACATCACTGAAAATAAAAATTGAAAATTATTACACACAACCACATCACATTACTCTATAGTTATAGTGCAGTAACACCTGAAGGCCTCAGCCAGGTTGGACCTCACTGTGCTAGGCACCATTTAAACATATAAGTAATAGTCCTTTCACCAAAGAAAGGTAATATGAAATGTTAATTCAATATTGAAAAGACGGTTACTCACCTTTGTAACTGTTGTTCTTCGAGATGTGTTGCTCATATCCATTCCAGTTAGGTGTACGCGCCGCGCGTGCACATTCGTCGGAAAACTTTTACCCTAGCAACTCAGTGGGCCGGCAGGTCGCCCCCTAGAGTGGCGCCACCATGGCGCTCCATATATACTCCTGCCGGCCCACCCGCTCCTCAGTTCCTTCTTGCCGGCCACTCCGACAGTGGGGAAGGAGGGCGGGTGCGGAATGGATATGAGCAACACATCTCGAAGAACAACAGTTACAAAGGTGAGTAACCGTCTTTTCTTCTTCGAGTGATTGCTCATATCCATTCCAGTTAGGTGAATCCCAAGCCTTATAAAGGCGGTGGGGTCGGAGTGAAATGTGGCAGAATAAAACTGCTGAGCCAGAGGCTACAGCCTCTCTTGACTGCTGAACCAGGGCATACTGCTAAGCAAGGTATGGACCGAGGACCAATGGAGCTTCGCGACAGATCTCGTGGGTAGAAACACGAGCCAGCCAGGCGGCAGATGAAGCCTGAGCCCTGGTAGAATGCACAGTGATGTGGCTTAGGGAAATATGAGCCAAATCATAACAAGTGGGGATGTCCGCCATCACCCAAGATGAGATCCTCTGAGAGGAAAACAAGTAAGCCCTCCCTTTGGCCCGCTACCGGGGCAGAGCTGGGGCACCTTAGGAAATGATTCTGTCAATATAATGCGAGCACTCCACAGATGCCCAAGGAGTGCAACGGTTATGCCCATTGCGTTGAGCTGTGGGCAACATAAAAGGCCAAAACACCTTAGGGAGGAAAGCCGGGTGCGGTCATAACTGCACCTTGTCTTTGGGGAACCTTCGTAAGAGCTCTGATCTCAGAGACCCGTCTGGCCAAGACTAGGTTGAGACCCCAGGGCGGGGCTGGGCGGCGCACCCGAGGGTGCAAGCGCTCCAAGCCCTTGAGGGACCTCGAACCCATAGTGGGACACTGAACGTCCATCTTAGCCTGCTGGAAGGTAGGGATGGCTGCTGAGAGTATCCTCAGCGATGATACCGCCAGATCCTGCCGCTGAAGGCCAGAGGCAGGCCAAATAGAGGGGATCGAGACCTCAGCAGGAGCAAGATCGAGCGTACTGCAGCTGTAAAGGAAACGCTTCCACCTGGCTCGGTACGTTGACCAGGTTGAAGGCTGCCTGTCACCCCGACTCAGGTACGTGAGGCGAAGAGGCTGCAGGTCCAAGGGACGAAGCCTGTCATTGCCCTGAGTGATGAGGTCTGGGCTGACAGGCCGAGCAACGTGGTATGTCAGTGCTGCCTGGACCACTCTGGAGTGATCATGATGATGATGCACGCTCCGCCCCTGCGGAATTTGAGCAGGACATAACGAACCAGTGGGAACAGCGGGAAGGCATAATGCAGTTGGCCGTTCCACGGCATCAGGAATGCGACCAAGATTGATTCCGAGGAGAGACCTTGGAAGGAGCAGAACATCTGGCATTCCCTGCACTCGCGGTGAGCGAACAGGTCTGTGCGAGGAACCATTTCCACTTCCGGAAAGCGGGACGCCTCACATGGGGCAGAGTGATGACTCGTAAGACAGGAAAGACCTGCTGAGTCAAAGAGATAAGACGTTCCGAACGCCTGGGAGAAAGGACGTCGCCAGCTCCATCGAGTGGGCCATGCAAAAGACCCGGAAATGGATGGCCTCCTGACAAAAAAAGGGGGGGAGGACTATGTCCCCCCTGAATGCTTATGAAGCACCTGGCCATTGTGTTGGCTGTAAACACCGAGATACAACGGCCTCGCAGCTGCCGATGGAACCCCTGGCATGCCAGGCGGACTACTCTCATTCTTAGGGCATTAATGAGGAATGCCAGCTCCCTAGAAGACCGAAGGCCTTAAGCCCGGAGGTGACCATGAGCACTCGAGCAGAGAGATGATGCGTCCGCCGTCAGGGGCAGTGAGGGCTGGGGCGGATGAAACCGCATCCTGTCCACACCAAGGAGGGAGTTAGCCACCACTCTAGGGAGCCTAAGGCGTTCGAGGGAACGGTGACTACCATGACCATTGGCTCCCTGTCCAAGCGGTACGCCGAGGTGGGCCGGACTTGGAGAGGACGGAGGCGGAGCTTGGCGCGTTTGGTTACAAACTTGCGGGCAACCATGGACCCAGGAGACTGAGACAAGAACGAGCTGAGGTCGTTGGGAAAGCCTTCAGACCTCAGATGATTGATGCCATCGCCTAAAACCGCAGTTGCGATAAGCAGGCTCCGGCTAGGTAGGAGACCAAGATAGCCCCTAGGAAGCCCAACCTCTGCGTGGGAACCAGAGCGGATTGCTCTATTAGTAATCATCAGGCCTTGATCTGTGAATAAGACCATGACGATGCCCACGGGCTGAGTGGTTTGTGTGTCAGAGTCTCCTCGGATAAGCGAATCGTCCCAATACGGAAAAACGCATATCCGACATAGCTACGGTAGGCGGCGACTATGGCCGTAAACCGGGAGTATTCACCGCTGGCTATAAAGCGGAGGCATCTCCCATGCGGAGGGAAGATGGCATTGCAAAAGTACGCGTCCTTCCTATCCAGGGCGGCATAGTAGCCCCCCGGAGGCAAGGATGGAATAATGGTTCCCAGGGATACCATGCAGAACTTCAACCTTATCCCAAACCGGTTGAGTCCCTGCAGGACCAGGAAGGTCTGACCTGTGGTCGAGTGGGGGACTAGGGCATAACGGGAGTAAAACCCCTAGCCCCTTTCGTCCGCTGAAGGGGGACAGGGCTGGAGCAATTTTAAGGTGGTACCTATGCTCCATCGTGCGCAGGACCCAGCGACCTAAAAGTAACTGGGGCCATGCCAGGAGAAAGCGGGATCAGGATCCCGTCCTGCGACTGGTACACCGCCCTCCGGTGAACCTTGGAAGGTCCGTCTTTGGTCCCAGTGGTAATTGCGAGGGACCTCGACTTTGGCTTTTTAGGGGGCCTGACGTTTGTCTGCGACCACCTTGGCCTTGCCGTTTTCCAGAGTTCTGCCTCTGGCTAGGCACAGAGTTTGGCGGCTGGGGCCATAAAGGCCTGCGTTTGGTCGCAGGCGTATACATGCTGCATTAGGACCCTATTGTCCAGCAGGCTTCGCAGTCTGGGGCTGTCTCTGCCGCGAAGATGCCTTTACCAACAAAGGGTAAATTCTTTCCCCCGTCCTCCAAGACGGCAGCGAACTCTAGGTGGGAGGTTCGAGGGAGAAACTCCTCCACCCAGGTGCTATAATTATCGCAGCTAAGCAAGGCTTGTTGCTTTGCTACCCAGAGGTGCCGGGCCCCTGCAGAGTACACCTTGCATTCGCCAAGGCTCTTTCCGCTTCGGGGCTGGCGCCCGCTGGCCATGATATCAGGATCGTGGTCCTGAGCATAAAATCCGCGCATATGGGGTGACACGGATGCGTGCCCGGACGGCCATGGAGGTACTAAAAGAGGGCACGGGCCGAGTCCCTGACTCACTCGGACCTTGCCCAACTCGGCACCGGGGACCGGCATCGGGAGGCGTATTGGTACCTGGAACGAGATCCAGACCCGCAACCAGAACGGTGTCGGGAGGTCGACCAAGATCTCGAGGCTCGGAGAAGAGCTACAGGAGTCAAGGTACCTGCCCCGGTGCCAGATGTCGGAACGGTGCCGAAGCGGGTCGGCGAACGGGATACCGACCGGTGCAGTGAGTGTGACCAGTACCGAGGAAAACAGTACCGGGACTGCCAGTGGTGTCCGGCGTGCCGACAGGACTTGGAGCGTCTGCGGGACCGTGATCATAGACGGTGCCGCTCTGCTGTACTGACAGGGGACAGTCCCTTGAAGAGACTGTATTACCCGTACCGGCGGTGCCCGGGTCAGGCAGCACTGACTCCGTCATGGCCCTGAGAGCCCTCGCTGTTGGTAACATCTCCGGCGCGCAGGGAACAGCAGGCTCAACCACAGTGCGTACTGGGGAGCTGTCAGGCACCGGATTCGACGGCCCTCGTGGGGCCGGGATCCATGGTACCGAGGTCATCAGAGCTTCGGTAGGTGCCGGTGCCGGGAGAACCGAGTTAGATAAGCCGTCTGGCTGGGGTGCCGTCAGCACTGAAGCAGCGGGAGTAATACGCTCAACCACGGCGCGTGCCGGGGAGCCGTCGGGCACCGGATTCTACGGCCCTTGCGGGACCGGGATCGACGGTGCCGAAGCAGGTGTCGGTGCCGGGCGATCCGACTTAGACTAGTCCTCTGGCCGCGGTGCCGTGGGCACGGAAGCAGCCGGAGAAGTAGCTCGACCACGGCGCGTGCCGGGGAGCCGTCAGGCACCGGATACTATGGCCCTTGCGGGACCGGGATCGACGGTGCCGACGTCATCGGTGCCGCAGCAGGTGTCGGTGCCGGGCGATCCGACGTAGACGAGCTCTCTGGCTGCGGTGCCGTTGGCACGGAAGCAGCCGGAGCAATACGCTCAACCACGGCGCGTGCCGGGGAGTCGTCAGGCACCGGATTCTACGGCCCGTGTGGGACCGGGATCGACGGTGCCGACGCCATCGGTGCCGCAGCAGATGTCGGTGCCGGGCGATCCGACGTAGACGAGCCCTCAGGCTGCGGTGCCGTTGGCACGGAAGCAGCCGGAGCAAAACGCTCAACCACGGCGCGTGCCGGGGAGTCGTCAGGCACCGGATTCTACGGCCCGTGTGGGACCGGGATCGACGGTGCCGACGCCATCGGTGCCGCAGCAGGTGTCGGTGCCGGGCGATCCGACGTAGACGAGCCCTCTGGCTGCGGTGCCGCTGGCACGGAAGCAGCAGGAGCAATACGCTCAACCACGGCGCGTGCCGGGGAGCCGTCAGGCACCGGATTCCACGGCCCGTGTGGGACCGGGATCGACGGTGCCGACGCCATCGGTGCCGCAGCAGGCGTCGGTGCCGGGCGATCCGACGTAGACGAGCCCTCTGGCTGCGGTGCCGCTGGCACGGAAGCAGCAGGAGCAATACGCTCAACCACGGCGCGTGCCGGGGAGCCGTCAGGCACCGGATTCTACGGCCCTTATGGGACCGGGATCGACGGTGACGACGTCATCGGTGCCGTAGTAGGTGTCGGCGCCGGGCGATCCGACTAGACGAGCTCTCTGGCTGCGGTGCCGCTGGCACGGAAGCAGCAGGAGCAATACGCTCAACCACGGCGCGTGCCGGGGAGCCGTCAGGCACCGGATTCTACGGCCCTCGTGGGACCGGGATCGACGGTGCCGACGTCGTCGGCGCCGGGCGAGCCATCTTAGACGAGCCGTCTAGCTGTGGTGCAGCTGGCACAGAAGCAGCAGGAGCAGTAAGCTCTACCACGGCGCGCGCCGGGGAGCTGCCAGGCACCGGATTCCCTGGTCCTGGGGGACTGGAATCGACGGAGCCGAAGTCATCGGTGCCTCTGCAGGCCGGATAACGCAACTGAGGCGAGCTCTCTGGCTGCGATGCAGGTGGCACGGAAGTAGCGGGAGCAGGGGGCTCAACCACGGCGCGTGCCGGGGAGCCGCCAGGCACCAGCAGGAATCGTAGACTCTCTCGACCTCGGAAGAAGGGAACGGTGCCGAGTCGACATCGGTGCCGGCGACGGTCGGTGCCGGAAGGCCTTGGTGGTACCGGCGGGGTCCGGTGCCGAGGAGGCGCTTCTGCCCGCCGCTTGAACATCGCTCCGCGCCCAAGGTGGAGGGGCAAGTGAAAGCCCCGCACCTTTTTGTTCTCGGCTTAAAAGCCTTGCAAATGGGGCACTTATCTGTCAAGTGTGATTCTTCAAACAGGAGTCATGTAGATCTCTCTTCGGCCGCGGCTTCTGGTAAGCCGGGCCCCTTTTGAAAATCCGGTGAGCCATGCATGGCTCCGGCACTGGGCTCATGGAAGGGGCTACTTCCTGAACCCCGCTAACTAAACTAACCATGTTAGCAAGGAAAACACGTATAACCATACAAATATATATATATAAAAGTGTTATAACTGCATAATTATATACGAGAAAACGAGTAGCTAGGGAAGTGGAGGTCAGCTAAGCCGCGCTCCACTGTTCCAACGACCGACACGGGCGGTAAGAAGGAACTGAGGAGCGGGTGGGCCGGCAGGAGTATATATGGAGCGCCATGGTGGCGCCACTCTAGGGGGCGACCTGCCGGCCCACTGAGTTGCTAGGGTAAAAGTTTTCCGACGAATGTGCACGCGCGGCGCGTACCCCTAACTGGAATGGATATGAGCAATCACTCGAAGAAGAATTATCAGTTCCTACAGTCATCTCTGCCCTAGATGATTTGCAAACTTCTTTTGATGTTGTGTAAATTCCAGAACAATGTAGGCATTATTGCCAGCATTACAACCTCCACACTTCCAGTCATTTTCTTTTTTTATGTAAGGACATCAAATGATTTTATTAGGCCTCTGTATATGCAGAAATATAAACCAGATCTCAATTGATGGACATATGAGGTACAAACCACTGGCTAGATCCCCAGAACTGTGTTGATTTGCCCAAGGATCTTGCCATAACTCTATAGTGCCCCAGAGCTACAACATATTTGACAGTTATATTTGTATCGTTTACAAACATATGTACCATACACAAGGACAGACTGCATATTGAGAAAGCCTTTGGGGGCACAAAGCCCAGAGCTTATGTTTTTTATATACCTCTGGTGCCTTATATAAGTGTACTAAAAATACAGTGCATGATCTGAGGATGCAACTTAAGAGTTGAGTTCTGTGTAACTATAAAACAGGAAGTATAGAAGGAGATTTTCTTTACCGTTGTTACAGCAGCCTTCTGCAATTTGGAAGACAGGATTTAACAAACATGGCCAAATGAAGAAATGGTAGATCTATATTGAACACTTTCTGGTTTCCCCTACACTTTCAAGTATAGTGGCTTGAAGTTGGTAAAGTTGTGTGGAGACTGGGTAACTCTGGGAAATGTTGACATTTGGGTTTTTAACGAGTTAGAGCAGAGGTTCTCAAACTGGGGGGGCTGGCTCCTGGGGGGCATGGAATACATACCTGGGTTGGGGAGGGGATGTACTGTGCACATTTTACCCACAGCAATGAATACCTAGAAAAGCCGATTCCTCCAGACCTTCCAGGTCCTCAGATGGTGCTGTGCATTTGACTCTACATGGCACTGTGTATTTTGACAGATTTCTGTCATATCATGCACAGCATTACACAAAGTCATTGCCATCTGTATGTTAGTCTGTTTGCTATGACTCAGTGTGTACATTGCAAGCATGAACCACAATCACGATTTTGCTTTTGCTCTTCTCACAATGGATCCTTGGCTCATTCATGCAACAAGAAAAAAAAGTGAAAAACAAAGCTGAAACTGATTCAACTGTGCCGCCACCACATATATTGGTATATGTACTTGTGTGGCGGGGTGTATGTGTGTAAATTACTATAGACACAAAGAAGGGGGGAAATTATCAAATAAGTTTGAGAATCACTGAGTTACAGTAATAGAGTTTAAGGCCAGAAGGGACCATCAGATCATCTAGTCTGACCTCTTGTATTTCACAGGCTGCCAACACCACCCAGCACTCGAAACCTAGCAACCAAAATTAGACCCAAATATTACAGCCCACAGAAGTCATTTTTCACAGGGAGAGGCTAGGAGGATGCACCAATACCATAGGCCCCTGCAATGGCAGGGAAATGACAGATATACTCACATAATCCTTGCAAGAGTCCAACATGCACATACCGCAGAATGCAAAAACCCACTAAGATTACAACAAATTTGACCTGGGGGGGGGGGGGAATTTCTTCCCAACGTACATCTCAAAGTTTCTGCATCTGACCATCTTCTGTCTCCTCTCCTCCTCAGGTCACTTCTTGTGCTAACTCAGTAGCTTGTCTCTTCCCAGACCCAATTCCTAGGAGGCCCCCAACCCCGAAACTATCACTGAAACCCCACTTTAGCTATTCTGTTCCAATATTTGCTAGTGACTGGTGTTTAAACCTAGCCAAACTAGGGCAGTACTGCCCTCCTGTTAAGGGATACTCAGAAAGCACTGAGTTATGCCACACACCTGCAGCAAGTCACTCACAAATCAAGACCACTTTCAAAACACAAAATCATTCTTCTCTCAGGGCACACAAACACCAAAACTCCACTGTTAGCTGCTTGTTTTGGCAAGACTAACCCCATATAAGATCATAGAAGACATGAATGGGTTATTTGCTAGCATCTAATAGTCTTAGACATATAACAGGAATCATCTAGCAGACATTGTCTTTAAAAAGGTCACTAAAAATTGTAGTGAAAGCATTGGGCACATTTTCAAACTGATTACTTCTTAGAAGTTTTAAGATTTGTAATTAGGGGTTTGGAGACTAGAAAACTTTGAGAGCTTGACCTTCAGAACTTTGTTTAAAAACCTACCCAGTGGATTGCATGCGTCTGGAGCACAGGCGTTTGAAGTTCAACTTTGCCTGATGATTCAGGGACCAGAAAGGCATAGTCTTCCTTTGGTTTTCACTTTATTATGCATGTAAGTCTTCTTTATCACTTAAGAGAGAGTGTTTTGGACCTTGTCAATAAGACCATCTAAATAACTGGTTTCAGAAAGCCAGCCCTCAACAGAATGATTCTGAGGAAGAAAATTTCTCCATCCTCTAAAGAGACTCCCTATGCAGTTTGTGTTTGTTTCTGTTTAATTCTTTCTGTGCTGTTCCTTAGACTTGTTTCAGAAAGATGTGGGTAAGAAGCAGGAAAGAAGAAGAAGAAACATTTAAGGGAGATGCTATGGAGGGCTACATCCATGTTCACTGCTGGTTGAACAGAAAGTGTCCTGGCCCCTGTCAGTAACTGAAGTCCCAGGAAAAACATGTCTAAATGGAGATAAGGATTGTGAGATTTATGTATATAACCTCTCACTCCCCTGTACTATTATCCTTATTTTATAGACAGGGAACTGAAGCAAAGATTAAGTGATTTGCCCAGGTATTTGTAATGGAATGAAAATTGAAATGTGGGTCTCCCACAGCCCAAGGGAGTCCTCTAATCACTGGACTATCCTTCCTCTCATGTATACCATCTCCGCAGGCTGACTTGCACACTAAATAGTTGCTCCTCATTGCCAAATGAACATTCAAAACACATTCAGCCTTTGTGAGAAGCTGCATGTTAAATTGCTGCCTTGGTTTTTTTTTTTTTAATAAGATTACAGCTGCACAGCAACAGTATATTTGAAATAGTAAAGCAAGAAAAACACCCAAGAGCTTCAAAGCAGTTCAGTATTTTATTGTACAATTGCTTTAGGCATTAGTACAAAGTAGCATAAAAAAACCCACCCATACAAAATAAAATGCCTAATTTTAGAGTAAATTTGCATCTTTAAGTAATCACTTTTGACACTAATTTGTTTTCGCTCTTAAAAGCATTTATCCATTTTGAATACACACAAATATACATACACATTTTCAAAGATAGTATCTACATTTTAGTGGTAGGCAGAACCAAGTGTATCCATTACCATTCGAATAGCTTGCAGAGGATCTACAATTTCTTGCATATTATCTTTCCTTAAAACCCAGTCTGGTTTAATTCTGAAAAAAAAGAATTGCTTGAAATTAGACAACAGTATATTTTCACACGAAAAAAAGCAGGTTAATTTAAAATTCTTACCGTGAAACTACTTTTGTTCGTACAGGAGTTACTGGAACAAAGAAACTCCCACTCATGGATGTGTGCATCTTGTGCTTGGAAAGAGTTCTTTCAGCATCCATTTTATGTTTACGAGCTGTAAGTTTATATAAGCTATGAATACGAGAAGCAGCTCTAGATGTGCTTCGGATATCCTAAGAAATGCAAATTTCACATAATCAATACTCAAAAGGCAATTTAATAGTAATAATGCAAAACTACTCAGTTTGCTCAATAGTCTACATTTTCACAGAACATGCAGCACCTCTCTCCATGAACACATACTGAAATTTATTTGAACAAATAGATTTTTTAATTTCAGTTGGCATTTCAACATCCTGATGGCATTAGACATTTGAACTATCAGTGACACTGGAAGATACACAAGTAGCTTTATGACCAGATATTTCCAACTAAACTATATCCAGAAAGGAATTTTATGCCTTGGAGGCAGTTTTGTCTAATGATGGTTCCAAAGATACAACAAATATTAACTAATTCATTTACAGCTGCACCAGTGGAAGTGCTAGATTAGACAAGGCCACAGATGGATACCAGCAATATTACCACTGAGCATCACAGAGCTGTTCTGAAGAGGTTTAAAATGTGGATAAACAGCTGGTGGCTATTTATATTTGGAGTCTTACTTACACTAACACTTCCAATGTTGCTACCACCAATGGAGCTACACTGCTGGAAATCATTTTAGAAATACAGCTAGTGTACACACAGTTTATTAGTCAGCCACAAAACAATGGTGCATGCTAAGATCAAGTCTCACAAACCAACTGTATGGTAAGTAGAATTTGAGAACATTGTAAGTCTTACTGGATTGGAATGGAGAGCAAGGGCAAAGACAATATTTACAAAGTGTCATCAAGAAAAAGAAAGTACAAGTGGATTATCAGAAAGAACGGCATGTGAGCCCTGGGTAATTGTCAATGTTTTTAAATATTAAAAAAAAGGGTGGAAAGATCCAGTTGTGCAACTCAAAGATCATGCACCAACTCAAGATGAAATACACACCATATTACAATATTACAGCAACAAGTACTATTGTAGCTGTGGTGGACACTGCTATAGTCAGATGCATATACTTCAACAGGCAGTCTGAATAATTCAATAGCGATCAGCTGGAAGAAGTCATAAGAAACTACGAAAAATGAAGTACTAAAACTTACAGAAGCTCTCTTTGAATCCTTTAAAAGAATGGCCAACAAACAACATGTTTTTGTGAAAATGCTTCCACCTTTCTCTGAAGTTTTGTCACCAGCCTTTTCTCTGTACATCTGCAGTAAGTCCAGTAATGTATCTATAGAATTTTCCACTTCATAAACTGCCTGAGTAGTTCTTTCATACTTAAAAGGAAGACAGAAAAGCTGATGTAAACATATCTCAAATATAGCCCTATCAAGCACTAAGAAAATAAAAACTACTCTCATTCAGGCCAACCAGGTGATATTTTTATTATATGGATTGCAGTTCAGATAAAAACAATTCATTTCTGGGCATTAAGCTACAGCGCCAATTTTTCTAAAAAAATTTTCTAGAAACTGGGACAGCAGAGGTATCTATTGTGCTCTCAGATTACTTCGACAATTACAATGCAATTCAGTTGTCTAACCAAAAAGGTTTTATCGTTTTAAAATCATGTAAGCCTACAAAAATATTAAAAATCAGTTTGACTGATTAAAATATACTATTTTTGTAATGAAAATACTTAGGAAAATGTATTAGACTTGAATGCTAAACACTTTACTGGTTTCAGCATATCACATAGGAATTTGTTTCATAGATCTATACATTTGTATTATATTAGTACAAGTTAGTATATCTAAAATTCGCTGGTTTTGCAAACATTTCTATCCAAAAACTAGATCTGTAAATAGAACCAACACATCTCCAACCCAAAGTTGTGCTGAGTTAGCTTTAAATAAAAGATGGTTACTCACCTTTGAAACGGTTGTTCTTTGAGATGTGTTGCTCATATCCATTCCAATTAGGTGTGCGCGCGCAGCGTGCAAGTTCGTCGGAAGATTTTTACCCTAGCAACACTCGGTGGGTCAGCTGGGTCGCCCCCTGGAGTGGCGCCGTTATGGCACTGGATATATACCCCTGTCGAACCAACGGCCCTTTAGTTCCTTCTTGCCGGTTACTCCGACAGAGGGGAAGGAGGGTGGGTTTGGAATGGATATGAGCAACACATCTCGAAGAACAACAGTTACAAAGGTGAGTAACCTTCTTTTCTTCTTCGAGTGCTTGCTCATATCGATTCTAATTAGGTGATTCCCAAGCATTACCTAGGTGGTGGGGTTGGATTGAGATGTTGCAGAATGCAAAACTGCTGAGCCAAATGCTGCATCATCTCTGGACTGTTGAACCAATGCGTAATGTGAAGCAAAGGTGTGAATCGATAACCAGGTAGCTGCCCGACATATTTCCTTGAGGGGAACATGGGGCAGGAAGGCAGCAGATGAAGCTTGAGCCCGAGTAGAATGGGTGGTGAGGTGGCTAGCCAGAACGTGAGCCAAATCATAGCATGTACGGATGCAGGATGTTACTCACGATGAAATTCGTTGGGATGAGACTGGTAGGCCTTTCATCTGGTCTGCACACCTACAAAGAGCTGAGGTGACCTTCTGAAGGGTTTTGTTCTCTCAACATAAAAGGCGAGAGCACTGCGAACGTCTAGTGTGTGCAGCTGTTGTTCCCGACGCGATGGGTACGGCTTCGGGAAAAAGATTGGGAGGAAGATGTCTTGATTGACATGAAAGGCAGACACCACCTTTGGGAGGAAGGAGAGGTGTGGTTGCAGCTGTACCTTGTCCTTACGGAATACCATATACGGGGGGGGGGGGTCCGCTGTCAAAGCTCGAAGCTCAGATACTCGTCTTGCCCAAGTAATAGTGACGAGGAAGGCTGTCTTCCAGGAAAGGTACAGCAGCGAGCAGGTGGCCAGTGGTTCGAAAGGAGCACCCATAAGCTTGGCTAGCACTAGGTTGAGATCCCAGGTAGGGGTCGGGCGTGACTTGAGGGTACAAAATGTTGCAATCCCTTGAGAAACCTTGAAACTATGGAGTGAGAGAAGATTGATCGGCCATTTTCCCCTGGGTGGAAGGCAGAGATGGCTGCCAGATGCACCTTTATGGAACAGACCGCTAGGCCCTGTTCTTTCAGGGACCAGAGGTAGTCCAGGACAGTAGGAACGGACACCTGCCTGGGGACTGAGTTACGCTGAGCGCACCAGCAGGAGAAACGCTTCCACTTGGCCAGATATGTCATCCTAGTGGAAGGCTTCGTACTGCCCAGCAGCACCTGTTTGACCGAGGCAGAGCAATGCAACTCACTGGCTCAACAAGGCAGCAACCATGCTGTGAGGTGAAGAGAGACTGCAGGTCCGGATGGTGAAGGCTGCCAAAGTCCTGTGTTATGAGATCTGGCCAGAGTACCAGGGGAATCGGGTCTGCCACTGAGAGGTCGAACAACATGGTGTACCAGTGCTGCCTTGGCCAGGCTGGAGCAATCAGGATCAAGTGGGCGCTGTCCCTGCGGAGCTTGAGTAAGACTCTGTGGATGAGCGGAGATGGTGGGAAGGCATAGAGTAGGTGCCACTTCCACAGGATCAGGAATGTGTCTGAGAGGGAGCCCGGGGAGCGTCCCTGGAAGGAGCAGAACACTTGGCATTTCCGGTTCTCTCGGGAGGAAAAGAGGTCTATGTGGGGAAACCTCCACTTCCAGAAAACAGAATGGATGACGTCCAGACGAATCGACCACTCATGAGACAGGAAGGATCTGCTGAGGTGACACGCCAGAGCATTCTGGACTCCTGGGAGAAAAGACGCTACCAAATCGATCGAGTGGGCTATGCAAAAGTCCCAGAGGTGGACAGCTTCTTGACAAAGGAGGGAAGAGTGTGCTCTGCCCTGCTTGTTTATGTAAAGCATGGCCGTTGCGTTGTCCGTGAACACTGATACACAACAGCCTTGGAGATGATCTCGAAACACCTGGCATGCTAGACAGACTGCTCTCAGCTCCCGCACATTGATGTACAAGGCCAGCTCTTGAGGCGACCAGAGGCCTTGAGTGCGAAGGCCTTTGAGGTGGGCAACCCAACCCAGAGATGATGCGTCCGTGGTTAGGGCCATTGAGGGTTGCGGTGGGTGGAATGGCATCCCTGCACAGACTAGAGTGGGGTTTAGCCACCAGGTTAGGGAGCCCAGAACCTTCCAGGGAATAGTGAGCACCGAGTCCAGGCTGTCTCTGCGTGGTTGGTATATTGAAGCAAGCCAGGTTTGAAAGAGACAGAGGTGTAGCCTCGCGTGCTTGGTCTCAAAGGTGTAGGAGGCCATGTGACCTGCTAGACTGAGGCAGATGCGCACCGACGTTGTCAGGGAAGGTTTGAAGACCTCGAATAATTGAAGTCGTTGCTTGAAAACGCAACTGCGGGAGGCAGGCTCTGGCCAGATTGGAGTCCAGAACCGCTCCTATGAAGTCTATTTTCTGCGTTGGTGCCAGAGTAGACTTCTCTGTGTTGATCATCAGGCCTAGGCTCCCGAAGAGGTCTTTGACGATGCGCAGGTGCTGCAACACTTGTAACCGGGAAGTCCCTCGAATGAGCCAATCGTCGACATACAGGTAGACATGTACCCGACGACGCCGGAGGGAGGCAGCAACTACAGCCATGCATTTTGTGAACACACGCGAAGCTGTAGAAAGGCCAAACAGAAGTACAGTGAACTGAAAGTGTTGACTGTTGACCACAAAACGGAGGTACCGTCTGTGTGGTGGGTAAATTGCGACGTGGAAATAAGGGTCCTTCATATCAAGGGCGGCATACCAGTCTCCCGGATCCAGGGACGGGATAATGGTCCCCAGGGTTACCATGCGAAACTTCAGCTTTATCATGAATTTGTTGAGTTCTCACAGGTCTAGGATCAGTCGTAGACCTCCTTTTGCCTTGGGGATTAGGAAGTAGAGGGAATAAAACCCCTTGCCCCTCATGTCTTTTGGCACCTCCTCTATGGCTCCCACGGCTAGGAGCGACTGGCCCTCTTGTAAGAGGAATTGCTTGTGAGAGGGGACCCTGAACAGGACTGGGGAGGGAGGGTGGGAAGGCAAGGTTGAAACAAACTGGAGGTAGTATCCCACTTCTAACCACTTGTGCGCAGGACCCAACGATAAGACGGTTACTCACCTTTGTAACTGTTGTTCTTCGAGATGTGTTGCTCACATCCATTCCAGTTAGGTGTGCGCGCCGCGCATGCACGTTCGTCGGAAACTTTTTACCCTAGCAACTCCAGTGGGCCGGCAGGTCGCCCCCTGGAGTGGCGCCGCCATGGCGCCCAATATATATCCCTGCCGGCCCGCCCGCTCCTCAGTTCCTTCTTGCCAGCTACTCCGACAGTGGGGAAGGAGGGCGGGTGTGGAATGGATGTGAGCAACACATCTCGAAGAACAACAGTTACAAAGGTGAGTAACCGTCTTTTCTTCTTCGAGTGATTGCTCACATCCATTCCAGTTAGGTGACTCCCAAGCCATACCTAGGCGGTGGGGTCGGAGTGAGAAGTCGCGGCACGGAGCACTGCAGTTCCGAAGGCCGCATCCTCCCTCGACTGCTGGACCAGGGCGTAGTGGGAAGCAAAGGTGTGGACCGATGACCAGGTCGCTGCCCGACAGATTTCCTGGATGGGCACACGGGCGAGGAAAGCCAGCGACGACGCCTGCGCCCTGTTAGAATGCGCAGTCACACGGCCCGTAGGGACATGGGTCAAGTCATAACAGGTCCTGATACAGGACGTAACCCAAGAGGATACCCTCTGGGAGGAGATAGGAAGCCCTTTCATACGATCTGCTACCGCCACGAAAAGCTGGGGGGATTTTCGGAAGGGTTTGGTCCTCTCTATGTAGAACGCGAGAGCCCTACGGACATCCAGCGAGTGGAGCTGCTGCTCCCTGCCTGAGGAGTGAGGTTTTGGGAAAAAAACCGGAAGGAAAATCTCTTGGTTGACGTGGAAGGCTGAGACCACCTTGGGCAGAAAAGCAGGGTGTGGTCTCAGCTGCACCTTGTCTTTGTGGAAGACCGTATATGGGGGGTCTACCACAAGAGCTCGGAGTTCCGACACCCGTCTAGCTGAGGTGATAGCTACTAGAAAGGCAGTCTTCCAAGAGAGGTAGAGCAGGGAGCAAGTAGCTAACGGCTCAAAGGGGGGCCCCATGAGCCGGGACAACACCAGGTTAAGATCCCAGGTCGGAGCAGGGGGACGGACGTTAGGGAATAAACGTTCCAGCCCTTTAAGGAATCTCGACACCGTCGGGTGAGAAAAAACGGAGCGACCGTCCGCACCCGGGTGAAAGGTGGAGATAGCTGCTAGGTGGACTCGCAACGACGATAAGGCCAGACCTTGCCCTTTGAGGGACCAAACATAGTCTAAGATTTCGGTTACCGAAACTTCCATAGGGCGGAGATTTCTCTCTACGCACCAACAGGAGAAGCGTTTCCATTTCGCCGAATATGTGGCTCTTGTGGACGGTTTCCTGCTGCTCAAGAGCACCTCCTTCACAGGCGTGGAGCAGCGCAGCTCGGAACCAGTCAGCCACGCAGGAGCCACGCCGCTAGGTGCAGCGACTGCAGGTCTGGGTGACAGAGGGTCCCGTGGTCCTGGGTAATCAGGTCCGGATGAAGGGGCAGGGGAACTGGGTCGGCTACGGCCAAGTCCAGCAGCATGGTGTACCAGTGCTGCCTGGGCCATGCCGGGGCCACCATGATCACTAGAGCCCTGTCTCTGCGCACCTTCAGGAGGACCTTGTGGACCAGGGGGAACGGGGAAAACGCATAGTACAGGTGGGTCGACCACTGGATGAGGAAGGCATCCGCTATCGACCCCGGCTCCCTGCCCTGAAAGGAGCAGAACGCTTGGCACTTCCTGTTCCCCTTGGACGCGAAGAGGTCCACCCGGGGATAACCCCACCTCCGGAAAATGGAGAGAGCGACGTCCGGGCGAAGGGACCACTCGTGTGACAGGAAGGATCTGCTCAATCGATCCGCCAGCGTGTTCCGTACTCCAGGGAGGAAAGAAGCCCTGAGGTGAATGGAGTGGGCTACGCAAAAGTCCCAGAGTCGTATCGCCTCGAGGCACAGGGAGGAGGACCTGGTGCCGCCCTGCTTGTTGATATAGTACATGGTCATCGTGTTGTCCGTGAACACGGCGACACAACGACCCTGAAGCTGATGACAGAACGCTTGACAAGCAAGGCGGACCGCTCTCAACTCCCGCATGTTGATGTGTAGCCCCACCTCCTCCTGAGACCACAGGCCCTGTGTCCGCAGGGTCCCTAGGTGGGCCCCCCAGCCTAGATCTGAGGCATCCGTTGTCAGGGATACCGAGGGCTGAGAGGGGTGGAAGGGAAGACCCGCACATAATACGGACTGGTCTAGCCACCAGCCGAGAGAATCTAAGACCTTCTGGGGGATTGTGACTAACATGTCTAACGGTTGCCTTGCCGGCCTGTAATGACTGATAAGCCACAACTGGAGAGGCCTCATGCGGAGCCGTGCGTAGTCGGTTACAAAGGTGCAAGCCGCCATGTGGCCCAACAGGGTTAGACATGTCCTCACTGACGTCAATGGGGCTGACCGCAAACGTTGAACGATCGCCACCATGGTCTGGAACCGTTGCAGAGGCAGCGAGGCCCTGCCCACAGTGGCGTCCAGGACGGCCCCGATAAATTCCACCTTCTGAGTGGGCCTCAGGGTGGACTTGTCTGTGTTTATAAAGAGGCCCAGACTTGCAAACATGCCGGTGATCACGCGGACATGGCTGTTGACTTGTTCTTCCGACGTGCCCCGAATCAACCAGTCGTCCAGATAAGGGAACACATGGACACGGTTGCGCCGAAGATGCGCCACGACAACTGCCATGCATTTTGTAAACACCCTCGGGGCTGTGGACAGGCCAAATGGGAGGACTGCAAATTGATAATGAAGAGCCCCCACAACGAAGCGGAGGAAGCGTCTGTGGCGCGGCCAAATGGCAATGTGGAAATACGCGTCCTGCATGTCGAGGGCGGCGTACCAGTCTCCCGGATCCAGGGATGGAATAATGGTCCCCAGGGATACCATGCGGAACTTCAACTTCACGAGGTATTTGTTGAGCTCTCGCAGGTCGAGGATAGGCCTGAGGCCCCCCTTGGCCTTGGGGATCAGAAAGTAGCGGGAATAAAACCCCTTGCCTTTCTCGCTTTCCGGAACCGCCTCTATAGCTCCTTTGCTGAGGAGCGTCTGCACCTCCTGCCGAAGGAATTGCTCGTGAGAGGGGTCCCTGAAGAGGGACGAGGAAGGAGGGCGGGAAGGAAGAAATGAAACAAACTGCAGGCGGTATCCTGTCTGCACCATGCTTAAGACCCAGCGGTCCGATGTTATTTGGGACCACGCCGGGAGGAAAAACGAAAGGCGGTTGGAAAACGGGGGGGAAGGATCCATAGGGGAAACTGTTACTGCGCCCTCGGGCGCACCTTCAAAATGAAGGCTTAGGTCCAGGCGGGGGTTTTGAGGAGCCTTGGTTCTGCCCCCCTTGGTTCCCCGAGTGCCTGCGCCTTCCGTTCCTGCCGCGGCGCCTGTAAAGGTCCTGCCGCTGGCGGAACTGGGAAAACGGCCTGCGTTGTTGTTGTTGCTGCGACCTAAAGGGTCTACGCTGCGTCACGGGGGTGTGCATCCCGAGGGACCGCATAATGACCCGGTTGTCTTTCAGACTCTTGAGTCTGGGGTCTGTCTTGTCAGAGAACAAGCCCTGGCCTTCAAAAGGAAGGTCCTGTATAGTATGCTGGAGCTCCGGCGGAAGGCCGGAAACCTGCAGCCAGGAGATGCGACGCATCGTAACTCCTGACGCGAGGGTACGGGCAGCTGAGTCCGCAGCGTCCAAGGAGGCTTGCAAGGCCGTGCGTGCGACCTTCTTGCCTTCGTCCAAGATGGCCGCAAGCTCTTGGCGAGCATCCTGTGGCAGCAGCTCCTTAAATTTGTCCACTGCCACCCAGGAATTAAAGGCATATCTGCTCAGCAGGGCCTGCTGGTTGGAGACCCTGAGCTGCAGCGCCCCAGCCGAATAC
Source organism: Gopherus evgoodei (assembly GCF_007399415.2). Taxonomy (NCBI): domain Eukaryota; kingdom Metazoa; phylum Chordata; order Testudines; family Testudinidae; genus Gopherus; species Gopherus evgoodei. The sequence goes on from NC_044329.1 coordinate 67,518,333, forward strand.
ACCTTACGGCCAAGGAGGTCCATCCGCCTGGCTTCTCTGGATTTGGGGGCTGGAGCCTCCTGGCCATGACGCTCCCTATCGTTCACTGATTGCACCACCAGTGAACCCGGAGTCGGGTGTACATGGAGATATTCGTATCCCCTAGAAGGGGCCATGTACTTCCTCTCGACGCCTTTCGCTGTCGGAGGGATGGAGGCCGGGGACTGCCAGATGGTGTTGGCGTTGGCCTGGATGGTCCGTATGAAGGGCAGGGCGACCCTGGTGGGAGCATCAGAAGAGAGGATGGTCACAATTGGATCCTCTATCTCCGAGACCTCCTCTGCCTGCAGACTCAGATTTTGAGCCAAACGCCTGAGGAGGTCTTGGTGCGCCCTGAGATCCAGCGGGGGGGGACTGTTGGAGGAGGTACCCGCCACCGCCTCATCCGGGGAGGAGGATGAGGAGACCCCAGGCACGAGAGTGTCTAACTGAAGGTCTTCCTCAGCCCTCGCCTCTGCCTCAGGAGCCACAGCGGAGTCTTGCTGCTTGGACCCTTCCTCCCCTTCCGGGGAGGGAGGGGGGCGAGACAACAAGGCTTCAGGAGCCCTACGCTCTGCAGTCGCCGGCCTAGCAGGGAGCTGCTGGGGGCCCTGGGCCTGATGGTATGCCCAGGGTGTCCAGAATCCCCACTGTTGTGGGCCTTGGTCCTGCAGCGGCGGATCACCGAACAGCGCCGTCTGCCGGTCGGTGCCCAGCGCATACCCGCTGTCCATCTGGGAGGATACGGACGGCTGTCTAGAGGGCCATGGAGGGGCCGACCCTGGATGGTAAGGGTCTGCGCGGGCCGGCACGGAGGATCGTCTCGGTGCCGGGGACCGGTGCCGGGAGTCATATCGGTGCCGGGATCGGGATCGGGACCGGGTTCTGTCGCGGTGCCGGGATCCTGATCGGTACCGGGCGCCACTTCGGTGCCGGGACCTGCCACCGGCTCGGTGCCGGGAGGTCGACCGGGACCTGCCACCGGCTCGGTGCCGGGAGGTCGACCGAGACCGGGACCTGCCACCGGCTCGGTGCCGGGAGGTCGACCGGTGCGGCGAGTAGCGTCGGGACCTGCTCCTGGAATCGCGGTGCCGGTCTCGGCGACTGGAACCTGACTGTGATCGTCTCGATGTCGACCGGTGCCGCGAGTGCGACCGGTACCGCTGAGGGGAGCGGTGCCGGGACTGCGAGCGGCGGCGGGACCTGGAGCGCCCAAGACGTCGGGACCTGGATCGTGAACGAGATCTTCTGGGCGGTGCCGACATCATGGGCTTGCCTCTGGACACAACCCGCACCGGGGGTACCGGGGGTGGCAGCCGAGTGGGCTCAGTCAGGGCTATGAGGTCCCGAGCCGAGGCGAAGGTGTCCGGTGTGGATGGGACCATTATCTCAACCCCAGATCTCATGGGGGAGCTCGGCGGTACCGGACTCGACGGACCCGCTGGGCCCGGAGTCGACGGTGCCGGCGGCGCCGCGGCCGATGTCGAGGCCGGGCGCTCTAGCCGGGTCTGCCTGGCCGGAGTATTGGACTTCGACGGCCTTGGTTCTGACTCCGGTGCCGGAGAGGGTCGGTGCCGGGGAGTCTTCTCTGTGCCGGTGCCATCCGGTGCCGGCGCCGAGATCACGGCCTGCGAAGCCGTCGGGTCAAGTGCCGCCTCCATGAGGAGAGTCCGGAGCCTTTGATCCCTCTCCTTCTTTGTCCTTGGCTTAAAAGCCTTACAGATGCGGCACTTGTCAGATCTGTGCGATTCCCCGAGGCACTTCAGGCACGCTTCGTGGGGATCGCTGGTAGGCATGGGCTTCTTGCAGGCCGCACACTGTTTGAAGCCCGGCGAAACAGGCATGAGCCTGGCGCCGGGTGCCGGGAAGGGCTAAGCCCCCGGCGAAGAACTACTTAACAACTATTTAACTTAACTATCTACTTAACCAACTAATTAACAACTATAATGGACTAGAGATGAACGATAGATAAACGATAGAGAACTAGGAGAGCTAGGGACGTGGAGGACAGCTATGCCGCGCTCCACAGTTCCAACGACCGACACGGCGGTAAGAAGGAACTGAGGAGCGGGCGGGCCGGCAGGGATATATATTGGGCGCCATGGCGGCGCCACTCCAGGGGGCGACCTGCCGGCCCACTGGAGTTGCTAGGGTAAAAAGTTTCCGACGAACGTGCACGCACGGCGCGCACACCTAACTGGAATGGATGTGAGCAATCACTCGAAGAAGAACTGAAGTTAGCTGGGACCAGGCAGGGAGGAATGCCTTGTGAGAGGCAGTTGAAAAAGGGAGGAGAATGATCCACTAGAGCAACTGGTGGGCTGCCCTCAGGCCTCCCATCAAAAGTTCTGCTTGAGCCCCGTTGGTGGTTTAGGGGGCGCCTGATTTTGACCTCCTTGAGGGCCAGACTGTCTCCGATGATTCACTTTACCACGCCTTCTGCTAAAGTCCTGACGCGGCCTAGGCGGGGTGTTAGGGCGGTGTGGCTGGGGCCGAAAGGTCCTGCATTGGGTCACTGGTGTGGGCATACCCAGCGAGCGCATTATAACGCCATTGTCCTTCAGACTTTGCAATCTGGGGTCAGTTTTATCTGAGAACAGGCCCTGGCCTTTGCAGGGCAAATCCTTAATAGTTTGTTGTAATTCAGGGGGAAGGCCTGACACCTGGAGCCAGGAGATACGTCTCATCATCACTCCTGACACCAGAGTTCTGGCTGCAGAGTCCGCTGCATCTAGAGAGGCTTGGAGGGAGGTTCTTGCTACCTTTTTACCCTCCTCAAGTAGGGCCGTAAATTCTTGACGGGATTCCTGGGGAAGAAGCTCCGTAAACTTCCCCAAGGACACCCACATGTAAAAGTTATATCTACTTAGGAGGGCTTGTTGGTTTGCCACCCTAAGTTGGAGGCCCCCGGCCAAGTATATTTTGTGGCCTAGGAGGTCCACGTGTCTAGCCTCCTTTGACTTAGGAGCCGGGACTTGCTGGCCATGACGCTCCCTCTCATTCACCGATTGCACCACTAAAGAGCAAGGAGGTGGGTGAATGTAGAGATATTCATACTCCTTTGAGGGGACCATATATTTTCTCTCTACTCCCCTTGCTGTACATGGAATCGAGCCTGGGGATTGCCAAATGGTATTCACATTAGCCTGTATGGTGCGGATAAATGGAAGAGCCACTCTAGTAGGTGCATCAGCCGATAGGATGTCCACGACAGGGTCCTCTATTTCAGGGACCTCCTTCACCTGTAAGTTCATATTCAGAGCCACTCGTCTCAAACGGTCTTGATGAGCCCTGAGATCAATTGGTGGAGGGCCTGAGGAGGATGTTCCCACCACCGGCTCGTCAGGCGAGGAGAAGCAGGAGAGGCCTGGGACCAGGGGGTCCTGTGGGGGTTCCTGCACTTGAGGAGCGTCATCTGTGTCAAGTGGAACCTGGGTGTCTGCAGATGGTATTGGAGCCTCACCCGTGCCCATGGAGGTGGGAGGCGGGTTTCCGATGGATTGTATGACCCGCACCGGCAGTGCTGGGGGTTGAGGCTGTGTCGACTCCGTCATGGCAATGAGCTGCCTTGTCGTGGAGAAGGTCTCCGGTGTAGAAGGGAGAGCAAGCTCAACCACAGCATGAGCCAGGGAGCTGTCAGGCACCGGACTCAACGGCCCTTTTGGGACCGGAATCGACAGTGCCACGCTCAGTGGAACCGCAATTGGCGGTACCGCAGTCGACGGTGCTGCGGCAGAGAATGGTGCCGGACGAACCGTCTTCAAAAAGCACTCCTTCTGTGGAGGTGAAGCATCTGGAGCGCTATGTTGCTTCCTGGGTCTCGGGGACAGGGAGCGGTGCCGAGCAGATGCTGGTGCCGGTAGGGGTCGGTGCCAGGGCTCCTTCTCGGTACCGGAGCAGTTTAGGGCCGAAGGGGCACTCCTTACAGAAGCAGTCTGTTGGGCGCTCGGTACCGACGCTGCAGGACTAAGTGCCGACTCCATGAGGAGCTGTTTCAATTGAAAGTCCCGCTCTTTCTTTGTCCTTGGTTTAAACGACTTGCAGATGCGGCACTTATCGGTAAGGTGGGATTCCCCTAGGCACTTGAGGCAGGAGTTGTGGGGATCCCCTATTGGCATCGGCTTTTGGCACGCCAAGCATGTTTTGAATCCTGATGCCTTGGGCATGGGCCCGTACCGGGGTGGAGGAAAGAGGCTAATCCCCGATCCCCCCTTAAACTATATACACTAACTATAAATACAACAACTAATACTAACTATAACTACAAGAACTCGAACTATACACACAACAAACAGCAAAGAACTATGAGTAGCTAGGGATGGGGAGATCAGCAAAGCCGTGCTCCACAGTTCCAACAACCATCACGGGTGGTAAGAAGGAACTGAAGGGCCGTTGGGTTGGCAGGGGTATATATCCGGTGCCATAACAGCGCCACTCCAGGGGGCAACCCAGCCGACCCATGGAGTGTTGCTAGGGTAAAAATCTTCCAACGAATGTGCACGCACACCTAATTGGAATCGATATGAGCAAGCACTCGAAGAAGAATAGTTTCTTATAGAACTGTTTATATCATCTATAGATATGAAAAAGGTGAGAATTTGGAAAAGCATCCTATACCAGTGTTTTCTGTAATATTTTAATTACAAATCATACATAAAACTTCAGTATGCAATACCCTACCAATGATTAATTCTCTTTTTTGTACAAAACTGTTTACCAATTTCACAACATAAAAAGCCTGGTACTTTTTCAACCATGCACCCTCTGCCACCACTCAGATTTTAGTTCGAATAACATAAATTCATTGAAAGCCATGATTAAAATTAAACTATTTTATAGGATGTAATAACTGTTCACATTAAGAAAAATAATTTGATGATCTGATTCAAAATAATTTGGCATAATTGGTTTTCAACTCAGGAAAAGGGTCTTTTTTTGCAAAACCAGCAGTTATTACAGTGGATAAATTCATGCTTATCTCTTTGGATAAATGTAAATATCTGTATATTAGATAGTCCACAACTTAAGAAACTTCAAAAGCAAAACACTGAAATACCTTTGAAACGTTAAGCAGGACTTGAACTGAATATTTGATAACTTCCATACAGGGGATACTGCGGTTGCAATTCCGGATCAGAATAAAAATAGTGAAGATTGCTCCGCTCTGGGCCATATTTTCGCAACAGAGAGGGGAGAGCCTGGTAACAACCTCTAAAATAAATGGGTTCATTTGTGAATGCTAATCAAGTTATTTTCAAACAGTAACATTAGGCTTGGCAAATACATTAGAACAAAAACAAAATCAATTTCAAGCCACGTTTTTAAATTATGATTTTGAACATTCCGTCAAGACAAAGGTATCCAGCGTATGTGACACTGCGTATCAGGTGAAATTAAAAGTAAGTAGGACTCCCTTTATGCCCTGCATGTATTAAGTAGTACTGCTGGGCATGGGGAGGCCAGGAACTAGAATAATGCATTCATTACTACATTCTGATGTTGGTTGTTTTTTAAGACAGCTTGTTATCAGTGCCATATCTGATTTAGAAGGAAATGGCTTTGCATACTGTTGTACGCTCTAACTTTGTCACTTTTCCTAGTTGTACTGTAAGCTTGAATATAATCATGTGCTCCCCTTTCTCAAGACAGTAGTGGACTCCCAAACTTCTGAGTGCCCAATTTTTAATTACGAAAAGAAACTACTAACCTAGATGTTTTAATGCTGCAAGAATGTAAGAAATATGTTTGTATTTTAGAAGATAATCAATGGCAACTGCAGTTCTGTTACACAATTTGTTTTCTTCTTTGCTCTCTTTGTTAGCCATTTCCAAACTGTGTCGTAACGCTTTAGTTTTTGCTGTGTCATTTTTCTTCCTCCAAGAATATCCTCTCCACAATGCCTGAGAGAAAACATGGCAGAAAGATTTCACAAATGGGAAAAGATTTACAAGTAAGAGTGGCTCTATGATAGAATATTCATTAGAATCTCAAATCAACCTTATATGAGCTTAATAAAAGTTATTCTCAAAATACTTCAATTGCAGAATTCTAAGTTATAAGCCTATGATCAGATTTAGTATTCAGTCCTCTGACTACTAGATTCCCAGTACAAAAATAAATCTGTCAGAAACAGTGTCTTTTACTATTACTTGATGGTTAGTTGGTATTTAGTTTTCCAATCCAGTATTCATCTTAAAAAAAAATAAAAAATGTATCAATCTGTACTCTTAAAGAAACACCATTGGTTGGCAATAGAAATAGAAGCAGTCTATTTTAATAACTATAAAATAGACATGAGCAAGATGATATTCCCTTATGAGAATTCATATACCTGAAATTTAATTATTCCATTCTTCAGCTTTCTTCTGTGTTTGTAAAAAAGGAACTTTCGTACAGCTCTTTGGATTGTGGTTGCAGCCTCATTTCTCTGTTTCAGCCATACCCGAACCATTTGCTGTATTTTAATGATTTTCAGATGATCCTGTAGACTTTTTTTTTGTTGAAGTTTTGCTCGAAACCACCTCTGTTTAAGATAAATGGAAGTTTTTAAAAGACAAATTAAGCTTGCTTTCTTTTCCTGATATGACCACACATGCATGTATGCACACACTTCTTGTAACTTAAATATTGACAGAGTAAGAACTAAAATCTGAATGTATCATGGATTTAATTGATGCAAAGCCAGGAACTGAACACCATGCTAGCAAAGGTGTGGCTTCGAATGGGCTGGGATCACCTAAATAAACCCTTGGTGAGGGGGGAAATGTGCCACTGGACTGCGGTGGTAGTAATGGGGCTGGGTGATTAGCTCTCACTTGGTAAAGGTGGATGAAGAGAGAAGTTGCTAGCCCCATCCTTAATCCAGTTGCAGGGTCTCCTTTAATGCTGGGGACTAGGCTGATCACCAGTTTTGGGTTCTGGAAAGGATTTTTCCTATATAGTAAATTTGCCTGTTTTGGCATGTGGATTTTTTTCACCTTCCATTTAGCAGTCTGAGTCTTGTTCTGGGGAGGTTAAATTAGTTGTCTCAACTTAGACAAGTCCCTGTGTGATAGGTTGGGTTAGAATAGGGGTAGTCAATAGGTACACTGCAGGCCAAATCTGGACCACAAGATGCTTTTGAACAGACTGTGAAATCTTTTTATTTACTTACTATCATTATTTTCTCTGGAGTCTGGACCTTGACCAAGAAGTTTGAATCTTAACAAAAAATAATTGATTACCCCTGGGTTACAAAGTGTCCAAATAAGGTCCCTGTAACCTAGTTGGGGTTGCTTACACATTGGTCCTGAGCATGCTATTGCATGTTTAAGGGATATCACTCTATGTCTCATGCAGCTTGTGATTCACCTTCATCTGGTCTCTCCTCCCTCCAGCACAGAGAAGGGAATGGGTCAGGACTTTGTTTTCCAGTTAGGCCTGAGAGTGTAGAGGAGGCATGGCCTTCACATCCACAATGGGGCCACTGGTGACAGTTGATGACAACACTGCAACAACCCTGCTTGGTAGTTTGGTGATTACTCCAGTTAGGTAATAGTTAAATAAAATAGTTGAAGAAAATTAGTATGCAATAGCTCCTTCCTCCCAACAATGCTAACCTGAATACATAGGACAGAAGAGATCTGCATTCGTGCATGTTTCAATACAAGGTGAATTCTGAATGCTCTCTGAATTTTAATAGCAGAGAGATGATGATATGCAGCAGCTGAAAAACAAAGCAGCCGCTCCTTCTGCTTCTGGTCTAAAATCTGTAGAAAGAAAAACAGAGACAGGAAACAGCATTAATAATCAAATCCAGAGTTAGTCTTTGCTACATTATAATCATAATCTATGCTAACTCAGAAATGGAGTTACAAGAAATATAGCAGGGGTTAGTGTAATGTCTGAAACAGCTTTTCACTGTAGCCTAACTCCTAATCAATCTTACATATTTTTAACATCTATGTAGTTATACTCACTTAAAAAGACATTTACCTTTTTTCTCACTAACCATCCCCGGAAAAATGCTTGCAGTTTAATAGCAGCTTTTCTAGTTTTGATGTATTTTATGCATTCAAGTCTTCCTTCTTGCCTAGCTCGTATATGTTTCTGGATGACCAAAGCAGCAGCTTTTTGTTGATGAAACTTGTGTCTTTCTTTGAAGCCTCTATAAGCTGCTTGAATCAAACATGCAGCCTGCTGCTTCTAGAAGATAAATTGCACGTTGATAGTCAAGTGTGCTTTTTCTTGTCATAGTGAAAGTACATTAGGTTTTCATGTTTATTGTGTTACCATTTATTGCAGGGGTGAGTAAACTTTTTGGCCTGAGGGCCAGAGTGGGAAACAGAAATTGTATGGAAGGCCATGAATACTCATAAAATTGAGATTGGGGTGTGAAAGAGAGTGTTGGCTTGGGGGCGTGGGGGCTGGGGATGAGAGGGTTAGGGTGCAGGAGGGTGCTCCGGACTTGGACCAAGGGGTTTGGAGAGCAAGAAAGGGATCAGGGCTGGGAATGAAGGGTTTGGGGTAAAGGGAGGTGGTCTGCGCTGGGACCGAGGGGTTTGGAGAGTGGGAGGGGGATCAGGGCTGAGGCAGGGGGTTGGGACGTGAGAAGAGGCTCAGGGGTGCAGGCTCTGAGCGGTGCTTACCTCAAGTAGCTCCCAGAAGCAGTGGCATGACCCTTCTCCGGCTCCTATGCGGAGGCGCAGCCAGGCAGCTCTGCATGCTTTCCCATCCACAGGCACTGCCCCCGCAGCTCCCAGTAGAGCATGTAAGAGCCGGCACGGGGCCATGCCGCAGCTTCCAGGAGCCGTGTGGTACAGCCCCAGCTGGAGTGGGGCGGAGCCATGTGGTGTGGCCCCACCTGGAGCACTGGAGCGGAGCCAAGCCATGTAGTGTGGCCCCAGACCCAGCACCCTCGCCAGAGAGCCAGAGCTGGGCCAAGCCGCGTGGTGCAGCTCGCGGGTCGGCTTAAAATGGCCCACAGGCCATAGTTAGCTCACCCTTGATCTATTGTAAGATGGAAAGTGGCGACCAAGGATCAAAAATAAAATGAAGGTGCCACTAAACTTCTTACTTAAATTCAACTCAGCAAGTCAGTCAGCATTCATTAATAGCAGTAGGAGTTTTCACAACTTAGAGGCTTTTCCTCTCCTTAAAGGACTTAAAAATGTTGGCAATGGATTTTATTTTAAGCAGGTTGACCATGTCAGCAATAGGCCATTTTTACATTTACTTAAAGAGCAGGTCTTATTGTTATCAGTGTAGATTAGGCATATGCAATTTTTGGCATAGTTTAAGTGACTGGGATCTTGTTTGCTCTCAAAGTAAAGGAAACCTGAACCTTTAGGGAGATGGAAGAGCTCAAAAAGGTGGGAAAAACAACTCTGATATATTTCCTGGGGTCATTCACAACTCAATGCAACCTTAGTTCTAGTTTTACTTCTCTTTTCCCTATCCATACTTAATATTTTGGTGACAAACCTTTTTTAAATAGCAGCAAGTATTATAAGTAGGGCTGTCAAGCAATTAAAAAAAATTAATCTCAATTAATCGCACTAACAATAATAGAATACTGTTCAAATATTTGGATGTTTTCTACATTTTCAAATATATTGATTTCAGTTACAACGCAGAATATAAAGTGTACAATGCTGACTATTTTTGATTACAAGTATTTGCACTGTAAAAAAACAAAAGAAATAGTATTTTTCAATTCACCTAATACAAGTACTGTAGTGCAATCTCTTTATGACAGTTCAACTTACCAATGCAGAATTATGTACAAAAAAACTGCATTCAAAAATTAAAAATTTTAGAGCCTGCAAGTCCACTCAATCCTATTTCTTGTTCAGCCAATAGCTCAGACAAACAAGTTTTTACACTTGCAGGAGATAATGCTGCCCCCTGTTCTTGCTTACAACATCACCTGAAAGTGAGAATGGGCGTTCACATGGTACTGTTGTAGCTGGCGTCGCAAGATATTTACGTGCCAGACGCGCTTAAGATTCATATGTCCCTTTCTGCTTCAACCACCATTCCAGAGGACATATGTCCATGCTGATGATGGGCTCGTCTCAATAACAATTCAAAGCAGAACGGACTGATGCATGTTCATTTTAATTATCTGAGCAGAAGGTTGATTTTCTTTTTTGGTGGTTCTGTAGTTTCTGCATTGCAGCATTGCTCTTTTAAGACTTCTGAAAGCATGCCCCACACCTCGTCCCTCTCAGATTTTTAAAACCTTGGGTCGAGTGCTGTAGCTATCTTTAGAAATCTCACATTGGTTCCTTCTTTGCGTTTTGTCAAATGTGCAGTGAAAGTGTTCTTAATATGAACAACATGTGCTGGGTTGTTATCCAAGACTGCTTTAACATGAAATATATGGCAGAATGTCGGTAAAAGAGAAGGGGACATACAAGGAGTTCAGTCACAAATTTAATTAACGCATTTTTTTTTTTTAAAAAAACAAGCGGCATCAGCATGGAAGCATGTCCTGTGGAATGGTGGCTGAAGCATGAAGGGGCATATGAATGTTTAGCACGTAAATACCTTTCAATGCTAGCTACAAAACTGCCATGCAAATGCCTATTCTCACTTTCTGCTGACGTAAATAAGAAGAGGGCAACATTATCTCCTGTAAATGTAAACAAACTTGTTAGTCCTACTTCTTGTTCTGCCAATCGCTAAGACAAAGTGGACTTGCAGGCTCTGAAGTTTTACATTATTTTGTTTTTGAGTGCAATAACATAACAAAAACCAAAAAAAAAAACTACATTTGTAAGTTGCACTTTCATGACAAAGATTGCATTACAGTACTTGTATGAGGTGAATCGAAAAATACTATTTATCATTTTTATAGTGCAAATATTTATAATAAAAAATATACACTTTCATTTCAATTACAACATAGAGTACTGTACAAAAATGTAGAAAAACATCCAAAATAGGGTGACCAGATGTCAAGATTTTATCGGGACTGTCCCGATATTTGCTTGTTTGTCCCGCGTCCCAACCGATGTTTGGTTGGGACACTGGACAAACAAGCAATTTTGCTCTCCGCTCCAGCTCACAGATGGAGCCCAGAGGGGCTCTCGCTCTCCCCCTCTCCCCCATTGGATCCCTCTCCAAATCCCTGCGCTGGCCCCGCCTCTTCCCCAACCACGTGGAGTACATTACAAAAAAGTTTACTGCACACACTGAAAATATTTAACATTCAACACCACCCATGTCTTAGCTGACTTTAAGAGTGAAAATACCTTTTTAATTTGTTTCCTAGTGCTGTATCTTCTGTAACCTGATTGAATCTTAACTGCAGCTTCCTTGGTTGCTAGGAATTGTAGCAGAATTGTTCTTGCAGTAAGGGTTTCTCTCCATCTCCTCTGAATAGTAATTGTAGAGGTCTTCATTTTCAAAAACCTAATGCAAATAAACATTTTAGGTTTTCTAAAAAATCCTGTGAGTTTTAAAAAATGAAAAGTTTCATTTGCATTTATTCATTGCTGTCAACAGATTAGCAAGACAAGTGGAATTCACTGGAAAGTTATCAAATCCATAGACATTTTCTCTCTCTCTTTCTCTCTCTCCCTCTCCCTCTCTCAAGACTAGTTAAAGTCAATGGAAACATGAATCATTGGAGTAAACTAGTAAAAAGTGACCCAAGAAATTTTACATCTTCTTGTCTCAAGACAAATAAATAGAAAACAAAAATTAAGTTTGACTTTGGAACAGGATACTAGGGCTTTAATTAAAATACAAAAACAAACCAAAAAAAAAAAATGTTTTTCATTCTGGAGTTTTCAAAACTCAAACATAACTCTTGAGAAGAGAGCAGTGTCGTAAACCTAAACTTCACATATGGAGATGAAAGCATCCTGCAGCTGGCTCTCTCCTTTTGTCTTTCCAAGATTAACACACACAAAACTCACACCAAATACAAAGATTAAGCCTCAGCCCTCAAAGATGTAAACATGTGAATAACTTTATACACATTAGCCACAAGGAGTCAATGGATTACTCATACTTGAGTCTTTGCAGAATCAGGGCTTAAGAGATGACAGAGATTTGCCAGAGTACAAAGCAATATTAAGTTATGAAACAATCAATAGCTCAAGACCATGAAAAGATGTGTGTCACACAATAGTACATTACCAGGTCCTCTGCCATTTGCTTTTGAAATAACTTTGAATGACACAAGTAGCTTTTAGCACAGCTGTATATTCTTTTCGTGCTCTGTATCTTCTGAACCAGGCTTGAATTGTTCGTGCAGCTCTCATTTTACCAGCCAACTGCCTGGCTTTAAAACCCCTAAATAAAGCCTGTCAAACAAAAAAACAAACAAACAAGCAATTAATTTTGTATTTAATGGGACGAACTAGGATAATCCCCCACTCCCCCAACTAGTCACTTCTGCCTGAATGCCTTTTTTAATTCTTATTGTTACAAATTGCACACAAAATTACTAGAAAGGAGGGGACATAATCTTGTCAGTTTCTTTACTATAGCACTTTGTGTACAGTCAGTTTCTCTTGCACACAGCTGGGGAGTACTACACACACTTCCATCAATGTAAATTTCAGCAAGAGAAAAAAATCCCAAAATGAATTAAAAGATAAAAGTTACAGATTTTAAAGATAACTGTGGAACAACCTGAAACCTAACTGCAACTGTTTTGATTTGAAACTTTGTGTTGTTCAAAGCTGATGGGCTTGGTAGCACTGCTGTATTTACAGAGTTGGAAACTTGTAGTGAAGGTATTGTCGTCCCTAACTAAATCCATGGTAAATTCTAGCATATTTCAGTTTATGCTGTACTTTTGTTTTTTTCTGCTCTTACCATAAACTGTGGCTCTACTCACCTATTTCACTTTTTGTAAGTGGCCAATTAAATTATTTCTGCATCCATATTATGGGAATTTGGGATGCTGAGGATCTCCCACCTTACACACTCTCTGTTTTGAAAGCAGAAGCCCAATCACCTGTCTAGGTACACCTGCACATTAGTAAGAGGTGAGGTTAGATAAGGCAGCAGAAAAACTCTCTCAGGGGTTCCAGAAACTGAAAAATAAATGGGAGGGTTTCCCCCTTCTCCCAAACAAAATATCTGGAATATTATAAGAAACTCTAAAACTCACACTCCCCTTTTTGGGATGTGCAGGGGAAGGAAAGGTAAAAAGGTAAGGAGTATCTTGGCACCCCGTACTCCAGGAGGCTAAGGCAGTCCAAAGAGAAATCCCCTGTCCTCCAAAACAATACAGCTAAGGGGACTAGAGAATGAAATCATTTGCAGCTCTTCCCACAAACAGCCTAGGGGAGTAGCAAGAAACATACCCAGCCAAAAAAAGTGGGAAACTCCAGAAGGGAGCTCAGAGGACCACTGGTCAGTTCCCCACTGTGGTCTGTGGAACCAAGAGCAGTGCTCTCTACTTTCTCCCAGCAGCCCTTTAACCTGTCACAGAGGGACAGAAGACTGGGTTTCTGAGCATTTTCCCTCACATCCCTAGACATATCTCTGGATTTGCAGACCACACCTTCTTCCCTCTGATGCTTGGCTGCCTCGCACCCCTTCTTGGAGGAAAAAAATAAAAAAAATAGGGACCTCAAACATCTAACGTTAATAATTTTTTTTTTAAAGGGGCTCAAGATCAGCCATTTATTCACCCTAAAATAGAGCCTTTTAAAGAGGGCTGAAAGAGACTATGTAGAAATGGCATCTTCCTACCCCTTGCTCTATGTATATTGTCATAGCTTCTCACTTGGACAAAATAAGTTACTACTTTTACTCTACTTACCACTCCAGAGCCCACACATTTAAGTAAATAAACTGGTTTCCATTCCTTCTCATATCAGTATAACTATTAAGTTACCATTAGTCCATCTGTACAAACCAACTGAATACAAGGGCATAATTTAACCTGCAGGATGTTTGTTTCCTGAGCAGGAAAAACACCAACTTGACTTTCGCAGCCTGAAGGTTAAGTTTGTAGAACTAGAATTTAGGAAAAGTTACTACTTGTAAAATGAGCATTTTGGATGTGGAAGTCACTAACAATGCCATTTTTAAAGTCACCTTTCAGAGTATAACTGATTCATCTGTTGATGATTGTTGTAGCAATTGCATCAATCATGCTTCAGAAACCTATTACGTACTGGCAACCAGTATTGCACTTTTGATCTTGTTTTTAAATACAATTTGTATTACAGTTGATCATCAGATGTTACAGTATTAACCAGGGATGTATATAACACAACACATATTGCATTTTCACATACTTGAATTTTTATTGTGCTTTGTTTAATTTCCTGAATCTTTCTCCGCTCGATGAATCCCCTGATTCTAGACTGTATAATTATGATGCTCTTCCGGGTTCTTAAGTAAGCTCCTCTTTGGTGTTTCATAGCTAAATATGATCTGTAGTGCTGCTGCAATACAAATACTGCCTTTCTGTAGGTCATATATTGTAATTTGGTTTTATTCATCAAGTAGTAAGTCTGCAATGTAACAGCTGCTGCTCTGAGTCGAACAAATTTTCTACGATGCACTGCCATATGAAGAAAAGACTGAATCTTTCTTGCAGCACGTTTTTGCTTTGCCATTTTTCTTATTACCGTTCCACGATAGGCAGACTGAATAATTATTATGGCTTGCCTTTGGGCAGAGTACTCAGCTTTCTGTAAACAAGCCATTCGACAGGCTCTGTACCATCGCTGAATCGCAACTGTTGAATCCTGAATTGCTTTGTAGCGTGTCTTCATTCTATGGCATCGGAATGCAGACTGAATTGTTACTGCTGCCGTCTTCTTCTTAAGAAAACGTCTCCTGTCTAAGTACATCTTTAAGACGGACTGAATACGCTGTGCAGCTTGTATGATTGTAGCCAACTGCCTAGCTTTTTTAGCACGAAAAGCAGACTGAAGGCAAAGGGCAGCCTTTTTAATTCTGGTATAGTTTTTTACTTCAGCATCTCTTGCCCTGTTAGCTCTGAACCTTTGCTGTACAACTTTGACTGCCCAGCATAACTGTTTATAATGATTATGCTGTTTGTGCCCACGATAAAGAGACTGTATTATAGTTGCTGATGCATGCATGATTTTCAGTTCTTGTCGTGCTTTCATGCCTCTATAAGAAGCCTGAATGACCAGCACAGATTTCTGAATTGTCAGATATATCTTCCGTTGAACTTTTCCTTTAACATAGAATCTGTAATAATTCTGTATGACTACAGCTGCAATTCTCATTCTCTGGTAGGCGATTTTAATCTTATGCATTCTAAATGCTGACTGGATTGTGCTGGCAGCCAAATGCATATGCTGAATGTTTCTTCTTGTTTGAATACCCCTGTACAGAGACTGTATACGAATAACTGCTCTACGAAAAGAAAGGTATTCTTGAGTGTGCCATCTGACCAAAATTAAAGCTCTGTATCTTCTCTGAAGGACAACAGCAGCAGCTTTAAGGGAAAGATACCTTTGTCGTTCTTTAAATGTTTTAAAATGTCTCTGAAGAACAGCAGCAGCGTGGTACATGTCTTGATGTTTTTTTCTTGCCCTCATCTCTCGAAAAGCTCTTTGAATGCAAGTTGCTGCTTTCTTCATAGCAGAGTATTGCTGTACTGCAATTCCTCTCAGCTTACTGGCTCTGTATCTTCTCTGGATTACTTGGGTTGCCCACTGTACTTTTTTGTAGTAACAACTTTGCTTGTACATTCGATAATTGCTTTGTATTATGGTTGCAGCATTATGTTTTTTCTTTAGAAGCTGTCTTGTTTTCATTCCTCTATAGGCAGTCTGAAGAACTAAAACAGAGTTGTACTGTTTTAAATACATTTCTCTCACACGTTTTCCCTCCTTGTAAGCTCGGTAATGCTGTTGTATAGTTACTGAAGCAGATTTGACAGATTGATAGGAAATACGCATTCTATACATTCTTAAAGCTGCTTGGATAACTGTAGCAGCCCTGTGCATCTGTTGCATCTTTTTCCTTACCACAAAGCCTCTACAAGCAGACTGTATGGTAACAGCAGCCTTTCGGAGATGAAGATATTCTTGGTGCTGTTGCTTTGCATGTGCTGTTGCTCTATATTTTCTCTGAATCATAACAGCAGCTGTCCTAAGAGAAATATATTTTTTCCTTTTAAGAAAGGACCTAATTCTCCTTTGAAGAAGGGCTGCAGCTACATGCATCATTTTCAAATGTCTCCTGGTTTTCATGCCGCGAAACGCAGCCTGGATACAGAGTATGGCTCTCTTCATAATCCTGTATTTGTGTACTTGAACATTTCGTTCTTTGCAAGCACGATACCACTGCTGTATTTGTTTAGTTACCATGGATAACTTTTTGAAATCTTTTTGTTGTCTGCGCATTCGATAATATGACTGAATTATTGTTGCAGATTGATGCATAATTCTTACCTTTCTTCGAACTTTCATGCCTCTATAGGCAGCCTGAAGGACAAGAGATGACCTCTGTAGCTCTAAGTATTTTTTACGTTCCACTCTCCCTTGACAAAATGCTCTATATCTAATTTGAATTACAGTTGCTGCCAGTTTCACTGCACGATATCTAATGTTTATACGATGCATCTTAAACATGGTTTGAATTGAAATAGCTGCCTGATGCATGCAGTGAATTTGTCGTCTTACTTTTATACCTCTATAAATAGCCTGAATTTTAACAACTGCATTCTTTAAAGACAGATATTCCTGCTTTTGATACTTAGCTTGAACAACTGCACGATACCGCCTTTGAACCAGGATAGTCATAACTTTAAGTGCTGCATATTTTCTTTTTACTACATAGGATTTGTAGGTTGCTTGTATAATAGTAGCAGCTTTGTTGAGTTCCGATAATTTTTTCCTCGCTTTCATCCCACGGAAAGCAGCTTGCAAGACTAAGGCAGCTGCTTTTGTTTTTAGATAAAGTGTACGTTGTTCCTTTTTCATACAATAAGCTCTGTAGTGTCTCTGAATCACTAAGACAGCTTGTCTCAAAGTTTTCAACTTTGATTGATTTACATGCATTCTGTAATAGGATTGTATGATTACTGCAAACTGATGCTTCCTTTGAATTTGTTTTCTCACAGTTCTTCCTCTCCAAACTGCCTGGAGCTGTACAGTACAGTTATGCAGTTCCATATATTCTTGCCGCTGTTTTCTACCTACAATACTGGCTCTATAATGCCGCTGGATAGTTAGCACAGCACTGTTTATAAGCCTGAATCTTTGAGCCTGGAACTTTCTAAAGGCAGTCTGTATTGTAACTGCAGCAGCATGTTTTCTTTGAACCTGTTTTCGTACTTGCCAACCACGAAGAGCTGCTTGAAGAGAAATCACGGCTGCTCTTCTTTTTAAGAAGCTCAGTCTCACTTTGTAACCAGTTTTGTAAGCTCTGTACCACCTCTGAATCACAATAGAGGCCTGAATCATTGCTTGATATTTCATTCTTGCAGCATGAGCTCTAAAAGCTGTCTGAATTTTAACAGTGGCTATATACTGAAATTTAAGCATTTTGCGTACTCTATAACCTCTGTAGGCTGCTTGCAAGCAGACAACTGCCTTTTTGACTTTCAAGAACTTCTGCCTCTGACAGACTTGCTCCTGGTATGCACAATAACGATTCTGAATGATAACAGTAGCAGAATACACCCTCAAATAGCGTTGCCTATCCCTTTTCATTCTGTAGGAAGCCTGGAGCAAGGTTGCAGCCTCTCTCCATCTTTGTACTTGTTTTCTGATCAGATGCCCTCGCACTACAGCTTGAACTCTAACACAAGCTCCCTTCAGTTTCCTATATTCTTCTTTAAGTTGAAGAATGTATTTTTGGGAACGGTATCTTCGTTGAACATAGAGTGCTGCCTCCCTTAAAGCATGGTAACGTTTACGTGCTTGTATCATTTTTATAAAAGCCTGAATCTTCACTGCAGCAGCTTTTAAAATTTCAAATTTTTTCTGGGCAACATAAGCACGATAACTTGACTGAATTTTCACCACAGATCTCAATATGTGGGCCTCTTTCCTAGCTTGCATTCTTCTGTAGGCAGATTGTAGCACAATAGCAGCAAGGCGCATTTTCTGGAAAGAAGAGACAGCATTTTTAGATGCAATAAACGCTCTGTATCGAGTTTGAATTATGCAAACAGCATTTTTAGTCTCTTTGTATCTTTTTAGTTGTTGACATTTTCTCACATGTGACTGTAATATAACAACAGACTGTTTCATGAATAAAAATCTTTGCTGCTCTTGTCTCATTCTCCAATGTGATTGGACTACACAGGCTGCTTTTATTTGTCTATATAACAGACAAGTTTTCTTGCCTCTAAAGGCAGCTTGGAGGACTGTAACTGCTGCACGTTTTTGCAAATAGTTTTCTCTTTGAATTTTACCCAACCGATAAGCTCTGTAATACTTTTGAATCATCAATATGCATGCCCTTTTTTCCTCATAAACATGTTTAGCCTGAACAGATCTAAGCCAGGCTTGAATCTGGATAACACTTTTTCTAACATGTAAATACTGCTTCAAATCTTTATGCATTCTATACCAAGACTGTATGACAACAGCAGCTTGCTCTCTTTCAGCTAATTTTGAGGCTTGCCATTTTCGGAAAGCAGTTTGCAACACTATCGCAGCTTTAATTTTCTGCTCAATTTTGTGTTTTCTCCATCTTCTAAATGCAGATTGAATGACAAGTGATGAAGACTTTAAAGTTTCATATCTTTGCTGATCTTGTTTTGCCACCAAGGAAGCACGCAAATGTCTCTGAATTGTAACAGTTGCCCAGAGAAGTCGTTTATATGCAGAAGCAGCAATCAACATTCTTATCCTAGCTTGCACAAGGATAGCATAGTATCTTAGCTGCAGATATCTTTTTCTAGCAGAGAATCTCCTCCAGTAAGTCTGCAAAAGAGAACAGAACGATAAATGGATGGATTAAACTGAGATTATATTAATATTCATGCATCCGACGAAGTGGGTATTCACCCACGAAAGCTCATGCTCCAATATGTCTGTTAGTCTATAAGGTGCCACAGGACTCTTTGCTGCTTTTACAGATCCAGACTAACATGGCTACCCCTCTGATGATTAATATTCAAGTTGGCCTAGAAGTTTCACCCCAAGAGCTAGTTACTTTACTTATTTAAAAAAAAAAAAAAATCACCTCCAATTTTGCCACTTTCAACATTAATCCTCAGTTTATAGACTATTGGTCTGTGGGTTCCAAATTTATTCACTCCTACCCTATCCCCAGACTAATGGTCCAGAACTTTTTTCATGATCACAAATACAGAATGCATTAAGGCTATTTCTTTTTACATACCAATTCTGTGCCAGAGGGTAAACCTATTAAAGCAGTTAAGATTCCCTTTCAAACTGTTGAGAAATAAACTGAGAATTAACACAAAGTCCCAGAGTTTTCTTACAAAAAGTTTAACTAGCATTTGAGTTGAAGTCCACGAGTTACTGTTGGGTATTTATTTATATATAAGAGTTCTGAATTAAAGGTAACAAAAAGGGGTTCTCATATGTATTCAAAGTATGTACCACATCTTAACAGAGAAAATCTCTTAGGTATTAGCACAATCAGGAATGAGACAGTAGATGTCTACTTCTCCTCCCATTAAAAACAAGCATCCTTCTGGCACCTACAGCAGTTGCTTGTATAGAGAAGGATTACTAAGAAATTAATGAATTTTCAGGCTCAGTGCTATTTAGCAGCTGGAAAAGAAGCAAAACAGCACCATGTGATCAGAAATTTAGGAACCAGTTTAAAACCCTTTGGTGTACCAATGGGAAACATTAAAAACAATAGCAAATACCAGCATTATGCCCCATTTGGCACTTTCAAAGGAATAGTCTAGAGTTCTAGGTAGTGTAGTCTGCAGCTACTGAAGGCAGAGAATATTCTGCTTTAAGCCTTTGTGATGCCACCAGCAAAACCTCTGACATTGGAATGCGACTTTTCCTTCAACTTTAAGTAGAGAAGAAGTTTCTTTTTAAAAGCTTTATTGCTTCCCCTCCCCCCACCCCGCCCATTAACTTAATCCTACCTGGATGACTTTAGCTGATTCACTTTTAGTTTCCTCCAGTTTTGCCTTTTTTAATTTCAAAGTTTTCCTCTCAGCTAAATATCTTCTCCAGTGTTTCTGGATGAAAATTGCTGCATTAATTTTTTTCTGGATGCGCCGGTGAGACAGAAAATTTCTTACAGCTGATTGAATAATCCGAGCAGCTTTGTCTTTTTCCTGCAAGGAGTGAATATCCATTGAAAGTGTGTGTGTGTTTTTAAACTAAAAACAAAAACAAAAAACAACAGAGTAAATACCAAAAGCTATGCCTCCATCATTTCTTGAAGGAAAATGAGGTCACAGCATTGCCAGCTGCAAAAATTTACTGGAATACACATTTCACTAGATCTTAGTTTGAGTAACAATGTTTATTTCTCCCTCACTCATTTTCAAATAAGCTTCACGTGCTTTTTCAGCATCAAAACAGGATCTCTCTAATTGCAATACATAAATGCTAATTAGTAAAACTACTATGTTGATTATAGTTATTTTCAGAGATTTGTCAGAGGGAGACAGTTTCCCACTAACAACAAAAGTTGGTTAAAATATATGTAGTATCATATTTCAATCCTTCCTCCACCGCTTAGCTTAGCAAGAAGATTTGTCATTTCTTCACCTTCTGTTACTAGAAGCAAACTTTCCCAAAATAGATCTTAAGAGATTTCAACTGGTAAGTCATTATAGATGGTACATATATTCTTGCCTTCTTCCCTTGGACAATCCGCCCTCTTTATTCACAGTCTTAGCACTTTTAACTTTAGATATTAGCAGCAGTTCTAGCTTTTAACTTCCATATTAAGGAACTCTTCGATGAAATTCCTCACCTTGTGCGGTAATGATGGTTCTTTGAGATGTGTGTCCATATGGGTGCTCCACTGTAGGTGTGCTTGTATCCCCTATGCTGCTAATCAGAGAACTTTGGTAGCAGTGTCTGCTAGGGCCAGACATGTACTGTCTCTCTCCTCGTGCTGCACCACAAGACGCATCCAGCATGTGCAGGCTAACCTCCCTTATTTCCTTCTCTATCACAGAGTCATTGACAAGAACTCTGAAGTAGAGGGGAGATGGGTGAGTGGCGTGTGGTTTACGCTGGGGTTGAGGACTAAATAGTCTCTTTTGTCCCAGTGTATAGGTAACCAGTGACTGGAGAGTAGGCCTGGAGTCCTTCAGAGTGCAAAGGAAGGTGTCAGTCTTTCCAGCAGAGTGCTTCATGGCCTCAAAAGGGAAGGTCTTCAACTGTGGACTATTCCTTGTCGGGAATCCTGACAAAATGAAGCTATGATGCTCGTATTACCACAGTTGTAGAGATTAACCTAGCTGCCATGTCGGCTGCATCGAGGGAAGACTGCAGCAATGTCTTTGCCACTAATTGGCCCTCTTGGATAATGGCCTTAAAGAAATTGTGATGTGTGTCTGTCAACTTTTCAATAAAGTCATTCAGTTTCGAGTAATTTATTAGTTGTATTTCGCTGAGAGGGCTTGGTAGCTGGCGATACAGAACTGCAAAGTGACTGAGAAGTACACTTCTCTGCTGAAAGGATCAAGGCGCTTCCAATCCCTATCATCGGGAGTAGTCTTTGATTGATCTTATTGGCTGTGGGTGTTGACGTCATCCACCACAATGGAGTTGTGTGAGGAGTGGGAAAATAAGAATTCAGATTCCTGGGCTGAGACATACTATCTTTTATCTGCTCACTTGCGGGTTGGCACCACTGATGCCAGGGCTTGCCACAAGATGTCTGCCGGGACTAAGATGGCCTGATTAATCGAGAAGGCAATTTTTGAGGAGGGTAAAGAGTGGAGGATGTCAAAGAGCTGATGGTGGGTGTCCTTGACTTCCTCCAGTTGTATCTGGAGGGTGTTTGCAAGCTCCTGGAAAACATGAAAGTCATCTGCCAAAGATGGTGTGGGAGGCATGATGGCTTCATCCATAGACTAGAATATGCTCCTTGATGTCACTTCCTCCTTGGTATCAGCTTCCTGTTCCTCGATCTATTGAAGCAGTTAAGAAGCCCTAGATACTGCTGCCCCCAACGTTCTAGGAGGGCTTTTGGGAGAGGCTCAAGAGGCACGTTGTTGGTGCACCACGCAAGGGAAGCACAAGGAAAGAGAGTGCATGAGTGGACCTAACAGACACTGCTATCAAAGTTCTCCAATCTGCAGTGTAGGGACACAAGCACACTTACAGTAGACCACCCATAGGGACACTACACAAAGAAGAAAAATGTTATGCTATACACGTGGTATAGAAGCATGGTGAAATCCTGCAGCCTTGAATATACCCCAGCTACCTTTTAAGTACCTGAATTCAAGTTTGAAATGGGCAACAAGTTGTTTGGCAATTTTTATAGTCTTGTATATTTCAAAACGAATATATAATTTAGCATAATTCCCTGCAGAAAGTCAGAAATGGAACACCGAGACTGTTGAAAATTCCAAATGAAATGTTTTGGTCAAGTTGTGTGCCAAATCCTATACATTGCACAATACTAACAGACCTAGCTCAAACATGGTATTCTTTTCATCTCATTTTAAATTGTAAAGAAGTAAAATTAGTAAATGTGGAGTTCTTCATAAAGTTCAGTAAATTCACTTCAGCCTTGACTTGGGAAAAGGACTGAAACACTCTTATTAACATTAAATGTAACTCTGGCAGAGCACTAGTCTTTACACTGACTACTTCTCATACTAAAGAGAGTGAAAAGATGCATTTTGCTTTAAAGCAAGATTGTGTCACCATCTTAGTAACATATGAAGTCCTCAAAAAGTAGTTACAAATACTACTCTCTGAAGACTATCCATTCACAACTTTGTTGATTTTGTATCCTGCACTTTACCACAAACCAAGAGTGATTATTACAGTAAAAACTTTTTTATCCAGCATGCTGGGAAATGTGGAGTGCTGGTAAGTGAAAAATGCCAGTTAATTAAACATTAGGTGTAGGAGGAGGTGCAGGGCGTGGGCTCTGGGGGGCGCTCACCTCAGGCAGCTCTCTGTAACTGGCTACCTATCCCTGCTGCTCTTAGGCAGAGGTGCAGCAGGTGGCTTTGCACGCTGCCCCTGCCCTGTGCACTGTCTTCGCAGCTCCCATTGGCCAGGAACCATGACCCATAGGATCTGCGGGGGGTGGTGCCTGTATGGTCATTCTTCTGCCTAGGCGCAGCAGGGACATGTTGCCACTTCTAGGGAGTGACACGGAGCCAGGTAGGAAGCCTGCTGGCTCCGCGCCAACCAGACTTTCTATGAAGATTGGAAATGCCAGTTTATAGAGCTTTCCGGTTGTTACAGGGCCAGATAACACAGCTTTTACTGTACTACTTCACAAAAGAATGAAGTCCTCGATAAAAATACCTGATGGAGTTTTAGCTCTGCGTTCAGTCTGTATTTCCTCCAAACTGACTGAATTAGCCGAGCAGCTCGAGTCTCTTTTCGAAGATCTAGAAGCCGTGAACACAGAAACGACAGATAGGTAATAACAACCTAAAGAAATATATATAAAAAAAAACCCTCGTTAAGTTAAGCCTGTCCAGGAAATGACAGTTTATATTATTTTTATATTATATATAGAATAAAAAAATAAATAAAACTCTCTCACCTTCTCATCAGGAATAGTATTTGACATATCTGAATGATGAATCATAGCTGGTATTCCACCCAGGTCAGAAACTGCAGTATTGATCAACTGGAAATTTCTCTTTTCATTGTCAAGAAGTTCCTTATAGAGGACTGAGGTAGTTATAGCTTTATAACAGAAGGAAAAATATAATCATGTTTGTCAGTCAGATTAAGGGGTTTGTTTTTTTTTAAACACTTAATCTGCTTCAAAACCGTATATTAAAGAATGACTCACTTTGGTCAAATGTTCCATCCAACATACTTAGAGATGTATCAGATTCAGAGGAAGAATTTAGTGCTACTGTACCAGTTTTTGTACATTCTACTGTTTGAGTGGTACACTGGGATACAGCTTCCAAAGGCACATAACATGGATGATAGTGGTGAATCAAATAGCACAATACTCTGCCATCTGAGAAAGATACTGTGAAGTTTTCCACCTGGTTTAAAATAAAAATAAATTAGATAGATAGATACATAGATAAGATAGACTTCTCTTGAAAATTTTCATACTCATGAATTAGTACAAGTTTAAAATACGCCTCATTTGTCATAATATATCTGTAATTGGATAGGAATGTGGCTATGCACATTTCTTTTAATATATACAAAGGAAAAATAAATATATGCAATTCAAATTATCTGAAAGTAATGCTCATTTGCTGAGTCCATGCTATGGCTCTCCTCTCCTGAAAGTCAGAAATATAAAAGGGATGTCTACCAAAGTAAAAGTGCATCTCATAGAACAATAGTTAAAGAAATCAGACATGGAGAATTCTATGGAAGGATCCTAGAAAGGACCTTCTATAGCATAGTATGTTACTGATGTTTTTATCCAGCATCAAAAATGTGCTAAATATTTTCAGAATAAGATAGCACCTGTAGCCCATAAATCTTAACTTAACCAACTGACTACTATCTTGGAAAGCAAGAATATGTAGAGAAGCAGTATTAGGAAAGCAAGACAAGCAGAACAGAGAAAAGAATACATAAAATACTATGGAGTTGCTTGGGTGGTACAGTATTCATCTTCTTAGTTTCTTGATTTTTATTATGGGAGTTAAAGAACGGTCACAATCCCTCAAGCAAACCAAAGGCATTTAAATGAAGACTGATTGTGAGACACACAATATCAGGATGACATTCCACATACACGAGTATTAAAGAGAAGTAGGCATGGATGCACTTGAGACAGAAACAGAGGAAAATACACAAAGTGAAATTCATGAAGTTCAGAGAGGAAGGAGGCTTCATTGATTAGGGACTCAGAAATGGCAATGCGCCTGGGAAATTAATTTTAAGTCTCCTAAGCTTACAATAATTAAGTTAGATTTTGCTTTCCTAAAGCGTGCAGGTTTGTCAGCCATTCTGATGAGCAGTAAGTCTCCTTGAACAGGGTTTCACTCCTTGCTCCCTATGCATAAGAAACACTCTACCTCTTGTAAAAATGATATGACTGCTTGGGGAGAGAGAAATTCTCACATGACTATCTTTAATGTTAATCTTAGCGCCTGAAGTTCTTGAAGGTTATGAAAAAAAAAAAAACTTATACAGTGGAGGAATTACTTTGGACCAAATGGCTCATTAAGAACATGTCCTTTCCCGCAGACCAGAATCAGTCACCAATGGGATCCTTCTGGGAATTCTTTCAAAGAGTTTATTCTGCTTGCTCACAAATAGAGGGAGGATTTCCCTGGGCTGGTATGTAGCCAAGCAAGTAGCATACACATTCACTGTGGGAATTCTCTACTGGGAGGAATGTATTAAAAATGATAGAAATGCAACTGGGACCATGAAAACGCATTTTGGATATCTGACATCCTACCAATGGGATCAGGGCCGGCTTTAGGCCAATTCACCCGGTTCCTGGGAATCGGGTCCCGCGCTTTAGGCGCCTTTTAAATTTTTTTACTTACCCTGGCTGCGGTCTGCTCTGGGGTCTTCCATGGCCCCGCTCCCCTGACCAAAGCGCCGGCGGGAGCGCAGCTGCCCCACAGCCCCACTCTCTCAGCTGGAGCTCCGGCCGGAGCGCCACAAGCCCTGCAGCCCCGTGCCCCCGGCTGGAGCTCCGACTGGAGCGCGGCAAGCCCCGTGCCCCAGGCTGGAGCTCTGGGCCCTTTAAAGAGCCCCCAGAGCCATGGGGTAGCAGGCGGCTCTGGGGGCTATTTAAAGGGCCAGGGCTCCAGCTGCCTCTTCCACCTCGGTCCTTTAAATAGCCGCCGGAGCCCTGCCGCCCCCATGCATTCCCCAGAACTCCCATGGCTATTTAAAAGGTCCGGGGCGGGGTAGAAGCAGGGGAGTCCTGGGCCCTTTAAATAGCCATCAGAGCCCTGGGATAGCGGGGGACTTGGGGGCTTTTTAAAGGGCCAGGGCTCCAGCTGCCTCTGCTGCACCCCCTGCCCTGCCCGCATCAGCCCCACCCCCCGCTGCCTGCAGCCAGCTCTGCACCCCCTGCCCACAGCCAGCCCCTACTACATCCCCTACCCTGTCTCCAGCCAACTCCTGCCACACACCCCTGCCCGCACCAGCCCTGCACTGCCCGCCCTGCCCTGTCTCCAGCCAACCCCTGTTGCACCCCCCTGCGTGAAGCCAGCCAGTCCCATACTCCTGTCTCCAGCCCTGCCAACCCCTGCTGCATCCCCCTGTGGCCCTGCCTGAAGCCTGCCCGCCCCACACTCCCCTGTCTCCAGCCAGCCCCGCACCCCTTGCCCTGCCTGCAGCCAGACCCTACCTCCAGTCAGCCCCTGCCCTGCCTCGAACCAGCCCCATGTCCACTGCTGCCCTGCAGTTCCCAGGCCAGTAACCTGCACACCTGCTTCAATGAGGGGGGCAGGAAACAGCAGGAACCCGCACATGTGCACGCCCCCAGGGAGTGGCAGGGACCCACACATGTGAAACGGCAGTCATTAATAACCAATCAACAGCATATATGATAAAATTTTATATTATGTACATTGCATTATTTATATAGTTATGGAAAGTAAATAATACATGGAAGAAATGGAAGGCTTTTTTTTTTCTTTTTTTTTTTTTCTTTTTTTTTTTTTTTTACACATACTTTTTTTTTTTAAGTCATCCCTGCCAGGGCCTCACCGAAAGTGTTCGAATTGGGCTCCGCACTTCCTAAAGCCGGCCCAGAATGGGATAGTCCAAGTAAGACTGAAAGAACTTCATCCTTTAAAATGCTTGTAAAAGATCAGTATTAATCAATATATATTTGATAGAACAGATTTAGTGTTGAAAGACTTATATAATTATAAACATTTCCCATTACAAGAAAATGTACTTGCAGATATACAAAACCTGGAAATATATACACAAGAAAACAGGACTACTTACTTTAGTATTGTAAAACCCACAAACAGCATTGACCCAATCCATCAGCAGTTTCACATTTTTGCTGTAACTTTCAGGTGAGTAAGTACTGCTGGTTTCTCTCACTTTACTTTGATTAGAGCAGGACACTAGAGTAGCCGTTTTTGTCTTAATATTGTGTGTATTCTTTAAAAAAGAAATTTCTTCTTCTAACTGCTCCACATTAAGGGAAACATCCACCTTTAATGGAAATAAACAAATCAATTTTTCTGATACATAAAAATGTTAGAGTGATCTTATATAATTGATGTGGTTAATTGGAGAGGAGTTAGTTTGGGAGAAAGCATCTTAAGTAAGTGCCAGGGATTGGCTGCTCCCACTATTCAGTAATATAACAGTTTCCATACAGATCAAAAAAATGATTACTCACCTTTCTGTAACTTTTGTTCTTTGAGATGTGTTCATCATCCATTCCAAGCAAGTGTACACGCCAGCTGCAAGATTTTCTCCTAGCAGCACCGTAAGGTTGGTGTGTGCGCCCCCTGGAGTGGCGCCTCCATGGCACCCTATATAGGGGCCTGCCGACCCTCTACCCCCTCACTTCCTTCTTGCTGGAACTCCGACAGAGGGATAGGAGGGTGGGTATTGGAATGGACATGAACAACACATCTCGAAGAACAACAGTTACAAAAAGGTAACCGTTTTTTCTTCTTCGAGTGATTGTTCATATCCGTTCCAAGCAGGTGACTCACAAGCCTGAGTTTAGGCAGTGAGGTGGGAGTTCACTGCACGGCCGAAGGCTGCATCGCCTCTGGCCTAGTGCGTGATGGAACAGTGCAACGTGAATGTATGGATTGAAGACCACGTGGCAGCTCTGCATATTTCCTGTGTTGGGACTTGAGCCAGGAATGCCACGGAGAAGGCCTGTGCCCTTGTGGAGTGGGCTATGATCAGCAGGGCAGGCACCTTAGCCTGATCGTAGCATTCGCCGATGCAGGCCGTGATCCATGAGGAGATACGCTGTGATGAGACGGGGAGCCCCTTCACTCAATCGGCCACAGCAACAAAGAGTTGGATTTATTTCCTGAATGGTTTGGTTCTTTCAATATGGAATGCCAGGGCCCTGAGAACATCTAGGGAATGCAGCCTATGCTCCGTGCTGAAGGAGTGTGGCTTAGGATAGAACACAGGGAGAAAAATGTCCTGACCCATGTGGAATTGGGAGATCACCATAGGAGTGAACGCCAGGTGTGGCCTGAGTTGGACTTTGTCTTTGTGAAAAACAGTGTATGGAGCCTCGGACATCAGGGCTCTGAGCTCCGATACCCTCCTGGCCAAGATGATAGCCACAAGGAATGCAACCTTATAGGAGATATACAGTAATGAGCACATAGCCAGGGATTCGAAGGGGGGCCCCGTGAGGCCAGACAAAACCAAATTAAGGTCCCAGGCCGAGACAGGTTGTCGAGTATGCGAGAAAAGCCTACCAAGGCCCTTGAGGAAGTGACCGACCAGTGGGTTTGCAAAGACTGAACCACCGTCAGCTGCTGGGTGGAAAGCGGAGATGGTCGCCAAGCGGACCTGAACCGAAGAGAATGACCCTGCTGTTTCACATGAAGTAGGTAGTCAAGGATGATTCTCCGAGCAATGGAGCCTGTCAATGCTGTTCTGCCCAGATGGAAAAAAAGTTTCCACTTGGCCATGTATGTGGCCCTGGTGGAGGGTTTCCTGCTACCAAGGAGGACTTGTCTAACCTGCTGTGAGCATTGCATTTCTACCGGGTTTAGCCATGGAGCATCCAGGTTGTGAGATGGAGCGACTCCAAGTTTGGGTGCCAGAGGCGGCCTTGATCCTGTGTGATCAGGTCTGGAAGCAAGGGCAAAGCAAGGGGCACCTGTACGGACATCTGCAGTAGTGACATGAAACAATGCTGGCGCGGCCACACCAGTGCCATCAGTATGACTTGAGCGTGCTCCCTGCAAATCTTGAGGAGTACCCTGAGGACCATCAGAATAGGAGGGAAGGTGAGGCAGGCCATCTTCACACGAGAGGAGGAAGGCATCCGTGAGAGACCCTGGACTGCGCCCCATGAGGCAGCAGAACCGTTGACACTTCCTGTTGTCTTGCGAGGCAAACAGGTCTATCTGGGGATAGCCCCAGAAACGGACGATAGAATGTGTCATGTCCCAGCAGAGGGACCATTTGTGACCCTGGAACGAGCATCTACGGGCATCTGCTAGGCCTGTTCTGCATCCCTGGGAGCTAGGATGCCATTAGGATGAATTGCATTCTGTATGCAGAAGTCCCACAAAGCGAGGGCTTCCAGGCACAGTGGAGAGGAGCATGCACCCCCGTTTGTTGATCTAGAACATCGCAGAGATATTGTCCGTGAGGACTGCAACACACCTGCCCGCCAAGCAAGATTTGAAGGTCAGGCAGGTGAAATGCAGGTGAGATCCGTAGCTCCCTGACGTTGATGGGCAAGGAGAGGTCCTCTGGGGACCAAAAGCCTTGTGTCCTGAGATTCCCCAGATGCGCTCCCCACCCCAAATACGACATGTCTATTACCAAGGATAGGGATAGCTGAGGGCTGGCGAAGGGTACTCCCGCACAGACCTCCCACAGGTTGAGCCACCACTGGAGGGAATCTAGCACCATTCGGGGAAGCATCACCATAGAGTCCAGTGCGTCCCTGGTTGGTTGGTACACAGTTGCTAACCAGGACTGAAGAGGGTGCACGCAGCCATATACCCCAGCAACTTGAGGCAGTTCCTTGCTGTGGTGGTCAGGAAACACTAGAGACTGAGAATGATGTCGGACATGGATTGAAACCCTGGACTCTGGTAGGTACACTCTGGCTTGCAGAAGGGACAGTCACCTGTTCCATAACTGGCGTTCTTCGAGATGTGTTGCTCAGGTGTATTCCATAGTGGGTGTGTGCGCTCGCCACGTGCACCGGTGCTAGAAGTTTTTCCCTTAGCAGTACCCATAGGGGAGCACCCTGGAGTGGCACTTCTATATCACTCTATAAGGGGAGCTGCGCACTCCCCCCATCCTTGGTTCCTTCTTGCCAGACAACTCCAAACAGAGGGGAAGGAGAGCGGGATGTGGAATACACCTGAGCAATACATCTTGAAGAACGCCAGTTACGAAACAGGTAACTGTCCTTTCTTCTTCGAGTGATTGCTCATGTGTATTCCACAGTAGGTGATTCTAAGCTATATCTGTTGGAGGTGGGTAGGAGTTCACAAGTTCTCAAGATGGAGACAGTCCTGCCGAACGCAACATCTTCCCTGGTCTGGGAGACAATAGCATAATGCGAAGAAAAGGTGTGGACCGAGGACCATATGGCAGCTCTACATATGTCCTGGATAGGGACGCGAGCTACATAGGCAGCTGACGAGGCCTGGGCTCTCATAGAATGCGCCTTAACGATAGGCGGTGGGGGAACCCCTGCCAGGTCATAACACATGCATATGTATGAGGTGATCCAGCGCAAAAGGCGCTAGGTAAAAAACGGTTGTCCCCTCATCCGTTCAGACGATGCAACGAACAGCTGCGAGGATTTCCGGAATGTCCTGGTTCGATCTAGGTAAAAAGCCAACGCCCTACGCACATCTAGTTTGTGTAGGTGGCGCTCCTCATTGGAGGAATGGGGCTTAGGACAGGGTACCAGTAGGAAAATGTCCTGATCGATATGGAAGGCGGAGACCACCTTCGGGAGAAAAGCGGAGTGCGGGTGAAGCTGGACCTAATCCTTGTGGAAGACCGTATACAGGGGTTCCGAGGTCAAGGCCCTAAGCGCCGAGACATATCAGGCTGATGTAATGGCCACAAGAAATGCTACCTTCCATAACAGGTGAGACCAGGAACACGTGGCCAAGGGTTCAAAGGGAGGACCTGTGATGCAGGATAACACTAGGTTTAGATCCAATTGTGAAACAGGGGGCCTAGCATATGGGAATGAATGATCCAGGACCTTTAGAAAGTGGGAGGTCATACTGTGGGAAAAGACCGAGTGGCCCTCTACCGGAGGGTGAAAGGCCAATATGGCCGCCAAATGCACCCTGACAGAGGCGGGAGCTAGCCCTTGGGTCCTAAGGGACAGGAGGTAATCGAGAACGAGTTGAAATGACACGGACAATGGGGAAGTTCCCCACTCCCCTGCCCACCTAGAGAACCTATACCATTTGGCTAGGTACATCCATCGCATGGAAGGCTTTCTGCTTTCCAACAGAACTCATTTGACGTTCTCCAAACACCTCCCCATATCATCTAATCACAGAGCAACCATGTTGTCAGGTGAAGCACAGCCAGGTTGGAGTACAGGAGGCATCCTCCTTCCTGGGAGAGGAGATCCGGGCGAAGTGGCAGCCTCCGTGGAGGAGCCACTAAGAGTTGCAGGAAGGTCCCGTACCAGTGTTGACGGGCCCAAGCTGGGGCTATGAGGATGACCCTCGTCCTGTCTGCTTTTACTTTTTTCAGGACTTTGCCTATCAGGGGGAAAAGTGGGAAGACATAGAAAAGGTGGCCCAACCACCAAAGGAGGAAGGCGTCCGAGATTGTTCCCCTTTCCGCCCCTCCCCGAAGCAGAACTGGGGGCAGTGTTGGTTGTGGGCAGTTGCAAAGAGGTCGACCCGGGGAACTCTCCGCTCTCGGAAGAGCTGTAGGACGACCTCCCAGTGGAGTGACCACTCATACTGGTGGGAAAAAAACCTGCTGAGGTGATTGGCCCACACATTGCGGGCGCCGAGTAGGTGGAAGGCTCGCAGGGAGATATTGTGGGCTATACAGAACTCCTATAGGCTCAGGGCTTCCAGACATAGGGCCGAGGAGCACGTTCCTCCCTGTCTGTTGATGTAATACATCACAGCCATATTGCTTGTGAGGACTCTGACCACCTTCCCACAAAGGTGCCCGCTAAAGACCATGCACTCCAGCCATATCACCCTGAGCTCCCTGACATTTATGTGTAGGGATAATTCTGAGGCCGACCATCTCCCTTGGGTTTGAATGTTCCCTATATGGGCTCCCCAGCCCAGGTCCAAGGCATCCCACACCAGGTCAAGGGAGGGGGAGATTTCTCGGAAGAGGACTCCTTACAGCATGTTGCGCAGGAGGGACCACCATTGTAAGGAAGCAGCTATCTGGGATGGTATCGTGACAACCTTGTCCAGCCCGTCCCAGGCCTGGGAATACTGGGAGGCCAGCCAGAGCTGGAGGGGCCTCATTCTGAGCCTAGCATGGCAAACTATGGACATGTATGCCACCATGTGACTGAGGATCTGAAGGCACACCCTCGCCGTCGTCACTGGGAAGGTCATGACTAAGGCGATAAGACCTTTTAGGATCTCGAACCTGTCCCGGGGAAAAGATGCTGTGGCCTCTAACGAGTCCAGAAGAGCCCCTATGAACTGTATGCGTTGAACCGGGACTAACGTAGACTTGGCCTAGATCTGCGCACATAGGCAGAAGTAGTCCCACCTGGGCCTGTACCCTGGACCAAGACTTGCCCTTGAGAAGCCAATTGTCCAGGTAAGGGGAAAATTTGTAATCCTTTCCTCTGGAGATAGGCTGCTACCATCGCCATGCATTTGGTGAAACCTCGGTGCTGTGGAAAGGCCAAACGGGAGGATCGTCAACTGGTAATGGTCCCTTCCTACGAGGAACTGGAGAAAATGCCTATGTCCCTCGAAAATATAGATATGGAAGTACGCGTTCTGGAGATCCAGGGCCGCAAATAAATCCTCCGGGTCCAGGGAGGTGATGACAGAGGCCAGTGATACCATACGGAACCTGTAGAGGACCATAAAACTGTTGAGATCCCTGATATGGGCCTGAGCCCCCTTTTGCCTTCGGGATCAGGAAATACCAGGAACAGAAGCCCTTGTTCTGAAATTCTACTGGTACCCTTTCTACACACCCCCAGGTGGAGGAGGCATGCCACCTCTTGTTCTAGGAGGTGGGCATGCTCCAGATCCCCAAGGCTCGCCTGGAGAGGGAGGTACCATGTGTGTGAAGTGAACTGCAACGTATAGCTGTTGGAAATAGTGTTGAGGACCCACTGGTCCGATGTTATGCGGGACCACTCCACTCGGAAGGCAAACACGAACTTTATTAACTGGGCAGATCTTCCTGGCAACAAGCCCGGTGGCCCCTCGCAAAGAGTCAAAACCGCCTCTTTCCCTGCCTTTTGCCCTTTGAGGGGCCAGGCAGTAGGGCTGAGCGGGACTTAGGCGGCCGTTCGTGTTTGCCCCTAGCAGGAAGAGCCAAAGTTTGCAGCCTAGGTTTGTCCTTCGCTGAAGGAACGTTCAGGCCCAAGGTTTGCAGGGTTGTATGGGAGTCTTTCATCCCATGCAGGCAGATGTCAGTTTGGTCCACAAACAACACTTTCCCATTGAAGGGAAGGTCCTGCATCAAAGGACTGGGACTCTGCAGACAGTCCGGACAGGAGAAGCCATGACGCCCTGTGCATGGATACGGTGGCCATCGAATGGGCTGCTGTGTCTGCCGCGTCTGATGCTGCCTGGAGGGCTGCTTTCGCCACCGACGCTCCTTCCTCTCCCAGAGTCCTGAACTCCTTTTTGTCCCACTCCAATAGGAGAGGTTCGAACTTTGGTAGAGACCCCCATAAATTGAAGTCATATCAACTTAGAAGGGCTTAGTGATTGGCCACCCTGAGCTGGAAACTCACCGAAGAATAAACCTTCCTGCCAAAAGCGTCTAGTCTCCTGGCATCTTTGTCCTTAGGGTTGGGTACGGGCTGACCGTGATGTTCCTGGTGGTCAATTGACTCTACCACCAGGGAGTTAGGTGCTGGGTGGGAGTACAAGTATTTGTGGCCCTTAGCCGGCACAAAGTATTTTATCCCGCTTTCTTAGAAATGGGGGCCAAGGAAGCTGGGGTTTACCACAGGGTAGTCGAAATATTGGCTACCCCCTAGTGGAGAGGTAGGGCCACACGGCCCGGTGCCAAGGATGACAGTACATTAAAAAGAGAGTCAGACGGCTCCTCCATCTCCTCAGCCTGGAGCTGGAGATTGGACGCCACCCACTTGATGAGCTCTTGGTAAGCCTTGAAGTCCTCTTGGGGGACGGGCAGTGGTGCTGCTATGGTATCCTCTGGCTCCGGTGAGGGGAGCGGCACAGAGCCTAGGGCATCAGATGGTACTGGTGAGTCAATCCCCAGGTCAGAGTCTGGGCACGGTGCTGTTAGCTTGGCACTTGTTGATTTCTCCCTCTGCCGTGGAGGGGAGGCAGAAGGAGCCTGAGACACTCCGGCCACCAAGAGGGGTCTCGCCTGGATGGGTATCTGCAGCCATGGTGCCCGTTGACACCACTGCCCTTGCCACAGTGTTCCGTGCCACTGACTGACTTAGGTGCTGGACAGTGCAATTTGCTCTCGCAGAGTCGCACGACTTGGAGACAGGCAGCTGGGTGCTAATGCGGAGGTAGCCAACAACCGCACAGTACTGTAGGAGCAACATGAGCGATGGTGCCTGCGACAGTGCCGTCCATGTGACCAGGACCTCGAGGACAAAGATCGGTACCCATCCGAGGTGCTGCTCCTTACTCGTCCCAGCGGCCGGAGCTAGGACGCTTCAGTGCTGGTGAATCGCGAGATGAGTCCCGTGCGCGATGTCTGATAGAGCAGGAGCTTGAGTCGGATCGTCTACATCTGTGGTGATGGGATTGGCTTTGGTAGTGTAGCAGGGTGGACCCCTGCTCCTGCTCTGAAGGATTAAAAACAGCCCTGGGAGGGGGCTGTGGCTGGAGAAAGCAGCTTTTAGGCGGGGCTGGATTGGGAAGTGGCTCAGCTGGGCCACACCCCAATCAGGCCACAGCTTGCCTGTATAAAGAGGCCAGGGAAGCCAGGAGCAAAGAGTCTCTCTCTATTTGTAGAGGGAGATGGGCCTGGCTGCAGGGAGCTAGACACAAGGTACCTGAATCAAGCAGGGCTGAGGAAAGGCCAACAGGTACTTGGGATTGCAGAGGGCAGACCAGGAGTAGGCCAATGCAGCAGATCCAAACCCTCCTTGCCAGTGATGAGTAGGCTGATATTGCAATCTGCCCCAGGATGTGAGGCTAGACGATGACTGGCAGTAGCCATATACTGAGGAGAGGTGGGGATAGTGGGTGGGGGTCCCCGGGGGAGACTAAGACTGAGGGGATACTGCCAGGGGGCAGCACACCAGGAAAAAGGCCACTGGGTCCAGGGAGGGACACGGGGGCCAGAGGACAGGCGGATCACCGGCCTACAAAGGGTGCTCCAGAGCTGAAATCGAGCTAATTCCCGGAAGACACCAGCAGGAGGCGACGCAGGGGTGAGTCCACTCCTCTACAGGTAGCTTCGACACGAGGAAGAGCGTTGGCGCTGCTTATCCCAGTGCTTCTGTGCCCAGTCACGGGGCGCAGAGAAGCCTCGAGACTCCCTCACAGGCAGCGAGCTGGTCAGACTAAGTAGGGTAGAGGAGAGTTCTTGTGCTCCCAGAGGAGGCTTCCCTCGAGACTGGGGGCCCATCTCAAGCGGCGCCCCAGATACCGGAGGGTTATAATGTCACACGTAGCCTCCGGCCGCAACAGCATCCTCTCCGCAGGAGAGGCACGCATGGATGGAACTGGGCTGCTCTGCTCAACGCGAGTTGGAGGCCGCATCCAGGGGTGCTTGGAGGGATGCACGCGAAATCAGCTTCCCCTCCTCCACCAGAGTGGAGAATCCCATTCGCAATTCCTGGGGAAGGAGTTCAGTGAACTTGGACAAGGCCGAGCATGTGTTATGGCCACTATAGCCTGTTGGTTGGCTATGCATAGTTGCAGATCCCCTGTTGAGTACACCTTTCTACCTCAAAAGGTCCAACTTCTTGGCTTCCCTGTTCTTTGGTGTAGGCCCTTGAAACCCCTGATGCTCCTTTTGGTTGGCCACATCCACAACCAGAGAGTCCGGGGGAGGGTGAGAATATAGGTACTCATGGCCCTTGGAGGAGACAAAGTAGCGCCTCTCTGTCTTTTTGGCCACAGGGGCCAAAGAAGCTGGTGTCTGCCAAAGGGTGCAGGATGTGTCAAATATTGTTTTGATCAACAGTAGGGCGACCCTCGACGGGCCGGAGAGAGCCAGGATGTCCACTACCGGATCTACAGCCATCTCAACCTCCTTCACCTGGATCGCCAGGCTCTGTGTAGCACTTTTAAGTAGCTGCTGAAGCACCTGGTTGTCTTCTAGAACCAGTGCCGCTGAAGTTCCCGCAACCACCTCATCTGGCGAGGAAGAGGAGGAGATAGTTTGCAGGGGAACCTCCTCGCTACCCTCAGCCTCCGCAGGGTCCTGCAGCACACGGTACTCTGCGTGGCCTATGCGGATATAGGATGCAGCACCATGACCAGTACCGGGGTTGACGCCGATTGACGAGGCGTGCTGGGCGGTGCCTGCGGCATCGAAAACATGGCCCCCATTGGTGCCAGTATCAGTTGTGGCACACTCCTGTCGGACAGCAGCGCCGGTGGTGGAGGCATTTGCGCCGGAGTCACCGACATCAAAGAGACTGATGCAGACCTGGGGCGTGGATCGTGCACCTGTCCCAGGGTCTGGCGGTAAGCCCGGGGAGTCCAGAATGGCCACTAGGAGGGTGGTTGCCACTTCTGCTGCCACTGTGCCGGGTAAAGTCGTTGGCTTGCCTGTGAAGCCAACCTCCTACTCCTTGATCTACTGGAGTGGTAGGATTCTGCTTCTGAAGTTTCGAAATATGAAGACCAAGGAGGGGCAGTACCCACTGTTGCTGGTGAGCGGCGCCGCAAGGCCGGGGAACACTCTCCTTGCATTGGTGCTGCCGGAGTGGTGCGGGGCAGGGACCGTGGCATCATCATGGCTGGCTTGCCTTTTGATTGGATCGGGGGTCGGGCAGTCCCTGGAAGCTTTTCCCTCCATCGCAGGGAGGCAAGCACTGGGAGGCTTAATAAGTCTGAGGCCGCCTTGAACGCCTCCAGCATCAATGTGAGGTGCACATGCTCACTGAGGTCCGGGGACCTAGACTGGTCTGGACTCAACTACAACCCCATGGGGGTAGGAGTCAACGGGACCTTGGGAGGATGCGGTTGTGGCACGGCTTGTCCCACCACACTTGTGGACACCGCTGGCCCTTTAAGGTCCTGGTGGGGTGATCGGCCCATCACTGGCCTCTTTTTCGTGGGCACCGGAGATGGTGATTGGTGCCGCATGAAGGCCGATTTTCTATATCCCGATTCTCTCCGGTGCCGGGACTTAGAGTTCTTAGACTGGGCCTCCTCTCCTGCTAATGGTGCCGGAGCACTGTGCACCAAGGATGAGGTGCTGGGTGCCGGGTTGGCAAGCTCGTGTTCCAAGTGCGGCTGTAAGGCCGCCTCCATCAGGAGCACTCTAAGTTTCTGCTCTCTGTCCTTAAGAGCCTTGGGACAGAACCTCTTGCAGATACTGCATTGGTCTCTTTGGTGTCTCTCCCAGAGGCACCTCAAGCAGGAAGAGTGCAGGTCACTCTTCGGCATAAATTTTCCGCAGTCTGCACAGAGTTTAAGCCCTGGGGACCCAGGCATGCCCCAGGACGGGGCGACAATTACATTGGGGGGAAGCCCCCTCAACAGCTATTAACTATCTTACAACTAACACTAACTATAAACTATGAGAAAAAAAAAAGAACTATACACACTTAGAGACACGGTTAGGCTTGCTTCAAGAGCAAGCAAAGTTCTAGCTAGCCATCACCGGTGGTAAGACGGAACTCAGGGGGTGGAGGGTCCGTGGGCCCCTATATATGGTGCCATGGAGGTGCCACTCCGGGGGGCACACAGGCCAATCCTACGGCGCTGCTAGGGGAAAATCTTCTGGATGGCATGCATGCAGCACGCACACACCTGCGTGGAATGGACATGAACAACCACACGAAGAAGAACCAGTTGTTACTTCAGTCCAGATGACAGTAGCCAAAACCAGATGCTTTTAAAATAAACTTATAGGGAAATTTTCTACTACCTGGATCAATGGTTGGTTTATACCCTGAAACCATGTTTTTGGTTTTTCTTTTAAATTCTAACTAATACAATTGTGGAAGTGGTCATCTACATAACTAATTAAAGAGACTTTGGATCTCCCCTAACATCTTGTTGTTGACTGATGCAAATGAATAAATTCATTTTCTCTGCAATATTCTTCAGCATTCAATTGCTCCTTTAGCTTCCTGATAATCTACAGCAGTATTCTCTTCAGGATTCTTGCATTAGATATTATATATAATAAAAAATAAAAAAATCTCTGGCTACTTGCTTTTCAAATTCTCTCCTAACTTACATCTTATGTCTTACTTTCCATAATGTATACTCCTTCCCATTGGATTCACTTAAGCTGGATACACATTTTCGAAGAATAGTTATTTGGTTCAAATGACCTCTTAACCTTGCCATTAAGCCCAATTCTTCTACTCTCTGCTTCCTTCTTCCATTTAAGGCTATACATAATCCTTGACTCAATTCCAGGTACACTAATTAGCCTTCATACTAAGTCCTAAGTCTTCAGTTTTTTCCAGTTTGATCCCAGAGACATATGGTGGAGTATGTTATGTGGAAGAGCCACAGCTCTAGAATTCACTTCCTATGATTGTTCATCAAAGGGAATGTTCCTCAAGTGTTTGGAAGTGGTTTTAAATATATCCATCTATCAGAGCTATTTTTAGTAGCTCTAAGAGAATTCCTCAGCAAGTGGCAAGAAGTTAATTTCTGTGGCCAAATTACCTGACCATTGTTATCACATACTTAACCTTTGTTATAGTATCTGGCACAAATACAAAAGAAATTCCATGAACAAGTGTACAAAACCTAATTAAAAGGAGTTCTGAATTGTATTACATTTTAGAACCTAGCTCATCAATGTAGCTAATAGTTATAAAGCACTTTGAACATACATTACACAATGACGTCTAACCATGAGAATCCACAAAAGATCATTCTCATGGGTCATCCAGCCAGGTCAATCCAGACTTGATGATTTCAAAGACTACAAATTCCTTGTTTCAAGCCATGCATTATCTCCTCTCGTTTGTAACATTTCTTAAAATTCTTTACAACTTCACACAACTTTATACAATACCTGGAAAGCAAAGACAATTTTCCACAGCAGTGCTAAAGTTCGCTCTCTGTGTCTGTCCACAATATCCTTAGACTCGATTGAAGCACCTATAAATGAAATACAACACTGATTAAGATATGTATTTCTGTTCTTCAAATGCGTAGTTATTCTAGCATTACTTTTCAATTCTTACCACATCCATCTTTCAACTGAATTCCCCGCTCTTTAAGAACACGAAGGGCAACATCAACATTATGCATCTTCTGCAGACGACTTATTGCAGGAACTCTTAGCTTCTTTGAGAGACTCCAGTTTTTTGTGAGAAGTTCCATTGTTCTCCTAACAATAAAAAGATTTCATATTTCAGCTTACAGAGGATTAGACAAATACAGATAGTCATAAAACCATTCTGTATCAACTTACACAAGACGAATGCCACACTGCAAGTCTACAGCTAGATTTGTAACAGCGAAGTCAAATTCATCAAGTGGTGTCTGAACATGACTAACAGGTAATCCCAGGAAGCCAAGATGACGGGAAAGGTCACCTTCACCACTCAGGAAGTCTCGTGAAAATGCCAGTAGAACATCTTTACTATTCTAAGGGGAAATAAAATAAACTTAGACCAAGTGACCATTTTGATCCCTTCCCCCAAATGCCTTGAGCTTTGTTATTTGTCATTTAGTACTACGCGTAAGATACCAAAATTCAAGTACTTAAATATCTCTTCATGGCATTTAAACTGTGTCCACAATATTATAATGCTGACACAGATAGCTAACTGGATTCTTAATGACTGCTTTCATAACTTCCGTAGCGTACAGCAAAAAAAAAAATCAAGCTGCCGTAACATTAGCTAATACCTGTTCTGCATCCTGAGAAATTCATGAACAACTTTTTCTTTTTATTTATTCATGCATTTAACTCATTAAACAGTGTTGTAATCTAAGTAATAGACTGCATACGATTTTTATACCATGACTTCAACTGACTAGAGTAAAAATGGTTTTTAGTTCAACAAAAATGAGGCTATTTACTAATCAAACATCTAGCAAGACAGACTGTTCCAGAAAGCTAGGCTGCATGTCCTAAGTATTGTAGGACAGCCCTCAGATAAACTTTTAAAATGCAAGGGGATTTAACTTCAGATGACAAATAGTGTGGCAGAGCAGTATTGAGTCTTAGAAAGAGAAGGAAAGTTCCTCTATAATACAAGGCTTTTGAACTCTCCCTATAAATTAAAGGCACTTCAGAAGTCCTGATGGTAAGTCTTACATAGCTAGTGACCTCCTGGAAGATTTGCTGAGTGTGAATAGTACTAAAGTCTTAACATTGAAAAAGCAACTTTATATTATATGCATACAAAGTCATATTTTCAAACATCAAACATACTTCACCTTGAACTCTGCATCCTTGCAGAAAAGGCAAGGGTCGTGGTCAATGATTCTAGACTGTTTGGCATGATCAAGAAAACAAACTAACAGCAGCAATTTTTTCAGTGTAAATTTAGACAAAGCTTCTTCGTGACCTAAAAATATTAAGTTCATAAAGATGTTATTTATGAATGCAAAGTTAAATGCTAAAAAGTCTATTTCAAAAAGAAGTAGTTACCATCCCGATAAAGGTGAGGTACAGTGGGGTGTCTGTATTCAGCTGCTATATCGGGGTTCCAAAGTAGGCGACTGAGAATAAACATTGCCAAGCCCATAATATCACTATTACTCTCCAAAGCAATCAGTTCTCCATAAATAGTCTAATAGAGAAACACAAAAAATAAAGGAAACTTTAAAGTTAAAAAAATGCTCACAATTGTATCATTTATTTCTTTAGACTTTCAGTAGGATATATTCAAAATAAATAGAAATATACTATTTAAGAGTTTCTCACTAGCCAAAAAATTAGTAACCTAGCCCATTTTTTTGAACACAGATTAATCTGCAAGACAGTAAACAACGTTTCAGTCCTAGTTTTATTCCAGAAGATATCCCAAATGCAATGCCCATCTAAAAAGTTAAAATTAGTATCAATGTGATCTACTGGCTCTTTGGTGTCTGGAAAGTGTTCTCTGCTTCCATCAGGAGCTCCCTAACCAGTCCCAACATAGCTGGCTGCAGTATAGTGGGAATGTGTTAGGCGTCAATTTCCTACCAGCTACTGAAGGGTAACGTTACTTTAGCAACAGCAAAGGAGCATCAGCCCAGTTCCAGAGTACTCCTCACAGAAAAGCACTTTTAAATTACCCGATGAAATATTCTCTTTTGTAACAAGACAGACAACCATGAGTTAAAAGGAAACATGAAATTGTTCTGTTAATAAACTAGAGCTGCCTGCCAGCTACTGTTGAACTTGAGATCCACTCTTGGCACAGGCTTTACAAGACTAGAGTATCCATAAGAAGCATTGCTTACTTCCAGACCTATGCGTAGCCACAAAGGGTTGTAAGATAAAAGCCAGTTGAGGACTTTCTGTCTTTCTCCTGAAATGAATGCAAAGTATGATATGTTAAATTCAGCAAACATTTTAAAATCATATTTCATTGTTACAAAGCCACCTGGTTAAAAAGTTTTTCTACTCTACTTCCTACACTTACAATTCTATGTTACCAAAAATACTAAATATCAACATTTGTACATTCTTACCAATATCCTTCCAGAGATGCCTATCTTTCCGAACTAGCAAACGTCTAGTTTCAATCTCAAACTCCAGTCTCTTAATAGCTTTAATCATTGTTTCAGAGGTAAACAAACGGCATGCAGCACGTCGTAGTTTATTCAACCTGCATCGAGCAGTATAAGCTCTCAGGGACATTTCTTCTTTTGTTGGTGCTCTAGGAACACTGGCTTTATGATGATTTTCTGCTCCCAGGATAAGTGCAGCTGCATTTACTAATTGAAAAGAGAGTAAAAAAGAAAAATAGGTCTATATATCTGACATAAAGGTAAATTAGCATCTGTTTTATAAGAGTTCATTATTTTTGCTATCATTTTACTTCTATTTAAATGCACACTAATACACAGATGACATATCTAGTATAATAGAACTCCACACGAGAAAAATCAAACTTCTAGACCATACACTTTCAGTTAAAGAACATGGAAAAAAATACAGAAATATATAAAACTTCAAAACAGCATTCAGAATTCAGTGCAACATCTACTGAAACAGATACCCAAATGTTAACGCTACAGTTCAAAATAGCTCTGAAAATAGGGATGCAAACTGAATTTCCTTTCATTCCAATATCAGGACAGACGTTCATGAAGGGAGGAGGGTGGAAAGCAGGGGGAATTTAAAAAAAAAAAAAAAAAAAAAATCAACCACCTCTTGATATAAAAGTTACCCTTATTGAAAAGTTACTTAAACATACACACAGATAAATTAAACGAAAGCTTAATTAATACTAGCTTTTAGCTAGTGGTTTCATTCATCATATACAAGTTTAATTAAAAAACCTCCTGGAGCAAGTTATGCCTTATATATTGACATTAAAGTGTTCCCACGATTTAGCAGAACTGCACTATTTCAAGTTACCTACTTTACCTTGTGAACTCTCTGTTTTTACAGTGAAGTCATCAGGTGTAAGTATGAAATTCAGCCACCAGGTAAAGCCTCGCTGCTGCTTTTCCTTCCAGCGCTCATCATAGAACATGTTTTTAGCAGCAAAAG
Organism: Gopherus evgoodei; assembly: GCF_007399415.2. Classification (NCBI taxonomy): domain Eukaryota; kingdom Metazoa; phylum Chordata; order Testudines; family Testudinidae; genus Gopherus; species Gopherus evgoodei. The sequence goes on from NC_044329.1 coordinate 67,561,076, forward strand.
GCATTGGATGCCTAGGAATGACTTAAAAGGGGGAAAAAAGATTATCTAAATAGACAAAGTTTAATTTAAAGTTATTTATGGTTTTTTTCCTAAAAATATGTCATTCTTCACTTTAACTTGAGTGACTTGGAATTATGAGGAAAGTATTTAGAGACCACATGCCACTTTTATTGTACTTGCTGTCACCTTCAACTAATAAGTTCTTCGGGACAAGGACAGTTATTGGTATGTCTAGTACTTTATCAATATTAGCGGTAATGTTAAGTAGCCTAGTGCTTTTAAGTATACTGAAAAACCTTTGAAGCATTATTTATCATCACATGTGATTCCACATATCTGCTCCATAAGCGTATTCAGAATCACATCTGTTTTATGGTAAACAAGTTATTAACAGAGGTGAAAAAAATCGAGAAATAAGGGGCTACATTGTCAAGGGGACTTAGGCTAGGTTTACACTGGCAATCGAGTGACAAAGCTTTTGTTGTTCAGAGGTGATAACCCCTCGGAGAGACAAAAGCATCAGTGTGAACAGCACACTGTCGGCAGGAGCGCTCTCCTGTCAACAACGTGAACACCGCTCGTCGGGGGTGGAAGTAAAACAGAGGCTAAGACTGACCAACTTTCAGCGACACAGCTGTGTCACTAAAAGCTATGTAGTGTAGACAAAGCCTTAGGAACCATTCACACAGCCCCACCCCTTTATCTCCACTGTGGAGCAAGGACTTGAACCCAGGTCTCCCATATCCCAGGTATGTGCCCCAACTACTGAGTTAGGGAGTATTCTGGGTTAAGGATTATTCTCAATCTCTCCTGCTGAAACTGTTCCACTTTGCATTACTAATTAAATATTAATTGGGCCAAAAATTGAGAATGACTTTGCAGCCTGAGGGTTAGAACACTCCAATAGGATGTGGGAGAGTCAAATTCCAGTCCCTGCTCCAATCAATATTTTACATAACATGAAACTGTCTCAATACAAAAGACTGAGAAAGACCCACCTAAAAATTCCCCATAGCCAGGACACTGACCTGGTATACAGGAGACCTCCTCTAGAATGTGGACTTGAACCTGAGTCTCCCGCATCCCAGAACAGTGTTCTAACCACTTAGCTAAACGTTATAAGGAAGGCATCACTACCACCTCCTCCCCACCATTTTGTGGCTCCACCCCTACCCCCCGAAAAACCTGTTTCAATATTATCGAAACAAACTTTCATTTTCAGCTTATCAAAATATTTTGATTTTTTGGTCCAGTCATAACTATCTGGCAAAGTCTACATGAATTCGCAAGCAGTTTTGGGTCAACAACAACTACACTTTTCACAAAAACTATTAGCCAAAAGGTTTGCCCTATTCAATTATGACATTCAATTCAAGAAAAATTCTGACTTCATAGATACTGTAAACCTGTTTACCTGTTTTTAATGGTTTTATGAAGGTCAGCTGAGACTGTGCCACACCATCAATCGGTTTAGTAGTTTTGTTGATAGTTCTAGACAAAGAACCTAAAAATGTTAACAAAATATCAGATGTCAGGCGGGGAAAAAAAACAAAAAACCCTTCAGTGATAAATAGTTGAGACTACCACCAACAAGCAAGCAAGGTGTAGTTAAGGATTAAAGCCTTGACTCCATTCTTTACCAAACCTGTAAATTATGGGTAGGGGTATAACATGCTATGAAAGATCATCGCTATAGAAAATTCCTTAACTCTAGCTGGTATAGGTTGATTAGAGATTTTATTTTTATCTTTAAATTAGCATCCTTCAGTGTGTTTCAGGAAAAGTAAAAACAATATTTCCATGTCTTCTGTGATGGAGAAACATTAATTCTCTAAATGCTATGTAAGCATATTAAACATAAGTTTTCTGGCTAATGAATGCTAGAAGAATGCAGATAAATTGCTTTGCTTTGCAACTGTAAAAAGAGTGAAAGAAAAAATTGAAGTGTAAGTTGTCTGTTAAAAAACACTAATGTATTCCATGCTTCCTCACCACACTGAGAAAAAAGTATTACCTGTAATTGTTCTCAGAAGATACACATCCTAATGGACTACCACTTTAGAAGTCTATTACCAGCACAAGGTATTAATTTCCAAAGTTCAAAATTCTAAGCCACTGGCATCTATCTGGATGGTCTAGTGGGTAGGGACCTAGCCCAGGCCATGGGACCTCCTGGGTTCAACTCCCTATTGTGACACAGACTATGTATGTGATCTTGGGCAAGTTGTTTAGTCTCTGAATCAGTTACCCATTATAAAATGGGATTTTACCTTGTGTTCATCACTGAAGGAGGCAGGATATGAATTCATTCTGAACTCCTGTGCTGTTCCAGAGCCAAGCACATTCAGCATTTATGTGAACACATTGCTCAACAAGAACAAGGCTTGGTCTCAGATAAGTTAAATTGGGTGGGTGTGTTTCAAAGTTACATTTCAATAGTGAAATGTAGCTTTATTTAGGGCTGGGGCAACTGTGTAAACTGTTCTCTCGTCATGCTTCTTCTGTGCTGTTATATCTGTAAAACCCTATGAAGACCATGGTGAACATATTTTGAAGACAAAGATTGCAGAGATATAATAGAGCAGATTTTCACCTGCAAGAACCTTTATAGGCAGTTATACAAGGGCAGGAAAACCCCATCCTAACTTTCAGCTCCCATGGTGAGCGTGCACAACGGATAAAACTTGGACTCCTTTTTTAAGAAATGGCATCATGAGGGTCACTTTTCAGAGCAGATGTATATTTTAAGAAAATTATAAAAAGTGTTAGCACACAAAAGAGAGTTATACTAATGTGAGACTGCTAAATGAGCCAATTGCAAGAAAGAGTGAGCAGAGAACCACATGTAGAAATTTATGGCACCAGAAATGCATTCACACCTGTCAGCCATTGTGAATAGTCTTTCAGAGAATACCAGCTGAGACATTTAAGCAAACTTTTTGAAATGCATTAATACTAAGTATTTGCATTTTTGACAGTCACATTCCATGCTAGAGTTTCCACAGCCCCACCAAAGCTCATCTTGCACTTACTCTCCCCATCTTAAAATCCCCTTCATCTACCACCTCTATCCAAATGTCTTGCCTGTTGAAATAAACTGCTCAGAACCAAGGCTTTGCTCCACAAAGCCACAAGAGACAAATCTAGTACTTCCCCAGCAACGTTGCTAAATATGGCAAGTCTTCTAGCACACAAGACTATTTAGGAGATACCAGTTAAGTGACTTCTGCTAAATGAATGCAGACTGTGTATTCTATAGCCAAGCTTTATTGCTACCAGACAACTTGAGAAGTTGCTACAGTATCGTCATACTTGCTGCAGAAAGAGGTACTGAAGTGCTGAGTTCTAGAGGGCCCCTTATAACATTTTAGAAAAATATGGAGACACTTAAGTTATTTTCTTTCACTACAAAGCACAAATGAAAAATACTCACTAGCTTTCTTTCTGTGGTTTAGTTTCTCTCTGCTTATGTGCTTAGAGACCGGTGGCCTTACAGAAGTTTTTATTTTATTGTCAACACAAGATGTAAAGATTCTTTTGGTTTCTGTTTCTTCCACATATTCTGTAGCTGTAGCCTTAATATCTTCCAAGAGTACTTCATTTTTCCTCTTACGACGATGTAAAGTAGATCCAATGGAAGATGCATGTATTTCATCTTTGTGACATTTGGTTCCACCTGAGATGGGATCTATAACTGGAAGGTTCTGGAGTATTTCTAACTTTGAATGTCTAGGAACCATACTTACATCTTCCCTTATATTAAGAAATTTTCTAGATTTTGGCTTAGTTGTCGCCATTCGTTTTCTTTCAGCAGGAGACAACTTATTTTTTATGACAGTAGCAGAAAGCACAGGACGTTTTTTCGGTTGTTCTCTTTGAGAGCAACTGCAAATCTGAAGATCCTCATCAGAAACAGGAAAACTGAAATGATTTTGTTCAGGTTTGGTACCATGAAATAACTGAGATTTCACTACAGGCGTCTCATCAAGGACGTTATTTGGAAACTTATGTTCTACAGATACACTTATGAACTGCATTTCTTCATTTTCTTTCTGTTTTGAAGATGACTTCTTTGTGATACAAGTCTCCATACTAGAGGATAAAGAGGACGGTGAAACAGATACGTGGACATGAGACATTGATTCTATAGCTAAGTTGTCTTTTACAAACTGATCGGGTGACAATATGGGAGCAACTTGCTCTGCTACAACTTCTACATTAAGTTGATAACTGTCATTTATAAAAGAATCTGGACTCAAAATTCTCCTTTGACTCAAAGAGGAATGCAAGGCTGCTTTCCATTCCGGAGCACAAACAGGTGAATGTGTATTTGATCTGTGTGCTTGTACTAATCCAGAAGGAGAACTGGGTACACTTGAGGATTTTATTTCCTCATTAGGATTATGAAGTTTCTTGATGTTACATGTGTGTATTTCTTGCAATAATTCATCATTTAACACTGTACCAAGAACTGAGTATGTAGTAGATCTTCTCATTGAAAGAGGTGTGCAAATGGTATCATGATGTTCTTGCAATACAGGACTGATAGGAGATACAGGCAATTTGTTTTCTAAAGTGATAAGCAAGTTTTTTGGGGGGGACATGCTACCTCGTATTACATCCAAATTTTCACAGGACTGGAGTGGGCTTTTAACTGTATCTGCTTTTTTGGAAACACGAAAAGTTTTGTTAACATTGGAATGTTTTTTCTTAGCTCTTGTAGAAACTGATCTTTCTGAAGTATTTCTCTTTTTAATAGCATCCCAAAGACTCTTCTGAAAAAGAAAAAAAAAAAAAAAGAGGGTTTCCAAAGTAGCTGCTTTAAAAAAAAAAAAGCATTATATATTTTTTATTTTTTTTTTTAAAAAGCATTTATATACATATAAAATGTACTTATATATTTATTCACATAGATAATGAAATTGATAGCTAACATAAAAACTAAGTTCTTAATTTTGGATTTTTTTAAAGTTATTTTGACTAGATACACACTAAAAAAGTAATATGTAGCCACATGCTCTATGCATTTATCATAAACTTTAAAATGCCCACATCAAAAACAACACACTAACATAGCTGAGGCACAGCAATACTATGCAATATAATCCATAATCAAAACCAACCAGGAAAATAAGCTAAAGCCACTTTTCTACTCCAATAATTCACCCTTAAGATGTTCTACCACTTTCAAATGGGAAAGAACAACTTTGCAGTGTTCACCGGACTTGGGCTATTTCAGGTTAAAGGAGAGCAAATTCCAAGTTATTGAGGGCTCCTACTGAGGATACCCATTCAATAATTTATCCATGTCTACACTAGTAGAAACAATTGCTACATTGCAAAATTTTGACTCACAAACAAGCAACAAATAAGACCAAAATAATTAGTGTAATTAAAAATACATTTCTTACCTTTTTCTTCAGAGGCTGCTCAGCAACACCCAGCAATACAGCCTGATGTTTTATAATACCATTAACAATAAAAGTTACCAGTTCTCGGACTTTTCCTTCTTCTAATGGCATCCATGTTATAGAAATAAAGATTCTTTCTCCAGACTATGAGATAATGAAGCGATAAAACAAAAACATTGTGAGGACATGAAAATATTTTTAAGAGAATTGATCATTTAAAAAAGAAGCAGTGAACAAAAGTGTTAGTGTCTGTGAATGCTTTTAAGTAAAGTGCTATATAAATGCTATTTAGTATGGCTTACATTTTCAGCCACTGAGTGCATAAATATGGATTGGTGTCTCTAAATTTATGCACTCAACTTTAAAAATGTTGACTTATTAGATGAATTTAGTTGTTACAATGGAGGACAGGTGAGAAAGTACAAATATACAATATTGAGGTCAGGAGATAGAATGGATATAGGAAGAAAGGGATGTGATTTTCCTAGAATCATAGAATATCAGGGTTGGAAGGGACCTCAGGAGGTCATCTAGTCCAACCCCCTGCTCAAAACAATACCAATCCCCAGACAGGAAAATCTGCTGTCACGTTATTGACTTGAATTGGGACCATATAGATCATTGTTGCAACCAAGATCCTGTAGTGGCACCAAAACTTGTATAACGGGGGTGAAATAAGGTATCTAAGACAAGGTTATTGTTTGCTGGTTATGATTATGCTATGTGTGTGTATCATTTTTGTAGTTGAAGTTATGAATATTGGCTCTATACTGTTAGTATTTCAAACTTATGCTATGTGTCTAGTGTGTCACCCCAGACAAGTTGGTGTCAGCTCTGCCTAGCCTGCTTGATGGCCCATTAAGGACCATCAGTTACACAACTGACCCATTGAGAGAAGGCAGATATGCCTTGTAACTCAGCAAAGCATGCAGGAACTTGCCCATGTGACTCCAGACTCCATTTTGCTGTAATTTTCCACAGTAAGAACAAAGAGGTGTTATTACACCTGGAAAAGACTATAAAAGGCTAATGTCTCATCTCCATCTCATCATCAATCCTCTTCTTACCTCTGGAGGGACTTTGCTACAAACTGAAGCTCTAAACAAAGGACTGATGACCCATCCCAGCTACAGATGTGTTGGTGTCACTCTGGCATAACCCTAGGTAACTCGGAAAGGTGGTAGACCACAAGTGTCAATGAAGCCCTCCTGTTGTAGGCCTCAATGAACCAATCTTCCTCCATGTTAAGCACTTTGTGTAACCTAGTGAAACCTAATGTACTAATAGCTGCAAAAATGTAGTGTTAGCAGTTAGTTTTCGGTTGTAACAGCCAGTTCTCTGCTGTAATACATTAAAGCTAGGCTAAAGCACGCTCAAGGCCGTTTTAAGATACTGTATACATGTCTCAGCAGCGGAGAGGGGGGAGGAAGGGGGAAGACAAAAGATTGAATGAGAAAAGATACTGCAGCTGGATGGGAAAGGAGGGGGGAGTGAGAAATCAGCTAGTCAGCAAGAAAGTTTTGTAGTAAACAACTGGGATATAAAAGGAAGAAACTGTTGTTTTAGGGGTGCAGGATTTGAGATTGTTATTTCTCCCTTGCACCTTATTTGAGCTCAAATAAACTTGGCTGTTTGCTTCCCCACCCTAGTGTGTTTATTGGCGCGGCACACCAGGAGACGGACCCCACCGCTGTTGCTTGCCTCTGGCACTTCTGTGTCGGCAACAGTACTACTCCAGACTTGATTTGAACCTGAAGTTTATTCTATCACTGCTACAAGTGTGAACCAAGAATTTTGCCATTACTGTATGTAATTGATGCCATTTAACCAATTCTTGCTCTCATCTATATCTTTTTCCTTTTATGAATAAACCTTTAGTTTTTAGATTCTAAAGGATTGGCAAGAGCGTGATTTGTGGGTAAGATCTGATGTGTATATTGACCTGGGTCTGGGGCTTGGGCCTTTGGTATCAAGAGAAACTTTCTTCTTTTACTGGGGTATTGGTTTTCATAACCACTTGTCCCCATAATGCGTGGCACTGGTGGTGATACTGGGAAACTGGAGTATCTAATGGAATTGCTTGTGTGACTTGTTGTTAGCCAGTGGGGTAAAACCAAAGTCCTCTCTGGCTGGCTGGTTTGAGTTACTTTAGAGATGGAAAAACCCCAGCCTTGGGCTTTAACTGCCCTGCTTTAAGCAATTTGTCCTGAATTGGCACTCTCAGTTGGGTCCCGCCAGAACCAGCATCGCAAAGAAATAATTTTAGCAGGTGTAACATTATTAGCTATTAAAAAGATCAGTACTTCATTCATATTTTGTAATACATCTATTTTAATGCTTGTGAAAAGGGCTATATGAGAGCACTGTAAGCAAGAAGGTGAATTACAGACATGCAAGAGTAATATTGTTAAATATCCTAAATAACTATCAGAATGCAAGCAAATTTTTAAATAAGCATACTTAGATTTTCTAAGTAATTTTGTTCTCATTTAGCTCAAATACCCAAGTTCAAAGTTATGTGTTGATTAGAGCAGATAGACCAATAAAGTTATTGAAAAATAATGAAGATAGTATCCTTCTCCCGTGCCAGTAGCTCAACTTTGGGATGGTGCAGGGGATTAAAATTAATTCGTTTGAACTCAGGGAAGATTCTTGCCAAACACTAGGTGAGCTACCCAACTGTACATTTTGCTGCTCTGCTGACACTAACACCAGTAGGGTGAAAAATGCCAGTTTCTATCATTATCATTTCTGTACTTTCGCTCTGATATTTGAATCAATATAGCAGCAAAACAGGCAGATGATGATGGAGAGAAACAAGACAGCAGTGTGAAAACCAAAGACTGGCATTATGTAATGCCTGAAAATCTCACACCTTGCTGGTCCTTGTAGCCAAAAAAAAAAAAAAACAACACAAATCTGGCCATACATTTTTTTATGCTAAAGAGGTTCCATACACAATTAACTCATTTAACACATTTACTTGCACTACTGGTAGTAAACTGTGGCAGCTGTCACTTTCTCAGAAGATTCTGCTCCCTATACTGAGTATAGATAAATATTGCTGTCAGGAGAAGGCGCTTGTCAAAATTTGCTACCTGCTGTTACTAAGGGCTTGTCTACATCAGAAAGTTGCAGCGCTGGTGAGGGAGTTACAGCGCTGCAACTTTGAAGGTGTACACATCTGCAGGGCACCACCAGCGCTGCAACTCCGTGTTTGCAGCGCTGGCCGTACTCCCGTTTTGTCTCGGGTGTAGAGGATCCAGCGCTGGTGATCCAGCGCTGGTAATCCAATGTAGACACTTACCAGCGCTTTTCTTAACCTCCGTGGAAGGAGGAAGCCTCTGGTAATCAAGCTGGTCTCCTTTTCCGGTTTGCTCTCTCGTTCCCGGAACCCCGAGCAAGCAGGTCTCCTTCCCTGTGGTTTGCTGGGTGGCTCCGGGAACGCGAGAGCAAACCGCGGCGAAGCTGGTCTCCTTTCCCGGTTTGCTCTCTCGTTCCCGGAACCCCGAGCAAGCAGGTCTCCTTCCCTGCGGTTCGCTGGGTGGCTCCGGGAACGCGAGAGCAAACCGCGGCGAAGCTGGTCTCTTTTCCCGGTTTGCTCTCGCGTTCCCGGAACCCCCCTTGAAGCCGCCCAACAGCGCTGCAGTGTGGCCACATCTAACACCACTTGCAGCGCTGGTTGCTGTAAGTGTGGCCACTCTGCAGCGCTGGCCCTATACAGCTGTACTAATACAGCTGTAACAACCAGCGCTGCAAAATTTTAGATGTAGACATGGCCTAAGATACTCCTGGGAGAATGCTGCACCAAAAAATTTAAAATTCCAAAACACAATATTTTAAAATTCTGCATATTATATTTGTCAAAATAACCACACCAGTTTCAATTATTTTTGGTCATTTATTTCAAACTAAATGTCAGAAAGTATGTCTTTAACAATACAGATAACATCAAAGATTCAGGAAATGTTTTTTGACAAATAAATAGGATTCCTTACTAGGTCATATCAGACAACCTCACAACCCCATCTGTGGTTCTTCCCATTGGGAGCTTGTGTCTAGCAGTGACCAAAACAGCCTTATGATGCAATTGTATGATGTTTTATATTAAGAGTAAGAACAGCAAAGAACACATACAGGAGATTGAGAAAGACCCACCTCAAAATGCCCATAGCCAGGATGCTGTCCTGGTATATGGGAGACCTACTCTAGAATGTTTTATCTTAAGAGTAGGACTAGCAAAGCATAAGTTTTTCAAACACACAAAAGGCAACACATGTCTATCTTACCTAAAGCCTGACCATTCTGAAAGACATAGGCTAAGCTTCCTGGAGACACACCTACCCCCTGCAGAGTTGATTGGTCAGTTTCTCCCCCTTAACTATCTGTCCTCTTCTAGAGCCAGTGTGTCTTTAAACCATTCTGAAGCTTTTGATACTCCTCCCCCTGACAGGGCCTGAGCCAGGGCATGGAAATGAACGCATTGCTCCTCAGCATATTGGGGGAGAGGAAGTATCCTCCCCCTTCCCTGGCAAAGTTGATAGCAGATTAACTCAGTCAAGGTTCATAAATTATTACAGGCAGCTCCAACCCCATCACGCCGGCGCAGGGCACGTAACCAAGAGATGTTCGCGGAATCCACCGAGCGAGGTTTGGCTGTTCAACAGGTGCCCACACATATGCTAGTGGATGGGGAGGGGCCCTAGTAAGGCAGTGGCTTTGACAGCACACAAGTTTGGCGCCCCAGGGAGGGGGCAGCAGTAATTTCCCTACACATCCCCAGTTTTGTGAACTTGTTACATGCCAATTTAGCGACTGTTTGGAAATTTGAATTGAAATTGAAACATTAACATATGCTGTATATGCTTTTAAAGTGTATGTTAAAATACGTGTATCTGAAAAAGTTTAATAGATTTGAAAAGTATGAACATAGCTGTATAAGGAAGCTAGTCTATTTTTTTTTATGACAATGTCAGTGCATTCATTTTGGCGATGTTGGCTGACCTAATTGCTTACAAATCATCATCTGAAATTAAGTCTAAATGAGCTCTCCCTGACAGCTAGTGATAGGCTGAGGGGAAAGGCTTCAGGACCAGATTGTATTTACATTCACACCTAATCTACCAAGGTATCCAGCAAACAGAGTTGTGTTGCCCAAGTGATAGATTTCGCCTGAGGATGGTTTACAAATCACTTGAATTTTTACATAAGAATGGTCATACTGGGTCAGACCAATGGGCCATATAGCCCAGTGTCCTGTCTTCCGACAGTGGTCAAGGCCAGGTCTTCAGACGGAATGAACAGAACAGGTAGTCATCAAGTGATCCATCCTCTGTTGCCCATTCTCAGCTTCTGGCAAACATGCTAGGAACATTCAGAGCATGGTGTTGCATCCTTCCCTATCCTGGCTAATAGCCACTGATGGGCCTATTCTCCAGGAATTGATCTAGTTCTTTTCTTAATCCTGTTATGATTTTGGTCTTCACAGCGTCCCCTGGCAAAGAGTTCCACAGGTTGACTTCATGTTGTGTGAAGAAGTACTTCCTTTTGTTTTTTTTAAAACCAGCTGCCTATTAATTTCAATGGGTGACAGCTAGTTCTTGTGTGATATGAAGGATTAAACAACATTTCCTTATTCACTTTCTTCACACCAGTCATGATTTTATAGACCTCTATCATATACCCCCTTAGTTGTCTCTTTTCTAAGCTGAAAATTCCCAGTCATTTTAATCTCTCCTCCTGTTTCATACCCTTAATCATTTTAGTTGCCCATCTCTGTACCTTTTCCAATTCCAATTATCTTTTTTGGGATGGGGTGACCAGATCTGCACACTGTATTCAAGGTGTGCATATACCATGGATTTATATAGAGAAAATATGATATTAAGAAAGGGATAGATAAGAAGACAGAAAATGATTCCCAACATTTGGTTTGCTTTTTTGATTGCCGTTGCACATTGAGTGGTCGTTTTCAGAGAACTATCCACAATGACTCAAAAATCTCTTTCTTGAGTGTTATCAGCTAATTCAGACTCCATCATTTAGTATATATAGTTGATTGTTTTCCAGTGTGCATCACTTTGCATTTATCAACATTGAATTTCATCTGCCATTTTGTTGTCCAGTCACCCAGATTTCTGAGATCCCTTTGTAACTCTTTGCAGTCTGCCTGGGACTTAACTATCTTCAACAGTTTTGTATCAGCTGCAAATTTTGCCACCTCACTGTTTACCCATTTTTCCACATCATTTATGAATATGTTGAACAGTAACGGTCCCAGTACCAACCCCTCAGGGATACCACTATTTATCTCTCTCCATTCTGACACTGGAATTTATTTCTACCCTTTGTTTCCCATCTTTTAACCAGTTACTGATCCATGAGAGGACTTCCCTCTTATCCCATGATGACTTACTTTTCAAAAGTCAATTTAAATTAAATTCTTTAAAAAAGTTTGTTTTAGAAATCTAGACCTGTTGTGTGTCTTGGTGTAACTTGCATTATCCTAACAAAACATTTACTTTATTCATATCTCTTTTATATGTTGCAGGTAAAAGTGAAAATGAAAAGAAAAAAAATACAACAAGTTTTCCACTTAAAGGCCTCAAAAAACTAACAAAGATGAAGAACACATCAAGAACCAAAAATATATCAACATGTCATCTGAAGGTTCAAGTGATATGTCTACATCCAACCAGCTCAAAGCACAAATACAACTACCTACTGAAGAAACAGTGTCTCTAAAACCTAAAGGCGGTTCCCAATGTTTGTAGGTCACAGTGCTCCCATTTATTGAAGTTACAGAAGATAGCTTTTTTGCAAGAGGTGCACCAGTAGCCAACAAAGAAGGAAAGCTTCCCAATGCTATAATTGGTAAAAGTGGAGGAGCTTTGTTTGTCAAACTGATCAGCAAAGCCAATGCTGACAAATTATGTGAAAAGGCTGCAAAACACCAGGCCTCTAGAGTGCATCAAAATGCAGAAAGCCTTCTAAGCCAACTTTCAAAGCCAACTTTAGAAGTACTTAATGAGCCTGTTAAGAATGCTGGAGACACAACACAGTTCATGCGAACAAACATGGCTGTGGCATCCTACTTCCTATTTAAGCAAGAGATGCCACACACTACAAACTGGAGGCCAATGTTATGTGAATTGTCACTTGTTCATCCTGAAGTTGAACACTGGTTCTGAACAAGACCAGCAAATGCTCACTATCTTTCTGCAAGAAACTCAACTGACTGGCTAGAAGCACGTGGTGCAACAGTAAAAGACTCAACAGTTGAAAAAGTGAAGAACTCACCACATTCAAAAAATTTGCATTCATGGCTGATGAAGGCACCGATGCAAATGGGCATCAAGTATTAACTCATTGTGTACATTATCTTCCTGTTGCGGTAGGCCAGTAGATGGATTTCTAGATGTTCAAGTTATAGAAGACACATTGGCTGCATCTGTGACAACTCACATTTTAGAAGAGTTAAATGCTAGTCAACTGGACCCCAAATAGATGGCTGTTTCTGCATCTGATGACGCTGCAAACTTCTCTAGAAGACATGGTGGAGTACAAACTTTGCTCAAAGTGTAACCCTAATCTCTATTATACACACTGCAGAGACCATCTACTTCAACTAGCACTAGTATGAGCTGCAGAATCTTCAAAAGACATATTAAAAGCTATAAATTTCAGGTCTTCATTATATTCTTTTTTCAGCAAGAGTCCAAAAAGACAGAATATCTTGGAAACTATAGAATATATACTGGAACTGAAGTTCAAATTTAGTCCGATCTGGGAAAACCTACTGGCTTTCTCATGAGCAATCCTTGACTGTTATCTTAAAATTACTCCAGCCATTATTACTGGCTTTGGAAAGTATCTACCAAGATGGGATGGATCTAAGTAGTGAGGCTGGTGGATTACTTTTGCTACTACATTCAGAGAAGACTATTGCCATTCTCTCTCTCGTAAGTCTATTGTTGAGGCAACAGGTCCAGGCATCTGCTACAACTGTAGCAGATCTTTGTCCAGCAATAGAAGCTACATTTGGCTCAGAGAGCTATCCATTGAAAAAGTACTGAAAGAAGCAATGACTTCAGTCCAGAAGTTGACTAATGAAGGCATTTATATTGAATCCTTAAGTGATGACAAGAAGTGTTTGTTAAGACAACTGAAAAAGTACACAGACCTGATTCTTAAAAAACTACAACAGCGACTTCTAGATTCTACTCAATCTCTACGTAGGTTTTACAGATGCCTGGCCTATAAAACACCAATAGTTGAGTGAAGAGAGGCACTACCAGCAATGGGGCTGCCATGTGATCAGGACAGAATAGAGAATTTGAACACAGAGTGGAATATCACACAATGAATGAATGAATGAATGAATTAGACTTCAATTTCTTTTTTATCATCACTACTGGCTCGACCCGATCTTTGTGTTTTGTTTCCTGGGATGAAAGAAGTAGGAATTCATCTTTTGCTACTCCCAGTCATAACAGCTACAGTTGAGCCTTTTCATCATTGAATAGAATTTTGTGTTGTGAAAGACGTCGCCTTCTGCCTGACCATGTGAATGAACTATTGAGCATATCAGTTGAAAGAATGGAAGTACCAAACACACGAGAAGCCACCAAAGATGAATGCATTGCATTCAAGAAGTTCATTAACAGATTGTGCAAAACTATAAGAACCCAAGAAGAATGTAGAGGTAGTGTTTCATATAAGGCTCACATAGCCAACTTTAATTTGTGTGATGATTTTAAAACATGAGTTAAATCTAATAAAATGGTCATGAAACATTTTTCAGTTTTTACTATGGTGCCATACAGCCCACCTTCACCGTCTCACCCCTCATGAGCCCTGACAACACACACACACACCCTGTAAATCTGAACACCCCGCCCCTCATTTCAATTCCTGGGGAAACCACTTGGGGGGCAGGACACGGTGAGTAGCCCGCAGCCTGTTGCTCCGGGAGACCCCTCGCCCAGAGAAGGCAGCGGCGGAGCCTGCGGCTCTGCCCTGCCTCCAGCACCGCCCCCAGGAGCCCCTCCAGACACGGGGCTGCCAAGAGCGCCCCGCAGAGGTGTGGTAGGGGGCGCGGAGCCGCGCGGGCAGCAGCTCAGGGGCTCCCCGAGCCCGGCCCTACCTGGACAAGGAAGCGCCGGCGCTCCAGGCTGAAGCCCGTGGAGGGAGCCGGGAAGCGGTCGACAGCCACATCAGCCTCCTCCGGGTTGGGGTTGTCTACGGCCAGGAGCCGGGTGCAGGAGGCGCCGGGCCGGAGGCTGCCGAAGCAGAGGAAGGGCGGCCGGGAGAAGTGGGTGAGAGTCAGCACGGCGGGGTCCTCCTCCTCCTCCTCCTCCTCCTCCCTGCCAGCCCAGCGCCGCCTCCGCCGCCCCGGGCTCAGTTCGCAGGCAGCGGCGGCTCCCCTGCGCAGCAGCTCTGCAGCCATCGGCAGCTTCTTGCTGCTGGGACCCAGCGCTGCCCAGTCCCCGCGCAGCCTAGAGAATCGCACGAGCCAGACGCACGGACACAAACAGGCAGCACGGCACTAACCGCCCCGGCCAACCATTCAAACCCAGCGCCACCGCCAATCCCCAAGCGCCCCCCTAGCCCGCCAATCCCCACACAGCCCTGTCACATCCCGCCACCAACCAGCAACGCAGCGTTCTTTCAGGCCACCAATCGCCGTACAGGGCCCACCCTCCAGCCTCTCCGCCAATCACAACCCAGCGTTTTATTTAAACATCGGCTCGGAGGTGTTTGGCTGGAGATGAGTTTCCCCAGAGCAGCTTTTGCTGGCGGGCAAGGTCAGGCAGCGGCCTGGCTCCCTCCACGCCGCTCCCAGCACAGGGCGGGAGGAAGGAGGATTCCCCGCGGAGAATTCCGTGCGCGTCATGTTTGGGGCAGTTAGCGTCACGCCCCTCCCCCACCCCGACTGCGTGACAAGCTGCTATTGCCACCACCCAACTGGCGGACAACCAGCCGGAGCCCACTCCTGTGTGCCTAGGTGCTGACGTCGGGGCCCCGCTCCACTCCCTCCTCCAAGCACCGCTGCCCCTTTGCGAGGGAGGCTGGTCACGTTAGAGACACAAGGGGTGTGAGGTGATCTCTTTTATTGGACCAGCTTCTGTTGGCGGGTGAGACAAGCTTTGGAGCTGTCACAGCCTCTTCTTCGGGAAGAACAACTCTGTGAAAGCGCCAAAGCTTTTCTCTCTCTCACACCAACAAAAGTTGCTCCAATGAAAGAGATTACCTCACTCGCATTGTTGCGCTGATTTCCTGGGAGCAACGGGGCTAGAACAACACAGCATACAGAAATGCAGGATTCACATAAACAGCACAGTGAGCGTCATACCAGGGCACTGTTTTCAGGATTCATCTTGGCATAATGTCATTATTACACAAGGAAGTAGCACTAGCAGCACAATGAGATGAGTATAGCCATGTGTGCATGCCAAGAATTCACAGTACAAGCACACTGGGATCCGCACAGCAGGACAGTAGTGTCAGTTTAGCTTTCAGTTTAGTGAGGATACGCTCAGGGACTGAGTTCAAGGGTTCAGCTAAACACGAGGGCACCTGCAAATAGCTGTACTAACAGCAGGATCTACAGTGGCCCAATAGGAGGAGTTGCATGTCAGGGCATTAATTCCCAATCCCAGTGCAAAGTAATATGGGATCCAGGCAACAGGTCTTTAGTACCAGAATTTGTACTCCCAGGAGAGTGAGGTGGAATTATAAAAGTTACAGGGGCAAAAGCCCTCTGTGATCATCCTGGCTCAGTCCATCTCTCTGCCAATGCAGGGCTGATCCTTACTGGATGTTTTGTCCAGTCTCCTCTTAAAAGTCTCAAGCCTTGGAGTTTCTAGCTGACACTCTGTACCAGGGGTTCTCAAACTGGGGGTCGGGACCCCTCAGGGGGTCGCAAAGTTATTACATGGGGGGGATTGTGAGCTGTCAACCTCCACCCCAAAAACCTGCTTTGCCTCCAGCATTTATAATGGTGTTAAATATATAAAAAGTGTTTTTAATTTATAAGGGGGCAGGGTGTCGCACTCAGAGGCTTGCTGTGTGAAAGAGGACACCAGTAAAAAAGTTTGTAGAGCTACTGCTCTATACCTTGGTGGAGTGGTGGTCTGTGCTCTGTAAGCCTCATATTCATCATTTGTATATATTCTTTATATTTCATATAAAGTATGCCATGTAAGGTATCATGGGAAAGGTTATGATTTGCTGAAACTCACTGTTCTGTGGACATATGTATATCATTAAAGTGTATGAAATTATGAGATTGTACTGTATGGTGTTAATGAAATATGCTGCAAATTTGGGAGTAGCCCAGAAGGCAACTCCCCAGAAACAACAAGGCACTTGACCTAATGGCTGGGTGGATGTTACACAACCATCACCAGCCATTTGTGCAGCAAATGAATGACAATTAGCAATTCAATAACCATCACCAGAGAATTACTCAACTCTGGGACTCAGCAATGCCCTCCTCCCCCCAATATGATGCTTGGACTTGTGTTTTCCAGAGCACATGGACTAAACAGGAGATAGCTCCAGCCCAGGCTGTACCCCAGGGATCACACACTAGCTCTTCCCTTGAGGAACTATTCCACCTACACCCCAAGACAGAAATTGCACTGCTTGGAAGGTTTCCCCTGATAGCTTGAGTTTCCTTTTCTCCCCACCCCTCCATCCCTTCCTCCTTCTCCGCTGCTTTTTCCTTTCCTTCCCCCGGCCCTTCACCCCCATAGGAGGCAGTCGCCCAGATACCAGGGGAAGGTGACCAAGCGCACTGCATGGACATGGCCACTGTCTCCGAGAGGCAGGCATCTCTGCCTGGGCAGGGAGGGCAAGCAGGGGAGCACTGCACCCCGCAACAGCCTAGGAGACATTTCCCCCCCCATGCCCGTCCCAGTCCAGCTGCCCAGTGGGGGGCTAATACTCTCAGTCTCTCTGTGTTGCAGGGGTCCCCAGGATGTTTTTAGAGACGCCTTTGACTGAGCCCCCTGCCAAATGCAGAGAGCTGGGCTGCAGCCGGTGCCTCCCCATGCAGACGGCAACCCCTCCAGCAGTGAGGTGCCGGCTCTCAGCACAGCCACCTTGGGCTGGGAAGAGGTTTCAGTCACCCCCAGCCACTGTCACCCCAAGACCCCCTTTGAAATACACTTACCTAATACTGCCTTAAGTTGGCTGAGAAGTTGAAGCGAGGCTGCGAGCTGCTCAACTGCAGAGCCACAGAAAGCAGCTTGCTGCCCACAAGAAGCAGGTAGGAAAAGGAGTTGGGGCGGCACCAGTGGGGGTGGAGTCACTCAGCCCCTGCCCCAGGAGGAGAGTCCCACACCGCTGATTGGCTGGTGGCCAAAAAACAGCTAAACAGCACTGCGGGAAAGAGCTGTTTTGGCCACGCTCATCAGCACAGTAGCTCAGAGCAAGAAACAGCTATCAACAGCAACTCCCAGCTCTGCAAAAAACTGATTGGCCCCCCGACAGCCCTGCTGAACAGCTGATGGGGCCCCAGGCCTCCACAGGCCCCATAAGCAATTGACTGGTGCCAGTGGACCCCCCTGCACTCTCACTCACTCACTCATGCCCGTCACCCCAATCGGGGTATGGGCCGCCAATCACAGATCTCCAGAGTCCTCTATCCTGGGCCATTCGCTCTAGCTGGTTCCAGGTATAGCCCATTTTTTTGCTATCAGCCTGAAGGTCGCGTCGCCAGATGTTTCTTGGATGGCCTCTTTTCCGCTTCCCTGTCTGGTGATGTTAGTTGGCTGAATCGGCTTAGTGGCTTCCTCACGGCTTTTACCACCCAGCATCATGCATCTTTGAGTTAGACCATTCTTTTTCCAGGGTAAAAGTCTCTGTTGTCTCTATTGTTGGCATTTCTGTAGCAGGTTGATTTTTTACGAGGTGGAGTTGCTAGCCCCACGCCCAACCCTCCTCTTTTATCCTGACTTGGGACAGGCAGATGGCCCCAAAGGACCTCTCTGGTGGAGTTACCCCCCTGCATGTGTCCCAATATTTTCTTCATCTCATCTGGTCACCCCACCCAGAGTGCTCAAGCCCCAGAGCACCCACAGAGTCAGCGCCTATGCCCATGTGTAATGGACGCACTACTGCAAGAGCTATGCCTTTCCTTGGGAGAGCAGACTGGTCTAAGGTCACGTCTTCATTCCAGCCTGACGGTGACATATGTTGTTATGTAATTACAGCGATGGCTGACCTCTACACTCCCCTCCATCTGTCCAAGGGGGTTTCCACCACCACCAACCAAGGCCAGTGCTTCCATTGAGGAGAACTAGGCAATCGCTTAGGGGGCCAGCATCTTGCCGGGCGGGGGGGGGGGCGGCAGGCGGCTCCGGTGGACCTGCCACAGTCGTGCCTGCAGAGGGTCCTTTGGTCTGTGGAGCTGCCGCAGGCATACCTGCGGACGGTCCACTGATCCCGCGCAGCTCCGGTGACCTCCTGCAGGCACGGCTGCGGCAGCTCCACCGGAGCCGCGGGAGCGGCACGGCGAAATGGCCATGAGCCTAGGGCACGAAAAACTCTAGCGCCAGTCCTGCCACCAACGGGGGTGTTGGGAACCCTACTGCCTCCTCCCCAGGGTTCTCCACTCCTTGCTTCCAGCCAGCAGGCAGACCCCGGGCTTCTCCACATAGGGAGAGGAATCCTCTAAGTAGCTTCACAGACGAGAGTGGGGAACCCCAGGAAGCCCAGCTCTAGCCATCTTGCTTTCTTGTCAGTTTCAGGGCTCCAGCATGGAGCTGTGAGATTGACAAGACAACTAACAGTGGATGTAAATAAGGTAATGTCTGCTCTGCATCGCCTTAACTACACTGACATAAGCGCTATGCCTCTCCCAGACCAGGTCCACACTGCAGCGTTAAATCGATTTAAACGCTGTAACTATCCACACTACAAGGCACTTAAAATCGATTTTAAGGGGTCTTAAAATCGATTTCTGTACTCCAGCTAAACGAAAGGAGTAACCCTAAAATCAATATTACAAAATCGATTTAGGGCTAGTGTGGACGGAAATCGAAGTTAATGGCCTCCGGGAGGTATCCCACAGTGCACCAGTGGCTGCTCTGGACAGGTAAAGGAACTCTACTGCACTGGCTAGGTACACAGGAAAAGCCCCGGGAACTTTTGAATTGCATTTCCTGTTTGGCCAGCGTGGAGCTCTCAGCAGCACAGGTAACAATGCAGTCTCCTGAGAATAGGAAAAGAGCTCCAGCGTGGAACACACAGGAGTTATTGGATCTGATCGCTGTATGGGGAGAAGATTCTGTGCTATCAGAACTGCGTTCCAGTAGACGAAATGAAAAAAACTTTTTTGAAAAAATTTCTAATGCCATGAGGCAGAGAGGCCATAGCAGGGACTCGGTGCAGTGCAGAGTTAAAGTGAAGGAGCTCAGACAAGCGTACCAGAAAGCCAAAGGAGCAAATGGCAGATCCGGATCTGAGCCAAAAACATGCCGCTTCTACACGGAGCTGCATGCAATTTTAGGGGTCTGCGCCACGACAAGCCCCCCCTTGTCTGTGGATTCCGAGGTGGGGGTAGTAATCTCAGCCATTGCTGATGATTCTGCGGAGGGTGAAGATGAGGAGGAGGAAGAGGAGGACGAGATGGCAGAGACCACACAGCACTCCATTCTCCCCAACAGCCAGGAGCTTTTTCTCACCCAGACAGAATTACCCTCCCAGCCCTCCCAAGCCACTAGCCCAGACAATGAAGCCATGGAAGCGACCTCTGGTGAGTGTACTTTTTTAAATATAAAACATAGTTTAAAAGCAAGCGTTTTTTAATGATTGATTTGCCATGAGGGCTTGCATGCATTAGCTGGCATTAAAGTTACTGGAAAAGTCTGTTAACATGTCTGGGGATGGAGCGGAAATCCTCCAGGGATATCTCTATGAAGCACTCCTGTAGGTACCCCAAAAGCCTTTTCAGAAGGTTTCTGGGCAGAGCAGCCTTATTCCGTCCACCATGGTACGAAACTTTACCACGCCATGCCTGGAGCACGTAATTGGGTATCATTGCATGACAAAGCCTAGCTGCGTATGGTCCCGGGGATTGCTGGCATTCAAGAAGCATAATTTCTTTTTCTCTGTCTGTAATCCTCAGGAGAGTGATATCGTTCATGGTCACCTGGTAAAAAGTAATGTATTTTATTAAGGGGACAGAGATGACCATTCCTACGGTGATGCTTTCCTGCGGCTTAAAAGAAATCCTTCCCTTGCAGTTAGCCATGCGGGGGAAGGGAAAAAGCAGCCCATTCCTACGGGGAGGTGTCTCTAATGGCGCTGACCTTTTTAGCATTTGGGCAGCAGGAATTTTCGCTGCTAATTGCCAAAGGAGGGGGGGGAAGGGGGAGGGGGGAAGGTTTCAGTGACATGCCATTACAGCAGACATGCAGAGTGGGGGGAAAACCATTCACAATTTTCCTCTAGTGCTTAACCTTTCTGATGGCATAAGAAAAGAGGCAAAAGATGTGCTTTTTAGCAGTTTGGCTGCCCAGCATGAATTTTAACTGCTAATAGCCATGGGTGGGGCGAAAGGAGGAGGTTGTATGGTTAACTGCCATTAGATGTATGCCTTACCATGTCCGCCTGCAAGCTGATTTGTAATCCCCGGACCTGTGTCTGTGTTGATCTGTCACACCACAGCTGCAAGCACTAAATACTAAAAGAATCCAAAGGCGACCTTGTAGTGAAGTGACATGTGCTACGTACGGTGAATAATGTAGTTCACTGTGAAAGAGTATAACCATTGTTCTGTGAAATGTATCTTTTATGATCCTTCTATCACTCTTTTCCCCCACTCATGCAGCTGCACATTTTTCAAGCCTCCCTACTCCAGTCCGAAGGATAGGTCAGATAAGGTGGCTGAGGAAGAAGAGAACACGGGAGGAGATGTTCACAGAAATAATGGCAGTAACCCATAGTGAAAGAGCTCATCTGGGGGAGTGGAAAGACGTGGTAGCAAAGTACAGGAAAGCTGCCAGTGAACGTGAGGACAGGAGGGACCAACGTGAGGACAGGAGGGACGCTCGAGATGAGATGTGGCGGCCGGAAGATCAGCGGTGGTGGAATGGAACGCTGGAGCTGCTGCGCGATCAAACTGACATCCTCCAAAGTCTGGTGGAAGAGCTGCGGGGTCACAGAGTGCCACTCCAGCCCATGTTTAACCTCCCTCAGTACTCACCATGTCCCATATCTTCCACACCCAGACGTGTAAGAACGCGTGGGGGAAGGCTTTCTGCACCTGCCCACTCCACCCCTGTTGACAGTCCAACCAAAAGGCTGTCATTAAATTGAAATGTCCTTAATGGCCTTTTTCTTCCCTCCTATCCTCCTCCCAAACCACTCCCGGGGTACCTTTTTATTTCTCTTACTCTTCTTATAATGACATGCTATTCAAAGCAAGTGGGAGGGTGGGCTGGTTACAGGGAATGACTTTATTTCCATAAGCAAGCTGTTAGGGAAGGGTGGAGGGTAGCTTGCTTGCAGCAGGAGTCAATACAGGGGGGGGAGGTTCATGAAGGGGAAAGAAACACAGCAGTCACACTGTACCCTGGCCCATGATGAAACTCGTTTTCAAGGCTTCCTTAATGCCCTTTTTCTTCCCTCCCGTCCTTCTCCAAAACCACTACCGGTGTACCTTGTTATTTCTCTGTAATCTATTTTTAATTACATGCTTTTTAAAACAAGAGGGAGGGTGGGTTGCTTACAGGGACTGACTTTTAATAAAGAATACAAGGTTTTTAAAAGATAGTAACTTTATTTCCATAAGCAAGCTGTTAGGGAAGGGTGGAGGGTAGCTTGCTTGCAGCAGGAGTCAATACAGGGGGGGAGGTTCATGAATGGGAAAGAAACACAGCAGTCACACCGTACCCTGGCCCATGATGAAACTCGTTTTCAAGGCTTCTCTGATGCGCACCACTTCCTGGTGTGATCTTCTAATTGCCCTGGTGTCTGGCTGCGCGTAATCAGCGGCCAGGTGATTTGCCTCAGCCTCCCACCCCACCATAAAGGTCTCCCCCTTACTCTCACAGAGATTGTGGAGCACACAGCAAGCAGCAATAACAAAGGGGACATTGGTTTGGCTGAGGTCTGAGCGAGTAAGTAAACTTCTCCAGCGACCTTTGAGATGCCCAAATGCACATTCTACCACCATTCTGCACTTGCTCAGCCTGTAGTTAAACAACTCCTGACCACTGTCCAGGCTGCCTGTGTATGGCTTCATGAGCCATGGCATCAAGGGGTAGGCTGGGTCCCCCAGGATAACTACAGGCATTTCAACATCCCCAACTGTAATTTTCTGGTCTGGGAAGTAAGTCCCTTGCTGCAGCCGTTTAAACAGAGTAGTGCTTCCGAAGACACGAGCGTCATGAATCCTTCCTGGCCATCCCACGTGGAGGTTGGTGAAACGTCCCTTGTGATCCACCAGTGCTTGCAGCACCATTGAAAAGTACCCCTTGCGGTTTATGTACTGGGTGCCCTGGTGCTCCGGTGCCAAGATAGGGATATGGGTTCCATCTATGGCCCCCCCCCCACAGTTAGGGAATCCCATTGCAGCAAAGCCATCCACTATGACCTGCACGTTTCCCAGAGTCACAACCTTTCGTAGCAGCAGCTTAATGATTGCTTTGGCTACTTGCAACACAGCAGCCCCCACAGTAGATTTGCCCACTCCAAATTGATTCCCGACTGACTGGTAGCTGTCTGGCGTTGCAAGCTTCCAGAGGGCTATTGCCACTCGCTTCTCCACTGTGAGGGCTGCTCTCATCCTGGTATTATGGCGTTTCAGGACAGGGGAAAGCAAGTCACAAAGTTCAAAGAAAGTGCTCTTACGCATGCGAAAGTTCCGCAGCCACTGCGAATCGTCCCACACCTGCAAAACTATGCAGTCCCACCAGTCTGTGCTTGTTTCCCGGGGCCCAAAATCGGCGAGCAATGGGTAGAACCTCCCCCATTACCATCAGGAGCTCCAAAGCGCGGGGGCCCGCGGTTTCGGAGAAATCAGTCTCCAGGTCCTCATCACTCTCGTCGCCGCGCTGCAGCCTCCTCTCCTGCGTTTGCTGTTCATGGTTCAGCATAGACAGCACGAGAATGCGTGAACTGTTTACAACGTCCACGATCAAGGTACTGATCAGACCAGGGTCCATGCTTGCTGTAAAATGGCGTTTGCTCACTTCACCCAGTAAAAAACGTGCGAAATGGCTGTCTGCTGCTTTCAGGAAGGGAGGGGGTGAGGCTGTACCCAGAACCACCCACGACAGTGATTTTGCCCCATCAGGCACTGGGGTAGTAACCCATAATTCCAAGGGTCAGGGAACACTGCAGGAACTATGGGATAGGTACCCACAGTGCAACGCTCTGGAAATCGATGGACGCCTGGGACCATGGACGCACACCACCGACGTAATGTGCCCTAGTGTGGATGCGTAAAATCGATTTTATAAACCCTGTTTTATAAAATCGATTTTACTAATATCGATTTTAATCTGTAGTGTGGACATGGCCTGAGAAGTGGAGTTATGTTGATGTAAGAGGACACTACAACTACAGCCTTGTCCTGCTGGTGTAAGTGTGTACTCTGACACAATTAATTAGGTCACCATATGCTGCCTTACCTCAACCTAACAGTGTAGTGTGGACTAGGCCTAACACTTCCTTCTATGACTTATGCTGCTGCTGTCTCTGTCCTCCCCCATTAATCAACATAACTTGTGCTGCAAAATGATCAAAATATAAATCTGTTAATCTTATGAAATAAGGTGTAGTGTACACTATTACACACTTAAGCCAAGGTGAGTGGACTAACTTCTGTTGGTGAGGGAGGCAAGCTTTTGAGCTCTTTGGGGGCAGGAGATGATCAAGATAAGTTAGTCCAATAACACATATTACTTCACCTATTTTTTCTCTCTAATATCCTATGACCAATATGGCTACAACACTGCATACAAGTCTACACTATTGTATTTATATAACAGTAATTGTACACTAGCCTTTAGAGCAGTTGTTCTCAACCTATTTATCACTGTGGGCTACATAATTTTTAAAACATCTGTCCACTTGATTTAGGAACTGCTGAATACTGATCAATTCTGAAAACACACCCATGCATCAGAACATACTAGTTTTTACTATGATAGAGGATATATTTTTGTAATTGTCAACTTCATTCATGCTATAGTCTGCATGATATTAACATACTGATTCTCACCTATGACTATTAAAGCAGCAAATATCCATCCTATACTCTAGTTTTTAATGCAATGGGAAGCAACTGTCAAAGTTAGACTCAAGACTCATAGTTTGTCAGACCACTCTGTTTTATTAGCACAGCACTCTGCTAATAATACCCAGATAATGTGAGCATCATGCAAGACACAAACTATCTTATTTATACAGATAAAAGGGAGAGAACTTAACAAAATAACAAAGGAAGCAGAATCTGATAAGTTTACCTGGGCTAGGCCTGCATATCTTATTTCCTTCCTAACTATTACCTATCTTCTGTTAATGTTTTGCCATTAGCACCATTGTTTATGCCTAATGTTTCTTTTCCTGGCACCTGTATTTCAACATTTCTTATTTCTGCTTAAAGGTACGTACAACATTTCTTTAATCCATTCTTATTTTTACAATATAATTCATTCTACTTTCACACATTAGTTTGCCATATAATTACTATTGGCAATTCTACAATAGCAAAGTTGCCATTAACTTCAATGGAAGCAGGATCTTCCCTATATCCTCTGACTAAGAAGCTAAATTAATTAAAGTCTAGAGTACCATGGATGCACATGACATTTTACAAGCCAGTTTATGCAGGTACCTCCTTTGAGGAACTTAAAGGTGGGTTAATTTAACTAAACATAAGACAAGGTTAAACCACAAAGCAGGAGAATACAGTATCGTCTGGCTATACTAAAAGAAGCATAGGAGACATTTGACATGGGCTTAATCAGGCCTCAACTTTATTATTAGATGTCTGGGACTACCCAGCAGATAAAAGTGTACAGTGCAGGTAACCCCATGCTTATTCTGTAATTACTCAAGGGGGCTTTTACCAGCTCTCTCTCTTTTTCCATCCAGGTCCCTCAAGCAAATCCATTCCTGGGATCTTACCTTCATACGAGGGTTAAGGTGGGCTATAAGAATGTGGGATTGGCTCCCTGCTGTACCAATCATAGGAGTCCCCAACTGCCCCCTATTCATTCCTTTAATGAACGCTTCTTTTGCTGGTCACTGTATAACTTTCCTATGGACTACCTGCACTGGACATCCACCACAAGGAGGAGCCAGCAATTAGCTTGGCTTCCTCCCCTCCCCTAAACCCAGTCAGGTTCCTAGACATCTTTTACTTCCTCCCCCTTTTATATTGGCCAAAACAAATGGACTCCAAAGCTTTACAAGGGAACCCCATCCTCCCTGCATAATTTGGTTCCCCAGGATGCCCAAATTGCTGAGCCTTTTATGACCCCAAGGGATTTGGCCACCTCCCCTTTTAGACTCTGTCGAGCCTTGTGCACCCAGGTGGCACTCCATGGCTCTCAGCCAGACCCTGTGTGAATACATGTCTGACAACATGGATCTGCATCAAGTCCCTTCTTGTTCTGGGCAGTAATTGAACTCCGTTACACATTCCCAAATAGTGTTTTCCAATGTGTGCCACATCTTGTCAGTGACTGCTGACAGGCCCTTTGGCGCACAGCAGTGGCATGAACTGGTCCAATAACATGTTTCTCCTTCCATGCCAACACAGACTTTCCCCATCCCTGGACCCCGGCTGCGAATCCTTAAAGCCTCTAGGACATCTGCCTATGTGCATAAGAAAAATAATCCTGTGCCCACAGACCCACACCACACCCTCCAGGGCATCTGGAATGGAATCACAACACATTAATGGCGACTGACCACCAGAGATTGCGCACAATATTGTATGCTTCCAAATGTCAACACCCAATTGTCAGAATTGCCTGTGACCCTGTATCCCGCTGCACCAGTGCTGTTGTGACCCCTGATTGTGAATGACTGATGAGGGCTTGTCTACATCAGAAAGTTGCAGCGCTGGTGAGGGAGTTACAGCGCTGCAACTTTGAAGATGTACACATCTGCAGGGCATCACCAGCACTGCAACTCCCTGTTTGCAGCGCTGGCCGTACTCCCGTTTTGTCTCGGGTGTAGAGGATCCAGCGCTGGTGATCCAGCGCTGGTAATCCAATGTAAACACTTACCAGCGCTTTTCTTGACCTCCGTGGAAGGAGGAAGCCTCTGGTAATCAAGCTGATCTCCTTTCCCGGTTTGCTCTCTCGTTCCCGGAACCCCGAGCAAGCAGGTAAGGAGAACCGCTTGCTCGGCGGTTCGGGGAACGAGAGATCAAACCGGGAAAGGAGACCAGCTTCGCCGCGGTTTGCTCTCTCGTTCCCGGAACCCCGAGCAAGCAGGTCTCCTTCCCTGCGGTTTGCAGGGTGGCTCCGGGAACGCGAGAGCAAACCGCGGCGAAGCTGGTCTCCTTTCCCGGTTTGCTCTCTCGTTCCCCGAACCGCCGAGCAAGCGGTTCTCCTTCCCTGCGGTTTGCAGGGTGGCTCCGGGAACGAGAGAGCAAACCGCGGCAAAGCTGGTCTCCTTTCCCGGTTTGCTCTCTCGTTCCCCGAACCGCCGAGCAAGCGGTTCTCCTTACCTGCTTGCTCGGGGTTCCGGGAACTAGAGAGCAAACCGGGGAAGGAGACCAGCTTCGCCGCGGTTTGCTCTCGCGTTCCCGGAGCCACCCAGCAAACCGCAGGGAAGGAGACCTGCTTGCTCGGGGTTCCGGGAACGAGAGAGCAAACCGCGGCGAAGCTGGTCTCCTTCCCCGGCTTGCTCTCTCGTTCCCGGAACCCCGAGCAAGCAGGTCTCCTTTCCCGGTTTGCTCTCGCGTTCCCGGAACCCCCCTTGAAGCCGCCCAACAGCGCTGCAGTGTGGCCACATCTAACACCACTTGCAACGCTGGTTGCTGTAAGTGTGGCCAAATTCCATAGGGCAGAACCAAGTTCTCAGCCTTACTGGAAGATAAGAAATGCTGTCCAGTCTCCTTGATCAGTCGCTGGTCATTGCAAGTTTAATATTCCTGCTTGCCCCTCCCAATGTACATCACCCAGTTTCAAGCTCCCCCTCGACAGTGCTCCTACATAACCCAGGCATCAGCTTGCTGATTCTGAAAGTACCAAAACTGCTTTAAGAATGCTGCTTTGAGCAAGGCCATACAGATCCCTGAGAATGTTAGCTGTGATGTGCCCGCATGACTGCTGCATGGGACCATTGGAATACAACCACCCTGCTAGCAAGCTTTGAGTTAAGACTGTTGTGTGGATATGGATAACTATTTAGCCAACTGACAAATGTAACAGCTGAGAGGCGATTCCAAGATCGTTGAGGATTCCAGCTGAGAGGTTTCCTGTGACCCTGTGCACTGCAGCACCCACTGCACTGTAAGTGGACATTTGGTGACCAGCCTTTCCACTCCTGTAATTACATAAATTTGTTAAGACTTGTCCCATAGCTCTGCCATCAGAAAGGCAGTTACATCACTAACCATCCTACCCCCAGGTTCCATGTAGCTAGTAGAATTCACTCAGATTCTTGGCTGGCTCCTGGTGCCAGCTTCCAAACCCTGTTATGCAAAAGTGAGGCAAGGCATCTGCTATGCCAGAATAAATCCAGGAAAAGGAATAAAGTAATGGATATTATCCTGGATCCTATTTGTAGACCAGGACCCATGAGATAGAGTAGCAAGTTATGTGCATGTCATTGTATGAAGGGCCCAGCTATCCTGCCCTCAACTGATTCCTGTGGAACCTTCACTTTTTTTGTTGTTGTTTGTTTAAACCATGTAGCCCAAGCATGCCCCAACTTTTAATGTGTTTTGTTTGACAGCACATTCAGTCATGGTTGGGGTATGTAAAGTGGTTTTGCTTGATAGTGTTATTATAGATTGCTCCCCCATTCTGAGGTGCCACCTGCTGTACTGGAGTCCCAGCTAGCCCACCTATTGCACCAGCCTGGGCTCCCTCACCATGTCCTGCTGTGCCAGGCCCTCAAGCCTTCTCTAGCGCACACGCACGCACACAAGCTGCTGATTTCGGTGTCTGTGTCTTTCTGCTACAGGATTGCCCAGCACTCAAGTGCACACCCCTCTGGAATGCAAACCCAAAACTGTATGGTCTTACATTGCACAGAAAATTGTACAGTGTAAGCTCATGAAATTCACTTCCTCCCTCAGTGTGGAAGAAGATATGCACAGCTTTTTGACCCTCCTCTCTCCCTTATGAATTCCACAAACTGGGTTTTAGAATAAACAAAACAAGTTTAACTACAAAAGTTAGATTTTAAGGGATAGCAAATAGATCAAAGCAGATTAACTTAGTAAACAACCACCAACAACACACTACATAGGTAGGACAGAAATTAGCAAATTCTCACTCTAAGTGATAAACAGGCTGGCAGATTCTTAAGGCACAAGTTGCCTTGGCTTTCCTAGGTTTTCATACACAAGCTAAAGCTCCTTCTAGCCTGAGACCATCACTTCCTACACTTCAGTCCTTGCCACTCACGTGTTTCAAGGTGTCTTGTTGCAGGGAGAATAAGGTCCCCTGATGATGTCACTGTCCCCCTTTTATTATAAATCTTCTTCCCACTTGCTGGAAAGCTCTTTTGCTGTGACCTGAGTCAGCACTATACAATAGGAACTATCTATGAGAAGTTTCTACTGTACACAGTTCCTGGGCAAGCCTTTTGCGTGTGTGCATTTCCTCAATAAGCCATTAACATTGTTTGTTTGGACTTTCTACTGTCACACCCGAAAGACTGATTGTGGGCACTTTCAACTTCACACCATGGTTCAGTAATACATACATAGTGAAATTGCATAACTTCACATAAGACAATAACACATACAATCCAACAAGATATTGTCTAGTAGATCAAGACTTTTAGAATGATACCTCACAAAACGTACTTTGTACAAAACATATCCTAATTATATGACAATGGTGAATAGTAGGGTGGTGACAGGGTGTCACAAGTGTATTATTTATAGTCTCCATCAACAGAATCCTAAACCTACAGAAATGTGCTCCCAGTCTGCTTTATTAAGGTACTTCCAAATGAGTAACCTTAACCTCTCCAGCTGGTTGGGGGGCACTTGATTTAACCCCTATGCTGGTTTCCCCTGAGACCTTTTCCTTACTGTTTTGGCATGAACACACTGCATGTACCCCAAAATATAATCCATAAGCACAACTGCCATGATGGATGTATACACCGTTCCAAAGTCAGCACCCAACCCCACATGCATTTGTTGCTGCCCTGACACACCCCTGCTTTCAGTGTTGCCCTCGCAGCTGGTAATCAGTTGGGAAGAATGAACATCTGTTCTCCGGGCAATCCTATATACTTGGTCTTCACAGCATTTGGGGTTTCCAACCTTAAAAACAACAAACAGTCTTAACCAACTGCATGAAAAATCCTGCTGACTGAGGTAGAAGTTTGCTTCCCTTGGACTCCATCAAGCCATGAACCTGGGGAGGAATGCCTTTGGTAATGAAACAGAAAGCCCTGGGGCCCAACCATCCCTGGCCCAGCACCAGCCTCATGCCCTAGTTGCATGCCTATTACTCCTAACTCCCATAAGCCCACTACATATGCCCTGTGCAGCCTTTGAATCCCCACCCCCTTTCTCCCAGTGTTAGTGCTGAGCCCAACAGAAAAGGGAGAAGTGAAAATTCCCTGGGTGCACCCCACACAAAAACCCTGAAACCAGCCCTTAACCCAAATTACCACAGCTCAGTTGTTGGGGGACATTTTGCTTCAGATTTCTCTATGGAAAAGGGAGGCTTCAGGCACTGGGCTACCCCTTTTAAACCCTGCATTCCTGGAGGATGAGACAGTGACCACAGGGGCCCCTTTTACAACTGTTTTCATCCCCCTGCCTCCAGCCATAACGTACTGTTCTCTTCTTTCAGCCAGTCAGATGTGCCCTCCCCACACACACACTTAATGGTGCAGGGTAGTCAATCCTTAAGGTCTCAGATATCAGTTAGTACATGTTAAAAATGCAACTAAATTTTCTTGGGTTACAGTCAGCCTAGAAAGTGATTTTTTTACAAGGAACTATACCCAAAAAGGAGTCACTTACACAAATGGTGACAGAGTGCTGGAAAGGCCATCTCTGACTCACTTTTCATAAAGAATGTAGGATGTCAACTAGGGTTAATGTATTTTAAAAATCTTTGGTGTCAATCATGCTGACTTCACACACTGTATGCTAATAAACATCCTGTATAACAGATTTTCAACAACATTAGATTAGCAAAACAGCTTGTGAGATGGTAATATCTTTGGAAAAATAGCTGTTTGCAACATCAGATAAACACAAGGCTGATAGCTTCAGGTAGGCATACCATGAGATCTTCACTGAGCTACTGCCACCCTTCCTCTCCACGGGAGTTTCTTCACACTTCCACTGCTGGACTTAGTTACCCAGCTATGCTATTGTCAGATAATTGATGAAAAGTATGTCACAAAATAATGTGATATGGTTGCACAGAATTGGAATATGTTCACAGGTAACATTGTGTGAATACTTTCATTCGGAAACTTTCAGTTCCTTATGCGGATTGCCATTGCTTCTATTTCTATAATCTCTCTTCCCCAAACAGATGATAGACCGTATTTTTAAATTACATCACTGGCAAACCTCAGTCCTGTATTTGACTCTTAACATCCCCAAAAAGAAATCTAAAATGGCTAGTTTGCTGGATCTAGAGTGAGAAGGATCACCTTTCAGGTTAAAAGCAGTTATTTCTCTCTCCTATGCTGGGAATGTCAAAAAAAAAAATAAAAGGGATGACCAATTATGATGGTTTCGAGAATGGCAATTACTTTTGCTTAGTCCAAACCTGGGCTGGATTTGAATAATGTTCCATGATCAAGCCTGTCAAGTCCAAAGCCTAGAATAACTGCAACATCCAGACTGTCTGATCCTTCCAAGGTTCATTAGTTTACCAATTCAGAGGCAGTTAAACAGCTAAAATGACCAAGTAGAAAGTTTGTGATTTTTATGTGCATTAAATAAAAAAATCAATTTCACTTCTCTAAGTTCACCCAGGCTTTTTGGAAGCTGTCCATGCCGGGGGAGATTTTCAAAGGCACAATCCGGACTTTGAAAGTCTCTCCCATAACTTCCCATTGAGAATGGCCAATGCATTATCCACCTCTACTGTCTATTGCTTGCACATAGTTTAAGAAATCAGGCATAACTGGGTATATTAATATCTATTCCTATTTTAGTTTTGGAGATTTTACCATAATTTGCACAGTAAGTGCAGTTCCTTTGATAGATGAACTATAAATGGCTTTGGTAAGCCTTTTTTAAAAATTATTATTAAACAAGGTTTCCCACATTCAAAGATCAGATCAAACCAAGGGTTTTTTTCCTATATTAAATTTAATTTACAAACTAAAATGTAAGATCATGAGACAGCCACAAATCTGACAAAATCCCCCAAAAACCAGATAGTTTATCTTCCACTATCTTTGAATCTGAAAGACATGCAGAATACTGCATTTTCGTGCTGTTAAAATCAGTTCAAATCTAGACCACCAACTGTTATGCTATACAAAGTACATGGGATCTTTTATAGAGGAAAAGGTAAATATGCCACATTTATTGAAAATACAACAGTTAGCATATGCTTTTTAGTCTCTCTCTCTCTCTCTCTCTCTCTCTCTCACTCACTCACACACACACACACACACACACACTTGATGTTTATAGTAATCAGTTCGGAGTCTGGATCAATCTAGTGGCCAGCCAGATTGGTTGCAGAGGGGAGCCGGGCTCTGGCAGTCACGATCTGATGCTTCTGGAGAGTGGCAAGATGAACCCAAAGCCCCATGGCAGAGCACTCTGTTTTTAATAGGGGTTTTTTTCTGTTGAAGTATATGGATTTTGCTGTGTCAGTTTGTGATTGGGTTACTTCTTATTGGTGTCAAGTATCAGAGGGGTAGCTGTGTTAGTCTGGATCTGTAAAAAGCAACAGAGTCCTGTGGCACCTTATAGCCCACATCCAGACTAACCCGCGGCATCGGTGGGTTAAAATCGATTGCTCGGGGATCGATATATCGCGTCTAGTCTGGACGCGATGTATCGATCCCCGAGCGCGCTTACATCGATTCCGGAACTCCATCAACCCAAACGGAGTTCCAGAATCGACACGGAGAGCCGCAGACATCGATGCCGCGCCGTCTAGACGGATGAGTACCTCGATTTTAGAAATTCGACTTCAGCTACGTTATTCACGTAGCTGAAGTTGCGTATCTAAAATCGATTTTAATACCCTAGTCTGGACGTGGCCTAACAGACCTACTGGAGCATGAGCTTTCATGGGTGAATACCCACTTTGTCAGACGCATGTGCATCTGACCAAGTGGGTATTTACCCAAGAAAGCTTATGCCACAGGACTCTGTTGCTTCTTAATTAGTGTATTTTTTGATACAAACATTCCAATACACCTCCGAGAGGGTCATTCTGTCCTGGTTTAGATTTAATCAATTGTCCTTATGGGTGCCAGCCTTCACCTTAGGTTTGTCAATCCACCCTCTCTTCATTATGGATGCGCGTTGATGGTTAAGTCTCTTCACTCCTTCCTTGATCATTGGCTATAACAATGGCCTTCACACATTTTTTTCTGATGCATAAATGCCTCATTCGCAGTGTTAGTCTGTATTGAGAAAAAAGGCATTGCAAATTAAACCTTGCTAAGTTTTATAACCAATAACCAAGACAATTTACATTGAGATCCAGGCCTCCAATGTTCCCCTAATCTACTTAACATAGATACAATACAGAATTCTGTCTCTTACTATCTAAACCTTCAAACAAAGAACTAAAGAGGGCCCAATTTGTAATGCATATGGGAAACCATAGTAGACATAACTTATCCTACAACAAAAAGGTGACCATAATCAGTCATAAGGGTTGTTCTGGTCTGTTCACTCCTTTCTGCTATTCAAAAAGGGTGGCTGACAGGATATAATCAAATCATACTTTAATTCTCATAGTACAGTTATAAAATCCTGCCCCTACACAACCACTCCTGCAAGAAATGTTAACATGCAAGCAACATTAGGACAAATGAACTTTAATTTTTTTAATATCAAACAATTACACACAGGATTGAGTTATTCTACATTTACAATGCCTTATAGCAGAGTGATTTTTCCCTTAAAAAAGACAATTGTACTTAAAGACTTGCACCTAAAATATCAACCTATTACAGACCACACTAAAAAGCACAGTATTTCATATAACAGTGGCAAAATATTACCAAATTATTAATTTTGCTTTTTTATATGAAAAGTTTAACATTTTAAAATGAACAAAATGCTTTGTTATGGGAGACTTCAAACAATTTGAAAATATTTTTACCTTTAATGCACCAGAATAGTCATCATAAAATAGAGAAAGGACAGTTATGGGTTTTATCAAAGTGTCTGCCCCTTTCTTCAGCAGTAACATTCAATCAATACTTATGCATGTTAGCTTGTTAAAGAAAAGGCCCATGATGACATGACCTAAACACTTCTGATCTTATAAGCAAGGTCAAAGATGACAGCAATCATAAGGATATATATACACACACGCGCGCGCGCACCCTGCACACAAGCACCATATCCATTCCAGAAGCCTGTAAGTCATTATTCATGTGAGATCAATTTATGGAAATTGATCTTGAATTGCTTTTGTTACTTTTATGCAGATATCCACGAATGGATTCCCCATCCCCACCCCAAGAAGGAAAAAAGCTTTAATCTGCAACCATATTCTCATGGTTTATGTCTGCTTTATGCGAAAGCTACACCTTAAAAAAAAAAACAAAAAAACACAATACACACAAAAAAAGACAAGGGGAAAAAAAAAAAAGGGTAATCCATTCTCTGTCTACATTGTAATGCATTTTATACCTGGTCAAGCACACTATGAAGAGGTTATTGACTTGCTCTGAAGCATTATGTTTTTGGATATTGGAACAAGTGGCCTGTTCCCAGAAAATTCTGTTCCCAGGATTGTTCACTACAGTGTATCAGTTTTCTTTACACTTTAAGACTTTCATTTCTGAGGGGTATTTGAGACATGATTCATCTTTAAAAATATGCAAATTAAATGTAAAGTAATATTTTATCTTCAGGGTATACCACAATATAAGCCAACCTATACCACTATCACTACTACTACCACTGCTGTTGTTCAGAATAAGGACAGTCTTGGAAAACGATACTACTGTAGAAAAAGTAGCAATGCTCAGGAAGAATTTCTTTAAGAAAAATATAACCCATTCAAAGAAATGATATCCTGGAATAACCAGTAATCCAGTAAATACAAGGGAAAAAAAAACCCCAAAAAGTTTTTTTAAATGTATGTGCAATATGTAAACAGAACATAAATGCAGTATTTTTTTGCAGAACTACATAGGAGCATCCGAAGAAGTGAGCTGTAGCCCACGAAAGCTTATGCTGAAATAAATTTGTTAGTCTAAGGTGCCACAAGTACTCCCGTTCTTTTTAAGATTAAAGAAAATTTCACAAAGACCCTTTTAGATAGAAGAGCACAAATGAAGATTCCACTTTTCCTCCTAAAGTTGTTTTTGTGGGAGGAAAAAAAATCACAACTTTTAAATATTTGGCACTGATCAGAAAGTGACATTTTAAAAAGTTGAATGAGGAAGCGAGTCTAAGTGGTGAGCTGAGTCAATGCTACAAGATTAAAGCAGCCTTTATTGTAAAAACGCTCTCTCTCAATGCTTATAGAATATGCTCTAGTTATATAGGTACAGATATATGTGTTTATTGAGATGAAAGTACCATGGCCAAGAAGCTCTGAGCTGTGCAGTCAAAATCGTTCATATTTTTCTCCCAATCCAAACCATTTTATTCAGAAATAGGTCTCTCAGGTTGAAGATCATCTGTTCATGCTTACAGAATGAAGTGCAACGCTACCTCGATATAACGTCACTCGATATAACGTGAATTTGGATATAACGTGGTAAAGCAGTGCTCTGGGGGGAAAAAGGAGGTGGGCTGCACACTCCAGTGGATCAAAGCAAGTTCAATATAACAGTTTTACCTATAATGCGGTAAGATTTTTTGGCTCCCAAGGACAGCGTTATATTGAGGTAGAGGTGTACCAGTTCATTGTGATTTACTTGACTCACTTGCAAATTCACTATTCCCATAAGGCCATGAGAATCAAAACCCAGCACATGAAAAAAAAACTATTTAATAATTTAGCACTTGTGTAAATTTTCCTACATGAACTATTTTTTCCCTTCAAGCAACGATTGAGCCTGACCAGCAGGTTGGTTAACTGTAAAGCTGCACTGACTAACTATCAGGCCAACATTTTTAAGAAAGCACAGTGATTTGGGGTACCCAACGTAAACACCTTTAAAGTGTCTCCAGTTGAGCATCCAAAGTCACTAGGCACTTTTGCAAATAGTGGCTTTAATAATCAATCAACTACAGTGACCAGTCAATGGATAAATAGGCACAATCATGAAAGACCTAAACAGAACATTAATATATGCACAAAATTCAATTTCAACATTTAAATAATGCGAAGTGTATTCCAGACTGATTGGATTTAAAAACAAAACAAAAAGAACCTTACCAATATTTTTATGCCACTGTTTAATTGTAATCTCTCCACACTCATTTCAGAGGAAGAAAGTCAGTAAAGAATGCAAAGTTAGAATGTCAGTCTCAGAACTGTGCTGACAGCATTGTTGTCAGTTTATCTTTGATGGTATGAGCATAACCTTTGGAAATCACATTGGTCTGTGTTTCACAAACAGTATGGGCATACAGAGGGGTAAAAACTCCCGTGCTTGTCAACTTGAAAGGTACACACTAAATAGTATTTTTGTGCATTGGAATGCAAGCATGGTGGGTCTTTTTTGGGGGGCAGAGAACAAGCAGGAATCACAGTACTTGACAGCGTCCTTTTAGAGGATGGCATTCAGTGGGCTGAATCTTGTTTTATGCTAATTAGCACTCATCTTTTTACCTGACATATATACAGCATCTCAGTATGAATGTTCCCAGAGTATTTATCTCATCTTGCTTTGTACATATAAACACAAAACAGTTAAACATACACTAAGTCCTATTATAGGAACTGAATTTTAAAGATCTGCAAATCTAGGACTTCTATTGTGCTTCTTTGGACAAGTCATTAATTTAAATAATGATACATTTAAATTCTATGCATGCTAGTACTATTCAACTGCTAATAGAAATCTTTGGTGCACTTACATGAGAATCAGTGAGGTTGAAAAGCCTCTACACATGACCAAACACCCATCTCTGGCCCCAATCCTGAAAAGCACTCAAACACCTCACAGAAAGTGATTAGCATTTTACAAGATAGGGCCATTAAGAGTTTGTAGAAGTAGGATACTGACATTTTTTCAGAAACTATTTATACTCCTACCAAATGCAGAAGTTTAACAATAACTCACCATGGCAAATGAACTTCCAGTTTCATAATTTGGAAATTGGATATAAATAATTTACAATAATAAAAGTGAGAAAACCAGATTTTTATGGGAAGCAGAGAAAGTTTAGTCTAAAATGTAATCTCTAATGAGACATAATTGAGAGACGAGTATGATTCGATGCATTTCCTTTGGCACAAGATTGACTGAGTCTAAAACAAGGAAGCTATTATTTCAGTAATGAGGTTAGAAGTGGAGCCCTGCACAGTTTGTATGCGGATACAAAGTTTGTATGTGCATCTGACCCACAATCCACAAAAATGATCTGCAGATATCCATGGATTTGCAGTGCTCCACTCAGAAGAGAATTTCAGGGATTTAAACATTTAAATTGTTCTAGATAGTGGATTTGATATCGTTCTACACTAGAAAAAAACAGTAAGAGAACAATAAAAGAATAGTTAAAGCCCTTACATGTTTTAATATTCCTTCCTCTTCCTAATTTATGTCACCCATATACGACGTATATCACATAAGGTGAAAAAACAAATGGACTTCCTTTCACTCTCTTTTCCAGAAGCCAACCGAAGATTTATAATTGCTGATTTCATTAATCTTTTAATAAACTTAAGCAAATTCCTTTACAAATTACTTTACACAGCAGTAAAGTAGAAATGGCCACACCAGTGAGGGCTTCAGCTTGGTTTGATTCTGTGCTCATGAACAAGGATGAACTATTCCAATCTTTTATTACTGCCCGAGGGTTTCAGTGTATTACCACCACATCTCTAAACCTTTCAAGGCCCAAATGTTGGAAACATTCTAGAAGATTGAACCAAAGTTAAGAGAGCACAAGTATTGTTTATAGTCTCAAATTCATAATTCCACTATTCAGATATGAATTACAGTAAAAAAAATGTAACCAGGTTTGTCTGGGATAAAGTTAAATTTTAGTTTAAGGTGAGGGATCATTGAGAGGTTTAGTTTCATGTTCTTTTTCAATCATGACCCTAATGAATTGGCCATAACCCTTCTAGTATATTTTCCATTATCCACAGAAAGGTTTATTTGGAAAGTGAGATGCAGACAGGTGAACAATTATTTTTATTAATGGCCAGGTATGCGATTAAAGTTTGCTGCAGCTAGTATCCTTAAAAGACATGAGAACCTGTTTTCAAAAGACCTATAAGATTTTTAAAAGCCTTTAAAACGACAAGAAACTATAAATATACATCAAAATGTGTCTTAATGTTCATATATGCAAACAAATCTATTTTTTCCTTGCACTCAACAAAACTGTTCAGAATACTAGAAGTCCAAATAAACTACCAAAAAAAAAAAAACAAAAAAACCAAACCACTTAGTAGCCATATCAGTCTTCTGGTGGCTAATGGCTTAGTAAGTTTGGTGGAATGTTATGGGTCCAATCATGAATGTTCATTGTTTGACATATTCTGTACAGCTGGAGCTGTATCAAGCCCCAGTAAAGTTCCAAGGTAAGATTGGTCTCTAGAATCCAACAATTGCTCAGGTCTGACGGGATGAACTATATTTGTAGGCTGGGGAGTGAGAGTATATTTTTCCAGAAATGCCAAATCCGTTGTTCGTTGATAATCTGGCTGCTGTGCCTGTGGGGGAAGAATGCCATGA
The DNA here is from genome assembly GCF_007399415.2 of Gopherus evgoodei. Taxonomy (NCBI): domain Eukaryota; kingdom Metazoa; phylum Chordata; order Testudines; family Testudinidae; genus Gopherus; species Gopherus evgoodei. The sequence goes on from NC_044329.1 coordinate 67,599,691, forward strand.
GACTGGGGTGAGAGTGTAGTGGTATGTTGTACTAGATCAGCTTGAGGTTCCCGCATCTGAACTGGTACCAGTGTTACTGGCACACATACTTCTGCTGGTACATTCTGTAGCATAGGTTTGACTTCTGTTTCGTAAACTTCGGGCTGATCCATGTATGGTTTAGACTCAATCTGGAAAACTTTGTCATCAGGGGTGTACTGTACTGGCAAGGAAATTACTTTTTCTTCAGAAGTGGTTACTGTTTCTTCTGAAGCCTTTGTTCCATGTACATGGTCAATATGGTATTTCAACTTGTCTTTTCGTTTAAATGTTGCATTGCAATGTTGGCAGTTAAAAGGTCGAGCATCTGAATGAATAACCATGTGTTTTGTTAAGGTCTTCTTAATTCTAAAAGACTGGCTACAAATTTGACATTTGTATGGTTTCTCACCTGTAGAAGAAAATGAGTCAGTATTAATAGATAAAATGTGAAGACAAGTATCACTATGTAGAAATCATATGTTGGGGATGAGGGGCTATACCAGGGGTGGGCAACCTTTCAGAAGTGGCGTGCTGAGTCTTCATTTATTCACTCTTATTTAAGATTTTGCATGCCGGTAATACATTTTATGTTTTTAGAAAGTCTCTTTCTATAAGTCTATAATATATAATTAAACTATTGTTGTATATAGAGTAAATAAGATTAAAAATGTTTAAGAAGCTTCATTTAAAATTACATTAAAATGCAGCCCCCCCCCCCCCCCCGGACTGGTGGCCAGGACCTGGGCAGTGTGAATGCCACTGAAAATCAGCTCACATGCCACCTTCAGCATGCATGCCATAGGTTGCCTACCCCTGGGCTATACTACATAATAAACATGGTTCTCAAATAGCTGTACTGGGAAAAAAATGTTTGGAATCTGAGAATACAATTCACTAAGTAAAAACAGAAAAGTTATTTTGAAGTGATATCCGTATAGCATTCTCGTCATATCCAACTAGTTCAGATTTCTGCCAAGTGCACATGATGGGGACCAGTCAATAAATCTAACAAAGAGAAATAACATTCACGTTATTGTATATTGCTAAAGAACCTCTATTTTGCGTTTTCTGTAGGTCTTTCTAGTAACAATTACTTTCTTACAGAGGAAGCAGAGGATGCAGAGCTGAGTGTATTAAGACACTAACCTTTCCCTGTTAGTTGGGTTCCAAATCCTAATTTCAGTTTGTAACCTAAATCAAGTATTCCCATGATCTCCAGACTGAGTAGAAGGTATGACTAAATTTGGTAAGAATATACAATAAGCATCAGTAGAACATATACAAAACCAGAAGCACCTTTGCCTAGGGAAGTCTAAATAGATCTGACTACTACATTCAGAGGAAAGCATTCACACTCAGCAAGGGATGGCATACAATAAGCAGTAGGGAGCTCAGTTCATGCTACTGCTGCCCTAAAGGGTCATAAAGCCTGAAGAGTTAGAAGAATTCTGTCAGTCCTGTGATAATTTATCATCATCTCCAGTCACTCCAAGTTGGCAGTTACACAGAATGATAGATAAAGAAGTTTTACCTGAATGTGTCCTAAAATGCATTTCCAAACTTGATTTCCCTTTAAAAACTTTCTTGCAGACTTCACACTGATGAAATGTTGCTTTATATCTGCAAAGAAGAAAACATGTTTACATTAGAAGATCAGGTTTTTCCAATGTCTCAAATAGATACATAGCCTTTAAAGATTCCACAAACTGCATAAGAATTACATATTTCTGTATTTCTCCCTCTACATTTATATTACAATATAAAACATATCTGGAGAGGACAGGCAATTCCTTTAGGTATCCACTTGTCAGAGGGCCATCTAGATTTTTTTCTAGACTACTCTGCAAAGAGTAGTCTAGTACTTTGTGTTCAGACAGAAAATCTATTTAAAAAACCTCTCTCCAGGGCACATTTGGGTTTCAGATGGGGATTCTTCAAGTCAGGATTCAAACTTGGTCTTCAGTTTGGCAGCAACTTGTGCTACAAAACAAGCCTTAAGATTGGCTTATGTTCCTTTCCTCCCAAGCAGAAAAAAGTGACCATGAAACAAGTTGACTGAGGCAGTGAATTTAAGTACTGACAAAATGAAAGCTAAACAACCCTGTAATTGATTTTATGCACTTCTGTTAGCTAATATTTACAGTAAATTATTCAAAATATGAATACTGAAAGCAATGCGTTTGTCCTGAAAGCTAGTTCTGATTTTCCATCTTAAAGTATAAACACTTTGAGAGAGCTCACAGACTCCTGAACTAGATTGACAGAAGAACTAAATTTGATCCCTTTTAAATCTTAAGGTTATTCAGCCTAACTATGGTATGAAAAAGGTCTTGTTTAGATTGCCAAGATGGCTATGATTTCTACATGGCCATTTCAAAACACAGATCTTGGCACTGGCTTTAGGGTCACTTAAGAACCTTGGCATAATGGAATTACAGAGAAAGGCAAAACTAATATTTCACATATCAGAATTTATGAAAATTTGTCCAATTTCATTTACAATATGGAAATGTTTAAATTTTTAAAACTTTAATACCTACTTTTGCCACACTTTCTCTCCTAGATGAACACTTTTGTAATGGACAGTTAAGTGGTCTCTACGGCCAAAACACTTTCCACACTCCTCACACTGATGTGCTTTTTCACCTTTAAAAAGGACACCAATAACAAATATAAATTAAGTTGTAACAAGAATTCAATTTTCAGAAAAAGTAGAACCATGTTTAGAACAAAGGCTCCAGACAACCAAAGCTCTTCCGTATCTCAAAAGGATTTTCTACTACCCAAAGTAATGACTTCATGACCTTGGGTTGATCCAGAAAAGACATGTAGTTTTTACTCATCTCTTCATTTTTGGTTCCTCATTCCCTAATCTCTTCTTCCTCCTACACGGCTGGGGGAGATTACCCCGTACTGCCACAGAGAGAAGAGGAGGGAGAGGCAAAAGAATGGACTAAAAGTTCACCCTCTTTCACGAGACTTGAAATTTCCACCTTTTACAATCCAAGCTCCAAGAGCCTTGAAAAAGCCTAAATTTTGGAGTAAATGTAGGACTTCTGTCTCTTGCACTGCCAATTCAACAATCAGTTTTAAGAACTTAGTGCTATATACAAATGTTAATCCTTTTTCTGATTTTCAATAGTTACCTTTTATGTTGTTTAAAAGTCTTGATGTTTCTTTTGAGTCATCTTGAGATCTTTCACAAAGTGGCAGAATATTTCTTCTCATGTAATCAGAGGGAGTTTGGACAGTCAAAGTAAGTAACTTTCTAGAGGAAAAAAGGCAAATAGAGTAGAAAAGGGGATTTTTTTTTTGCTATCTGAGTTTTCAAAGATTTCTTTGTTTTATAGTGGGTGTTGGGGTTTCAAACACTAAATAAGCTGTTTTATTCAAACAAGGGCTCAAAGAGTTTAGTCCCTGATCACTTTAAGATCTTCACACTGTTTTGGAAAGTAATTTCCACCCTCTGGGGAATCTTATATTCCCTTAGGAGCCTGTTCTGGAGGAAGAAAGAAATCCCCAATGGTTCCAATCTCTCTTTTTCTCTAGAGATCTGATCCTCTTCTTTCCATCTGCCTCAAGATGCAAAATAGCTGAGGGGGAAGGGAGTGGTTAAAAACCCTCTCTTCTATTCTTCCTCCTGCTTTACTGTGCTCAGAGTTGATTTTCCTCATATGTAGGATTTCCTAATTACCAATCCACAATGGGGAACTTTAGAAACCCAGACAGTTCAAGTGTCATTTTCCCATATTTGAACTCTATATTGAAGTGATCAGGATGAAAACTTCAGAGATTGTGTGAATGAGCTTCGTTTGTGTTACAGTGTTAATGTTTCAAACAGCTGCTAATACAAAAGAAATCTTAACTCAAAAAAATCCTCTTTTATCACATTTGCTTTTTTAAACAAATAAATAAATGTTACATCTTTTGACTGTCCCTCAGCTCTCTCTATTAACAGAGGAAACATTCTACTCTTAAACTTCGCAAGTGTTTGAAGAGATAAATAAATCCTACCATAGGACATTGAAAGTGATATAAGTAACATCTGTAATAGGCTTAAATACCACTCTTATTAAAACTTTAAAGAAAGTATAAGCATCCCAAATTAATTTTCTGCTCACTCTTACTTACTTTGATCAAGCTTCCAAAGATATAGCCTACCTGAGTGTATTTTTTTGTGTTTTGTTAGATGGTCATGCCGAATAAACGTTTTCCCACATTCTTCACATTCATATCTTTTGTCATTATGGTGAACTCGTAGATGAAGTCTATATTAATACGTAGAGAAATTTGTCACTGTTCAAGCTTAACATGTTTATGATTATAAATGCGATTACAAAAATAGCATCTTCCTCAACAGATCTGCATGCAGAACTAGTACAGCTGTAGGATATGAAGCTGGATTCCATTCTGGCTCACACAACTAAATAACCTCCAGTTGCAGAATCATCTACTGTTCTTAAATGAGCCAGAAAGACGACAGCTCTACTTTCAAATCCCAAATTAAATTTGCAGTACTTGTAATATTTTTCTTGTTTACTTGTAAAGCTTGGCAAACTTGATATGGAAGTCACCGAGAACTCAGGATGTCTTTTTAATAACTTTTTAGATTATAGCTTCACCTTAACGAATGTGAACATGGAAACTGAAGTACATTGCTTGTCATGGTTTTCCGCCCCCCCAAACAGCACTTATTCAAACTCTGAATAAGGTCTGGAAGAAGCCAACTACAATACAAATTTCTATTGAAGTTGAGGAAAAGAACGATGCAAACATTTTGTTTCCTGAAGTTTGTCATTGAAACTGTGATATGTTTAGTATGTGAAAGGGATTCTGTCATGTAATTTAAGATCCAAATTTAGATAATTAAAAATAAAAAGGATTTTACACACCAATATAAATCTAAATTCCCCATATTTCTTTAAGGGTACGTCCACACTACAGCTTAAAATCGATATTAGTAAAATCGATTTTATAAAACAGGGTTTATAAAATCGATTTTATGCGTCCACACTAGGGCACATTACTTCGGTGGTGTGCGTCCATGGTCCCAAGCTACCATCGATTTCCGCAGCGGTGCACTCTGGGTAGCTCAGTAAAAGAAAGGGACCAATAACTTTGATTTCCGTCCACACTAACCCTAAATCGATATAGTAATATCGATTTTAGGGTTACTCCTTTCGTTCAGCTGGAGTACAGAAATCGATTTTAAGACCCCTTAAAATAGATTTTAAGTGCCTTGTAGTGTGGACGGTTACAGCGTTAAATCGATTTAACGCTGTTTAAATCGATTTAATGCTGTAGTGTGGAGCTGGCCTAAGTTAAAAAATAATTTTTTAAAATGTTGTTTACTCGTATTGGAAACCCAAATCAAACATTCTCAACATAATTCAGCAAGGTGTGTGGGGCAAAAAGGGGAAGAGAGAGATCTCTCTAAATTTATCACCATCTAAAAAGTGGTAGCTTAATCTCTTTAAACAGAATTAGAATCTGCTTCGTTACCTGTAGGAACTTCCATGACGAAAACTCTGCCCACAAATGCTACAAAGATGAGGTTTCTCCCCACTATGAATTCTCAAATGTTCTTTCAAAGTTGTTCTGGGTTAAAACAAAAAACAAACAAACAAAGCAAGCAATATTTTAGAAACTCAGTGTTACTATTACTTTAAAGTGTAGACGGAATTGTCTTCTCTAATCCTGATGCATCACTTTAGGTAAAGAGAAGATTAAACAAACTAACTATGTAGAATATGAACAAATAAAGTTCCTGAATTTCATTCATCATGTCTAATCTTCTCTCTACAGGCTTGTTCTGGAAACAAGACACTCTTCAAGGGACACATTATATCAAAGCACGTAAGGAATGCATTTTTATACAAAAAGTGGTTTTTGCTAATATTTTCTATATTGTCCCCACAGTTATTGACAATTTGTCTTAATGATGTCTTATCCCTCCCCAGCACAACTTCTTTTTCAGTCTGATCCTAAGATATTGGTTCACTGCATGCACTCAAAAAAGTTCTGGATTTGTGTGTGTATATCACTGGAACCTCTCTTTGCTTCTTATATGAGGACAAGAAAATTCAATGCAAAAAAGTTACTGCAAATCTGTAGTTTAAAGTCAAAAAGAGAAAAATCAAAATTATAGTCCTCACTGCAAGCCTAATTCACATACGCACTAATGTGAAGGTATGCAGCCCCATCAGTTTACTCTTTTCTTTTACCAATTCTTCTCCTGTGACTTTGTGATGCACTCAGGCAACAGAGGGAAATGATTGACTATACAACTGAAATAGTGAAACTGACTACCCACAGAGTGCTGTCAAATATATAAGCTATCAAAGAAAAAAAATTCTCTAGTTTCTTTTAATTAATAATTCTAGATGTTACCAGTAATAGGTAAAATATTTTCAGTTAGAAGTACTGTGATTTTTTAAGTTTGCTATTGAAACCAGTAACTACAAATTTATTTACTTCTGTGCACATATACAACTACACTAAAATCTATAAACCTATGTTAATGCAAAGTAGGTTGTTGTTTTTTTTAAACCAACTGCTTGTGTTAGAAGGTAAAAATGAGTTACAGGGAACTGAAAAAAATGCTGGGCTTTTGTGCCTTATGTTCTGGCATGTTGTTATATTTGTATATGTTTTATTTAAATGTGTACATGCCCCTCAGTTCTATAAATTTTAAGAAGCACTGATGTTTCACTTTGTGTTCTGCTTGACTGCTTTATCTACTTAAAAAAAACAAAACAAAAAAAAAAAACTAACAAACCTAGTCCCACTTGGGACCAAATCCTCTTCCAACAGTACTCTGTTGGAGCAGTCAGCTATTTGAAACGAGTCCATCGGGAACATACATAAGCTCAGAAATTCTAAATGTATGATCTCTTAAGATGTGTGGAACATCTCAGCCCCAATGACTAAAAGCAGAGATTATTCATGTCAAACCAAGAAAGTAATAAAAATTACCTTCTCCAAAAAGGGAAAAAAGTATACATTTGAATCTCACGTAAAAAGGTAAACTAATATCAGGTTTAATGTAAGCTGTTTCAACCAGTTTAAAAAAAAAAAAAAGCCTGGTTTAGCGCAGATGCTTTGCACAGCTATGTGAAAAGGCTGTTTCATTTTAAACAAAACAAAAAACCACTCACACCAGTTTCCTCATACAATCAGTTAAGCATTTAATCCCTGAAGAACAAGAATCCTACTTTTGTACAGATTTATAGGAGCCATCCACTGACCCAGCTACATTAAAATGCTTGTATTCTGCAATAACAAGTAATGCCAGATGCTTAACTTTTATGGTTATATATATCTTTACCATGCATATAGTTCCTGAAATGGCAGAAGCTACTACCCATATTCAAATTGCACACGGCTAGAAATCAGTAAGTTTTGCTCCATTTAGGAAATGAAGCAGAAAAAAGATGAGTTTTTCCAATCAATCAATTTTCTAAAATCTTTCATTATATTTTTTTTATTTTGAAGGGGGGCAGGAATGGAAGTTCAGAATTTCTTAAAGTTTCCCCCAGCCACTCCTAGAAATTGTTTCTCTTTTTCCTGTTTTTCATTATCACTCTCAGCAATGTACCGATCACAGAAAAATCTCAATCCCTCTTCAGCTATGTAGCCAATGAAAGATGTTCTTTTACAATGCAGCAAATTCCAATACAGCCAACAGACTTCCTCAATAGGTCTTCTATATTTGGTGTTTTGCAGTCAATCACCTCTGGTCTCCACTCTCATATTTAAAAATAATACCATAAATGCATATGTTGTTTGTGGCAGAGATACTGCTTCTTTGATACATTGGCTTATTAACCCTCTGAAATTAACTGATTGTATACTCTTGAAGCTAGTTACCTTCTATATTAAAACCTCATGTTATGCCAAGCCTTGATTGAGATATTCCTTCTTACCTTTCTCTGACTGATTTTCCACATATGAAACACACCCATTTTCTCTTCCCCCCATGAGTACATTCTATATGGCGTTTTAAGTTTCTAGTGTCATTGAACTGACGACCACAAATATCACATGGGAAAGGGCCTGAAAGAAAATAACCAGAACTGCTATTAGTTGTAAGTAATTACATTAAGTCACAAACAGATATATATTTTCGGTCACTGATGCATGCCTTAATTAAGCTACAAGACAACAAGGCTAGTTTAATGAATTATTATAACATGCCTCAAATTTTTTCAGTATGTAAAATTTAAGTATTTGAGTATTTTTTACAATTTGTGGGTCAACAATTAAATTTAAGTTTGATAATCTAATGCTCTGAACTCATGTACAACTACCATAAAAACATAACAATTCAGTACTAATAATATACAACCAGGATGTGAATCCGCCTGGATTCTTCTAAAACTATTCTAGTTGACAAGAAGGGGTGAATATTAACAAAGGGAAAGTTACTTTTTGTAGTGCTAATGAGGCCAATTCAATCAAAGTGGATATTGATATTCACCCCTTCTTGTAAACTCTTGGGAATGGGCCACATCCACCCTAACTGATTTGGCCTCATTAGCACTGAACCTCCCTCCGCCCCACAACTTGGTAGGACAACTGCCATATTTTCATGTACTGTATATTTATACCTGCTTACTGTATATTCCACACCATGCATCTGATGATGTGGGTTATATCCCACAAAAGCTTATGCACAAATAAATATGTTAGTCTCCAAGGTTCCACAAGGACTCGTTTTTACTGATACAGACTTAAGATAGCTATCACTCTAAGATCTCATATCTCAGTTGCTATGGTATCAGAAAATGTGTACAAGAGACTGAACAGTTCATAATAATTTGAGTATCTTTAGAAGTTTATATTAATCTTATATTTTTGGATTTTGTTTTATTAAAGTTTCTAGACTCATGGGATATTTCTCACTCCTAGAATGATCTATTATTTGTGTAACAGTGTTGCCTATCATAAAGTGAACTGGCAACACATGTACTTTGTAGGTGATTAACATACCTACACCTTTAATAATAACCAGAATTTCCCAGTCAGCTAGTCCAACACTGGATTTGGTACATGGTACAGTTATTTGGATGCATATTTTTAAAAATATCATTGCAGTTTAATGAAAAAAAATCAAAAATTAGTATCAAGCTATTTTTTTAAAAACTTTTTCTTCAAAACTTAAGACATCTAATAAAATAAAATATTTAACAGGAGCAAAGGAGGAAAAAAAAAATCAAACTCTGCACCCATTGGAGGAAGACCATTTTACTTCAAATCTACTGTTTGCATGTCAGAAGGAGGTTTTTATACCAAGATGGAATTTTTCTTGATGCTTCAATCTTGCAAACCGGGATTTAAAGTGCTCTTCACAATAGGTACACTTGAAAGGTTTATCCTGAGTGTGAAGAATCATGTGTTCTTCCAAATGGGGTCTTCGAGCAAAAGATTTCTTACAAATCTAAAATGACAAAACACTTGGTCAAACATCAGCTAGAGATAAACTCAGGTATTTTTTTTTAAATGTTTCTATAGTCTCTTTAAAAAAAAAAAAAGTGTAGGGGGTAAGGGGAGAGAAATCACACAGCCAAAACTTTCATACTAAATTGTTACTTTATTGATACCCAATTTCTTGGGGAAACCCAGAAAAGGTATCTATGGCTTTATATCTAAAACTAGATTTGGGAGGTCTGCACAATACTTTTAGAGCACTTAAAGCCTATATTGGTATCTGATTATTGTTCAGTTGGTATCAGCATACAGCTAAATGAGAAAGTATGCGGGGGGAAAGAGAGTTTTGCCCATATTACATTACTTTTTTTTGTCTTCCCCTGCCGGAACACCTCAAAGATTATACCTTAGCGTATGGAGTGTACGATTACGATAAAAGAAATCACAAGTATACTACCATTGCTACTTGTCCTGCCTTCAATGGACATGGAGAAATTTTCGTCACCGTCCTCTTTATAACAGTCTTTAACATATCTGAATATGTATCTGGTCCCCCTCAGTCTTCTTTTCTCAAAACTTAATGTGTCTATTTTTAAAAAAATCTTTCTTCATAGATCCGGCTTTCTAAATCTTGTTGCTCTCACCGGACTCACTCCAATTTGTCTACATCTTTCTTTAATTATGGTGCCCAGAATTGGACACAGCATTCCAGCTGAGGCCTCACCAATCCCAAATACAGCAGGACAATGTCCTCCCATGTCTTACATGTGACGCTCCTGTTAAGACTCTCCAGAAAGACAGTAGCCTTTTTAGAAACTGCATCACATTCTTGACTCTCATTAAACTTGTGATCTACTCTAAACTCTAGGGCCTTTTCAGCAGTACTACTACCTATCCAATTATTCCCCATTTTGCAGTTGTGTACTTGATTTTTCCTTCCTATTACACAGTACTTTGCACTTGTCTTTACTGAACTGCATCTTGTAGATCAATGCTCCAATTTCTCAAGTTCATTTTGAATTTTAATTCTTCCAACTCCTCCCAGCCTGGTGTCATGTGCAAATCTTATAAGCACACTCTCCACTCCATTGCCCAAGTAATTAATGAAAATATTGAATAATACCAGACCCAAGACTCATCCATGCGGGACCCGACTAGATATACATTCTCCCAGTTTGGCAGACAACCACTGGTAACTATTCCAAGTAAAGTCTTTCAACCAATTTTGTATATACCTTATAATAACTTAAACTACATCAAATTTCCCTAGTTTGTGTATGAGAACATCAGTTGGAACAGTGTCAAAACCTTTACTAAAAATCAAGATACATCATGTCTACAGCTTTCTTCCTATCCAGTAGGCCAGTAATCATGTCAAAGAAGGTAATTAGGTTCGTTTGGTACGATTTGCTCTTGACAAATCCATGCTGGCTATTCCTTGTGACCCTATTATCCTCTAGGTATTTGCAAACTGTGCTAATAATTCGTTCCAGGATCTTTCCAGGCATAGAAATTAAGCTGACTGGTCTATAACTTTCCAGTGTCCTCTTTGTTCCCATTTTTCAAGATATTTCACTAGTTTTTCAGTATTGGCTTTATTTTTTGTCTTTGTGCTAGTCATAATACTCAATTCCTATTTAATGTGAAATATATGCAAACATATCTACTTTAATAATTTTAATGGCCACAGATATTTTGGAAAATGAAATCTGGTACTTCCTATACAGCCACAGAGTCTTATGCACACTCTAACAACACAGTATTTAATAATATCAACCTGATCAACACAAATATTAACTTTCCCTAGGGCTTACACAGCTTATTGAGATTTGAGGGTGAATAATGCAATGAAAATAAAATACTCATTAAATCATTAAACCAATTTCTGTATAAACTAATTATAAAAAAAAACCCAGTAGAAAAAACTCCCTCAAGTTGTTTGATTTTTTGGTACAATCAAACTAATGCTTACATCACATTTCCAGCCTTCACTCTTTGTCTTTTTAATGGAAAGAAATTCTTGTATGTTCTCTGGATGAAACCTAGGAGGAAAGATCAGTGAAAATGAGTAAGGTTAGCTATAAATTTCTTAACTGCTATTTTTATTAATGCATGCTAGTTAGCATAGCAAGCAGTACTAGCATGCAACTCTCCTGTCATTCCCAAGTCTACTTATCTCCACATCTGACAAAACCTTTTTTTAAAAACATAGCCTTTGTTCAAATATGCAGTATATGAAATATTTCTTGCTCAACACAACAGATTCTGAAGTTAAAAGCATTCAACCACATAAGTTAAGATCAGGTCAATATAGGTATAATTCCAAATATATTTATATCTGCCCCAAACCAGACCAGAAATATAATTTCATAGATGGCCCTGGACAGCTCTAATGTACATGTTAAACCCAGTTTACATTCTACCCTCTTAACAGTCTGTATTTATTTTAAAGGGAACATTACCACTAGTATCTAAATTGAAGTTCACCCAGCTTAAGCTGATGCAGGCCTCAAATCTGGCTGTAAAGCATGAAAGCCAGTCAAACATTACCATTCCAATCCAATGAACTGACAAAGTTGTCATCAGCAGGCTGATGACACTGGGACGCTTAAAGTGTAGCATATTAAAAAAGAAAAAAAAATAGTCTAAGGAATCTTGCAATACCTCATGCTAGTCTATAGGCCAGATCATTTGTATTACACCATTCTAGAGATCCTCTTAAAAAGAACAGAGCCACTAAACGAATGCATCTCTGCCACAATCTACAGGGAAACAAAAATACTTCACTGTTAACTGAATTAAGTGCATCTGATAGATCTAAGACTCTGCATGGACATTTGATTTTCTTCATTCACCAGGAGGATATAATCATTGCCACCAAAACCAGTGCTGTCCCTGCATCAAGCCCAGCTTAACAACACACTGAAAGGGATCAGGGAAACAGGAGGATTCTGGATATTATCAGATTTGCCTTGCCGGGAAAAAAAACACAAAACACCTCACAATCTTACCTAAAAGAAGGGAGGTAATTACAGAGCACATCAACTTTAATAAGTAGCTTTCTTGAGCTAGCTGAAATTTATAGTGTCACCGTAGCTTTCTACTATCATTTTCACAGTAGCCTAACAGGTTATATAATTTTTCCATTTTCAAAGTGCCATACAAACTTTGACTAATTTATCCTTATACCACCTTATATGGAAGGTGGCTTACTACTGTTAATTCTTATGTCCTGTTAAAAAAGGTGCAATTTTAAAAACAATTCTAGAAAGAAACCAAAAATCAAATAGTTTTCCAATTTTTTTGTTTTTATCTACCATAGCTTTAGGGCTGGAAAATACAATATGCAGAAGTGTAATGACAATCCTGCTCATACTTACCTCTTTGCATGTTTTGCTAGGGTCTTTTTGCTTGCATGCAGTTTATTACAATATGGACATTTGTGCTCCTTCTTATGAAATTCTGTTTCATTATTGTGTTTCTTTCTGTGAACTGTCAGATTAGATTTTGTGGAATAGCGCTGATGACAAATATCACACTCGAAGGGCTTCTCACCTGTGTGCGCACGGGTATGGATCTCGAGCTTCCCTAAAAAATAAAATCTTAGTTTAACATAGAACAATCATCAGCTACAGTCTGCTTAAAGACACATACTGACTGGCAAACAAACTAACTTACATTCTTTATCATCTTCAGTACATTTCTATTTTTGATAGAATCTCCACTCAGTGTTTTGAAGCCTAAAACAATATGGGGCCTTACACAATTCTGATTCACAGCACACAGACCAGGGTGTCCTTGTATATTATATGCACTAAATGCTTTCAGCCAACCCTCCGGAGGTCTAGGCATATTCCACATACATACAAACAATTCTATTGAGTTTCACTGGATAGCTTATAGGTTCCCAAAATACTTCAATCTTCACTGTTTTAAAAATGTGTTTTATATTTACTCCACGTATGCTGTTATCACATCCTGTATACATTAGCCTATATACTGATCTCTGTAAAGCACTCTCTATCTTAGACTAATGAGAGAAGCATTGCTTTTTTTTTTTTGCTTTTTTTTTTTTTTTTTAAATAACCCAGTTCACAAAGTACCTCTTTCAAAATACGGAACAGTTTGGAAACTTAAGAACAGAGCTTCATGCCATTTATTTTGGTATAATCAGAGACTAAGAAAGATAGAGACCCCCATGCTTCATCCATGATTGAGTCCCAAGGCATTACAACAATACTAAAATAATTATCATCTCTCCATTCCTTCTACACTGATTTTCATTCTTATTCATGACTTGGCTAAAATTGGACCCCAGTCCTGCAATATGGGTCCACACCTGTGGAATCAACAGCAGGGCCTTAGCCTGGAAGGGGGTTATTTCTCTGTCAGAACATCTACACACTACTTTTTGGACACACTATTAACAAAGAAAGAAGTGTATTGTGGTTATTAAAATGACCAATGGAAGATAGATTTTTATTCCTCCTTCCACTCCCCCAGCCCCCTTTTAAAAACACAAATGTTTTGTGGCTCAATACAAAAGTGCAAAGAGAAAAAAAAAGAGATTGACTTTGTGCTACCACTCAAAATACTTCATTAAAAAAAAAAAACAACAACCTTAAAGCTTCAGACTATTAGGCTCTGTAGTCTGGACTTTCAGTACCTCCCCACCCCCCAAAACAAAAAACCCCACAACTACTGTTATAAAATTGAGAGAATTTTCCACAAGTTTATGTTAAAAGAGATCTCACCTTTTTTTAAAAATGTTGAATAGTTATTATTATATAATCTGTGACCTTGGACAACTCATTTCACCTCTGCCTCAGTTTCCCCATCTGTAAAATGTGGATAATAATACTTACCAGGTTGTTGTTAGGATCAACTAGTTAATGCTTGTAAGTGCTTTGAAGATGAAGGGCACAATATAAAAGCTATCAAGTATCTAGCTAATAATGTTTTGCTACAAGAAAGGTCTGAAACCAAAATGGTTTCCTGCCTTAATGATTAAATTCAAATACCATCAGAGCAAGCTTGCTCATTTCACTATAATATGTCTAAACACATAAGTCAGCTTTTCTTTTCCATATAATGACTATAAACACTCAGATCTCAGGATGATAAAAATTTACAGTGGTAGTGTTATAGTGGTATTAAAAAGGGCCTGATCTCATGAGATGCTGCTCTCATAACTCCCATGGCTTCAGCAATCAGCTGAGGCGGCTCAGCATCTCATAATCAAAAGCTTAGAAATACATTAACTATCCCAGCTGAAATGAAAAATATCTAGGGAGATGAAAAAAACTCAGAGCCAAATCCATGAGATCAACACGACTGCCTATGTGAATGAGGCAGGCACGATTTGCCCCTCAGTTTAGAAAAGGGGTAGACAACCTATGGCACACGTGCCAAAGGCAGCACATGAGCTGGTTTTCAGTGGCACTGCCTGGGTCCTGGCCACTGGTCCAGGGGGGCTCTGCATTTTAATTTAATTTTGAATGAAGCTTCTTAAACATTTTAAAAACCTTATTTACTTTACATACAACAATAGTTTAGTTATATATTACAGACTTATAGAAAAAGACCTTCTAAAAGAGTTAAAATGTATTACTGGCATGTGAAACCTTACATTAGAGTGAATAAATGAAGACTCGGCAAACCACTTCTGAATGGTTGCCGACTCATGCTTTAGATAGCGGGGAAGCTCTGGTACAGACTGAAGTGCTGGAGGAACATTTATCACACCTAAACCAGGACATAATGTGTGATTAAAAGACTGTAACCTGGCTCTGTAAAAGCAGGGTTATTTTATCCCACACCTAAAATTTCAGCCAGCATGTCCCTCAACAAGTGGTATAAAATTTAATTTGACAAAATATCTCAATGGATCACGTCTTGTAAGTAAAAATGCAATTAAGTAACCACTATTACTAGTGACCCACACAAGAAGAATTCTGCCTTCCGATCTCAACAAAATTTAAAATTTACTAATGGCAAGACCACTTAATATTGCAATCAGACCCAGTTTAAATCTAGAAGTGAGTTTAGTGTTACTCTATTTGACGTGTAGATATGTCAAAACATCTTATAAAACTAGTTACTATATTTGTACAAGCACACCAGGCTCATTTTGAAACGGATCTCATCTATATTGCTTATGAATTACAACTGTACATTCAAGTGTTTTCATCATCAGCGAGTCACAGTGCTGGGGAGACGCAGTGTTTCTATCACAAGAAATAATTGCTTACATAGCATTTTACATATTATAGCTCCAACAGAAAAGTCAGCTACCTTACTTAAAGTTAAAGTTGGACAGTTTGGTGGAAAGTCAAGCCCATGTTTCAGATTTCTTACAATTTACCCTCCATTCTACTAATAAGTTACTGCACTCTATCCTCAAGCCTCTTTTGTATACTAAGAATTGGGACCATGACTGGGGGAAGAGAAAGATTTGTCATTTGCAGGATTTTAAAATTAGCACTCTTATTAATTCACTTCCTAATTTTAGTGCTACAGTAATGATAATTTCTGATTTTCAAGATCTATAAGAACTGACACTTCACACTAAATTTTAGCAAACAAACGCTAATTCTCTATAAACATTAAAGTAAAAAAGAATTCAGTTTATTTTCCACCTGAAAGTAGCACCATGTGGTAAAGAGGAAGGAGACAAAACTTTAATTGCTCTTACCTGTTCGATCAAATGTTTTGTCACACTTGGGACACTGCAATAGTTTTTTGCTACTACTCTGAATGATTATTGGAGTTAAACCTTCAGGAATATTTCCTACTGAATCAACCGGCTCAGGACTCACTTCAGTATCATTATGTTCTTTTTTACTTTGCTCTTCAGCATCAGACTCTTCATCTGATATTTCTTCTTCTTCTTCTTCCTGACCCTCTTCATCTGCATTGCGGTCACTTCCACTATCTTCACGTTCATTTTTAACTGATATGTCTCTCTCAGAATGGACTTTATCCAAGTTGCTATCAGACACATCACTACTTTCATTTTCACTGTTATCAAACTTAGCTGGGCATTTACGGTTCCTTGTAGATCTTCTGGTAGAAAAGTCTGCTTTCTCAACCATTTTTAAACCATGTTTCTTTTCCAGTGGAAGGGATCTGTGAGCTTTAGCTAAGTGGTTTTCTAAGGATTTCTTGTAACAGAAGTTTCGACTGCAAAAAGTGCACTGGTGACTATTTGATAGTTTACCAGTCAATTCACTGAGAGTTTCAGCTGGTACTGGGTTTTCAGTTACCGCTTCAGATTGTATGCCGGAAATATTTTCATTATTGAGCAGTTTGACTGCATCTATAATGTCTAAAAATTTAGCTGCTTCCAACACTAAAGGGATTTCATTTTTATATACAAAAAACTCAGATGTGTACAAAAACTCAAGCAAATGTTGAAAAACAGAATGAGTTACATGATCCAGTGTGACAACATCTGTGCTTGGGTTTTTGCTCAAACAAGCATGAAAATAACTACTGCCAACAGCTACAACAACTTTGTGTGCGCTAAATTCTTTTCCTTCTACTATTATAAGTAAGTCACAAAAAGATGGTTGTTTCTGTCTATCATCATTTAAATATTTAAGTAGATTTTTGTTATACTGCAGTGAACTTAAGAGTTTTCTTTGTTCTGGTGATGGAGGAAGTTCTTGGGAACACTCGAGTTGGTCTGCAGTAGCTACTTCTGCAGATCTGGAGACAGTTTTTTGGTCAGAATCTACTATAAGAACCCCATCAGAAATATTCTTCTCATGTCCAAGATGTATCTTCTCATTTAGATTTCCAGGGAACTTTCTCCTTTTCTTCATTTCAATAGTGCAGCTTTAATATCAGAAACTTCATAAGCAACCAAAACGATTTATGGTGAAGCCTTAATGCAATTCTGAATTTTTTTTAAACACATTGATCAGAATATTTTCATAATCTGTAAAAGAATAATAATAATAATAATTACACTTGGGACACAACAACATGTCACTTACTAACACTATATACAATTTCGACTTACTTTTAATGGGTTTGCATACTTTAAGCATTTACTAAATTATTAAAACCTGTTCTCTTCCCATTCTAGCCTATCATGTAACATTGCTGTGCACTGACATATGAAATATTTATTTATTAGTCAGCTGAAGCCTGCACTCCTATAGTTTGTGAAATGATCCAAGACAGATGCAAGACATCATTCTTAAACAGATTTGCTTTGATCTTTGCAGCATCCTTTCAGAGCCAGAACAAAGCTAAAACCAAAACCCAGTATCATTAACATTAAATATTGTCCGTATTAACTGTGCACGTTTCATACTGATGTTGGCTAGGTGACACACTCGCTGAACTCGAAACGGGTGTATTCACGTTGAGCCAACCAATCACATATTCTGTGCTCAATACTCCAGTTTCCTATTGACATCCGGACTGGGGAGTTTTGCGCTCCTGCAGAACAGCAGCGTGACACTTCCTGTGCGGCTTGGCGATGAGATTTCGGGTAACGGGTCGTTTTGCCTCTAAATGTCAAATCCCCAGCTCCGCACGTCCCTCGTGCGTTTGAGAGCCTTTGTCTCCTCACAAGAGACAGGCTGGGGTCACTGCCGCACGGTCCCCAAGGGCAGAGGAGGAGAGGGGGCCGCCACCTCACCCCCAGGCAGCCGAACAGTCCCTCGGCCACAGGGGAGGGACGAGAGCGCCCTTGCCCCCAGCTCCGGGGCCTGCGGAAGGTCCCCGATTCCCCCTGCTTCAGAACAGGAGCAGAGTCCCCAACTCCGCGGAACCGCGTCCCGGGCCCCATCGGGCTGTGGGGCTCACCCGCCCCTCCACACCGGGCGACGTTCCAGCCACGGGGGGCATAAAGCGCTCGCCTCGCCCCAGTGGATCTGCCCGCTAGGCGCAGCAGCACACACCTGCCCCGGGTCGGGCGCTCCCCCGCCGCTGCCTGTCAGTCGCTAACCTCCGCCGCCGCGCTCGCACAGAGAGCCACGCCCCCCATTTCCGGGTTCCGGCGCCGGTGTCAGACGCAGCCTCGCTCTGGGAACGAACACCTCAACGTCCGGGAGACGGGGCTAGCTCTGGTAGCGAGAGCGGCTCTTGTACGTCACTGCGTGGCTGGAGGACGTAGTGTCTCGTGTGCGCTGCCTAGCCAGCCCTGTGGAGGAGAGCCCCGCCCAGGGAGCGGGGCGGAGCCAGCCTGCCAAGTTCCCCTATCTTAGGCCGCGGCCAGGCTGCCTAGCCAGCTATAGGCTGTGGGCTCTGTCACGCTCCGGGGCAGGGGAGCAAGGACCTTTCTCCCCTGCGCCGTGGCCTGGGACAGCTGGAGAGCAGGGGCGGGGCAGGGCAGCATGGAGCCGCAGTTCTCTCCCGGTTCCGCCTCACCAGGTAGCGTGCTGTGTGTCCGTGCAGGACCGGCGCTAGGGGTTTTAGCGCTCTAGGCGCACGGCAATTTTGCCACCCAGCGCCCAGTCCCACGGCTCCGGTGGAGCTGCCGCAGTGGTGCCTGCGGGCTGTTCACCAGAGCCGCGGGAGCAGCCGACCGTCCGCAGGCACGACTGCGGCAGCTCCACCAGAGTCACGGACCAGCGGACGCTCCACAGGCACGACTGCGGCAGAGACTGTAGCCGCCTGCTGCCCGCTCTGGCAAAATGCTGTCCACCAATAATCCTGATGCCCTGGGCGGTTGCCTAGGCTGCCTAAATGGAAGCGCTGGCCTTGTGTCAGTGGAAGCAAAGGTTACACTTTCCAAAGTGTGTCACTGGAGCTGCGTCCCGCGGGGGTAGAAATTCTGTCTCCAGCACTATAAGTACTAGAGAAGCAGAGCTATAGCGTTCCGGACATGACTGCTGGATGTCTAGACACAATCTAGAAATTATGCATGCAGTACCACTAAACCGCAACCAGTAGGAGGATGGAGGGGTAACCCACTGGTTCCAGTGAGCAGACAAGTGCCAACAGCTGGCACATAACGACAGAAGTACTTAGATTTCTAGAAAGCCTTTGATAAGGTCTCTCACCAAAGGCTCTTAGATAAATTAAGCTGTCATGGGATAAAAGGGGAGGGCCTTTCAGATATTGAGAACTGGTTAAAAGACAGGAAACAAAAGGTAGGAGTTAGTGGTAAATTCTCAGAATGGAGAGGGGTAACTAGTGATGTTCCCCAAGGGTCAGTTCTTGGTCCAGTCCTATTCAATTTATTCATAAATGACCTGGAGAAAGGGGTAAACAGTGAGGTGGCAAAGTTTGCAGGTGATACTAAACTGCTCAAGGTAGTTAAGACCAAAGCAGACTGTGACAAACTTCAAAAAGATCTCACAAAACTACGTGATTGGGCAACAAAATGGCCAATGAAATTTAATGTGGATAAATTTAAAGTAAGGCACATGGGAAAAATAACCCCAACTATACATACAATATGATGGGGGCTAATTTAGCTACAAAAAGTCAGGAAAAAGATCTTGGAGTCATCGTGAATAGTTCTCTGAAGATATCCACGCAGTATGCAGAGGGGGTCAAAAAAGCAAAAAGGATTTTAGGAATCATTAAAAAGGGGATAGAGAATAAGACTGAGAATATATTATTGCCCTTTTATAAATCGATGGTATGCCCACATCTCGAATACTGTGTACAGATGTGGTCTCCTCATCTCAAAAAAGATATACTGGCACTAGAAAAAGTTCAGAGAAGGGCAACTAAAATGATTAGGGGTTTGGAATGGGTCCCATATGAGTAGAGATTAAAGAGGCTAGGACTCTTTAGCTTGGAAAAGAGGAGACTAAGGGGGGGGATATGATAGAGGTATATAAAATCATGAGTGATGTGAAGAAAGTGGATAAGGAAAAGTTATTTACTTATTCCCATAATACAAGAACTAGGGGTCACCAAATGAAATTAATAGGCAGCAGGTTTAAAACAAATACAAAGAAGTTCTTCACACAGTGCACAGTCAATTTGTGGAACTCCTTACCCGGGAGGTTGTGAAGGCTAGGACTATAACACTGTTTAAAAAAGAACTGGATAAATTCATGGTGGTTAAGTCCATTAATGGCTATTAGCTAGGATGAGTAAGGAATGGTATCCCTAGCCTCTGTTCGTCAGAGGGTGGAGATGGATGGCAGGAGAGAGATCACTTGATCATTTCCCGTTAGGTTCACTCCCTCTGGGGCACCTGGCATTGGCCACTGTCGGTAGACAGGATACTGGGCTAGATGGACCTTTGGTCTGACCCAGTATGGCTGTTCTTATGTTCTCATGTTATGAAGGAGCAGTGCTTAATTTGCGACAGAGCTGAGCCCCAGCTCCTCTAGGCTTGGCGGTTCATAGTCTCTGCACCTCTGGGCTTGCTGTATCAGATATGAATGTAAAAAAATCGCTTGAGCTCAGCACAACTTTCATTACAAATTAAGCACTGAAAAAAGAAAACCTATGATACACAATTACAGATCATGTGACTACCAGCTTTGGCGAAGCAGGGACAGATTGAAGTATGGTTTCTATGCAAAAAAATATTACTAAAGCAGAGTCCTGTGAAAACTTGACATCTGTGAATAAAGTAAACATGGCTAGTTCAACTTGTGCTGTGTATGTGGGCACATTCCACAATGCATATGGAGCGCCCACTGATCTACACAAGTCATACACATGCATCCAAAAGAAAGAATGTGACCCATAGTTTGGAAAGGCTGTATAAGTGCAAAGTTGTATTGTCCTTACCACAGCTGTTCAGAAAAAAAAGAATTGAGAAAGTTCTTGCTGACAAAGTAAAATATCTTTCAGTAATAATAATATTTTGCCCTTATGGTGCTTTCCACTTGAGAGTTTAAAAACACTTTACAAAAAGTATTTATGAAATTGAAAAAAAGAAGCAAACAAACCACAACTGTCAGAGATACATAAAACATGTATCCACTTGGGGGTGCAATTTATCAGTATATCAAGGAGCTTCTATACTTCTGTTAATTGTCATTTCACCATTCCACAAAGAACTAGTTCTTGGTGACAATATGATCTAGAATACTAATGAAAGCTGCAAATACATACGAACTGCTACACAAATGGAAATTTGGGCTTTATTCCACAGGATCCTTGCTCTGTAGTTATGGATGTGATTTGTAAATGATATCTTTAGTTAGCAAGAGGTGTTTTTCAGGAATTAGTACTGAAAAAAGGCAGGCTAATGCATTGTATTCATCAATAGTATATCCTCTCATTAACCATTAAGCTATTTTTATTGTCTATTTGTACTTTCATATTTTAAACCCAACTATGTAAAATGATTGAATTCTCCTGCTCTTTTAAATTTGGTTATATTTTAGTTTTGCATTTGATTAATATTGCATGAAATAAGATTATATTTTTAAAATTCAGGGCTAAATTTTCAAATAATATTTGAAATATGTCTCAACTCTTTCCTTCATTTTTATTGTTGGTCTAAAAATGTAATAATGGCGTCATTAAATAACAATCCAGCAATCAGTAGTCATTGTGGTTTTGCTTGTGCGAAAGGTAAAGATCTAATTTTCTTTGTATGTCATGTTGATGTAGCCATGTCAGTCCCAAAATATTGGAGAGACAAGGTGGGTGAAGTAATATCTTTTATTGGCTCAACTTCTGTTGGTGAGAGATACAAGCTTTCAAGTTAAACAAAGTTCTCTTCAGGTCTGGGAAAAGTACCAAGGGCATGTCCACACATACAGTGCTGCAGCAGCACAGCTGCCCCAATGCAGCTGTACCACTGCAGCACGTCTGGTGCCAACGGGAGAGCTGTCTCTCATTGGCATAATGAAACCACCTCTGCGAGCAACAAAAGCTATGTCAGCGGGAGAAGCTCTTCCACTGACATAGTGCTGTCCACACCAGTGCTTATGTCGTGTAACTTATGTTGCTCATTGGGGTTGTTTATTCACACCTCTGAGCAACATAAATTATGCTGACATAAGACTGGCACAGCTAAATATAAGTTTGAACAGATAGTTTAGCATAAGTAGTTAGCACATATTTTAAGGGACCATTGAAAGTGAAGTGGTCCCTTAACATCCCTGCAGTGATAGGATGAAAAGGGGGATTAGTGGGTAACAGATTGTTGTAATAAGCTATAAATCTAGTGTCTCTGTTCAGTCCATAATTTTTAGTGTCTAGTAAAGTTATGAATTTAAGCTCTCAGGCTTGTTTTTTGAAAGTGTTGTGCAGGTTTCCTTTGGGGAGGATGACTGACAGGTCAGGTATAGAGTGATCACTTTGTGAAAAGTGTTCATCCACACATGATAGGGTGTTTTTGCCTTTTATCATTTTCCTACGAGAGTTCATTTGAGAGCATAGTGCTTGTCTGGTTTCACCCACATGGTTTTAATTGGGGCAGTTAGTGCATTGAATGAGGTGATTGAAGAGTCCTACACATGCTTATCACAACATGTAGTGGATTTCATGTTTATTAGGTCTCACTCTTCCATATCAAATTTTCTCAATTTAAAAGTAATAAGATTGGATGTGGGTAACACCCAGGCAGTACAGGCTGCCAGCAGGGAGAAAATACTAGGAAATCCCTTTGTAGAAATGGCCTGGCAACATCACGGTTGTCTTCTCTGCTGGGATCCATGGGGTTTGCAGATTACAACTACTACCTCCTCTAGAGACCATAAATTTCACAAGCCAGTCCCTTATGTGGGTAAAGAGAAACTCAGCATGCTTAAACTTGGAGTATTCTGCTGATTATTTAAGTTCCACCAGACTTCAGTTGGGACGGTGTATGTGGCTCTTTGGTTTCATTTAAGGAGCAGTACTTAGTATTATCTCCCTCCCTCAGCCCTACTGGTGTTTTTTATTCTCTACTGAACAAGCTGGATAGCTACTTTAACATTATTATTGCAGTTTCAGAAAAATGTTTTTATTGGTTTGGATTTTCTCAGGCAGCTGCTATTCTCATTGAGAAATATTAAACTGAAAAAAACAGTCCAAACAGAAGTAATGTGCATTCTGCGCAGAATTCAATACTAATTTCCAAATTATCCCCCCAAAATAGACACATCTTTCATTGATAGCAATAGGAGTTGCCTCTCGGGATGGATTTTGGCCAAAAGCAATGATTTTCTCCCCTCCCCCACAAACAGATGAATTAAAACACCTGCTTATCTCCTCCTCTTCTTCATTATTACTGCTAATATTATTTGTTAGTTGAACACTAATAGCTGTGAAAACCAGAGACAAAACCATGGTTCTTGCCCTGAGTTGCTTACAGTATAAAATTTAGTAGACAGGACTCTCTTCCTCTTGGCGAGACTTACTGTCAGTTTTATCTTTCATGAAGAATAAAAATTATACAATGCTACATTAAAACTATACAATGCTGGTTAAAAGACAGGGAACAAAGGGTAGGAATTAATGGTAAATTCTCAGAATGTGATACATTACATAGCTTAGAAATACAGCACTTCAGTAAAATGAGGAATCCTATGGAATTTTAACCATAGACCAAATAGGTCTATAAAAACACAATGCATCTGCAATACTAGAAAATCAGGGGAATTCTGCTTTGCCCTAAGTTGCAATGTTATTAAAGGTGGTGTTTTCAACCCTACACACATGCTCCCAGGTCAAAAATCTCACATCTAGGCTCTAGTAAAAAAAAATTCAGATGGGATCTAATGCAGTGAGTAGTAAGATCATTATATCCAATCATCCTAACAGTAATTTAAGAGAAGCAAAATTACACAAAAAGAGCATGCAACTTTTAAAAGGTGACAGCAAGTCCCATTGATTCATGGGGAAACTAAAATCTTCTCCAGCAGTTGTCCACATGTTCTCATGACAAACCCACTAGCATAAAAATCCACGTTCACTTCTGACAAATAGTCTTCACCTTACCCATAGTTTCTGTCTTATCCAGTGTAAGAATTCTCATCCCTACAAATCTTGAAGATATACAGCACATGCAACTTCTAATGGTCACTCTTAGCCTAACGTCTCTGAAACGTGACCTATATTTTCATTCAGACATTTGTTTTATGATTCCTTGATTTCAGCAGTGAGGAATGAGTGTCTGAAGAAAAAAGGACTGAAATTGGGTTGTCCTCTTTTCTAAGATTTTTCTGTATTTTATTTCTAGTAGCCACATTCACACAAAACTTTTAAACTAGGCCATGAAGAAAGAGAATCAAAATATTGGCTGGAGGCTTAAACAAATTTTCTAGCAAACTGTGCTGAATTAAACCTATTGGGGAAAATGCTACCAGGATGCAATTTCAACTAGGCCATGAAAAGACAGCCTAGGTCTCCCAATTCAATTCTCAGTGGGACACTAATCAGTCAGAGATTTGTAATACTAATGTTATTTCCTGGCATACATGCCCTATTGACCAAGCCTCTCCTCTTTTATACCACCAGAAGCAGCAATGTGCAGAGATGAGGGTCAGATTCTCTCACTGTGCCAAGCTGGCGTATTACCCCACAAAGCGATCAATGCAAGGGATCACTGGCAGTAGTACTGCTGCTTGTGCTGCTTCAGGATTTCTTCTGCAGAGGGTAGCTTTAATATCTTCAGGGAGCTGGCAGAGGCTGCCTGGGTGTTTGCTGAATAAGCACAACCTCAACCAGAACTGTCCTCTCCTGGAGCTGTGCTGCCCATTTAGGGAGTCCTCCAAGCAGAAAGGAGGTTGCATGTGCCTTGCCCTGCCGCAGACTCCCTGAAAGCACATTTTCTCCTGCAGGGGCCCTGTGCCATTGTGAACCCTAGGTGAAACTAGCTCATAGTTTTAAGATCAGTGGTTCAGATTTCTACAATTTTCCTATGAATGATTACTCCTCTGTATCGAAACCTGACAAAGTCTCTTGGAAAGTATCAGACTTCTTTTTATACAAATCTTCTGTACTTTGTCTAGCAGCTGATTTAAATTCAGAAAAACTTCTATTCCAGGAACCTGGAAAACAGTGAGCTAGGTGAGCAGCATCTTTCCTCGCCTAGATGGAGCTTTCACTTGGTGTCTGAGATTTTTCTCAAGGTAATTTTTCTGTTGAAATAGTTCAGAGTTATGGCCCCAAAAATGATCATAAAAAGAAGCATAAAGTGGAATATAAAATGTAAAATCCCTTACAGAAAAAACAAACCACACTGAAACTAGACTCACCTCTATCTTGTCAGTATGTTTCTCAAATGTACATTTATAGATAAGTTTCAATCACTAGATAAGGTCAAAGTTAATCTCTAATTTAATAGGCTTGACACTCTGCTGGTGTTGTATTAAACCCTGAAGTTATATTGCTATATTAACACTGTGTGGAATGTTTATTCAGAGGTAATACTCAAAACTCTCCTGGATTTCAATGGAAATTCCAACAGTGGAAATCTTGTGCTTAGTTGCATAACCTTCTGAGTCTCATTTCCTATTCAATATCACGTTATACGGTTCTGAAGCTCCATAATTATTCATTTATTTTCTAAGATCTACATGAAAGACCATGAAAAGGTGAAAGGTGAGTAAAGAAAACTGAGGAGATCATAGTCCTTGGATTGGATTCTTGCATCCACTGAGTTCTTGTTGTGCTACAAACAGAGCGGGTGGACAAACTTCCTAGAGAACTTCCCCTGTGTTGGGGGAAATCTCTGGCCAGTGTTGGCTATGCCACTTCTTGTGCCTGCTCCACCACCTTCTGCTACCACCTTCTCAACTAGAGCTATGATGCCCCCAGTGTAATGTGGAGGGAAGAGGCAAGTTAGGGGTTGGAAGACGAGTCAGGGGGCGGGTTGGAGAGAATACATGGCAAAGCGAGGCTGAAGTCCCTTAGTGAGATTTCATCTGCTCTATATGTTACCGCTGCCCCCTGCAGCTTTAACTTGCACTGGGGGTCTGCAGAGCAGAATGCGGGGGGGGAGGGGCACAAGCACAGTCAAGGTGTTAGCCCCTTATGAGAAAATACTCGTAGTATCAACAAGGTCATTTTCCAATTATGGAAACAAAACCATATCTCCCTGCACATAAACAATCTTTGGCTCTCCAGAAGCGCCAGCATAGCTGGGCACCCCACTGCACTGCACACCAAAAGACCCGAAAATTATCTTCCGGTAGTGAACTATTCATTAAGACCCTATTATAATACAACAAGTATTCCCGTAATAAAGGGTAACAGAGAACTGATGCTATTGTCACTTTGTTCAGTCAACCAGAAACCAATTATCCCTGGCTGACAGGTCCAATTATATCACTGGATAGTAGGGTATGCCAGCCCTCTTCCTCTTAGATTTAGGCAATTGGAGTTTCACTGCAATCGCCCTTGTTAGTGCCCATTGGGCCATAAGATAAATGTGAAAGTCTTCCTACTCTTCCCTGCTCCTCCTTACATACACATTTAACTTTTCTCCTCAAGAGAAGTAGTAGTATTCTGGAACAGGTGTAGCAAGCATGAAAATAAACCATACATTTAGCCCTACCAAACTGAAACCAGAAGGTAACTCCAGCTGTTAAGGTTTTTAGAGATAAAAGTACTAAAGGTAGTTGTGTTGTGTTATATCGCCTCAGACTGAGGCTCTGGGTTGTTAGTTAAGATTTTAGGCCTTGAATCAAATACCCGTGTAAGGATACATTAAGCTCCAACTTGTACATTGGTTTTAAAATGGAGAATAATATAACTGCTTAGTAATGGATGTAATAATTGGAATTGAGGTATTGGGGTATTATATAGCTCCTGATTCAGCAACACTAAAGCAGTGACACAGTGTTTGTGCTTAGGTCCATCGCTATTCAGCTAAGCACTTACTATGTTATTATATCCAACTTAAAAGTATCTATTCCTTGGTGATGTGACAGACATTTTAGGAAAATGTCTTAGATAGGTGTTCATTTGAGGAATGCTCCCAGTACAAAACTATTGTATAATGAATTTGCAAATGGTACAATTTTTGCACCCTTTGGGCTAATAGACCTTCCATCCTTCTCTCAGTTGCACATGGAAGTACGCCCTGATTTGCAACTAGAAAAGTATGCCAAATTCTGCGCCTTACTTACACCTTAGTTAAAGGGATTGCACCAAAAAGTAAATAAACACATAATTTTGCCTCTCATGTAGAGCTCTGCAAATAATCAATTTTTCAGTTTGCTGCCCTGGATTAAAAGGTCTTAAAATCCCTCTAGAGTGGGGATTTGAATGTGGGTCTTCCACATCTCAGGGAAAGACCCTAAC
Organism: Gopherus evgoodei; assembly: GCF_007399415.2. NCBI lineage: Eukaryota > Metazoa > Chordata > Testudines > Testudinidae > Gopherus > Gopherus evgoodei. The sequence continues at coordinate 67,627,312 of NC_044329.1, forward strand.
CTCTTGGGCTATACAAAGGAAGGTACAAACTTCTCCTTCACTGGTATTATGAATGAGGCCCCAGTCCCCTGGTGAATCTAGCTACCAAAACTATTCAGCAAATTTCCAAATAGCTTTGGGTTGACCCAAAACTGCATTTGGAGAATAAACTTCTCAACTGAAAAATTTCAGCCAGCTCTACTCATGTTCTAATACTGATGTTGCATAATAAAAATTAGAAACTTGGCTGTATGGTAAGATATATACACACTTATGTACTCAGTGCACTCAATATTTTTAATTTGTTGAGACAAAAAATTGCCTCAAAGAACCATTACATGAAAATATTAATGCTTAGGAATAAAATATCAAGCATGGTAGTTTCTTGATATTGTAAAAAAAATTAAAAGGCCAGAAATGCTATTTGATCAAAAGATTAACACATTAAGCTGACATGCTACCAATAGCTTCTAAATCATCTTGTCATCTCATAATATTCCATATGTAATGCTAACGACTGTTACAAGAACTAGGAAAGAATAAAATATTATCAGCTAGGTTTTTATCAAGGCTTTCTAGAGCTCTTCTCTTTTCCTGTCCATTGTGATGAAACTTTACATGGTTACAGTTGTCAGGCAATCAACATTCATCTCTCAGTTTCAAAGGCATAGTGTTTCTCAGTGTAAATGGAGATGGAAATTCTATTCTGTGCCATCTTTAATCAGAATTTGTTAAACATGTATATAGTATCAATTTTAAATAATAAATAGAATAGATATTATTGTGTTATCCACAACATTTTTCCTAAAGGAAATTTTTCGTTGAAACTGGAGGATGCCTTTAGGATCATCAGAGCATTTTTATCAGATGTTGTGCATTTATCTGAGCCCAGTTTGTGTGTTCTGTGATGAATTCAGTCAGTCCAGTTACATGCAGTGTGAGAGGATACATTTATGAAGCTTATACTGTATATCTTATTACCAACAGGAAAAAAATAACCTACTACAAAATGAAAGCATGAGCAGCATATCCATTTCTGGAGTATAACTACACTAGAAGCAGACATTTATAGAACCATGCTTTCGCTTATGTGACACTCATTAACAGATTCCTTAATTATATATTTTAAAGTGGTGATTACAAAACTTAGCTATGAAAACACAAATAGGTGTAATTAATCGGTGTGGAGGGTTCAACTGAAAATCCATATTACATGAAGATCAATTACACTTTAAACTACTGTTAAATATATAAAGCAGTACATACTTGTTTTCTGTTAGGAAAAACCATAATTAAGACATTATACAATACATAAATGCACAATATTAAAGAAAAGGGTTTGATTTAACTCAGAATAGCCAGGAAATTCAGTGTTATCCTGACTAAGTGGTTCCACGTGTATAAATTGCCAGCATAAGAGTTTATGCTAGAAAATCTGAATTAGGTGCAGAACAGCACCTTAAAAATTCATATTAACATCAGAAAAACATGGTTTTATAGTTTTGTCAGTCAGTGAAAAACACTACTAGAAGTAGTTCTTATACTGTGTTGAGGCGGATTAGGAGGTTGTGGGTTCCTGGGTCAGAGCAAGTGGGGGCCTGTCCCCACCCCTTCTGTCTGCAGTCAGCCCTGCCCCTGGTACTCCGGTTGGGGAAATGGAGTCGTGGAGTAGGGGCTTGCCCCACCTCCACCCAGCACTCCTGCCTTAAGCTGTCTTGAGATGCGGGACCTGGCCCCTCTTTGCCTGCCTGGTGCTCCTGCCAGGGAGCGGGAAATGCCCCTGCGCTCCCACCCCACTCCCTGGCAGGACCACTGGGCAGACCAGGTCAGGGCGCAGGGGCGCCCATTTTTCCAGGGGGCCCCAAATTGGCCAGGGACCCTGGGCACGACCCCATTGGCCCAATGGCTAATCTGCCACTGTGTCTATGTAGTAAATATTTCCCCATATCAATACTGCAGCATCTTAAGAGCTTTGTGCTTCTCCATTAAAAATAGCTAAAGGCTGCAGTTCATTAGCTTGAAAACATTTCAGGCCTGGTCTGCACTAGTTGGTTATTTTGGAATTAGCTGAGTTAATTTGAAAAAAAAATAAAAATGAATCCATCCACACCACCAAACCGTTTTTTTTTTCTGATTTAAAGGGCTCTTTAATCCAATTTCTGTACTTCACCTCGGCAAGTGGAGTAGTGCTTAAATCAAGGTTGCAATCCCGGGTTAAAGGTATTGTGGATGTAATTTGTCGTTATTGGCCTCTGGGAGCTATCCCAGAATGCTCCCTTGTGACCGCTCTGGACAACACTCTCAACTCCAATGCACTAGCCAGATGGGCAGGAAAAGCCCGGGGAACTTTTGAATTTCATTTCCTGTTTGGTCACCATTAGCACAGGTGACCATCAGCACACTCCAGCATCACAGGCAACCATGCAGAGGCCACGAGATCAAGCAGTCCCAGATTTGCAGATGAGCTCCAGCATGATCCAAACAGGAGGTACTGGATCTCATCGCATGTTGATGAGACAAATCTGTTATGGCAGAACTACTTTCCAAAAAAGGAACACAAATAGGTACGCTAAAGTCTCCAGGGCCATGATGGAAAGAGGCTACTCTGGGGGCACAGAGCAGTGTCATACAAAAATCAAGGAGCTCAGGCAAGTGTACAAAAAAGCCAGGGAGGCGAACGGGTGATCTGGGTCACAGCCCCATACATGACGCTTCTACAGTGAGCTGCATGCAATTATAGGGGATGATGCCACCACCATCCCACCACTATCCGTGGACACCTGCAAGGGGGGAGTTGCATGGAGCGAGGAGGATGAGTCATTGGAGGACGAAGAGGAGTAGGAGGAGGACAGTGCACAGACTGCAAGTGGGGAATCTGTTTCCCCCCCAGCCAGGAACTATTCTTAACGCTGGAGCCAATAGCCGCCCTCCATTCCCAAGGCAGGCTCCCGGACCATGACCCTGGAGAAGGTACTTCTGGTGAGTGACAGCCTGATCGGAGCCACGCGGTGGGAGGCTGGGGGGAAACTCAGCCATGCTGTGCTGTTCACGTTTAGTTTAAAGGGCTCATCCCTGCGCAGAGCCTCATCACAGCCACCTGGTGGGTGCAGGGGGGAAGGGAGGTGCTGTGTGAAGCGATCATCCCAGAGAGCCCACACGCCCTCCTTTTATATGGCAAACCCACCAGGCATTGCTTGCTATGGGAAAGGGGGCCCAGCAGTCTGAAAGCATTGAAATGAATGCAGAAGAAGCAGAACCCCGCATGCCCCTAGGGCTTACCATGCCTGCAAGCTGAATTCTGTTGCCCGGCTGCGTGTGATGGCTTATTCACACCAAAGTGGCAGGCACTTCAGTACAAGAGGCAAAATGCTTACTCGTGCAGTAAGAACACGTGCTGTGTACTATGAATTGCCTGTTTCACTGAGAATTTTCTGGTCTGGGAAGTAAGTCCCTTCCTGCAGCTGTTCAAACAGACCAGAGTTCCTGAAGATGTAAGCATCATGCACTTTTCCCGGCCATCCCATGCTGATGTTGGTGAAACATCTCTTGTAATCCACCAGTGCTTGCAGCACCATGGAAAAGTACCCCTTGCAGTTTACGTACCAGCCGCCCAGGTGTGCCAGGGCTAAGATAGGGATATACGTTATGTCTATTGCCCTGCTACAGTTGGGGAACCCCAGCGCATTAAAGCCATCCACAATGGTCTGCACATTTCCCAAAGTCACTACCTTTGATAGCAGCTGGTCAATGATTGCATTGGCTACTTGCAGCACAGCAGCCCCCACAGTAGATTTGCCCACTCCAAACTGATTCCCGACTGACCGGTAACTGTAGGGTGTTGCAAGCTTCCATAGTGCTATGGCCACTCACTTCTCAACTGTGAAGGCTGCTCTCATTTTGATGTCTTTGCTCTTCAGGGCAGGGGACAGCAAGTCACAAAGTTCCATGAAAGTGACCCTATGCATACGAAAGTTTTGCAGCCACTGGGAATCATCCTAGACCTGCAACACTATGCGGTCCCACCAGTCTGTGCTTCTTTCCTGGGCCCAGAATCGGCGTTCCACCGATGAACCTGGCCCAATGCCACCATGATCTCCAGATCACCACATGCTGTAATTCTAGGAACATCTGTGTCCATGTCCTCATCAGTATAGTAATTGCACTGTTGTAGATTCCTCGCCTGGTTTTGCAGGTACTGCACATACTGCTGGATAATGCGTGAGGTATTTACAACGGTCCAAACTGCAGTGGAGATCTGAACGGGCTCCATGCTTGCCATGCTATAGTGCCTGCACAGGCAATTCTGGAAAAATGGCGCGAAACGTAGGAGAGCTGTTCAGTTCAAGATGGCCGATAAAAGGCAGGAAATGGTCGTCTTCTGTAGCTTTCACCGAGGAGGGAAGATCGCTAGAGCTGCAAGCGTGTGAGAGCAGAGTTTGCAGTGGAAGCTGTGCATCTCAGTTCACGATTGCAGAAAAATGATTGCCTTCTTTAGCTTCCATGGGAGCCAGGACCAACAACATGGAGAAATTTGCTAGTGCTGCAAGAGCGGGAGAGCAAAGTTTGCGGCAGAAGCTGTGTGGCTCAGTTCACGATGGCCAAAAAATGGCGGAAAATGGTTGCCTTCTGTAGCTTCCACGGGAGCCCAGGACCAACAATATGGAGAAATCTGATAGTGCTGCAAGAGTGGGAGAGCAGAGTTTGCGGCGGAAGCTGTGTGGCTCAGTTCATGATGGATGAAAAAGACGGGAAATGGTTAGATAAAAGAGTAGATAGAAAGACGAGAGGACATGCGAGGTGGATTCACAGTACCAGGAGACAGGCAGTGCACCGTACTGCACCGTCTGCTGGCAGTATGGCATCTGCCGTAGCTTTCACGGAGGAAGGAGCAGGTGACGACACACACCCAGAAACACCTGCAAGAATGTTTTTGCCCCATCATGCACTGGGAGCTTAACCGAGAATTCCAATGGGCAGCGGGGACTGCGGGAACTGTGGGATAGCTACCCACAGTGCACCACTCCAACATTCAATGCTAGCCTCGGTACTGTGGATGCACTCCACTGAATTCACGCGCTTTAGTGGGGACACAACACTGAATGTATACAATTGCTTCCAAAAATTCAAATAAAATAATTTCAAATTAATTTCGTACCGTAGACGTATCTTCAGAGTAGTATGTGGGTCAGTATAACTGAAATCCTAAATATTACTCCTTAAACACTTGCAGAACTAAGGGTCTGTCACCACTGTCTTATTCCATTGTATGACTGTGTAACTTCATTGATGACATAAAATTGGAATAATGCAGGAGTGAAGCAGGCCCTTAGTTTTTAAATTGAATTTACTTTTTGTTAGAGGAAATTTAATAAGCATTTGTAAAACTCCTATATAAAAGACTAAATTGTCCTATATGCAAGTTATTTCTAATCCATCCTCTTTGTACAGTGAGCTTCTTTCTGCAACATTTCCCATCATTGCTAACATTGGTGCAGCTTCACCAATAGCAGTAACAGTGGATACGCCAGTGTACTCAAGGTTGTTGCCCACTGTTGGCATTTTTAACCTCAGTGCTCTGTAGATCTGATTTAAGAAGGGTTAGACGAGAAGGTGTTTATAAAGCTAGTAGCTGCCTTTAGTCCTGTCTACATTAGCACTCCAGTTATCGCTATCTTTGGTTATAACCATGTATAATTCCCACTGATACTAATGAAAATTTATTTACATCAGTGTCAAGGATAGGCTTCAAAGGAACCTCAACTTGACTCATGTCCATTCCCAATTTTTATGAACACTCACTCACTTGTGCACACCAGGAATAGAATATGCACCAAAATATTTTTGCTCAATATCTTCTCTGTTTATACTAAATTTGGGTACCCAAATTGGTTATGTGCATGTAAATTCAATTTGTACACACAAATAACACAAAATATATGCATAGACATGACTATATGCACAAAGCTGTGTGCTCACAGTGTCTTTGGATGAAATCCTGGCACCATTGACTTCAGTGAGGCCAGGATTTCACCTTCTATTTCTTTCAAAGAGGGTAAGTAGTCTCCATTCCATTTCCAGAATTTTCTGGATCACCATAGGCATGGTAAATACCTTAGGGTGTTTATTAGTGTTTGCTGAATTGTCTTCTTACTCTGGGGATGACATCTCCTTCCTCTGGGTCATGGACATCTGCTCATCCAGAGTATTATCACTCATTTTCTGATCAATCTTACCTCAACAGAATTTATCTCCTCATTTAAGGAGATCGCTTCTTTTCATGTGGAGGATGGCAGGATGAATAGCCAGGGCAAGAAGGGAACATCCAGGTCCCGGGTGTCCTTATTCAAGCTGAAATGTGGTCTCTGCAACTAAGAATGAGCAATGGTAGCCTTCCTTTTTACCTCAGGTATAGGCCATGTAGCAGACAAACATAATGTAAAATGACCAATCCTGAACAGGATAGTAGAAAACTACAAGAAACAAGATGAAGGGATATCTCTAGGTTCTCTGGAATCCTCTTTGCTGAGGCAGGACCTCCTGGTCCTTTGTTGTCTGTGGTAGCTGCTTCTCTCAAAGTCCCAAATAGTTGAGGAGATAACATGTATAAGACCAGTTTTGAAAAAACCTCACCCTGCAACTGTTCCATATAATCACATCAATTTTTAAAAACTTTTAATTACATTAAATTAAGGCTATGTTTTTTCAAGGGTATAGGCTGACATGATGTAAGGTGATGAGGTTAACAAGCCCTGACTAGGATGTTATGGTCCTAGAATTACACAGGTCAAAGTACTGTTCCACTAATAAGCTCTGTATGTGTCCTAATGATGTCTTAATTTTATTTATACATTACTTGTTTTTAAACAATGTTCTGTTTTGCAGTCTGTTTTAGTGCTGCTTTTATGGATAGTTCTAGGAAGGCTCAGTAGGTCTAATCCAAATCAATTGTTCTTCCTGATTTCCTACTATTCTCATTGTCCATAATTTTTTTTAACCGTAGATGGAAATATATTTGTCCTGAAACGTTGTTTTCAGTTAGCACCATATCCTGGCTGTAAGACAATTGCACCTGAACTGATTTTTCTTTCACATTTCACATTTCTCTTTCACATTTTGTAAACAGATTGGTTCACAATAAAAAATGAGTAAACCTCTGTCCCAGAGTTAAGATTCAGATATAAATTGTCCCAAAGTTGTAAGTGGTGGTATTTGAGTTTGTGGTTGTAATATTTATTAAATATTATGGCATGTTTCAATAATGTACATAACATAGGATTTGCTATATCAAATCAGATCAATGGCCAATGAAGTTCAGTATCTTGGTCAATACTTGATACTTCCCACCTCTTCTCACGTACATCTAGCTAACTGTGCAATGTTCAACAGCTAAGAAAACCCTTGACACTGCAGTGGATTATGTTATGCCCTCAAACATTCAGAAAAGACTTTGAAATACTTCATGTTTACCATGTTTTTTTTACCTGTTTATCACTTTCATCTCATTGTTATGCATCTGATTATGAATAAAAAATTGACATTAGTCTGATTATATGCACAAAAATATCTAAAAATCTTTGACCAAAAAATTGAATCAAAGGATTTTAGCTGTTAACAGTAAAATTTACTTGCATGCCAAATATTTTCCATCATAACATGAGAATAATAAGATTTTTGCTACCTTTAAGCTATACATTTCTTTATAAACAGTACACTTATTAAAGTAAGATGTGTGGTGTTAAGTGATGAGTTTTGTTTTAAAAAATAAAATAGAAAACTCTCCACAACAATATTCTTACTGTTATCTGGGCACGTTCCCATACTTCCAATCAAATTTGGCCATTTATAAATGGTAATGGTGGTATTCTTGTTTTCATTCTAACTTGGCTATGAGTCACAAATGTGACTCTTGGTTTCAAGAGTAATGAAAGTTTATAGCAATTAGTAGGATTAAGCTAAATACCCTAAACTAAGTGCCTTCAGGTCCTGAAGGTGAGCTCTATGTAAACTAGAAAGCTCGTCTCGCTCTCTCACCAACAGAAGTTGGTTCAATAGAGATATTATCTCATCTATACTAGATTATAATCCTGCATGATTAAAATCAATGAGAGTTTTCCTTTGCCTTGAATGGATCAAGGATCAAACCCATAGTGCACAAGTCCTCCTGCATGTCCTCTGCACTGGAGTGAAATTCACTCCAAGTAAATAAAGTGGATGCAAAGTATTCTGGATCAGAGAGTGCAACTTCTAAATCCATAATACTCCATTTTATCTTCATGAACAATAATTCAACCAGACAATCTTCCAGTATTTAGTTTGGCACAAACCGTGGCATATGAAAAATGCATCAGCGTTAAGAGAATTCTGTCTTAACTAATATTTAACATTGACTTGATATCCCTCAGAGGGCTCCAACTATTATGTACTGCTCTTGAACCCATAACATTATCTAATATTTTAACATGAAGTTCAAGATTTTCAAGAGGAATTAGTGGTTTTGGGTGCAAACCTAGGATACTTCAAAGGAGTCCAATTTTTAGAGGGTGAATGCTCTATGCTTCCTAAATGTCAGGCCCCTAAAATGAAGCTTCACAGCACCTCTGTGAGAAAAAACAACGCACAGAGAGGTTAAGTAGTTTGTACAGGGTGACACCACGTCAGTGGCAGAACCAGGAAAAGAATCTTGGCGTCTTCACTTCTAGTCCTGTGCCTAAGAAACCAAGAGTTCTCCAGAATTTTCAGCATGGGCCACTTCTTAAGAGAACAGATCAACAGCATTAGAACCATCTCTCTTCCAAGAGCTGGTCAACATGGGAAAATTAGTGTGGAGCAAGCTAGAGTGTGAATTTTTTACACTAACTTACCCACTTCAGAGTCCTATTTACCATATCATGCCTTACCTGCATTGAGCACAGTATTACATGAAATTATACATGCACAGTTAACATTTAAAATCAAAACGGTCTCTGTAACCAAAGAAGCTCCTGGCTTCTCGGCTCTGGTTCTCCTCTCCCTCCTTTTATGGTTGTACTACACTCTAATAGAGGCTGTAGGGTTTGCTCCTCCTTCTGCTTGTTGTTTAGTCCATGCTGCACACGTAATTAACTCAAATCTCTTTCAAATGCCCTTGGAAATTTTGCTTAGATGACAGAAAATCCTTTAAATCAGACAAGTTTCCTAGTTCATTTCCTATTATTAATATACTAGTTTTCAGCTCTCCTGTGGCTTTTTGTTTCAGTGGGTGAAATATCTAACCCTGAAAACAAATTATAGGGGGATAGCTCACAGACCTTTATTTATAGTGGTTTAAATAGAACCTCCAACTCTGCAGTTAAAAGGCACAGCAATAAAAGTAAAATTTGCAATACATTTAACAGAGTATGTTAAAGTTTAGTAAAATATCACTTCTCTCTTTGTCAAACCTTTCTGTAACCTTGACAATCACTGGAAGATTATCAGGATCCATAAAAACATCATCATTAGCAGGAAGGAACAGAATACTAATCACAAGATTTTCATCTGCAGTGACAAGGGCTGACCTAACATTCATCTCTGACAGTGGAATCGCTTCCCTGGTGGTATCAACCACACACTATGCAGTAAAAACATGTTCTTTGTGCAAGTATTCATCAAAGATAAGGATAAGTGAATCACACGCTACTGAGTTCTGCAGCTCCTACGGGAGTCCTGTAGTACCTTAGTAGAGTCAGTTTGTTTTGTCTGTAAAGTGTAAAATACACAGGGGGCACTTTACATATTAAAAGAAAAACAGCCTTAACTCCTGATCTGAACAGTCTATTCCTTAACTGGTTTAAATTGACCATGAGCAAGTATTTGGATCAATAATGCTGTTACAAGTACATACGGTTGACATATAATTCTAGGGGACAGATTCTGATCAATTACTTCAGATTTACACTGGTGTAACTCTCTTCACTACCCTAGGGTATCTCCACTATCCTAGTATAACTGAAATCAGAATCTGGCACGTACCAGCCTATAATAGTAATTTAGCAATTTGTTTTAGAAATATTAATAGCAAGTATGCACTGCCTTAGATGACTATCCCTTCAGGCATCACAACAATTGAACCCTTCATTTTCAGCCATGGAAAACATCTTTCTTTATATAAAAATAATAGCAAATACCATAGAATCTTGAGGACACAGGCCCATATTGTTTATACCAGCAATTTAGTATGCCTTCCAAATCTTGTGTATTAAACACTTCATACAAATAATATGATTGCTACTGTCATACTAGAACACAATAGGGTTTATACTACACATATAATGTGATAATAGGGTCCATGCAGTGTACAGTCTGCATGGACCCTATACAATCCTGATCTGAAAATACTTCCATGAAATGCTATCAAAGTTCTTTAAAACCTCACAGGATGCTATGATGCTATCAGACCAGGTGCCAGCTCATGCCAACGTCCATAGGCCTCACTGAATACACAACTGGAAACCAGTGTTCTCTCACCTGTGTTAGTATTGTTAAAATAGATATTAGAGTTATAAGAGTTTGGTTAGTGTTTAGACTTTATGAAATGCTTATAGGACACTTCATGTATTAATCTTACTTATAATATCTGTATCTCATGTCATAAGGTGATAGTTAGTGTTTGTTCTTTAACTATAAATATGTTTGTTAGGACTGTAAACCTCCACAGTTAGGGGAGAAGCATTATCAAGTGTGAAATACTAGTTTAATACAAGAGATGTCATCGCCTCCAATAAATGAAAGCCTACAGACACCTGACAAACCATTGTGGTACATAAGCGGACAAGACGCATTTGATTGCTTCCCCTACACCCATGAAAAGGGGAACAGCACAAGTCCTCATCCCATCATGGCTTGAATGATGGGGAAAGGGAATAAAAATCCCTGTCAAGGGGGAATTGTTATGCTACCTGGCATTTGGAGAGGACAATATTTCTAAGCATAAGCAAGGGATCCAAAGTTGCTTAGACTGGGTTAGCCCTAAAGGATACTGAGCTTGCACATTACAGCAGCTTCTGTTACTTGTGGAACCCAAGACTAACTCATTTGAGTGTCTATGTTTACCTGCTTTAATCTTGTAGCTAACTCTCACTGCTTTTTCCTAGTTAATATGTCTTTAGTTAGTTGATTACAAGGGTTGTCTGTGATAAGAGATAATGCACAATTGGTCTGGCATAAGTGACTGGTCCTTTGGGACTGGGAGTAACCAGCATATTGTGATTTTTGGAGGAAAGGAACCATCCATCACAAAGACAGGCATGCCTGTGTGCCAAGGTAGACTGGAGTGCTTAAGGGAACTGTCTGGGACTCCATGTTAAGGCTGCCATAATGCTGCAGGAGTTCATACATGATACTTGGTTGGTGAAATCTAATGATAGAACTCATCACCAATTCAGGGTTTGTGCTATTCTTTTGTACTCCTCTTTAGCAATTTATCCATGTTTCTACTTTTGTGTGGCTGCCATGCATAAGGAGACGCATCTCCCTCTTGTACACCTACTAGAGGCAGCTATAATTTATCTGCTTACACTCCTGGAATGCAAGAAAAGGCCAGCCAGCACTCCTACCACTTCTGATCACTGCAAAGGAAGTATGTCTGAGTGGAGTGGGGCCTTTGTCCTACCATCTGTCCAGCACAGTTCAGCAATCTGTAGTTAACTTGACATTTTAGGCTAGCAGTTCAGAAATCCCTCCTTTCCTGACAGGAATAGCAGCTACATGGAGAAACAGTTCTGTGCCCAGAATCTCAGAAACATTTTTTTAGTGCACCAGTAGGATTGGCAGATTTTGCAAAATGACTGTGAATTTTCAAATCTAACCCTTTCTCTTCATAGTCCATTGATCAGCTGCAAATTGGCATAGTTGTGAAGCTTGTGTTCTGTTCTTTTTATAGGAACAGGGTGTTCTGCTTCACTTCTCAGTCCTGTTCTGGCTAAAGAAAAAAGAGCTCAACACAGCAGCAAAATCAAGAGCTCAAGAGAAAATTTAAAATAGTAAGAAAAATTATTTTAAACTGCTAAAAGAAAAAGGACTTTCAAAAGAAAAATATATTTTTACTAAACAATATGCAAAGTAAAACTGAATTAGAAGATATTTCTGCACAAAAATAACAGGGTAAAAGTAATGTCAGACTGTATCTCAGGCCTAGTCTACACTATGGGTTTATACCGAATTTAGTAGCATTAAACTGAATTAACCCTGCACCCGTCCACACAACGAAGCCCTTTATATCGATATAAAGGGCTCTTAATATCGATATCTGTACTCCTCCCCGACAAGGGGAGTAGCGTTCAAATCAGTATTGCCATTTCGGAATAGGGTTAGCGTGGCCGCAATTTGACGTATTGGCCTCCGGGAGCTATCCCACAGTACACCATTGTGACCGCTCTGGACAGCAATCTGGAGTCGGATGCACTGGCCAGGTAGACAGAAAAAGCCCCGTGAACTTTTGAATTTCATTTCCTGTTTGCCCAGCATGGAACACTGATCAGCATGGACTGTACGGGAGATACTGGATCTGATCGCTTTATGGGGAGACAAATCTGTTCTATCAGAGCTCCGTTCAAGAAGTCGAAATGCCAAAGCATTTGAAAAAAATCTCCAGACAGAGGCCACAGCAGGGACTCAACACAGTGCTGCGTGACAAGCGTAACGGAAAACCAAAGAATCAAATGGACGAGTATGGAGGGAGGGAGAGGGGACTGAGGACTCCAGCTATCCCACAGTCCCGGCAGTCTCTGAAAAGCATTTGCATTCTTGCCTGGGTTCCCAATGCCTGAGGGTCAAAAGCATTGTCCTGGGTGGTTCAGGGTATATGTCGTCAATTTACCCCCTCCCCCCATGAAAGAAAAGGGAAACAAATCATTTCTCGCCTTTTTTCAATGTCACCGTTTGTCTACTGCATACTGCTGGTAGATGCGGTGCTGTGGCGCTGAACAGCAGCATCACCTCCCCTTCCTTTCCTGATGGTAAACGGTACAAAAGGCTTGGAAACCATCATCATCCCGTGAGTGCTCCTGGCTGGCCTCGGTGAGGTCGGCCGGGGGCGCCTGAGCAACAATGAGAATGACTCCTGGTCATTCCCGGCAGACAGTGCAAAAGGATTGAAAACCATTCTCCTCATAGCAACTGGGAGATGAGCTCCTCACCCCCCTTCTTATGTCTAATTAAGATTCTGTACTGTCTGGACTATCATAGCAGCAGGAGGCTGCCTCCCCCTCATTTTATCTCACTAAAAAGTCAGTGTTTCTTATTCCTGCATTCTTTATTACTTCATCACACAAATAAGGGGACACTGCCATGGTAGCCCAGGAGGGTTTGGGGAGGAGGGATGCAACGAGTGGGGTTGTTGCAGGGGCACCTCCTAAAATGGCATGCAGCTCATCATTTCTGAGGGATATCTGGGGCTCTGACCCGGAGCGGCTGTGCTCTCTGGTTGTTTAGTAGACTTGCCCCATATTCTAGGCAAGACTGACTCTATTTTTAGACAAAACATAAAAAAGGGACTGACCTGGGGAGTCATTCCCATTTTTGTCCATGCGCCCCCGACCTACCTCAGTGAGGGGGAAAGGGCACGAATGATTGTCTGCCGTTGCTTTCATATAGGAAGGATTGAGTGACGACATTTACCCAGAATCACCTGCGACATTTTTTTGGCCCCATCATGCATTCGGATCTCAACCCAGAATTCTAATGGGCAGGAGAGACTGTGGGAACTATGGGATAGCTATGGGATAGCTACCCACAGTGCAACGCTCCAGAAATCGACGCTAGCCTCGGTACATGGACGCACACCACCAAATTAATGTGCTTAGTGTGGCCGCATGCACTCGACTTTATACAATCTGTTTTTAAAAAATGGTTTCTGTAAAATTGGAATAATCCAGTAGTATAGACATACCCTCATTGACACCTGCTTTTGTCAGTGTTGTGTAGAATAGATGCACATGTAATTGTTCCTATTACTAGGTTCCTGGCTAAATGTGTGAACAGACCTTTGAAAAATTTGTGACAGAGTCAGATAGCTCTCTGTTGCCTCACTGGAGACTGCTCACTATCCAGAGGACTGCCAAGTCTTATTCAAACCGGTTTACGTATTCTGACCAATTACCCAAATAGCGACATCAGTCCAAGATAATTCTGGATTTGAGCTACTTCTCAAGTATATTAGCCCTGGGGCTGGCAGAGAGTGTGATTCTGGTAGGATTCATGGTTCTGTCAGGAATACAACTACCGGAGCCCAGCTCAAGGCTGTGATTGGAGGGAACTAGAGAATGTGGTCTGAGTTCAGTCAAGAGGGTGAAGGCCAGAAGCATCAATCCATACCAGTGTCACACTGTAGGATGAGCTCAGGGTTGAGGTCGATGATCTATACCAGGTCCAAGCCAAGTGAGTCAATCGAAGTAGGGTTAGAGGAACAGAGATAGAGGAAGGTGTTAGGAGCAGATACCAGGACCAGTAGCAGGAGCAAGGCATCCTGAGTGTACTGCGGGGCCTGTTTGCAGCAGCAAGCCAGGCATTCATTTAGAGTAGCACAGACAGCCCACATGTGTTTTTCTAAGGTCCTAAATAGCTTGGCTTGACTTGGCCAATCAGGAAATGCTGTCGGCTCTGCCAGTGTAAACATCCAGTGGTGTAGGGGTCATAGGCTGCTGTTCCCCACTTTGCCAGAGCTGCTGGGTGGTTGCCATTTCTACCCCGCCACCCAGGAGCCAGCAGATGTGTGTTTCAGACCCACAGATCCTCACAGGTTCTGGCAGACTCCATGAATCTAAAGGTTACTAGTAGGTGCATATTTCAGTGCCCAAAAATGTGATGGCAATGTCTACCTTATTTTCTAAATTCATGGAAAGGACATCCACACTGGTGGTGGAACTAAATAAAGTATCACTTTACAACTGTTCTCTGAGTTGGTCACATGTAATTTAAAGTCAGCTGCCATGATACAGCCCAGCCATGGCTGCAATACTAGGGTCAAATCCTGCTTGCCTTACTCACATGAGCTTATGTCCAATTTGCTTGATTTATTTTCCTGAGGTTAGTTAGACAACTTGCATGAGTAAAGGAAGCAGCATTTGACTCCCTAGTCAAGGCCTTCAGTGACTCCATACTTTAAAGTTAAAGGAAAAAATGTTGTCCATTGATTAGATGACCAAACTGGGAGTCTGAACTGCACAGCTCCAGGCAAGTTAGTTAAATCCTAAACTGACTTACACCGAGTGTAACTGCATTGACTTCAGTAGGGTAGTGTAGGATACAGAATGTGCCTGCTTACCTCTAATTGGCTCAGTTTACCCATCTGCAAAATGGATATTGTAATAATTACTTGCCTCAACTATCTTAAGAGACCAAATTAGTTGCTTGTAAAGGAGATGGATGTGCTTGATAAAAGATGCTATATTGATAGTATTACAGAAATTAGAATGTTGTATACTTTGTATAGGTTTCAAATGTATTTTTACAACCCACCTGTTTTAAATTGCCTCTATTCACCATTCTCTTGATGAAAGTTTTCCTAAAATCTATTTATTATGCAGGGATTAAAAGACCTCCTTGTATACTCTGCATTTCTTTTCTTCTGGTAGCAGTTTGAAGATGTGTGCTGACTGTAAAGTATTCCATGATGCCTCAACTATGAAAAGCATTATAGAAAGCCAACTAATGCTTCCTTATATTCTATCTTGATGACTTAGGATATCTGTGCCACAGATGAGTAACATGTATTACTTTTATTACAGAGCTTGCAGTACTGATTTCATTACATTATCTTTTTATTTAAGTTAGCACTTGAATAACTTGAGGTCATTTTGTTTCCCTACCAACACAATTATTTAGGACATTTCTCTTTGAAGAGAAAAATATGGTATTACTGTGACTTCCACAGCCAAACTAGTAATTTAAAGGCACTGAGGCACAGCAAAAGAAAAACATTTATTTCACAAATTATATTTATGTGGGGTCGAAGCCTGAAGTCTTTACTCAGACAAAACTTTGACTGGCCCAAACTCTGACCTGGTTGCTCCATTGGCCCCTATTGCAAGATGCAACCTTGCCAGTGATACACATCTGTGACAAAATTTCACTATCAGCTAACACAAGGCTGACAATAAGTACTGCAAGGCAAGGAATAACTAAAGCCTCGAGGAAAGGCAACACATTACAACATAAACCAGAGTGCATGTATCAGGTGTGGAAAACCTGGAACTGAAGGGAAATAGTACTGAGTTTGTGCAGGAGGCCTAATGGTCTATTATCTTGTTCTCTGCCTATGTGAAGCACTCATGAGAAAGCAGCCACCTAAAAAAAAAAGTCTGCTAATAAATGCCAGTTACTAAGTGTTTTAATTGCCAATGGGCAGGAGGGATCCATTTCAAAAAAGCTATTCTGTTTATCATCATTATTCAACAACAGCTTTGTAACATCATGTCTTAAATTTTCAGACAGTAACCTGTACATAGATTATTCACAAAAAGAACCGGAGTACTTGTGGCACCTTAGGGACTAACAAATTTATTACAGCATAAGCTTTCGTGAGCTACAGCTACATAACCAATGTGATATATGCCATCATGTGCCAGCAATGCCCCTCTGCCATGTACATTGGCCAAACCAGACAGTCTCTACGCAAAAGAATAAATGGACACAAATCTGACATCAGATATCATAACATTCAAAAACCAGTGGGAGAACACTTCAACCTCTCTAACCACTCATGACAGACTTGAATGTGGCAATTTTGCAACAAAAAAACTTCAAAAACAGACTCCAAAGAGAGACTGCCGAACTCGAATTAATATGCAAATTAGATACAATTAACTTAGGTTTAAACAGAGACTGGGAATGGTTGGGTCATTACACTAATTGAATCTATTTCCCTATGTTAAGTTCTCCTCACACCTTCTATGGGTCATCTCAATTATCACTTCAAAAGTTTTTTTTTTCTCTTGCTGATGATAGCTCATCTCAATTGATTAGACTCTTCCTGTTGGTATGCATGCTTCCACCTTTTCATTTTCTCTGTATGTATAAATATCTCCTGTCTCTGTGTTCCATTCTATGCATCCGAAGAAGTGAGCTGTAGCTCACAAAAGCTTATGCTGTAATAAATTTGTTAGTCTCTAAGGTGCCACGAGTACTCTTGTTCTTTTTGCGCATACAGACTAACACGGCTGCTGCTCTGAAACCTGTCATAGATTATTCAACTACTTTGATTTCTGTTTATGTAATACTCAGTTTACATGAAAAAACAAACAAATGTTGCACAGACACTAAAGGAAATACTGATCAGCCAGGTGATCCTCTAGTGCTATTGGAACTAAAAGAAAGAGGAATAGAAAATGATCAATCTTAATAGGAATATTATCACACAATCAAGAAAGAATATGCTCTATGGTGGAGAGGCAGATGTGGGGATAATCAGTGTTAAAGACATCTCAAAGTTGAAAAACATCACTTATATCAGAGAAAAATAAAGTTGTAGGTATTGAAGTTTGTTGGCCAGAGGTGAAAAGAGATATTCTAGAAGGAATCACATTGATTGGTAGAGTGTGAAACACATACTGTATTGTAATCACCACAAGTGGAGCAATCAGAACTACAAGAGACAGCACTTAGGTGAAAGACAGTAGATTGCAATGTGAAGACATGAGATTGTGAGAGTCAAATGCAGGGGAAATGCTTTAATGACGGAATTAAATGACTGCAAGAATGTCATCAAGGCTAAATTGTATTTATATGCTAATTGAATTTATATTTCATGTTTGCTGCATGCAAAATAGTATTAATAATGGGGTTCCTTCCTACCTATTCCTTCAACTTCTTCAGTGAATCAGGAGCACGGTGATCTGAAATTAATATGGTGAGAAGCACATTTAAATTCCAGGACAGCAATGGCTAACAAAGAGAAAGAAACATTTTATATAGACCTTTTAAAAATGTGTAGGGGAATTTCAAGAATGGAGAGATGTTATGCTGAAGAAGAGTGGTCTCTTTTGGCTGCCCTGAAGACGATACTCATTTTATGAACTAGAGTAAGGATTAGGATTTGTCCATACACTAGCTTTGTATCTTGTAATAATGGTCTAGTTAGGAGAGCATGTAATTGTTTTGATCAATGAGAAAACATGGATGTTTATAGGGCAGTGGTTCCCAGACTTGTTCCACCACTTGTTCAGGGAAAGCCCCTGGCGGGCCAGGCCGGTTTGTTTACCTGCCATGTCCGCAGGTTCGGCTGATCGTGGCTCCCAGTGGCCGCGGTTCACTGCTCCAGGCCAATGGGAGCTGCTGAAAGCGGTAGCCAGTATTTCCCTTGGCCCACGCCATTTCCAGCAGCTCCCATTGGCCTGGAACAGCAAACCACGGCCACTGGGAGCTGTGATTGGCCAAACATGCGGACGTGGCAGGCTCACCAGGCTCACCAGGACGTGGCAGGCTCACAAACCGGCCTGGCTCACCAGGGTCTTTCCCTGCACAAGCAGCAGAACAAGTTTGGGAATCATTGTTATAGGGTATTCTTATAATCTAAAATAGGTGGTGTATCTTTGTTCCTGTGGATTGGTATAGAAGCACAGACTTTACATAATTTTTGAATGAATAAGAGTAAGATATATTTTATTCACAGTTATAAGAGACATATATTTGAAGGATGGATAATGTTGGTTAGATTTAATGGTTATTGTGACTGTTTTGCTGCAAGGCAGAGCTAAGGACCTTTTAATCAATGTAATAACTATAGATTTTTTGAGTCCTTGCTATATAAACAATTCTGATTATACACTTCTGAAAATCATGAAGAAAAAAGTTTACTCCACTGTTACAGTGAATACGTGACATTCAGACCAATAGTTCTTCCACATAAAAATTTTGGGGGAGGGGAGTCTGTCTGATTAAAATATGCATTATATTTGAGATTGCAACCCTAATTATAGAGTTGTGCCAGTGTCTTTTTAATCTAGGTAAGATTAATTTAATCATTCATCATAACTGCAGCACAATAATATTTATCACATTCTTATTTGCAGTGAAACAGCCACAAAAACATTGAGGGATTAATGAAAATTGCAATGGGAAAAGTCAAGCTTCCAAATAAAAGAAGTAATAATTAACCATTTAAACCTAAATGCTATTAGGTACTCAGCATTGAATTCAATGGCATAATTTAATCTAATAGAAGAAATTCCCAAAAGGCAGAACACTATTTATATGTCCATATACTTATGCTCATGTATTTCACAGAGTAATTTTAGAAACAAACTAAATAGCTGCCAATGAGACCAAGCAGTGAAGCAAAATATAAATCAAAGGGAAGATTTAAAGACAGAGAAAGCTGATTGACCATTAAAATGGACTTTAACATGGAATGATGGTTGTCGGCAAAATGTTACTGTTTCTCACTAGAAATACAGTTCACTGTAAGATTTGCATCTGATTAGATTTGGCTAGAAGAGTCAATATCGAACCCCATCAGAGATATTGGAGGTCTTTTTCAGAATCAACTGGTGGTGGGAAGGCACAGATGACGCTATAGACCTGAAAGAAGGAAGTGTCTGGATTTCCAATTCAGATACTGAACAAGCAGAAGGGAGGAAAGAGTCGCAGCCCTGTTTAGAAGTGGACTATCGAAGCCCCACTGATAGGAGGATGGGGGGCTGGGGGAGGGCTCAAGTGGCATCTGAGCCTGATTGTGGTGGAAGCAAAGAAAAGGCTGGAAAGCTGGGGAAAGGTGCTCTAAAATGGGTTGGTTTCAGTGTGTAAAAAAGGTTGATGTTCAAAAAAAGTTGATGGACACTGAGAGTATTTTACCCACCATCAGTTACTGAGAAATAACCAACTCCCTCAAACGAAGGTCCTGATTCAGCAAAGTACTTAAGCACATGAACAATCTCATTCTCATTCAGCAAACTGTTTAAGCTTGTGCTTAACTTTAAACATATAAGTTCCACTGAATTCTGCTTAAAGTTAAGCATGTGCTTTAGTGCTCTGCTGAAAAAGGTTAAACTTCCTTTGAGTCAAAGGAAAGTATCAGGAAAACTGATATTAGTAAGCATTATTTTTTAACATAGCGACAGCCAAACATATTTTTAAGAGTACACAACCATTTTTTTCCTGGACCTAGGGACATGAAGTCTATGTAGTGAGATTTATTCCAGAGCAAATTTTTATGTCTGAGTTTATAAACCCCAGAAAACCAGGATTTGTAATGGAAATGATAGTAGATTCTTAACTAGCGCTTGGAACTATAAATATAATCTAATGAAGACAAGATCACTTGGGCAAAATTCACTTTTAATGCACCTGCATAGCTGTACATAGAGTAGAAAAGACACTATGAATAACTAACCAAAGACAAAGGGAATAGCTCTGGCTTTTGCAACTAAAATGAAATTGCTCTCTGTTTCTAATCCATTTTGTAAGCAGGTTAATACAGTAGGAATGCAAAATGTACAAAGTATTATTATTAGCAATGGTTCTTTAATGTTATATCAGAGAGCGTGTGATATAATGGAGCCTTCAATAAAGAATAAAATGTGTTATTTTCTGAAAGCCTGAAAGATTATCCTGGAATTGTGTGTGAAATATCATCTAGGCATTTAGTGGCACAGTTCTATAACAGAAAGCCAGGGGAAAGACTCCAGTCCAGTCAGCAGAGAAATCTGCACCAGGTTTGAAAAATCACCCAAACATTCTCAACCAAAATCTTAACAAGCACAACTGCCTTTTGAATCAAAGTCTGTAGGTTTGCAGTGAACATGCTGAGAAGAGTCACAGGCAGAGATGGCATGTAGTGCCTTGGCTATCATCCTGGCTCAGAGGTAAGGAGAAAGCAGTAAACATCAGCACCAGCCCGTTGGCAACTAGGCAACTTAGAGGAGGATGTCCTATCAAGATGAATATGGCTCATTCAAGAATTAACTCCCTACTCATCTTCTACCTCAGTTTTTTGCTGCTCATCCATTTAAAAAGTAAGTGTTGCTCTTTTTCTTATCATTCTGACCTGTCCTAGGGGTTGGTGGCTAGATAAACACCTCTGGCAGAAAGCTCATTTTGTCAGGAAGCCTCTAAGCTATTGGTTAAAGATGCCAAAATGAGCTGGTCCAGGGAAGTATAAGTTTTATAAATTCATAGAAGGGATGGCTTTAAGATCTGAGTGTTCACACTGTTTGATGTTAGTAGAGGATGAAAGCATTGACATTTCTTTTGTTTGAATATTCAAAGTTGGGTGCTAGGAAACCCATAAGAAATATTCACAAAAAAATACACATCCATTTTAAACTTTGCACTTTTGGAACCTTACAAACAGTCCATTTAAACCTGGATGTTTAAAATGATGTGTTAATATGGAGATTGATCTTTTGTTTCCTATTCCAACATTTTACTTTTTATACTAACTGTTCATCTAGATTATGTATTGTTATTGTGTCCATCAAGGTACTAAATACTACTGTGCAATAATTTTTAAAAAAACTCTAAGAAAATTAATTAAACAAATATGATTTGTTTTGTGGTTTAAATGCTTTGATTTTAACCTTTGTAAATAAAGTTGATATTTAGTCTGATCATTTTTATTAAAGAAATCTCTTCAGCAAACTTCCACATAAGCAGAAGTATGCACAATGGGTTTCCTTGATAATTTTTGTCAGCTGGATGACAGTAAATAGAATCCAAGGAGACTAAATGGCCTCAGCTGGTGAAGCTGATGTATGTTTATGAAAGGCAGTTGCTATTGAACATGTTTAAAATGAAGACAGCGAGAGTGTGTGTCTGTGTGAAGAGGCTGTGTGATTTGTGACTGTTGAGTCTGAATTGCAATAAGACAAAGCTTTGAGCAGCTGCCATTAAAGAAGACTTGGCATTAGTGTACAGTGTTTTGTAATCTGGGTCACCTTCTGTTGCTGCATCAGTCAGATTGTTACTTGTACAGTTTACAGCTCAAGGTAAATCAGACCCTGAAAACCCAGCAGAAACATTTACATGAATTAGCACTGTTAAAAAAACAACAAAACTTTAGAGCCAGGAAGACTAATCTGACATATATTATACATTCAAGTATAGTTTCTGATTAGTTTTCTTACTGGAAGATGTATTGCGTTACGTAGTCAGTGCTTGCACCAATGTTCTTTTCCAAACGTCTCACAACAGGAGAACCATTGGAAAAAGACTTCTTGGAACTTTTATTTTCAAGACGCAGTTTTTATGGTCACTGTACTATTTCATAAACAAGCAGCCTTTAAATCTCTATGTAAATGTCTCTTGGAGAGAATCCTCTATGGTAATTAAAGCAACTGAAATGATGATAATGAAGAAATTTCATTTATACACAATGCAGGCAAATTACAGTATAACTGATACTGTGTTAAAGGGGAAAACATAGACTGTTTATAAAATTAAAAATGTTATGGTAAAAGCATCACACACACGAGGCACTGACAGATGCCTAGGCCCTTGAATGTAAGCCACAAGCAGTACCCCAGAGGCATACAGAAGCAACAAAAATAAAATAAATTTGCAGGGCTCAGTCCTGGGGTTGGCTGAGCCTGGCTTGATGTACGACCCCAGTGGAGGCAAAAGTTGTTTGTCACCGTTTAACTCCCTTCCTCAGTATTGGGGCCCAAATCAGCCCTGGCACAAAGTAAAGCAGACTCTTGGCCTTCTTCCTTTCTCTAGATATATCCATATGTGAGGAGGGCTAGCAAGGGTTGCCTTATATCACCTGAGGATTCCCTGTACTGACTGAATCCTTAAACTGCTATGGCTGGTTTGTGACTGCTTTGCACTGGACAGAAGATTGAAGCGGAACAATCACAGCAAGGACTGGACCAACATAGATTTTTAAGTACTGCACTTTCTGCAATCTCAGCAGGGTACTTTATTGCATAAAACTTTTTCTAAGAACTTTTTAGCTACTGATTTTTTTTTAGTGGTAAACAAAATAGTTGATTACAACTGTTTTCCAAGATAAGTATAAAAGGAGACCATGACATAGGTATAACAGATGGGGTGTGCAGCAGAACTGAAGCAGTTTAAAATATGAGCTACCATATGTATACATGGTTATAAAAGTTGATTTTTTTCAAGTAATTTTATCCCATTGGATGCATCTTTCACCAAATGGTTTATCTGTTAATCTAACACAGGCACTAGTTCCCAGATCCACAAAAGTATTTAGGTGCCTAAGCTCACCATTAAGATTCTCAAAATGCTGCTTAGTTGTTGCCTAACCCCGCAGGTGCCTAACTCCCCAAGGCACCTAAGTTTCCACCAATTGGCATTCGCAAAAGTGCCTAAGCGTCAACACCATCTCACAGCTAATGAGCTGCTCAGAGCCCTAGTTTAAGCTGAAGCCCCCAAGCGGGGTTCTCAAAACTAGGCAGGAGAATGTTTATCTCGCCAGTGGGGTCCGATCCTGTAGACATGCTCACAGCATTCATAAAACCTGATATCTGACACAAAAGACAAGCTGGGGTGAGCAGGTCAGGAATTTTCAAGGAAGAGGTTGGGTGTGTTTTGCAGCAACGTCATAATTTTGTCAATTTTGGAAATTATTATAATTTATATTATATAAAAATTTAAATGTTTAAACTTTTACATATTATATTATTATAAATTATAGTGTGAGAGTCAAAACGATAGTCAGCTGAAATGTTCTGACCTTACTGAAATGAAATGTTTTAATAAGATCGAAATGAAATTTTTCAGAATATTTTCTTTGTGAAAAATTGCAATTTTTTTTACTTTTTGTCCTGATTTGGGATGAGATGAAATTTCAGAATCTCAGAATATCTGTGGGAGAGCAATTCCATTTTTCTACCAGCTTTCCTTAACACATGGGAGTGGGTTCAGCATTATGATGGCCCTGGGCTGGATTCACCCCTGCCTTGCATCTTGTACAATCAATTACACCTGTGCAGAGCAAGTGCCAAGTGAATGCACAGTGGTACCAAATCAGAATGATAGCATTTACCACACACTTTGCACAAGTGTAAATGTCTGCATAAGGTCAAGGCAGTGGAGAATCAGGCACCAGGTCTCTAAGTGGGGTTATCTGCTGAGTAGGATGTATCCAGCCTCACCAGTTGGCAAGTGCATATATTTCTGTCACCAATGAGTACTAGCTGGCAGATGGTGGACACTCCCACTTACAAGAACAGCAGAGTACAGCGCTATGGCACAGTGCCCTGGCCAGCAGGATACCTCCTTGCTTCTCATTCTTCCATTGAGCAAGGTGGGATTTGACTCTGACTTGGGTGAGGGTCTATAATAGATTTAAGAACTGACTCTACAAGGTGTTGAGTGCTCTTATATCTCATTGAAGATCCCAGGAATCTGCCTAGTAGGGCTTCTTTTTAACCATGTTTTAATTTTACATTCACACAGAAATCTCTAAACCAGAAATAATATTACTTAGCACGGACTTCAGATTAATTAGCATTTGCAAATTATTGTGAATTTGCTATAAAAAGATTTTTCCACACAAATCCAGAACACAAAAGATAATTTAAAAGGACAACTCAAGGTGCTTTATTATCAAGTATCAGTCTCCACCTGTGTGACACAGAGATAATATTTACCTCAAACAGAGTTAAGAGGATAAGTTATTTAATTCTTGTATAACATGATGCAAGTTGAGTACATGGAAAACCTTCATTTTATTAAAGTCTTGGGGGACATCCAAAACTTTCATAATACTGGGAATTTGTATCGTCGCAGAACATATAATAGCCTTATGTAAAGTTGGGGGGCAACAGCTTTTTTAATTAGAGTTTTGTAAAATTGCAGTTAATAAACTTGTGTTTTACTTACGTTGTTATTAAATGTACTCACTTAACATCAAACTGTACAGCGAGAGGGATTTCAGTCAGCAAACCACTGGCCAGAAAAATAAAATATTATCCTCTCTCAAACAATATGAAATTCCTTGTTGATGCTATTTGTGTCACTATTTACATCACTCCACTTTCACACATCCCACTCTTCATGAAACTATTATTCACTTCTTCAGAAGCTATCCTTGAAGAGTTACTTTCCCAAACCTCATCTCTTAAGTGACCTCACTGGAAGAGATGGAGCAGCAACAGAACAGAATGTTCAAAACACTCAGGTGGCAAAAGAAACATTTGTTTTGCAAAAAAATCTTTGTCCTGCTATGGCACTGATATACAATGGTACCCGTTAAAACATAGGAATTTGTTCACAGTTACTAAACCATGGAATCTGAAAGAAACACTCCAGTAACTCAGGTATTCAACTGTGGTAAGCTGACTTTTTAATAGTGACCACAGTATATTCAGGATGACAATGTCTTCTGTGATCATCCAATGTTTCAGCTCTCATTTAATCTCAGCATTTCTATCAGGCTCTTCACCATGGTATCTGAGCACTGTTCTTCATTTCATCACCCTCCAAATCCATTTGTTGCCTAGTATATTCCAGTGCCAGGTGCACTATCCCCTAGGAAACAGAGAATAATTACATATGAAATGTATTAGTCTGAACACTGGCATGACCTGAGGTGCCCAGCATCACCACCCACAAATACACAGAGCAGGAAATAAACACTGATAGCACTGGGAGCTTTGGTTCTTGTCTTACTTACACTGAGTCCCATGGAATACTTGATATTTTTCTTTCCTTAAAGTCAGTTGCACTTCCTGAGCTGGCATCCTGAGAGCAGTTCTTCCTCCCATCCATCAGCAAGAAGCAGTACTCCTCATGGAAGTGGCGATACAGAGTAGTGCAGTGGTGAGGCAGGGATGAGTAAGAGAGCAGAAGACATGCAAAGACTGCTTGTGAGGACTGTTCAACATGCAGTTTTCTCTGATTGTGAAAGAGTGTCAGAGGGATAAATGATGAGCTTTCACAAGTTTCATCCCATATTCATACCAGGGAAGGGATGGCCTGGAGTTCCAAAGTTCAGATTCAGCTCTAGATCTGTAAATGTTCAGATCCGGGAGGGTTGATGTATGTCGTCTGTATACAGTGAGCAGGACAGATGCGTCTAATGTACAGTTCAACAGATTCATTTATGTGGGATATGAAAACAATATCTAACTGTAGAACATTTTCTAGATAGGAAACTATGTTCTCCTGAGACACCACAAGTGATGGTGGCCACTGAGCACAGTATTTTTAATTTATGTTACAAATAAAATGTGTGAAGTTGCTAGATAAAGCTGATGAAGTGCAGCGGAAAATGCCGTCTTTCCCTATTTAAACTCTAAATATAGTAGAACATCTGCCACCTCCCATACTGATGTTAAATTTCTTGATGAAACATTGGCCCTACTTTAATATGTCATTGTGAAATTCTCTTTTAATTGAAAGGCTCAGGCCAACATTCTTTGCTTCTTTTCAAATGACTCAATATTTATCTTGTCTGCCATCAGTAAGGTAATTTGCACCTCAGATGCAGACACCCTGCTGTTTGACATGCTGTACAGCAGAATCAATTTTAGCTTCTCTGTTTGGCTATCATTTGTAACCACTTGTTCATAACCATCAATAAAGTGTATGAGGGAGAGACCAACTGTTTTTTGGTGTAAAAAAGTGGAGCTCTTTTATTCAGCTGCAACCTTTTATTTTAGAATTGGACCAGACTAAGCCTGTGTGACTTCCACATTGAATAACTTCAGTGCTGCACACTCTAGCCCAGTTCAGGAAGGCTCTCTGTTCAGGACTGCATATAAAAGGAGGTTACCTTTAGGCAGGAGCTTATGTTCTTTAAAGTCAATGGGATTTAAGCATGTGCCTCACATTAAGCACATGGGTAATTGCTGTTCTGAATATGGAAATACTTAAAGCTCTTGCTTAAATGTTTTCCTGGTCAATATGGGTATGTCTATGGGTATGCAATAAAAAATCTGAGGCACTGAGTCTCAGAGCTTGAGTCAACTGACTCATACAATTTGGGCTGTGGGGCTAAAAATTTCAGTGTAGATGTTTGAGCTCAGGTTGGAGCCACCTTCTGAGACACTCCCCCCTTGCAGAGTCTCACAGCTTGGACTCCTGCCCAAGACCAAACATCTACACTGCAATTTTTAGCCCCACAACCTGAGCCCATGTCAGCTGACCAGGGCCAGCCGTGGCAATGCTGTGGGTCTTTTATTGTAGTATAGACTTACCCTTATGAGGCCACATTTAAAGAGCACTCAGAAATAACAGCTTGTGCAGAAGATGCCTACTTTCTTGCTAGGTGGAATCAACTGCAAGAAACCTACTGCACTGGTTGCCTGTTTGCTTCTGCTTCAGCTGATTCAAGGTGTCAACTATATTCATAAAGCCCCACATGGTTTGGGCCTCCTGGCTACCTCAAATGCCACGTCATCCTGCAGAAATTGAGGTAATATGAGGTCTCAAGCTAATAGGGCTAAATTTAAAAATCTGGTATTAGTGACAAAGGATTCTCAGCGAAGGACCAGTGATGTTGTAATGTGCTTTTCCCATTCATCTGCCAGTGCCCAAGCCCGTTCTTTAAGTCACAGTGAAAAACTCATCTCTTTTCTCAAATGTGTGCTAGATGGGGTGCTTTGGTTGAGAGGGAGAGATTGCTGCTGTTGGAGAAAAAAAAATGAGGAGACTAGGCTCAACCATCTTCTGGCAAAGGAGGAGGGGCCATGTTACAGAGCAGATAGCTCCCTAGTTCTGCACTGGCCTACCCCTGCTGTGAGAGCAGGCTAGGGTCTTTTGCCATTGGCATAAAGTCCACGGTAGTGGCAGGGGGGAGCTGATGAAGGAGCTGACTTCCGGCTTTATGCCCCTAGAAGTTAAGCCTCCAGCAAGGGAATTCTCTGTTGGCAAGTTACATTTTTTTAAATTCAAGATTTGTAATCCAAGCACTTAAAGAACATAATAGTATCCCTAGAAATTTTCTTTCCTTGAAGTATGTAGATTTTTTTAATATCAGGGAGTATCATCATCAGATACACATATTTCTGCAAAGAGACCAGCCTATCAAAATAATTGGAATGATTATTTCCGAAGGTCTTAACTGTGATAAATATAGAACCAAAACACGTAAAGGCAGGATATCTTGGAAGAGTAATGTTACACATTAGGCAATAAAGAGATGTTACATGGTACCATACATAAAACTCTCAGTGTAAAAGGAGTTGAAACCTGTATCCAAGGAGCACTGAACTTTTGAGAAGCTCAGATATGGATTTACAGCTCCATTACTCTAAAGTGTGCCAAACCAAAACTCTGGGTTCCAATATCACCAAACTTTGGTGAGTTCAATCTGGATCTGAACTCTGTCAATAGCGGTAAGAGACTTGCACATGCTATGCCACAATAACAGTCTAACATCTTATCAATGTTTTCAACATCAGAAAATTAGGATGTTTCCAGCTGTTGTTCAATATACCTGCAATTACACATTGTAGCAGTATGGATGTTGCAGTAGGAGTTATAGCACGGTGTGTCTAGTGTCATATATATAGATGAAATGAGAGGCATATCACACACATGGTTATTGGCTGTGAAAATATCGTGTAGGCTATGCCAATGGTTTAACCTTTCCAAATTATTGTACCCTTTTCAAGAGTCTGATTTGTCTTTGGACCCCAAGTTTCACCTCACTTAAAAACTACTTACTTACAAAATCAGACAAAAAATACAAAAGTGTCACCACACACTATTACTGAAAAATTGCTTACTTTCTCACTTACCATATAATTAGAAAATAAATTGATTAGAATATAAATATTGTACCTACATTTCAGCATACAGTATATAGAGCAGTATAAACAAGTCACTGTCTGTATGAAATTTTAGTTGGTACTGATTTCACTAGTGCTTCTTATGTAGTCTGTTGTAAAACTAGGGAGATATCTAGATGAGTTGATGTACCCCTGGAAGACCTCTGCATACCCCCAGGGATACACATATCCCTGGTTGAGAACCACTGTGGCTATGTCACAACACTGCTAGTTTGTGGAAAGATGAAGTCCGGGTGTGTCACATGTCTCTCATTTCACAGACATGCATGTCATATACCACAAAATACTGCGACTGATCTCATATATTATATAGGCAGCAAAGAATCCTGTGTCACCTTATAGACTAACAGATGTTTTGGAGCATGAGCTTTCGTGGGTGAATACCCACTTCGTCAGATGCATGTAGTGGAAATTTCCAGGGGCAGGTATATATATATGCAGGCAAGCTAGAGATAATGAGGTAGTTCAATCCGGGAGGATGAGGCCCTGTTCTAACAGTTGAGGTGTGAAAACCAAGGGAGGAGAAACTGGTTTTGTAATTGGCAAGCCATTCACAGTCTTTGTTTAATCCTGAGCTGATGGTGTCAAATTTGCAGATGAACTGGCAGATGTGAAAGAACACAGAGACTGACAAATCAACAATAGCTATGTATTTGAACACTTTGCTCAAACTAAGGCTGGCATTAATTTCAGTTCAAAATTTTCCCCATTCATCTTTTTCCAATGGTATAGTACATCAGTGTTCTCTTTATGATCCCACCAACTTTTATTCTGATTCTGTGTGCATAAAGTTTTAAAGACTTGAGGTGCCATCTCTTGTAGGGAGGCTTTGTGAAAAAAATGGATGCATCTCTAGCTGTGCCTGTTTGTGCTTGGAGGGTCCCCCAAAAGGGACAGAATCAGAATAAAAGTTGGTGGCACTTAATGCGGCTCCAAGAAAGCAGCTGCCAGTTCCCTGCAGTGCAGCCCATAAGTGCATGGGTGGCCAGGAAGGCTCCACGCACTGCCCTTGTGCCCACAGGCAGTGGCGGATTAACAAATTTGGTGCCCCTCCCGCCCTCGCTGGCTCACCTCTGCTCTCCCACGGTAAGCCTGGGAGGGAGGGGGGAGAAGCGGAGTTGTGGCGCGCTCAGGTGATGGCAGTGGTGGAATGGAAGTGAGCTGAGGCAGGGAGCGGTTCCCTGCCCCCCCCAAGAGTCACTCCCCGTGCCCGCCAGCCCCAGCTCACCTTTGCTCCAACGCCTCCGATTGCGCCGCTACTCACTTCTCCCTCTGTCCCTCCCTCCCGGCGCTTTTGCACAGCTAGCCTGGGAGTGAGGGGAGAGAAGGGGAGTTGCAGCATGCTCAGGGAATGGCAGCGGTGGAGCGGAGGTGAGCTGGGGCGGGGAGCGGTTCCCTGCCCCCACCCCCTGGGTTACTCCCCGCACCCGCGGGCCCCAGCTCATCTCTGCTCTGCCTCCTCCAAGTGCACTACTACTTGCTTCTCCCTCCCTCCCTCCCTCCCAGCTCTTTCGCGTGGCAAGCCTGGGAGGGAGGGGGGAGAAGGGAAGCACGGCAGGCCTGGGGGAGGAGGTGGGCCAGGGATTTGGGGAAAGGGTGGAATTGGGGAAGGGGTGTGAGAAAATTTGCTGCCCTAGGCCTAGGCCTTGTTGGCCTAGGCGATAATACGCTGCTGCCTGCAGGTGTCACACCAGCAACTCCCATTGGTCGTGGTTCCTGGCCAGTGGGAGCTGCAGAGCCAGCAATAGGGGTGGGGACAGTGTGCAGAACCTCCCTGGCCACCCATGCGCCACTTCTGGGAGCTACATGGGGCTAGGGCAGGTAGGGAGCTTGCCTTAGCCCCAGGCCACCACTGCACTACTGACCAAACTTTTAACAGCCTGGTCAGCAGTGCCAGCCAGAACCTCCAGGGTTGCTTTTTGACCAGGCATTCCGGTGGAAAACTGGATGCCTGCCAAGCCTACTATGGATATTGTTCTGCTGCATGTAAGGCAGCAGTTTATATTAGTTTGTGTACAGAAATTTTGATGAATGAACTAATTACAGTGAATTCCTCTTTTGGGGAAATCCCCACATATTTTGAGATATACATGTGAAGGGAGCATGTGTTACCAGATAGAATAATGTATGGAGTGGCCAAAAATCAAGAAGAACATGGATAACAAGTTACTCCCATTCTACTGTCTCATAGAAGCTGGCACTGTGTAGCTGTGGACAGACATGGGCCTCCTAACTGCACATTCTCTCTCTAAAATGACTGTTGCAAGTGAATTGTGCCAAATGTAGATATAATTTAGGCCCCAATTCTGTGGCTGACTTTGTGTGGGCAGACCTCTGAGCTCAAAGGAGTTATTTGCAAGATCAGGGCCTTAGATTTTAATCCAGTTTTATAACAGACCAATCACTAATATTGTAGTCGTTGGTTGCTTTATGTTATCATAAGCTCAGTTGAAAAAAAGTCAACCGTTTATTAATGTATACTATTAAATAATTTTCTACCCCAAATGTACATAAACTAGACTGTCATTCCATCTGGGAGTTCTGTGCAAAATATCTCAGCTTTATTTGCACTCCTCCTTTTCCTCTCTGAAATGTGAACACTATGTAATTTTTCCCTATGAACAAGGACTTTTCTTTCCTGTCACTATTCTCATTACTCAGTAAACTTCTAATTAATGCCTAATTACTGTAGTCGGAATAAAGCTCTTCTTACAAAGACATTTGTGGTTTTGCTCATGCTGATGGTCCCTCATGCATACCAGGCCGACATCAAGCAGGTTCCCAGCAATCAAGGGAATCATGAAGTATTGTTAGGATGAATGTTTGATGAGTTCATAACAGATACTGTGCTTTCATAGTTCCTCATTAGTTAACTGTGGAATGCAATGGCAGCTAGAGATGCATTCAGTTATGTCAGAGTGCTAATGTGAGGAGCCTTGTGGCTTTTCCGTTCAGTTCTGGTTTGCACAGATTGTGTCAATACATTTAATCACAAATAAAATATTTCTTCCTCTTTCTCATTCTGATCATCGCCCAAAGTAAGCCCAAAGTGAGAACTTTAACTTCACTGAAGTCCTTTATAAGTTCCTTTTTCCTTTTATATGCCTCATTATAACGTGCACACACACAAAATTTCCTCTCTGCCTTTGGAAGCAAACTGTCTGAATCACAAGGATATAAAGTGGCACTGGCTGCACTGTAACTCATGCACAAGGGAATAACTTCTGCAAGTTGTGAGTAAAGCCTAAATTTCTGAGATAGCAAGAATTGCACATGGCAAATAATATAAGCTAATTACACCTCTGACAATTTTAAGGGGTAGAAGGTTGATCTTCACCCTTCCAGTGTGGTACAGAGAGATATAGGGTCCAATTCTGTTCTGACACTGATGTAAATCAGGATTAACTCCACTTAGATTAATGGCACTGGTGTGAAACCAAAGTTAAATGAGCTCACATTCAATCCTATGAGGCAAAGTGCCTTATTTATAAGAACAGCCTTACTGGATCAGACCAATGGTCCATTTAGCCCAGTAACCAGTGCCAGACACTTGAGAGGGAATGAACAGAACAGGGCCATCATCTAGTCCAAGCTTCTGGCAACTGGAGTTATAGAGACACCCAGAGCATGGGGTTGCACCCCTGACCATCTTGGATAATAGCCATTGATGGACCATGAATTTATCTAATTCTTTTTTAAGCCCAGCTACATGTTTGGCCTTCACAATATCCCCTGGCATTGAGTTCGACAGGCTGACTGTGTTGTGTGATGAAGTACTTCCTTATGCATGTTTTAAACCTTCTGCCTATTAATTTCATTGTGTGGCCCCCTCAGTTTTTATGTTATGTGGAGTGATAAATAACACTTCTTTATTCACTTTCTCCACACCATTCATGATTTTATAGATGTCTATCGTATCCTCCCTTAGCAGGGGTGAAAGTAAGATAAATTACTTACCGGTGTGGGAGACTCGTGCCTCAGCTGGAAGGGGCGAGGCTGGGGGGTCAACCTCCCCCAGCCAGCCCTTCCACGCTGACTGGCCCATGCCACCTGGGGCTCCAGTGGTGATTTTCCTAATGGTTCCTAACATTCTGTTCACTTTTTGACTTCAACTATACATTGAGCAAATGTTTTCAGAGAACTATGCATGATGACTCCACGATCTCTTTCTTGAGTATTGATAGCTGATTTAGAACCCATTATTTCATCTGTATAGTTAGGATTATGTTTTCCAGTGAGCATTACTTTGCACTTATCAACTGCCATTTTGTTGCCAAGCGCATCCAGTTTAGTTAGATCCCCTTGTAGCGCTTCACAATCAACTTTCAAGTTAAGTGTCTTGAGTAATTTTGTATCATCTGCAAACTTTGCCACCTCATTGTATACCCCCTTTCCTAGATCATTTAGGAATGTGTTGAACAGCACAAATCCCAGTACCAGTCCTTGGGGGACCCTGCTATTTACCTATTTTCACTGTGAAAACTGACTATTTATTCATACCCTTTGTTGCCTATCTTTTAACCAGTTACTGATCCATGACTGCTTACTTTGCTTAAGAGTATACATTAAGTTTGAGCCTCTATTATGGTGTTTTTTTTAAAAAAGGCATTTCATTCTTGTGACTATTCCTTTTAATTTCTGTTTAACTAGCTTCCTAATTTTTGTGTTTTTCCCCTTATTAAAGTTAAAGGCTACTGTGGTGGTTTTCTTTGGTATTTTCCCCCCTACGGGGACCTTACATTTAATTTAATTATGATCACCATTACTGAGCAGTTCAGCTATATTCACCTGTTGGTCCAGATCCTGTGTTCCACTTATGACTAAATCAAGAATTGGCTCTCCCCTTGTGGGTTCCAGGACAAGCAGCTCCAAGAAGCAGTCATTAATGGTGTCTAGAAATTTTATCTCTGCATCCCATCCCATCCTGAGCTGATATGTTCCCAATCAATATGGGGATAGTTGAAATCTGCTATTGTTACCGGGGTTTCTGTTTTTGTAGCCTCTTCAATCTCCCTGAGCATTTCACAAATTTTCACAGTTATCATCCTGATCAGGTGGTCAGTAGTATATTCCTACTGATATGCTCTTTTTGTTCAAGCATAGAATCTCTAAGGATGGAAATTCCATGGCACAGTTTGATTCATTTAATATTTTTTACTATGATGTTATGATTTCTGTGATGTTGCACACTATATGATTTTATGAACATATGCTAATTTAACTGGAATATACATCATGCAAAAGGTCTCTAGTAAGGTATAATTAAAAAGCTTATAATCTACTGAGTGTGATCATCCTATTTGTATAAACGTACCACTCTTGTATCTGAAACTAGAAATATGAAATATAACTCTGAGAGCCTATTGTAATTATGCAAAGTGTTGGCTATTAATGGTGGTTTGGAATCTTGATGACTCCCATTAACCAGGACAATTGTCTGCAGATGGCTCTGTTTTACCTGTAA
Organism: Gopherus evgoodei; assembly: GCF_007399415.2. Lineage (NCBI taxonomy): Eukaryota > Metazoa > Chordata > Testudines > Testudinidae > Gopherus > Gopherus evgoodei. The sequence continues at coordinate 67,661,473 of NC_044329.1, forward strand.
ATCTTCCTGTATGCGTGTGCTGGCAAGTGAGTAATGAAGTCTTACAGTAACATGTGATCATGACACCTGAACTGGAATCCATCTTTAACCTGGTGCTTTTCCATTGGGGGTAGGGGGAGGATTGGGAACCCATAGCAACAAAGGATTCCCACCTTATGCAAAAAATATACAAGTGGGTAGAACAGAGAAAAGAGGGAGCCATCATGAGGAATCCCCTAGCTACCACCTGAGCTGGAACAAAGGCTGTATCAGGGGAAAGGATTGTGCCCAGACTAGGAAGGCATCTAGTCTGTGAAAGAAAGTTATTGAAACAATCTTTCAGGGTGAGATTTTATCTGTACTCAGTTTTATTACTGTATTAGGCTTAGATTTGCATGTTTTATTTTATTTTGCTTGGTAATTCATTTTGTTCTGTCTGTCACTACTTGGGACCACTTAAATCCTACTTTCTGTATTTAATAAAATCATGTTTTCTTATTAACTAACCCAAAGTATGTATTAATACATGGGAGAGGGGAAACGGCTGTGCATCTCTCTCTATCAGTGTTATAGAGGACGAACAATTTATGAGTTTACCCTTTATAAGCTTTATACAGGGTAAAATGGATTTATTTGGGTTTAGACCCCATTGGGAGTTAGGCATCTGAGTGTTAAAGACAGGAAAACTTCTGTAAGTTGCTTTCAGTTAAGCCTACAGCTGTTAGGGGACGTGGTTCAGATCCTGGGTCTGGGTTTGCAGCAGGCTAGTGAGTCTGGCTCAAACCAGGCAGGGCACTGAAATCTTAAGCTGCCAGGGCAAGAAAGCAGAGGCAGAAGTAGTCTTGGCACATCAGTTGGCAGCCTCAAGGGGGTTTCTATGATCCAACCCATCACAATTTCTTTCGTCGATAGTGTTACTCTCCCACTAGGTCAGGGGTCGACAATCTTTCAGAAGTGCTGTGCCAAATCTTCATTTATTCACTCTAATTTAAGGTTTCGCATGCCGGTAATACATTTTAACGTTTTTAGAAGGTCTCTTTCTATAAGTCTATAATATATAACTAAACTACTGTTGTATGTAAAGTAAATAAGGTTTCTAAAATGTTTAAGAAGCTTCATTTAAAATTAAATTAAAATGCAGAGCCCCGCCCCCCCCCCGACTAGTGGCCAGAACCCGGAAAGTGTGAGTGCCACTGAAAATCAACTCACGTGCCACCTTCGGCACCCATGCCATAGGTTGCCTACCCCTGCACTAGGTCATTGTTATGTATTTTGTACCCTAGTATTACCATGTTCCATTGACTATAATTGTTCCACCAAGTTTCTGGGATGCTTATTTATATCAATATCCTCATTTAATACCACGCACTCCAGTTCACCCATCCTAATGTTTAGACTTCCAACATTTATATACAAACATTAATAGAATTTGTCAATATTTAGTTGTCTGCTTTAATGTGATGTAATTTTTCGTTGGACCGTTTCTCTTCAATTCCTACTTATACTTTATCAACTTCTATCCTTGTCTCTTTACTAGGATCTAGAGTATCCCCATCAATAAATCTTCCCCAGGGAAGTGTCAGTCCAAATTATGTGTTCCTCCTCACCTACCAGCTTTCCCCCAGCCCTTAATTTAAAAATTCCTCTACAACCTTTTAATTTTACATGCCAGCAAACTGTCTGGTTCAATTTTGGTTTAGGTGAAGCCCACCCTTCCTGTATAGGCACCTCCTTTCCCAAAGGCTCCCTAGTTCCTAATAAATCTAAATCCCTCCCTGGACAGCATTGTCTCAACCCCACATTAAGACCCTGCACTTCTGCTTGTTTAACTGGCCATGTGCATGGAACTGAAAGCATGGAGGTAATGAACTTGAATATCGTATCGCGGAGACTCTCTACTTAGGCTCTAGATATCCCAGTGTGGTTATGCCAAGACACTCAAAATTAATGGACACTTCTGAAAATGTAAGTGCAAAAGCTTGATGCTGCTCTCATTGAAGTCCATGTCAAAACTGGCAGAGCCAGGAAGGATATGTAAGTGTTAAAACTGTTTGTTCTTTCTGACCTCTCAAAAACACTTTCTCCCTGTACAGTAAAAGCTTTATTATCCAGCATGTTGGGGGAATAGAGGGTGCCGGTAAGTCAAACATTCTGGTTAGCTAAGAGAGAGGGAGTTTGGGTATGGGAGGGGGCTCAGAGCTGGAGATTGGAGTGCAAGATGGGGGACAAGGCCAGCGCTCGGGGTGAGGCAGGGGCAGCATGCAGAGCTGCCTAGCCGTGCCTCCACCTAGGAGCAGCAGGGACATGTTGCTACTTGCAGGGAGCCTCCCAAGGTGAGAGCCACCTGGATTTGGCACCCCAAAACCCCTCCCACATCCAAACTCCCTCCCAGAGCCTGTGCCCTGCACTCTCTCCCACACTCCAACCACCTTGTGCCTGTTCCTCCACCTAGGAGCAGCAGGGACATGTCACTGCTTCCGGGGAGCCACGCGGAGTAAAGTAGGGAGCCTGCTGGCCCTGTGCCAACTGGACTATAAAGCAGATTTTCAATGAAGATCAGAAATGCCAGTTTATAGAGCTTTCCAGCTGGTAAAGTGCCACATAATACAGCTTTCACTGTATTTGTTTGTTTATATAAAAATGTGTGTGTGTACATGGATTTGTTTGTGTGTGTGTGTGTGTAGAGTGTGCATTTATGAAGCATACAGAAATAATGATTCTAAGAAAGGAATGAGAAAATGATATTAAAGGGAAAATGCAACTCATCAAGGTGAGAACTTTAAAGTGGGAAAATTCACTCTCAGGTTAGTTACTAATTTAGTCTACAGACCTTGACTGTGGATCTTTAATTTGGCCTTTGTAGTTAATGTTAACAATCTGGAGCTTTAGGACAACCAATGAGAAAATATCAACTTCAGGAAAGGTTGCAACCTTTGCAAAAACTGCTGAAATCTAACTTATCAGCTTTTTATTTTTCAAAAAAAAGTTTGGGTAGTTCAATATAGGAATATAAATAGTCACAAATCAGAATGACTTAGGGAAAGGAAGGAGATTCAGTAGGAAGATCATTAATCAACCCTATAAATTGGTGTTCTCTGTGAATAATGATCTATTACACCAATAACAAGAAAGAAAAGAATTTTGATGAAGAGTATTTATCATTTATTTCCAGCTAGCTGCACAGGCTATGCACATCATTTTGCAGCATTGACATATTTTGTATCAGAGAAAATGTAGTGAGAGACCATTAATAACATTTTAAGAGATCTGAACACTGGATATAAACATATTAACTCTATATATAGATGAGTAAAAGTGTCAGAAGTGATTAAGGGCTAGATTTTCAAAGATGTGTTAGTGCCAAAAGATGCAGATTGAAATAGGAATTAGGCAACTAACATGCTTGGGCATTTTTGAAAACCCCATTGAGGCACCTGAAGATGCATATTGGTGCCTCAATACCTTTGAAAATCTGACCCTATGTGACTTAGGAGCCTAATTCCCCTTTTTAAAAGTGAGTTAGGCACTTAGGAGCCTAACTCTTATTGATTTTCAAAGAAACCTGGCTACAAAGTCACTTTTGAGATTGAAATTTAGGAGCCTAGGTTGCATAGACATTTTCCAAAATTTTACCCATTGTCAGGTGTGTTTCTCTTGGGAATTATTCCTCTAATGAGTAGTCATGCATGTTAGAACTGGTGAAACTGCAGTTTTATTACAAAAGTATACTTTGTTAATTCCCAGGACTTCATCCTGCTTTGTGGTAAAGCTTCAGGTTACAGATCTGGGTTTACTATCAAAATGCACTTGGTACATCAAAAGATTGGTAACATGTATTACTCACAATTTATGAGACTTGGATTTGTTTGTAATGTTCAGGGTTCACATCACTAGTATGATATCCTATTGTGTATTTAGGATTTTAATATTTATTGGCCAATTTTTCAGATTTTATCTCTAAGTCACAGAACAGAGAGCCAGGAAATTGGGACCTGGCGTAATGCTGAGTAAGTCACTTAACATCTGTATGCCTCAGTTTTAGCATTTGTAGCACTGGAATAATACTTCTCTAACTCTAAAGGTATTGTTAGGCTGAATTAATTATTTGAGAAGCACACGATGCTCAAATGTAATATTTTAACGTCTAAGCAACTTTGCAGTGTTCGAAGAGTCAAAAAAAATTGAAAGTTAATATTTTTGTTCCTGATATTTACCTTTTTTTTCCCCTTACAGGAGACTTTTATCCTCAGTCTGGATGTACAGACAACAGGCATCATACAGATTATACTGCTATTCTCAATTGTTGATTTTAAAGATAGTTTATAAATCAGTCCTTAAATTGAACTTTTCTTTATTTCCTTATAGTTTTTCATGTTGGCCTCATCAATGAAAGACCTCAGAGATTAAATTTAAAATAACCTGGCAAAAAACAGAAACAGATTTTCAAGTTAGAGTCATACATTCACTTTATATTGATTAGTTTTTACTCCTCTAGAAAATGTCACTATTTTGCACAAATAGTACAATGGTTTGTATATTTCTGCTGGAAGCCCCAAATCCTCTCTCTCATACATAGCCCAAGCAGCTGGGATTAGAGGACCCCTTGGGGCTACAGGAAAATAATCCTCTCTCTCTAGGCATCGGCAGAGCCATTCTGCAGCTGTTGCTGCAAGCTCAGGCTGGAGTAGCCTCTGTGCAGTCTCTGCAGTGGGGGCTGGAGTCACAATGCCTCTAGAAGTGTGGCCACTAAACCACTGTGTGAATGGCCCCTGCATGGGTCCCACTCTACTAGCCAGGGTGCAGAGTTTAGCATGGACAGTGGTACTAGCTTGGAGCTGTCTTTGTACGCTGGGGAGCACATGGACTGGCACTGTGCCTAGGCATCCTGAGCTGGTGCTGCTCAAAGGGAGAGGTTTCTTCCACTCTCTTCCTCCCCAGCTCATCTGCACAAGGCCAGGCATGATTGAATCCTATGTCTTTAATCTCCCGTAGTCGAGACAGACAAAGCATCTTTAGTTCTCAGCGAGTCCCACAGACAGGGCCCGTAGCCCTAGATCACACTGACTCAGATGTATAACTTGGACAAACCTAATATCCTGCTGATTCCTACCTAAATAATTAGCCACAAATCAATGGCCCTGAATCTCCACTGTTCCAGGTCTATGGGCTCCATCTTTGTGCCCCCTGTATTCTGGGGCTATCAGGGGCCTGACTGGCACCTAGTTCAGATAATAAGCCTCAGGGCTGCTATAAGTTATGTTCAAGCTGCCGGTGGAACCCAAGTGGCCACAGGGAGCCAAGAATAATTGATGTACAGTGTGTATTGGTTGTGCCTCTGGCAACATATCCCCATTTTGGGGATGATAGTAGGAGCCTTTTCACCAGCTCTATGCCAGCCTAGGAGACCCTCACCACTGAGTGTAATCTCTTGGGGCTGTATTTATCAGCTCTCTATGTGCAAAGGGGGTGGATCATGAAGAAAACTGTACTCAAGAGAGAAGATTTGCTATGTAGACTGTGCCACATTCATTCATAACTTTGAATGGGAGTTAAAGGACTTTGAACTCAATATATAATTTGACAGGGAGCCAAACCAAAGACTTTGAAACAGGAGCAGTACCCTCAGACAGTTCATACGTTCCAAGGCCATCTAATCTTGTGATCATCTAGTCTGACCTCCTGTATGACACAGGGCACAGAACTTCCCCAAAATAATTCAAACAGCATATTGTTTAGAAAAACATCCAATAAAGTCACATGTCTATAAGGATGTGGACATAAGGGTCTAAGGCAGTGGTTCTCAAACTAGGGCTGCTACTTGTTCAGGGAAAGCCCCTGGTGGGCCGAGCCAGTTTGCTTACCTGCTGCGTCTGCAGGTTTGGCTGATCGCGGTTCCCACTGGCCACAGTTCACCGCGCCAGGCCAATGGGGGCTGCAGGAAGGGCGGCCAGCACGTCCCTCAGCCCGTTCCGCTTCCTGCAGCCCCTATTGGCCTGGAGCAGTGAACTGCAGCCAGTGGGAGCTGCACTCAGCCAACCCTGCGGACACGGCAGGTAAACAAACCGGCCTGGCCCGCGAGGGACTTTCCCTGAACAAGCTGCGGCCCTAGTTTGAGAACCACTGGTCTAAGGCATTTCAAATAATTTGCATTTATTATGCAACATGAACAGGAGCTCCCAAAATCAAGTGCAATAATTTAGCTGAAAAGACAGCCACATACCTTAGTTGTTCCAAATCTGATATGCTGAGCAGTGCTCTGAGCTTGATGATATTTTGTAGATGGTTAAAAAGAAGTTTCAGTAATAGATCCATGAAAAATAACCATTCATAGATCTGGTGACAGTATAGCATCCAGACTTCTTACACCTGAAGGAAGAGTCCATGTTATATTATAAAGTAAAATCAACAGTTAGGAGCATAACTCATCCACCTTTCAAAACCAGTGACTGGCACTTCTGGTTTGTTTGCATGGTGATATTGATTTTTAAATACATTTTCTTAAATATATGAAGGATCCATTGCTGAATGTGCCATAATGGCTGGTCAGAATATAAATTTCAGTAGAACACTCAGGTGCAAGAATAAACTGTTTCTGAGCAGCACATGCATGGCTTTGATTATGGGCCAGATCCTGGGGTGCAGGCAAATGAAGCAGAGCACAGATTAGGATGTATGTATATCACTGGCTTATACTAGCACCGCTCCACTGTGCAAGCTGGTCTCCCTCATACCAGGCTTCAACATCCACAGGGGGCCAGAAACACAGCTGAAGTCTGGCCGCACTCACTTTCCTCCAGCCACGGCCACTTGCTAGTGCCAGTACAGAGTGGAGAATTAGCATTTGGGAGGGCATGAAGAGAGGGAAGGTGCCAGCTTTGCATATTGGGTGAGGAGGGCCGAGAGGCTGGTGTGGTAAATGAGATGGAGCGGTCAGTGAGAGCAGCAGCACTGAATCTGGCATTTGTTGGTGGAGCTGGGAAGGATGTAATCGAAGATGAGATCAAAGCTATAGGAGGGAGTGGAGCTGTGCAGGCTCTTTTCGTTCTAGTCCAGCTGTAGAACAGAAGTTTAACAAAATATTTTCTGAACATTTCAAAATCTTGATAAACAATTCCCTTTGAATTTCCATCTAAAAAGCATCTGAGGCTATGAGGGGAGCATATGGGAGAAGGAGACTTCCTTTACCCGAACCTATTTGCTCACTGCCCTTATATTTCAGGATTTGAAAGGGCACATTACAGTGTGTCCTATTATAGGATAGCACAAAATGATGTATCTACAATGTAACTGAAAAGGACAATCAATGGCCAGTTTTTTTGTAGCACCTGTAAAACAATGCTCATTTGCTATCCCCAGACTCACCCACATCATCTTTGCCTTTTTAGTTGGAGGGATTTTTTTCCAAATGAAATACCACTGACATTTGTAATTCTATATTCACACTTAATCAGACTGAACATTTTGCAAGCATTGGTCTGTGTAAAAACGCTCTCTGCTTGATATAATGAGAACTGTCTGTTCCTTTCGATCTTTAGCATTTCACATCTAGTTCAATTACATCCAACATGCAGCCAATTTGGGGCTCCTGTGATGGAGCGAGGAGACCAGGTAACCTAAATCAATTATTATGTTTGCATTTTAAAAGGCTTTTTCCATAGTATATTCAAATTCACGAAGAACTAGTGGACTTTCCAGTACTTGGATCTTTGCTTGTGATAGAGAAAAGGACCAAATCCTCTTCCCAGCCACGGCCGGCTCCAGCGTTTTTGCTGCCCTAAGCAGCGGAAAAAAAATAAGCTGCGATTGGCAGCAGCTCTACTGCGGCCGCTTCATTCTTCAGGGGCAATTCACTGGCAGGTCCTTCCCTCCGAGAGGGACTGGGAGACCCTCTGCCGAATTGCCGCTGAAGAGCCAGATGTGCCACCCCTTTCTGTTGGCCGCCTCAAGCGCCTGCTTGCTGTGCTGGTGCCTGGAGCTGCCCTTGTTCCCAGCACATGGACTGACTAAACTGGCCTTGCCAGTGGAGACATCTGGTGGGCTGAGTGGGGAAAGATGTAATTCTTCCCTCCAGGCTGCAGAGCAAACGTGGAGCTGCTCTGTGACCATTGCTATAGCCTGAAGAATGCAACAGATCCAGCAGACACTGCACCCACAGGGAGGCTGTTGGCTGGTGGTTCTATATAGACTGGGATGTACTAGCCCTGCACCCTACCCTGAAAAATCCTATCTGCTCTAGGGCCCAGGAAGTGGTGCTCCATACAGCTCTCCCTGAGCAACAGAACCACAGTAGTTATGCTGCATCCAAGGCTTTCTGTGGCATTTATATAGGCTGCATCACCTGACCCAAAAGACTCAGAGGTGCACCTGCAGCACCGAACACAGCATCCAATAGCCCTGATTCGTCTTGCTTATTCTGGCCTTACACTGGTGTAACTCCAGTCCATTTTGTTTTATCACTGGTCAGGCCCAGTGTCCTAGTTTATGTTAATACACACAAACTTTGTTTAATAGCTTATGATCACGAACGGTTTATTTTCAAGTGAATTCAAGAGGATTCCCTTTGAGACTCCTTCCCTGCATTAGGAGCCAACATAAGTAGGACTACACTCTTTAATCTTCTTTGATGACTGACTGAATAGTAGTAATAATCCTTGCCCATTAAATGTTAGCTTTACTCTGTGGTAGTAGCATCTGTATTTGCATTCTGTTAAATGCAAATGTGTTGTGGTTATATACATAACAGGGATTTCTATGTAACAAGCAAGATGCAATCATTTAGAAATTTATTTTTTAATGTTATCTGAATGATAGTGTCGTGTTCTCTGAGCTAACGAAGGAACATGTTGTTCTGGGGGAAATGCACTTAAGGACTTACAAATGATTTAATTTACCTTATTTTAGTACAGAGAAGTTGTATCAAATATTTTACAAACAGATAAAGATTCCACTTATTTTATCAAACACATGCGCGCACACACACACACACACACACACACACACACACAAACACTTAAAGATTCCACTTATTTTATCAAACACATGCGACATGCACACACACACACACACACACTCACAAACACTGGATGTTCAGACAGCTGGCAGATTGCTTCACCTCTGACCTTTCAGCCTTGGATGGCTTTTATACTAGGGTTGTGAATTAGCTTGAACTGAAAAATTTGCGTCTGTCTTCATGGGTGACTGCTTTCTTTCAACAATCAACTGCTCAGTGTTTGTATTTTCAGCGGTAACTGAAGTATTATGCACTTACAATAACATTGGCTTCTGGAAAATAAAGCCATACCACAAAGCATTTTGGGAAAGGTTAGAAGAATTGACATAAAACTGATAATAAAGAAATGAAATATTTTCAGTCAGGCTGAATCAGTTATCATAGTGCTGGTATAGCAGTCGTCTCAGCCAGGCCCTCAGAAGAACTTCACTACCAGTTCTGGGATGTTTGTAGCAATCCAATGGATGATTTAGGGCTTGGGGAATGCTAGGGGATGAATGGAGGAGACAGAATTATTGGGCTGAGGCCTTTAACTCCCACTTCAGACACAATTTAAAAAACTGGAGAGGGAGATTAGGGCTGGGAAATAAATGAAATCAAATATCAGTGTCCTTAAAAACATTTAACATTTAGCCCTGAAGCATGGCTCAAAATCCTCTCCTTTCAAAATCTCCTCTGCAGGATCCCAGCATCACAGCCACGTTATTTCTTATGCCCTTCTAACAGAACTCCTGGGGAGCCAAAGGAATGCTGAGCATTACCCTCACTGAGACGCCCGCCTTCAAAACCATACCAGGGCACTATAGCTTAGAACAATATTGGACTGGAGAAGGCACTTGTGTACAAAATAGCCATGTGATGAGTGCTGCTATCACAGGAACATCTGCAAAATCTGTCACTTCCTTTTAAAAAACCCTGAACCATGACTTTTAGGATTTTGACCTTGATGCCAAGGCCAGCAATTCAGCCTTTCATATTGCAGTCATGCCTCATTCCAGCTATTACATGCCTCGTTTCTGTTAATCTTCTCTAATTAGTTCTGCTTCTTATGTGAAGTCTTGGAAGCTAACATTTTTCTATGCTAGCAGTCAGGGCTTTGCTTTCATGTTCAAGGTCAAATTCCCATTTCATCTTGTGAAATTCATTTGTCCTCTCAGCACTCAGAGGGATATATTTTAATTCAGGTCAAGTGGCCAGATTTTCAAATGGCATTTTACTAACAGTGTGGAATTAAAACAGTAACCAGAGCTACAGGGATGTCCAATTTTATTGTAGGCCTAGATGTCCTCCTTGGTTTTACTTCTATAGATAGTGTATTTGCTGCTGGTCCATTTAGACAGGAAGCAACAGAATGGGGTTGTACGGCCACTGCTGGTTGTACAGGGATTTGGAAGCTGCTCTGAGAGACACTGTGCCTCAAGCAGGCACAAAGTTTTGAAGTGCCAGGGGAACACAGGACAGAGTGACCCCTGCTGTCACCCTTTGAAAGTGTGCCGTGTGTACCCCACAACATGGGATCTAGCTCCTCCCATCCCATTCCTTTGGAAAAGCTAGTGCTGCACGTGGTACAAGCAACCATTATGCTCACAAGGCCAAATTCAGAGGGAAGGTGCAAATTATATCCCCTACACTCAGTTAGACTCCACTGGATCTGCTTACACCCACTTGGCAAGTGGATATGAATGTAAAGAAGTCACCCTAAGGGAGTCTAAGAAGATGTAACATCAGTTTGGATTTCCTCTAGACTTACTCTGAATTTAGCACAGAGAGTGCAAAGTTGCAATTGTGACAAGGCTGTGCACAATACTGCAAGTGTTTGTGTAGGAGGGAGCTTCCTGCACATTCTTCCACTGATTTGCTCACTGCACAGAGCTAGTGACGATTTATCCATAAAATACCTTCACTATGTATAGTGTCTGTCATGTGAAGATCGGTGTGCTTTACAAATGTACATGACTGAATCCTCACAGCACCTCTAGGAGGTGGGTACTATTGCCATTTTACAGATGGGAAAACTGAGGGACAGAGAGATTAGTTGCTCACTGTTGCTCAGCAGGTCAGTTCCAGAGGCCTGAATAGAATCCATGTCACCTGACTACTGGTTTAAACCATGATTTCTCCTCTTTCAGGCTATTAATGCCCATGACATTACAGTTTGACTAAAAGCAAGCTAAGACATGAATAGTGACTCTGTAGTGACAGATATGCAATACACAAGATATCACTGAATCACAGAAATATAGGACTGGAAGGGATCTCAATAGGCCATCTAGGTCCCCTGCACTGAGGCAGCACTAAGTATTAAGTAAACCATCCCTGACAGTCCAACTTGTTCTTAAAAATCTCTAGTAACAGAGATTCCACAACCTCCCTAGGCAATTTGTTCCATTGCTTAACTACTCTTAAAGTTAGGACGTTTTTCTTAATGTCTAACCTAAATCTTCCTTGCTGCAATTTTAAGCTCATAACTTCTTGTCCTGTTCTCAGAGGGTAAGAACAATTTTATCACCCTCCTCTTTATAGTATAGTATACTTGAATACAGTTCTGTCCCCTCCCCTCAGACTTCTCTTTCTCAGACTAAACAAGCCCAATCGTTTCCATCTTGCTTCATTTTCTAGACCTTTCATCATTTTTGTTGCTCTCCTCTGGACTTTCTCCAATTTTTCCAAATCTTTCCTGAAGTGTGGTTCCCAGAACTGGCCAACTACTCCAGTTGAGACTTTATCAGAGATTAGTAGAGTTAGAGTAAAGAAGAATTACTTCTCATGTCTTGCTAATAAACACTTTTGCTAATGTAACCCTTCTGCTCGTCTGAGTTGGCAGCAACAAGGGCTGGGTTCAGTATCCAGAAGTTCTGTTCAATAACACAATGCAAAACCGGCTCGAGCCCCCACCCAGTGACCTGGGACAATTACATACTACCCCCCAGGTGCCTCTAGGAGGCAATACTTCCCTCTCACAAGCACGGAGTCTGAGTGTAGAAAAATCCTTTTAATTAAGGAGGGAAACAATGCAGCATTATGTTGGGGAAACACCACAAACAGGATTCATAACACAAACCATGAGCTAAAGACCCACCCCCAGGTAAGTTTGACAGTATCCTTTTCCCCTGAGGGTCTTAAGTCCAACCACCCAAAAGATCACCCCAAAATCCCAGAAGTCCAACACCCCAAAGTCTCTTGAGTCCAGCAACCCAAAATTCACCCAGAAGTCCAACAATCCAAAAGTCGCTGTCCCTGGTCAGTGCAGCCCCCGAGTTCAAAAGTTTATCTGCAGAGTTTTACACATTCCAGCTGAGTGGAAATGGGGGGGAGAGACGGGTGCGTGGGGTATTAAGGGGCACTTTACGTGGTCCGAGGCCAACTGCCTGGCCTCTCCATGGGGTTCTGCTGCAGCTTTCACCATGAGCCGCTTCACTCCACCAGCCAACCTGTGAGCCTCTCCAGCCATCCTATGAACTGCTCTGCTTTGCCAGCTGCTTAGCAATATATCCTCAGGCTCCCCCACTAGTTAACAGAGCTCTCAGTGATCTCAGCTCTTAATAATTTTATCTCTTCAGTGATTTCAGCTTGTAGAAGGGGAACCCCAATGCTGACATACCATGGGCCCAAAGTAAATTCAGCACAGCAGCCTGTAACTAGACTCTTAATGGAATCAAAATTAGCTCTGCTATTCAACAGTGGAGAGAGGAGGTGCAATTGGTGTTTCAGGCCCTCAGAAGGGGCCCATACCACCAGATACAAGTGCCTGTCCCCAGCCTCTCTCAATTCACTGGGTTTTGGAACCCATGTCCCTTGTCTAGCAAGTGCTACTTAGTTGATGGTGAGTCCCTCTGTCATAAAACAGTTCCACTGGCCTTGATTCACATAATCAGGGTAACAACACTTTATTCTTCCTGCCCCAATAACAGAGAAACTGGGGATCCCACAGCAGCCAAAGTGACAATTTGGGCAGCTGTGGGCTCATGCTAGGTGGGGTGGGTGTGCCCATGCAAACAAGACCAGCCGCTGAAGTTCTTTTCCACAACTCAGCACAATTCACAATTCATCCTGACTCTGCTTACACTAATAAATCTCAGCATGATGTTCACTTTTTTGGCAACAGTATTACTTTGTTGATTCATATTTAGTTTGTGCTCTACTATGACCGCCAGACCACTTTCCACAGTACTCCTTCCTAGATGGTCATTTCCCATTATGTATTTGTGCAATTGACTATTCCTGCCTAAGTATAGTACTTTGCATTTGTCCTTATTGAATTCCATCCTATTTATTCCAGACCATTTCTCCAGTTTGTCAAGATCATTTGGAATTCTAATCCGGTCTTCTAAAGGGCCTCCAATCCCTCCCAGATTGGTATAATCCACAAACTTTATATATGTATTCTCTGTGCCATTATCCAAATCATTTATAACAGTAAGTCTCAAACTTTTTTACTGGCAACTCCTTTCACACAGCAAGATTCTGAGTGCAACTCCCCCAATAAAGTGAACACACTTTTTAATATATTTAACACCATAATAAGTGCTGGAGGCGAAGCACGGCTTGGGGTGGAGGCTGTCAGCTCGCGACCCCCTATGTAATAGCCTTGCAGCCCTTGAGGGGTCCCAATGCCCAGTTTGAGAACCCCTGATTTATAAAGATATTGACTAGAACTGAATCCAACATAGATCTCTGTGGGACATCACTCGATATGCCCTTTGAGCTTGACTATGAACCGTTGATAACTACTTTCTGAATATATTTTTCCAACCAGTTGTGCGCACATATTATGGTAGGTTCATCTAGGGTATATCACCATAGTTCACTTATGAGAAGGTCATGGGAAACAGTATCAAAAGTCTTATGAAAGGCAGGATATATCACATTTCCAGCTTCCCGTATCCGCAAAGCTTGTTACCCTATCAAAGCAGGATATTAGCTTGGTTTGGCATGATTTGTTCCTGACAAATCCATTTTTATAGTTATTTATCATTGTATTATCTTCTAGGTGCTTACAAATTCTGTTTGATTATTTACTCCATTATCTTTCTGTGTACTGAAGTAAAGCTGACTGATCTATAGTTTCCTAGGTTGTCCTTATTCCACTTTTTATAAACAGGTACTATATTTGCTCTTTTCCACTCCTGCTGGATCTCTCCTGTCCTCCATGAGTTCTCAAAGATAATTGCTAATAGGTCAGAGATCTCTTCAACCAGTTCCTGAAGTATTCTAGGATGTATATAATCAGATCCTGCCAACCTGAAGACATCTAAATTGACTAAGTAATTTTTAACTTGTTCTTGCCCTATTTTAGCCGGAGATCCTACCTCACTTACATGTTCATTATGTTAGTTGTCTGATCATAGCTAACCTTTCTGGTGAAAACTGAAACAAAAAAGGCATTTAACACTTTGGCCATTGCTGGATTTTCTTTATTGGCTCCCCAGCCCTCCATTGAGTAATGGGCCTACTCTGTCCCTGGTCTTCAGCTTGCTTCTAATAATCTGTAAAATGTTTTCTTGTTACTTTTTTAATCTCAATTTGTGTCTTGCCCTTTCTAATTTTGTCTCAGCATGCTAGTGTTATCTTCCTCCTTCATAATTTGACATAGTTTCCACTTTTTGTAGGACTCTTTTTTGAGTTTCAGATTATTGAAGATCTCCTGATTAAGCCAAAGTGATTTCTGATCCTACTTCCTATATTTCCTGTGCATTGGGATAGTTTGGTTTTATGCCCTTAATAATCTCTCTTTAAAACACTGCCAATTCTTATTACCACTTTTTCCCCCATAGGCTTGCTTCCCACAGGATTTTCCCTACAATTCTCTGGGTTTGCTAAAGACTGCTGTCTTGAAGTCCATTGTCTTTATTCTGTTGTTTTCCCTCCTGCCATTCCTTAGAATCATGAACTCTGATTTTGTGATTGAAATCAGTGGGGAGTTTCAACAGAAATATGCCCTCCTAGTATAGATCCTTTATTAAGTAGGGAAAGGGAGTAGGTAACATGAGATTCCCCTGGAAGATAGAATACTACACGCAATATAGACTAAAAGACCTTAGTCTCTCCTTAGCCTTTCCAGACTGCAGTGCGACCACTACACTAGAACTATGTGTTTTTTCCTGAGTAATATGTGAAAAAGAGGAATAAGTAAAACCTGAGGGCAGACCCAGGCCAGCATTTTCAGAGGTACAGGGAAAGGACACAAGGAACTCATCACACTTGTACTTCTGTGCAGGGACCAGCCAAAGGTTTGCTGAGAAGCTCCTGACTAGCTCACCCAGAAGTGCTAAAGATAGTTGGGACCCTCCCAAAGACAGGATAGAGCTGCCACTCTGACGTGTGTTTCCTAAGAGAGCCCAGGAAGAATTGGTCAGCCACAATTCCACCTGTGGGCTCCAGCAGCAGCACACCCATATACAGTTCCTAGTGGGCCTGAGTAAGAGTCCCAAGATTTAGCCTTATATTTTCAAGTAACCAATTTTATTCCTCTCCCCACATAAAATCAATACACTTTTCACTACATAAACAAATGTAGTCAATCACTGGGTTTCATAAACAGATAAGTAAGAGTTAATAGCACAGAAGTACTTTATATCCCTTTGACTGTAAAGGGTTAACAAGAAGAGTGAGCCTGGCTGTCACCTGACCCGAGGACCAATCAGAGGACAGGATACTTTCAAATCTTGAGGGAGGGAAGTTTTTGTGCTGTGCTGTTAGTTTTGGTTGTTGTTCACTCTGGGGGCTCAGAGGGACCAGACGTGCAACCAGGTTTCTCTCCAATCTCCCTGATACAGGTTCTTATAGATTCAAAATAGTAAATACTAGATAGATAAAGCGAGTTAGGCTTATGTTTGTTTTCTTTATTTGCAAATGTGTATTTGGTTGGAAGGAGTTTAATTGTGTATTTGGCTGAAAGGTGTTCAAATTTGTATTTTTGCTGAAAGGATTTTAATTTGTACTTGTATACTTAGGCTGGGAGGGTGTTCCCAGTGTCTATAGCTGAAAGACCCTGTACATATTCCATTTTTTTAAAATTTACAAAGATAATTTTTATTGTTTTTTCTTTCTTTAATTAAAAGCTTTTCTTGTTTAAGAACCTAATTGTTTTTTTATTCTGGTGAGACCCCAGGGGACTGGGTCTGGATTCACCAGGGAATTGGTGGGGAGAAAGGAGGGAAGAGGGAGAGAGAGGCTGATTTCTCTCTGTGCCAGGATTACTTTCTCTCAGGAAGAGTCTGGGAGGGGGAAAGAGAAGGAGGGAGGAAGGTGAATTGTCCTCTCTGTTTTGTGATTCAAGGAGTTTGAATCACACAGTGATCTTCCAGCGTAACCCAGGGAGGGGAAGCCTGGGAGAGGCAACGGTGGGGGAAAGGGTTTACTTTCCTTGTGTTGAGATCCAGAGGGTCTGGGTCTTGGGGGTCCCCGGGCAAGGTTTTGGGGGGACCAGAGTGTACCAGGCACTGAAATTCCTGGTTGGTGGCAGCGCTACAGGTTCTAAGCTGGTAATTAAGCTTAGAGGAATTCATGCTGGTACCCCATCTTTTTGGACGGTAAGGTTCAGAGTGGGGATTATACCATGACATGGTAGGCAGTGTGTGGGATAAGATAGAATCCAAAAGCTAGTGAGGTTTTATTTCTCTCCCTGCTAGCTATCTGGGGGAAGACTTGGCCAACCAGGTAAAGCGGGCCAAGAGGGTGGGAATGGTTACACGCAGCCAAGCCAGGCAAGCTTCCTGACCTGAGCTGTCCACAGGGGCCCTGTCTGTGTTACCAGAGACCCAGACAGAGGTAGTGGACCCGGATTCCCTGCCAATGACTGCAACAGCCACAGTACTTCCAGTCCCAGACCCAGACCTGGAAACACAACCAGCACCAGAACCATTGCCAGCACTGACGCCAGCGCTTGCAAATGCATCTTCAACCCCAATGCCAGAAAACGCCAGCGAGGCTGAACTGGCAGAAGCAGCAGACAACCATCCCCAAGAGGCTCAGCCAGAGCCTGAAATACCACCTGGTGCACCAGCGGAGAGCGGTTCACCAGCCACGAAAACAACCTCAGCACCTGCATCGCTTCCCGAGGGACTAAGCCCAAGTCCACAGTCTAAGGAGGAACTGGTGTCTCCAGCCTCCAGGAAACAGTTCCAGACTGAGCAGGAAGCAGATGACAGCCTTCAGAAAGCTTGGGCGGCGGCACGGAGCACCCCACCGCCTCTCAGTTCTTCTAACAGATCTCGGTTTGTTATAGAACAAGGACTTTTATATAAGGAGACGCTTTCTAGTGGACACTGGGAAGACTGGCATCCACAAAAACAGTTGGTGGTTCCAACTAAGTAACGGGGGAAGCTCTTAAGCTTAGCCCATGATCATCCCAGTGGCCATGCTGGGGTGAACAGAACCAAGGACCGGTTGGGGAAGTCCTTCCACTGGGAGGGGATGGGCAAGGATGTTGTTAAGTATGTCCGGTCTTGTGAGGTGTGCCAAAGAGTGGGAAAGCTCCAAGACTAGGTCAAAGCCCCTCTCCAGCCACTCCCCATAATAGAGGTCCCATTTCAGCTAGTAGCTGTGGATATTCTGGGTCCTGTCCCAAAAAAGACCCCCAGAGGAAAGCAGTACATACTGACTTTCGTGGACTTTGCTACCCGATGGCCAGAAGCAGTAGCTCTAGGCAACACTAGGGCTAAAACTGTGTGCCAGGCCCTAATAGACATTTTTGCCAGGGTAGGTTGGCCCTCCGATATCCTTACGGATTCAGGGACAAATTTCCTGGCAGGGACCATGAAAGAACTGTGGGAAACTCATGGGTGAATCACTTGGTTGCCATCCCGTACCACCATCAAACCAATGGCCTGGTGGAAAGGTTTAATGGAACTTTGGGGGCCATGATATGTAAATTCATGAATGAACACTCCAATGACTGGGATCTAGTGTTGCAGCAGTTGCTCTTTGCTTACAGGGCTGTACCACATCCCAGTTTAGGGTTCTCACCATTTGAACTTGTGTATGGCCACGAGGTTAAAGGGCCATTACAGTTGGTAAAGCAGCAATGGGAGGGGTTTACACCCTCTCCAGGAACTAACATTCTGGATTTTGTAAGCAACCTACAAAACATCCTCCGACACTCTCTAGCCCTTGCTAAAGAAAACCTAAAAGATGCTCAAAAAGAGCAAAAGGCCTGGTATGATAGACATACCAGAGAGCGTTCCTTCAAGGTAGGAGACCAGGTTATGGTCTTGAAGGCGCAACAGGCCCATAAGATGCAAGCATCATGGGAAGGGCCATTCAAGGTCCAAGAGCACCTGGGAGCTGTTAACTACTTCATAGCATTTCCCAATTCCTCCCTAAAGCCCAGAATGTACCACGTTAATTCTCTCAAGCCCTTTTATTCCAGAGACTTACAGGTTTGTCAGTTTACAGCCCAGGAAGGAGATGACGCTGAGTGGCCTGACGGTGTCTACTATGAGGGGAAAAGTGACAGTGGTGTGGAAGAGGTGAACCTCTCCACAATCCTGTAACATCTGCAGCGGCAACAGATCAAGGAGCTGTGCACTAGCTTTGCCCCATTGTTCTCAGCCACCCCAGGACGGACTGAACGGGCATACCACTCCATTGACACAGGTAATGCTCACCCAGTTAGAACCCCACCCTACTGAGTGTCTCCTCATGCCCAAGCTGCTATAGAATGGGAGATCCGAAACATGCTACAGATGGGGATAATCCGCTCATCTACCAGTGCATGGGCATCTCCAGTGGTTCTGGTCCCAAACCAGATGGGGAAATATGCTTTTGCGTGGACTACCGTAAGCTAAATGCGGTAACTCGTCCAGACAACTATCCAATGCCACGCACTGATGAACTGTTGGAAAAGTTGGGACGTGCCCAATTCATATCCACAATAGACTTAACCAAGGGGTACTGGCAAGTACCGTTAGATGAACCTACCAAGGAAAAGTCAGCATTCATCACCCACGCAGGGGTATATGAATTTAATGTGCTTCCTTTCGGGCTGCGAAATGCACCCACCACCTTCCAAAGGCTGGAAGATAGTCTACTAGCAGGACTGGGAGAATATGCCGTTGCCTACCTCGATGATGTAGCCATTTTTTCAGAATCATGGCCCGAACACTTAGAACACCTGGAAAAGGTCTTTGAATGCATCAGGCAGGCAGGACTAACTGTTAAGGCCAAAAAATGTCAAATAGGCCAAAACAGGGTGACTTACCTGGGACACCAGGTGGGTCGAGGAACCATAAACCCCCTACAGGCCAAGGTGGAGGCTATCCAAAAGTGGCCTGTCTCAAAGTCCAAAAAACAGGTCCAATCCTTCTTAGGCTTGGCTGGGTATTACAGGCGATTTGTACCACACTACAGCCAAATCGCTGCCCCGCTGACCGACCTGACCAAAAAGACTCAGCCGAATGCAGTTAAGTGGATGATGAGTGTCAGAAGGCCTTTACCCAGCTTAAGGCAATGCTCATGTCTGACCCTGTGCTAAGGGCCCCGGACTTTGACAGACCATTCCTGGTGACCACTGACGCATCTGAGCGTGGTGTGGGAGCAGTTCTCATGCAGGAAGGACCGGATCACAACTTCCATCCTGTCGTATTCCTCAGCAAAAAACTGTCTGAGAGGGAAAATCACTGGTCAGTCAGTGAAAAGGAGTGCTATGCCATTGTATACACCTTGGAAAAACTGCGCCCCCACGTTTGGGGACGGTGGTTCCAGCTACAGACCGACCATGCTGCGCTAAAATGGCTTCATACTGCCAAGGGAAACAACAAAAAACTGCTTCGATGGAGTCTAGCTCTCCAAGATTTTGATTTTGAAGTTCAACACATTTCAGGAGCTTCAAACAAAGTAGCTGATGCACTCTCTCGTGAAAGTTTCCTAGAATCAACTGGTTAAAAATTGTCCTTGCAATGTGAAGAATCTTGTAGTTGTACATAATTAGTAGCATATGTAAGGGTGCATGTGTTTATTAATCTGTTTATTCTAGAGTTCTAGGGAGAAATCACTGCCAGTGTGGTTCCACACTGTCAGCGATTTGGGGGGCGTGTCATAAACAGATAAGTAAGAGTTAATAGCACAGAAGTACTTTATATCTCTTTGACTGTAAAGGGTTAACAAGAAGAGTGAGCCTGGCTGTCACCTGACCCGAGGACCAATCAGAGGACAGGATACTTTCAAATCTTGAGGGAGGGAAGTTTTTGTGCTGTGCTGTTAGTTTTGGTTGTTGTTCACTCTGGGGGCTCAGAGGGACCAGACGTGCAACCAGGTTTCTCTCCAATCTCCCTGATACAGGTTCTTATAGATTCAAAATAGTAAGTACTAGGTAGATAAAGCGAGTTCGGCTTATATTTGTTTTCTTTATTTGCAAATGTGTATTTGGTTGGAAGGAGTTTAATTGTGTATTTGGCTGAAAGGAGTTCAAATTTGTATTTTTGCTGAAAGGATTTTAATTTGTATTTGTATACTTAGGCTGAGAGGGTGTTCCCAGTGTCTATAGCTGAAAGACCCTGTACATATTCCATTTTTTTTAAATTTACAAAGATAATTTTTACTGTTTTTCTTTCTTTAATTAAAAGCTTTTCTTGTTTAAGAACCTAATTGTTTTTTTATTCTGGTGAGACCCCAGGGGACTGGGTCTGGATTCACCAGGGAATTGGTGGGGAGAAAGGAGGGAAGAGAGAGAGAGGTGGGGGAAAGGGTTTACTTTCCTTGTGTTGAGATCCAGAGGGTCTGGGTCTTGGGAGTCCCCAGGCAAGGTTTTGGGGGGACCAGAGTGTACCAGGCACTGGAATTCCTGGTTGGTGGCAGCGCTACAGGTTCTAAGCTGGTAATTAAGCTTAGAGGAATTCATGCTGGTACCCCATCTTTTTGGACACTAAGGTTCAGAGTGGGGATTATACCATGACACTGGGTCTGCAATTTCCATTACTGGTTTGAAAGGATTTCAGTTGCACAGCATTTCTTTATCTGGTTAACACCCCTTGCACTCTCTCATTATCACCTCAGACCAACCACCTACTATAATCCTCAACACTGCCATCCTGAAGGCCTTCCTTCATGATGATTGGCTAGTTGCAATAATTACAAGAGGCACATAACTGGTGAAGTGTGAACAGTAATGGCAGGAGGCATCTGAGCCTCTGGTGAGAGAAACACTCAACTACAGCTGACACCTGAACCAAATGGGCAGAATATTTTCAGATTCATGGAATCAGAGGAAAAAACCCTCACATTTTAATGAAACATAGCAATCTAGGGTATAAACAGTTTACTAAGAACAGTGCTGCTGCAGGTTTAGCTTACTTTCTTGCAGTTTAAATTAAAAAAACCATAGGGTTAAGACTTTGGATTTCATGCTCTCATCCTGAACAAATTGGCCACAGTAGTGGAACAAACCTTTTATGCTCTAATCCAGAGGTCCCCAAAGTGTAGGACTGTCATAACCTTAGTCCCAGATTTGGACCTTAGCGTCCAAATTATGGGGGTTAGCATGAAAACCTCCAAACTTAGCTACCAGCTTGGACCTGGTACTTGCTGCCACCACCCAAAAAATTAGAGTGTTTTGGGGCACTCTGGTCCCCCTGAAAAACCTTCCCTGGGGACCCCAAGACCCAAATCCCTTGAGTCTCACAACAAAGGGAAATAATCCTTTTTCCCTTCCCCCCTTCAGGTGCTCCTGGAGAGATACACAGACACAAGCTCTGTGATTCCAAACAGAGTGACTCCCCCTCTTCGTTCCCAGTCCTGGAAACAAAAAGGACTTTCCTATTCCCCAGAGGGAATGCAAAATCAGGCTAGCAAATCCAACGCACACAGATTTCCCCTGATTTCTTCCTCCCACCAATTACCTGGTGAGTACAGACTCAATTTCCCTGAAGTAAAGAAAAACTTCAACAGGTCTTAAAAGAAAGCTTTATATAAAAAGAAAGAAAAAATACATACAAATGGTCTCTCTGTATTAAGGTGACACAACACAGGGTCGATTGCTTAAAAGAATATTGAATAAACAGCCTTATTCAAAAAGAATACAAATCAAAGCACTCCAGCACTTATATTCATGCAAATACCAAAGAAAAGAAACCATATAACTTACTATCTGATCTCTTTGTCCTTACACTTAGAAACAGAAGATTAGAAAACAGAACTACTTCTCCAAAGCTCAGAGAAAGCAGGCAGCCAGAAAACAAAGACTCAGACACAAACATCCCTCCACCCAGAGTTGAAAAAATCCGGTTTCCTGATTGGTCCTCTGGTCAGGTGCTTCAGGTGGAAGAGACATTAACCCTTAGCTATCTGTTTATGACAAGGACACACCACCTAGGAGGGAGTGGAGGACTGTCCTGGGGAGGACGATGCTGCAGAGCATGGGCCAGCCCCCACACGAGTGGGGAGGGAGCGCCATCCAGCCCCTTCCCACCCCCAGCTCTGCTTTGGTCCAGCCCCCACTGTGGTCCTGGTTCCTGGCCCCATGTGTGCCTAGCCCCATCCTCAACCTCCACTGCCGTTCCATTCCCAGCCCAGGACAGATGCTGAGGGCAAGGCCAAGAACGGAGCTGCACCTGACCACAGGCCCAGTTGCCAGCCCCCTGCAACCCAGCTACAGCTCCACCCCCAGCCTCAGTCCCTGGCCGTGTCCCTGTTCCCAGCCCCAGACCTACCTCCAGCTGTGGCCCCAACCTCGGCCCCCTTACCCTTTCCATATTGCCTCTCCCAGCCGTGCCGTCGCTCCTGGCCCCAGCTCTGGGAGAGGGGAGGGCACAGAGAGGGGCAAGGGGGGCACGCAACCCTCAAAAGTTTGGGGACCACTGCTCTAATGACATCATACTTTTTGTTTCAATTGTGTTTCGTAAGCAGTGTGCTGGAAAATTTGTTACTGACTGATACATCTGTACTTACTTTTTTTCCAAAAGGAGTGCAAATAAATAGAGAGATCATCTTAAGAAACACTTAGCACTTCCACCTTTAATTTGTTCATTCACAGTAGTGGGTGACAATCCCACCCATCGAAAGATGTTTGAGGGAGTACGTAGGGTTTTAGGCATGTAACTCCCATTGAAATTAGTAGGAGACATGCAACTAAACTGCACATGCCACTGAAAATGATTTAGGAGCCTATTTTCTTAGGTCTCTTTAGCAAGGCCTATCAAGAAAGTTAAGAGTGTCCAGTAGTGGTTTGTCCCCAAAATAGCAATAGCATTAGCTAATGTATGTCTCATTGAGGTACTGATATCTCAAAAATATGGCTATTCCTCTTTTGCGGTCTGATGCTGAAGTGGGGCAGAAGGGTCATGGCCCTGCATTGTCCCCACCTCGTTTGGGTGGAGGAGGGGGGGGGAATGTGTACTCCTGAAGGCATATGGAGTCCAGTTGGATTCTGTATGGTCACAGGATTTCCACCCACATGGATTCACTTGGATTCTAGTATCCTCAAGACATGTTGGGGAGGACCTCACTCCAGCAGTAGACATCATTGCAACTATGTGAGAAAAATACTGTCTGACATGAGTAAGTATCAGAAACTGGCTGTATATGAGCTGTACATCCACTCCCACTAATCCTCCTCTCCAAAGGATGTCTCTTCCCCCCCTCCCCCGCCACAAGAAAAGTTGATTCAGGTGTACTGTGTTTTGGCTGTGCTCTGACTATGTTTCCTGTGGTCAACCCTTTATCCTCTGTGTTTTGCTCATTAGGGAAGTAGTTGTAGGGTTATCCAAATCTCAACTTTACTGTACATCTCAGATATTGTCAGCTGTAAATATTTTCCAGATACTGAACCCTTTTACCATGTACTATACTTAATATACATAGTTATCATGTGTTAAAAATGAATATTCAGATCCCAGATTCTTTGCCTAAGGATGGGCTATCTAAATAGCTCAGTATTCTACTGTCTTTCAGGAATATTGTTTGCACAGCACCTAGCACAATGGGGTCCTGTTCCATGACCGAGTCTCCTAAGAGCTACTGTAATACAAATAAATATATAATAAATAATAATGTCATAAACCAGGAGCTATTGTGATCTGTTTAACCAATTGGTCCATAGGCAAATAATATATCAGGTCTTACCAGCTAAACTGAAGACATTAGCATTCTATCCAGTCCAACAGGGTTTTATTAATTTTGAAATATAAAAGGTCAGATCCAACCTCCATTAAGCCAACAGTTGTGGGGGTTTGGTTTGGTTTGATTTTGTTTCCATTGACTTAATGGGAGCTGGATTTGGTCATAGGACATTAGACTTCTTAAAAAGTTAAATGAGGAGTGTTTTTGGTTTATACAGTGCTTAGAGGATTGATCCAGCACCCACTGAAGGCAACAGCAAAGTCCCCATTCAGTGGTGGAAGATCAAGCCTATAAAGCTCTTTGTGTGAAGGGCATTATGGGATCGATTCCACAAAGTGTTGAACACCCTGGCCTCCATCCATGCTCAACTTTACACATGTGACTACTACCACTGAAGTCAGTGGAATTATTCACGTGCTTAAAATTAAGCACATGCTTACCTTCTCTGCTGAACTGGAGGCAGAGTGCTCAGCACTTCCCAGGATCAAGTTGTGCAGGACAGCTGTATACTATTTCCAGACGTGTGGCATATTGACAGCACTTATTTGGATGTATGTCAGATAAGCAACGTCTTTGACCTACCAATGGGCCCCAGAATATTCTTGTTTATAGAGGTACAAACTCCAGCACCGTGTAGCACAGAAAGGGGTGGGGATCTTGAATTAATATTATTGAAATATTACATCAGCGTCCAGAGACCTCAGTCAGATTGGGATTGCCCTTGTGCTATACCGGAAATGGAATATGTGAAAGGAGAGAAGGAAGGAAACCAAGGGGCAGCTAGTTAGGACTGGGCCCCCTGCCAGTGGAACTTCTCTCTAGTTTTAACACTGGGCTGTTGCCCTGACAGCCTCACAGTGGCTATATTCTGCTTTTGCGTAGCTTGATCGGTCTCTCTCAACTCACAGTGACACTGTTTTATCACTGAAATTTTCTTTATAGACCTGTACTGAGTACTGACAGTGCTTTCCCCTTCCCACCAATCACAATGTCATCTTCACAGAACTGCATTGACACTATCTTTACATTGCCTTGACATTGTTTAGACACTTATGAAAACGTCATCATTATATTAAGTCCCTCTGTAGCAAATGGTGAAGGCAGCATTGGCAGGAAATGAAAAAGTACTATGGAAACCATAAAATAACTGCAAGGAATTATGACATTGAAAATAACGTCTGACAAATTTCTAGTAGGTGTTACAAACCTTAATTAAATAAAAAACACTTCTCATGATTGGCAAAAATGCATCTCAGAGAGGAATCAATTTATTATTATAACTACTTTGTAACCATGGATCAAGGTTCAATAAAACTGGTGCATGGATGTGTTAATTACACCTCTTTGCGCCCTCTGGCAGTGTTTCCTCTACTGCCCTCACGCAGAGAAGCTGCTTTCACTCCTAGCAGGAACTCCTATAGGAGATCAGCACGCTGGAATGTTAGAAGGGGTTGAATCAGTGCAGTTGCTGTCTGAATTTCTCAGATTCAGTGTTCTGTTTTAGCCCATTGTAGAGACTGACTCTGGATAAAAGCCTTCATCAAATTCAGGGGAAGGGGCCTAGGTTCTAGTATTTCAATGTGGGCACAACTCCAGAAAAAACATCTTTCTGAATCCTGGGCTGGCAATATTATATCTAGTCACGATTAGAGCTTAAAGTACAGTTCTACTGTGGAAAAGTGACTGTACATATGGCACTGTGGGGGGGGGGTCCATGTTTAGCATTACTCACTGTTAATCAGATCCAGTTTCCTCAGCTTACAGGTGAAACTACAGAGGTGTTTTTAAAGTCAGGTCTGAAAACTCACCCTGGGATATGATTCAAGTGTTTCTCCCCCACCCCCTCATCACTGCCACTAATAAAGCTTCTGTAGGCCAAAGAGTGTCCTTATAGTGACACTTGTACAACCCCATTAACCTTTATTGGGTGTGCAGTACAGGAATGACTGGGGATTAGAAGGGCACAGTTCTACTGATGATGCACAAAAGTGATTACAATCTAGCTCAATTCTGTCTCATCAGAGATGATTCTGCATATGCACATGCGGCTGATCTGGTGAGTAGAGAGGGATCAGCCTTATCATTGCTTAGTCCTGCCACACTTTTAAGATCTGTCAGATTTTGGCCAGGGAGAGCTTTGTCTCTCAGAATGTTATTCTTGTAGTAGACATGTAAAGCTAGGGTTTGAAATGCACACCAAGATTGTTCTGAAGTATAATAAGGTATAATTTAGTACACCCTCCAGCCTGCTTGTGGTACTGCCTATATGCTCAGTACAGCTCAGAAGGAGAGGCAGCCATACGTTTGCTTGGCTGGTCTCCAGTGTAAATTAGAGTATCCTCACAGCTACTCTGTTTTACACTAGCTGCCACTGGCTCCACGGGAACGCTAAGCTTACCCAGCCCTATCCCGTGCACCACAAACTGGGACAAAGAGTACCACAGGAGCTCTACATTACCAGGGGACTCCCTTATGCAGGGGGAAATCTCAAGTGGCCATTTAAATGAGCTTTAAGGCTTGTTTAGGACACCAGGGAAATGCAAAGCACTCTTAGGCCTGGTCTTCACTGAGAGAGGTGGGGAAAAATCAATCTAAGATATGCAACTTCAGCTACGAGAATAGCGTAGCTGAAGTTGACGTATCTGAGACTGACTTAGAATCACTTCCTTCGTGTCCTCATGGTGCGGGATCGATGGCTGCCACTCCTCCATCGATGCCGCTTCCGCCTCTTGCCGTGGTGGAGTTCCGGAGTCAACGGCAGAGCGATCGGGGATCGATTTATCACGTTTACACTAGACGCAATAAGTTGATCCCTGATAGATTGATCACTACCTGCTGATCTGGCAGGTAGTGTAGATGTACCCTTAGTATGTTGGAAGATCTAGCTTCACATCTTCATATAACAGGCCCCCTTTTCCAGTCTGCTTTATTAAGTACAGTACATGCTATTGCTAGGGAACTGTGCTCCCACACAAATGAAATGTGGACATGAACTCTGCCAGTCGCTATACCCTACTAAGCACTGCACAGGTGCATGTGATGCTGGGATGGAACTAATTGCCTGGGATTTATATATGACTATTGCAGATAAAACCTAGTGTTTAATCTGTTCATCTATTTGAGGTAACTCATTAAGGAAATTTAGTAGCCAGATACCAACATAGACTTTATTAGCCCACTCTCTTCACCTGAAATAGTCACAAAGAAGCCCTGGACTGGAGTATTACAAGGGCTGTTTTGTGTAGGTTACATATATAGACAACATGAAACCCCGGTGTAAAGCAAAGTAATCAGATAATGACTATTATAATGGTTTTATCTTGTATGCCATGTCTCTGCTCCAGGCCCAACTTCAATCCTGGGTCTATGCCCAATGGAAGACAGACCAGACCTGGATGCACAGCCCTAGCAGCAGTAAATGCACCTGTGGTGGAATCTTGCTGCACCTTCTCCATTGCTGCAGGGGCTATCACTGCACAGAAAAGCTAGGAGATGTACTGTTTCAGTTCACCCACTGAGCAGGGATGCCCTCCCCCACCAAAATCCTGTGGACAGGCAGACAGAAGCAATGCTACTTAACCTACTTTAGGGTGCATTTAACTTTGGGTATAGACTGATCAGCTGGTTCAGGGTTGTGTAATTTACTGCTGTTCCAGCTTGGTGAATTTAACTTCTATCACTAATTTCTTAGATGTTTTAGGGCGCTGGGAACCAACTGAAAGGTCTGAGATCTCTTATATCTACCCCAAGAGCCAAATTCTGTACTCTGGTAATCCAACTCAATGCCCAGTGACTTTCCTGGGAATTTTGCATTGGGGACAATAGAATTTTTCTGTGTTGTTTGGCAGGATGAATTGGAGGGCAGTGTCTCCCACGATAATGAAAAAAAAACTATTAATAGACCAGTACATCTGGCAGTTTCTGCATTAGCTATGGCATGTATATCTTGGATTTCAGGATCAGAGAAGAGTTAGCAAATTTTTCTTATGTCATAAAACCACTTAAGAGGGATACAGTATTCTTAATCAGCAAATGCAACTTTTATTGAGACCAGTGGGAACTGCGTGAAGGCAAGTTGAGGACTTTAGGGAAAAATCTGGGAAGAAGGGGACTGAGAAGTAACTATTTTGGGGAGGAAATCACTAGTAGTGCCATACTGTGCTATCCTTGCTTCTGCTTAAACCTAGATGTCATATGTTCCTAGCAAACTACAATCTCTGATTAGCATCATTATCTTCACAGAGGGGAAAAACTAATACAATGAAATATAAAATTTAAGAATTTACTTACTACATATTTGTGAATTTAAGGAATATAATATCTTTGTTGTAATTAGATATATGCCTTAATTACTTGTATTTAGTACAGATGGGAAATCCTGCCAAACATCTGCAAATATTTTTTCAAAAATCTTAAAAGTTACCATTTGGCTATGTCCATGATCCTTTTGTGTTTATTTTCTATAAATGTTTGAACAAAGGAAATTTTTCATAGACGTCCTTGGTGAAACAGTGCAATTTAAGCAAATATTGAAGAATACTTACAGGCTATGAATTCTGAATTATTAAAAAATGAAATATTTATGCTGGCAACCTGATCCTAAGGTTTGTCTACACGAACACTCAGTTCATGGCAAGTTGGGTGTAAATCTACCTTGCACTATCCTGCCACACCCTAAGCGTCCATGTGGACTGTGCTGCTGCATAGTAAAAGACTTCCCTAGGGCACCTGGATCTACCCCATTTTGAAACAGGAGTGGATTAGAGTGCCCACATGGGCAATTAGTGCACGGCAGGATAGATTCATTTCAGCTTGCTGTTAACTAAGTCTTCATGTAGACCAGTCCTAAGGCTTAAGCTCATCCATTAAGGAAACATACCATGTGACCTACATGTCCAATCAAAACCAACCAAGACATTTCTGACTTTGAATGTCAGCTACTTAAAACACAGACTCATAGACTCTGTCAGAAGGGTCAGAACCTTGCCCACTCACTCCTCTAATAGGCCTATGACCTCTGTCTGAGTTACTGAATTCATCAAATCATGATTTAAAGACTTCAAGTTACAGAGACTCCACCATTTATACTAGTTTAAACCTGCAAGTGACCCCATGTCCCATGCTGCAGAGGAAGGTGAAACCCCCCCAGGGTCTTTGCCAATCTGATCTGGAGCAAAACTCTAAACGTGTGGGTAACAGCCATGAGCCAGACACCTGGGGAAGAAGTATCTGTAGTAACTCAGAGCCCTCCCCATCTAGTGTCCCATCACCAACCATTTGAGCTATTTGCTGCTAGCAGTTGCAGACTGGCTACATGCTGTTGTAGGAAGTTTCATCATACTGTCCTCTCCAGAAACTTATCAAGCTCAGTTTTGAAGCCAGTTAGGTTTTTTGCCCCCACTGCTCCCCTTGGCAGGCTGTTCCAGAACTTCACTCCTCTAACGGTTGAAAACCTCTGTCTAATTTCAAGCCTAAACTTGTTGATGGCCAGTTTATATCCATTTGCTCTTATATCCACCTTGGTGCTTAACTTAACTAACTCTTCTCCTTCCCTGGTATTTATCCCACTGATGTATTTAGAGAGATCAATCATATTTCCTGTCAGCTTTCTTTTGGTTAGGGTAAACAAGCCAAGCTCTGAGTCTCAAACTGAACATGCATGCTCTACAGACCTAGAATATTTGTTGAAGTTATTTGGTGACTAATTTCAAAAACTGAAGATAGAGAAAAATAAGCTGTTCATGGACAATTTGAAAAAACAAAATTAATCTAAAAACTATTAGCACGAATATAAACTCCCTCTCACCATGGGGGAGGAGAAGAGGAAGAAAACTTGAAGTGCAGCAGTTAGAAAACATCAGACCAAGCTATTTTTCTGGTATGCTAGTAAATGTGTCCTTTAGCTCCCTTCTAGGACCTGATCCTGTACTTACTCTCCATACAAACCTCAGTCATAACAGAACCAAAATTTCCTCTTTCAAAGTACTAAAATTAAAAATATATTAATTACATCAAAGTGAATACAATTAAAATTATATTTATGTTATTTGAATGTCATGGTCATGTTCAGTATTTATGAATAATCAGTTCCTTAAAAATATCAGTACCAAGCAGTCATGAAAATACACCACGCATGCACCTATACTGAAACTATTAATTCAGATAGTTTGTTCCTTGTAACTGTGTATACAGTGTCTTAGGAGTACAGTAACAGAATGCCTAGTTTCGTTCTAGGCTACTCATAATAATTAGTTATCCCAAGATTAATGGAAATGTGATCCCTGGAAAAAATTGCTTTTCAGAATCCTAAAGTAGTGGGAATTAGTTCTAAATCTATTCAGTCTTTCAGCACTGCATGCTGTGCCCTTTGGGACTGTAAAACATTCCATGTCAAGGAACAGATCTCCCTGAAAAAGGCTCTCGGTTAGATGCAGTCACTGGTTATTTACAAGACATTATTAGCAGATTTTTTTTTAAAAGCTTTTTCTGACTGGACCTACTGTGCAGCCCAGAAAAAAATCTGATTTTCACACACTGCAAGTTAATCAAAACAAGGTGAGGATGATTCCTTTAATGTACTTTGTATTGCTAGGTCCTGGATTGGTACCACTGTGGCAGAATGACCCTATCCCCAGCTGAGGAAACCCTTTTGGCTCCTCAGTAGTGAATGGCTCCAAGGATCTGTTTACACAGGGACCTGTAAAACTTTGGGAAGGGAGCAGGGAGGTTGTTAGGGAAGCTAAGGGAAAGAAACAGAATATATAACAGGGAGAGAAATGAGGCCATTAAATGAAAGGGAAAACAAAAGTATCAAGAGGATGAAGTGTGAGAGGGAAAAGAAGTTGCTCTAAGTCAGGACAGAGGCAAGGAGGTGGGAGCAAATGAGAGTTCTGCTTTCTTTCAAAGAAGTGGGGGCATGATTCTGTTCCCCTGAGATCAGTGGAAAGACTCCCATAGGTTTTGGATTACGCACTAGGCTGAAGAATAGATTTATAACTAATTTCCACTATTTTAGGATTCTGAAAAGCAATTTTTTCCAAGGATCACATTTCCTTTGATCTTGGGATAATTAATTATTATAGGTAGCCTTGAATGAAACTAGGCATTCTGTTACCGTACTCCTAAGACACTGTATACACACCCTAGAAGGGCGGGGGCGGGAGGGAAGCTTGAATAAATAAAATGGGAGATAAGACAAGGCGGTAGGGAAGAGAGAATTTAAGGGAAGGAAGAAGAGAGGAGAAATCAAATCTTTCTGGTGTGACCGGACTGAAGTCAGTGGGGGTACCTCAGCGATGACTTAGAGAAGAGGGAGCACAGTATGTAAAGGGTGAAAGAAAAAGCAAGAAATGGCATTAACTATATTGCTAGGTAAATGTGTTTGTTTGCTCCTGGTTTTAAATTTTATAATGTTTCCTTGGCAGAAATCCTGCAGCTCTGTAATTTTTGTGGAGCATGGGCTTGCTGGAGGATTTGAATCTGCATCTTGGATAACACTGTTTGCCATATACTGCAGAAATGCCACGGCAGCAGACAATTTCTCTCTAAAATCCAGCATTTCATATTATGCTGCTTGAAACAATTTGCTTTTTAATAAGAGTTTATCTAATAGGAGGGGCTTATTACTCAAAGCCTTCTCTGAGACAGGCAGCAGTGCATGTCCCAAAGTTGGTCAATGGTCTATTTTGAATTTGCTTCTGCAATATAGCATTTTACTCCCATTATGGAGGAGGGTATCCCTTACCTCTCTGTTCCATGTTCTCTGAATTCCCTCGCCTACAACCCCATGAGAAAAACCTGCAGGAAGGGAGTGAGGGGAGAGGAAGACTCATTAACTCCCTTCATGGAACCTTCCTGCTACTGTCCCTTAGGTGTGAGAAGTTAATGGAGGCCTGGATTTCAAAGCCCATGCCTCCTCTAACACCAGAAACCCTCCCTGAGCCATCCTACTGAGATGCCTGCTGGCTTCACTGTCAGCAGAAATCCAGACACAGAACAGGGGACACCTTGCTCCATTCCCTCCCCTTCCCTGAAATTTGTAAAGCCTTTTTTGTATGAAGCACCTATGGGTGGGTTTGGGCAAAGAAGAGGGGGAAGAAAATATGCCACACCCAGATAAATCTCTCTCTGCCTGGAAAGGGGGATTTCCAGGGGTAGATCTGAAGACCGTCTGTGCCTCTGTATGGAAGTACAGACATAATGACTTAGTTTGTACAAAGTTCTGAGGATCTAAACCACTATGGAAGTGCTAGATATTAATATCTAAAAAATTCTATCCCCTTCCCTGTGTCTGACAAATATAGGACTTACAATTTCAATGTTTAATTGCAAGCTGTCACCCAAGAAAATTAACTCCATCCCTATTCTGTTGCATGGAAGTAGTAGTAAAAGGAAGAAAATCTCAGTGGCAGAATCCTGCACCACTCTGAGCCAGAAGTGGTCAAGAGAGCTTTTATGGTGAGAGGAGCTGCCTTTTGTGAGGGTAGGGCCTTGGTATAATGAATTATAGAAGAGCCTCTGGCACCACAAAGATATATGGAGCTTAAAAAGTACTGAACACTTCAGGCATGTCTACACTACACAGTGGAACCCAGGCTTGTGGATTCTGTTTCCCAGCCCACATTTAAGCAGCGTACAGCATGTGATTTCCACTTCCTGTAGGCCATCTTTGCCAGGTGGTACAGAGTGTGGCTGTGGTCAGAACCCTATCATGCTGCCTGTCTTCAATGCAGTTGATAGTCCTAGATTAGCACAATGCCTATATCCTCATCATGATTGTAACCAATCCTATACAGCAGAATGGGAGAGAGGGGCAGGGGGATAGAATGCTCCTTGCACCCATTTCTCCTTCCCCTTGCTTATCCATGCAGGGCCAGCCAGAATCTGGCACAATTTATAGAAAACAGGCCTCTCCCAAGCTATTTTTAATCCCAGTTGGTAGTTAGCTACTTCAGAAAACAAACAGTTTCCAGATAAATTCCAGAAGGACCTCTTAGTAAATCATGGGAAGGGTCTGTCATGCTGACTTCATGCACCAGAACAAAACTTGTCTACACGGGTTTTCCACCAAGCCACTTCGGAAAAAATTGCTGAGAAGAGGGGGCTTCACAAGGTTTTTCTGTATACTATGTGATCCTTAGCCCCATTTAAGCCTCTTTCATCTGATGCATGTGGCAGCTATATCACCATACACTAAATTTCCAGAAAAAAAATAATGCAATTCAGCCACAGGGCTGAACATTTTTAAAAGGATGGAAGAGACAGGAGAAGCAGCAGCCTGGTTTTGACATGGAGAAGATGTTTGTTTAGAATAAAACTGAAATTGTGTCAGAAAAGGATAATGCATTCAGTGAGCCTGCAGGGACAGCCTGCACCCTGGTGGCTTTATACATCAGTTGCTATTCCATAAAAATCAGGGCATTAGTTACAAAAAGTTGGACCTGATCCTGCCTCCATTTTGCTTTCTTAAGAAAAGTGAACAAAATAGTTTTCAACTCAATGCAATAACCAGCTGTATCATTGCCCCCAATGTGTTCTGAATTTTCCCCTCGCCACTTCCTCCTCCCTTTCCACTTCCTCAACATCAATACATGACTTCACATCTATAAAGTTTGAAATAAGACATTCAAGTATTTTCCTCAGACTTCAAAAATGGAGCCCAGAAAGCTGGAAAAATAAATAAAGCAATGTCCTACCCATACAGTAGAATACATACTGAAAGGCCAAGGAGACTTGAGAGGATGCATTTTTATAGCTTTCAAAGTGAGCAGAAAGACACAACATTTGGATCCAAACGGTATTTTGAACACCCCAAAACATTAGTTTGGATCTTTCTTTCATGGTGCCTTGAAGAAACAAAACTTTTTCTCAAAGGTATCCCTTTGTCAGGCAAAATTGTTTAATATAAACAGTATTGATTATCCCAGTTCTTTGCCTCTAAAAGGCTATTTTAAATATCAGTCACTTTGAAACTGTCCCTTAGATCCACAGCATAATAGATTATATGTTGGGATCAACTATCTATTTATCAACACTCCACTGCAAGAATCTCAGTTATCTTGTGCTTAAAATTAATAAGGTCTTAACTGGGAAACTAGGTTAAAAGGTCTCAGTACAGAACTAGATGCCTATCTACACTCTAATCAAGTCTTAAAAGCAGAGAATGTATATTTATATTATGGCTCTACAAATGCGCAACATAGCTTACCCAATTTTTTTTTTTTTAAGGAAACAAAGGTCAAAACCAAACCACTGGATTTTTTAATTTTTTTTAGATCAAAACAATTGAGCAAATCTGATGGGAATTCATGAAATGTTTTAGTTGAACTGAATCTGTTTGATGAAACTTGTTTCATCTGAACAACATCCCCCAGTACTACGTGGCAATGTTTCTCCCTACCCCACAGCCAGCACAGCTGGGAGCACTAATTATACCCTGGCAAAAGGTATGTGGCAGCAGCAAGACACCAACTGCCTTCTGCCATGCTTTAAAAGCCCTCTTGAGCCCACTGGTGCAAAACAAGTGTATGCAAGAGCAGAATGGAGCTGGTTACATCTAAGCAAAAAATGGAAGTGGAAGGGAAGTGCCAGAAGAAAGCAGTGACACTTTAGGAGGTTTGTGTTATTGTGCACTAGCTTGCAAGATACTCCATGAGTTAATAAGCAGCACCATTGCTTTCTGTGCTCCTTAATGGGGAGGGGAAGCTGCTGAGGGTGTGTGATGTCAACTTAGTGCCTTTGAGCAAAAACACCACATTGTGACTTGATAGATAATCAGCGTGTGGTGGTTTTGTAGGAACACCTGTCATATTGTCAGTGTGTTTAGTATAATCGGTAGCTGCTGCTGCTGCTGTACGGTGCTCATAGGAAGAAGTAGGCTGGGATTGCACAAAGATAAAACAGTAGCAAAAGAAAACAATGGAAAACAGTAACAGCTTCATTTTCGGGAAGCAGTGTCACATTAGCATGTGCTTTCAGGGCTCACGGAAGATTAATGAAATGAAGGCACCCATTTAATAGCCAAGTCTGTAATTTGAATCACAAATGTCTTTGATCTTCAAGTGTTTCTTAAACAACATTTTCAAATTATAATGCTTTTCAGTAGTTACCAATATGCTAATATGCCTTGCATAGTGCTTCTGTTGCAGTAAATATGTTGTTAGTTTCTTTGTTTCTGCCGATACAAGTACATTTGAAAACAAAATTAGCTTTTTCCATGGAAATTGAATGTTTTGAATAACTGACCTTTTTTTGGTGGTGCTGGTTACTATGGTAATAATCTTGATTCAAGATTTAAACCTGCAAGTGGTTTCTATGACAACATGATAGGATGCTTTGGAAACCCAACTGAAGTAAACACATTCACCCGACGCTTAATCTTAACTCTTATGACCACACTTAGTATCTTCTTAGGACTCACCGGCATGGGCTTGCTTGTTTGATAGCAGCACATTTAGACCTTCTGAAGTACAGTACTTAGTTTCATTTTGGAAATAATGTCAGGTATTAATTCTAAATTGTGCACAGGATCTGGACCAAGAAAGTCAGGTCTTAGGGAATGGCTGAAGCATGGGAAAAGCAGGG
The DNA here is from genome assembly GCF_007399415.2 of Gopherus evgoodei. Classification (NCBI taxonomy): domain Eukaryota; kingdom Metazoa; phylum Chordata; order Testudines; family Testudinidae; genus Gopherus; species Gopherus evgoodei. Next base: position 67,697,099 of record NC_044329.1, read on the forward strand.
ATGGCATTTCTATGGCTCTCATCTGGTCCCAGAGCACTGCACTGGTCTGGTCTTCAGAGAAAACTTAGAGCAGCAATGTAATTAAACTGTTCATTGTATTAAATGGTGGAGCACAGCTGGGAAAGAAGGAATGGGACACAGATAGAAATGGAGAGAACAGTAGTTGTGAGAGCTATATGACTTTGGAGAACTTGAGCAGGACTGAGGGAAGGTAAAGGTTGGACCTAGACAATGCTAGTGGATGAAGTTGTGTTGGTGATGCCTTGTATTTCCTGAGGTATTCCATTCCATCAGTACATGTTTCTAGGGCTTTATTGGTGTTGTATCTATTCCCTGGGCATGCTTTCCTCCCCCCATTGGCCTGATCCAATCATAACATCCCTTCCTTCAAATTCATGCTAAAGATGTCTGAGACAACTCAATCCCTGTCTCTCTGTTTTCCATATTATGCATCTGTATTCTCATGTTCACTGGTGCTTCAAGTACCAACCAGTGTCATCCCGAGGTTTAATGCATATGCACAATCAGAGCCTTCTAGGGCTGTCTTTTCCAGGGAGTCACATCACACTTATGAACCACATCTTTTCACTGGTACATTGCAGATAAACTGAGATACGTCTAGGTGTACCAGAGCCAAGTACTCTCCAATGCAGTGCTAAGCACTCTGAGCAATGTGCAGACATCCACTTAAATGCTAATTCTCTCAAAACCGTACTAGAACCAGAGAACTTGATATTTCAGTGACAGGAACTCATAAATTTGTTATAATCTCAGTGACAGATTTGTTTAAACAAGAAATGAACAACGAATGTTCTGACTCCAAACCCCAGGGACAGGACTGAGCAATTACTCAGGACTTTGTTGTACCAGCACTTCTCTGCTAGCCTTCTCAGGTTGTGAAGGAAACCTTCTGAAGGTGAGCAAATGCCATCTACTTTTGCTATGTCACCTGACAGACTGAAATGGTAGCTCTAAGAGAGGCCAATGGTGCTGTGTTCATCTCAATCAATTGTCTCTGAAAGCTAATGAGGACTTTCCACATGTCAACATAGTTAATAATTCTGCTGCTGATCATATTAGCAAAAAATCCCAACCCATATATGCAGGGATTGTGGGTTGAGCTTGAGTGGAGCAGCGCTCAATTTCTCCTACTCCAATATAATCCCTGCTCAATACCACTTGATTAATAATTAAGGAATTAAAGAGTTATAGCTAAAGGCACTTAAAATTGAAAGTCTCAGCTATCAACTAATGGTCCCACATGTGTGCTGCAGCAGGACAAAGAACAGGAGTACATGTTAGCAGTTCAGTGGCACGTATAAGGCTAAACATTCAAGCCTTTGACAATGTGTTAGGCAATACTAGGGGATAGAGCTCCCCTCAGATGAACTGTGCATAGTGATGCACAGCTGGATCTGCTCAACATGAAACAAAATATCTGGGCAAGCACAGAACGCTAGTCTTCACTTCGCTCTCCCTTGCCTCTGCTAGTGTGTGTGTTTGTTACTTAAATGTGTGTGAGAGTCACAATAATTTAACCTTCCTGATTTTAATTTAGCAGACAAGTGAATCACTAGTTATGTGTTCAATAAAGGGGAATGTGCAGCCAATTAAGTCCCCTGCCAAGCACCATGTGCTTGTCAGTGCTGATAACTTTAGAGAGTATCCAGGATCTAGTTGTCTTCTGCAGGGGAGTTCTTCTCCTAGGAAATAGATCAACTGCTTTGAGAAGGTCATAAAATGTTTGTAGATTACTTGAGAGGACCCTGTGCTGAAAGCTCCAGTGAAGATCAGGCCCTTCTCCAGGAGAGAGGGGAGGGGAAAAAGAAGAAAAAAAGGCAGACCCTACTGAGGAATGGGTTTGCTAACAACAAGCATCTGCAGGCCACGATGAACTAGTTAGCACTGTCCAGGCCTGACAATAGTTCACCTGAATGTGATGAACTAGGCTTTTAGTGACGGAAATTTGGTAAAAACTCCTGCCATTAGTTATAGTATTTAGCTACCTTATGGAGATGTATCCAGAAAGAACAAGTCTTTGCTGAAGGATTTATTTGGGATTGTGTATATGTATCAGAAACAACCCTGCAGAGTTCTGCACACCAAAGGATGTGGTTTCCTTCTCTATTACCTACACGTGTAAGGCTTTTTGAAAAAAAAAAAGAGGGAGGGCGAAGAAAAGCTCTTACCTAATAATCTTACCAGTAAGTGATTCATATTTATTTAGTGTTGAGATCCTCAGTGGAAGTGCAAAGTATTATGAAATGCTGCTGTAGTCTAAGCACAAAAATCAAGTTTCCTGATCTGGGCTTCAAACTCAACTCTGCAGCTGACTCAGGCTGCTACTTTCAGCAAGTCATTTATTATCAGTGCCTTTCTATAAAATGGAGATAACGATACATACCACCTTTCATAAAGCACTGTGAAATATGGGGATGAAAAGCATTGTATAAACAGGTTTTAGTATATTTTAAACGCTAATAGCCTAATCTCAACAGCCTATCTCCAGCAAACAGTCATTTTAGCAAAAGCAGCAAAGAATCCTGTAGCACCTTATAGACTAATAGACGTTTTGGAGCATGAGCTTTCGTGGGTGAATACCCACTTCATGCATCTGACGAAGTGGGTATTCACTCACGAAAGCTCATGCTCCAAAACGTCTGTTAGTCTACAAGGTGCTACAGGATTCTTTGCTGCTTTTTGCAGATCCAGACTAACACGGCTACCCCTCTGATACTTGACATTTTAGCAAAACAATGCTAGACACCAGGCAGAACCAGGAGCATAACCAGCCAGAGTACTGAGAGAGGTAGAAAACAGAGTGCTTTCAGAGCTGCAACTTTTGTCCTGATTCCCTAGATTCTCCAGCTCCATGTCTGAGGGTACGTCTTCACTACCCGCCGTATCGGCGGGTAGCAATCGATTGCTTGGGGATCGATATATCGCATCTCATCTAGACGCGATATATCGATCCCCAAATGCGCTTATATCGATTTCGTAACTCCATCAACGCGAACGGAGTTGCGGAATCGACAGGAGGAGCCGCAGACATCGATCCCGCACCGTGAGGACGGTGAGTAATTTGATCTTAGATACTTCGACTTCAGCTACGTTATTCACGTAGCTGAAGTTGCGTATCTAAAGATCGATTTTCCCCCGTAGTGTAGACCAGCCCTAAGATTTGCCAAAGTACAAGAACCTAAGAATCAGGGGGAAGCAACTACAGGCAATTGGTTAGTGCTTCTGTATGCTGGCAAGTCTCCATACACCTATCATATGGTGACAGTGACTAAAGATACTATATTTTGCCAGTATATTAAAAAGTCACTCTGGGCAAAGTGAGGCTGCAGAAAGGGCTGAACCCAAGCCTTGAAAAGATTCTGAGACTAACTGGAATCAAAGATGAGATTATACCATATCCCCCTTCTTCTCTACAAAGAAAAGTAATTCCTATCTGACAATCCGGGAGCTACTAGAGATAGTAACATGTGAGGTCACTACTCAGAGCTGACTAACAGCTGTCTCTCTACTGGGAGTTCAGGTTGCATTGTGCAGTGCACAGCTGGACGAGTCAGTGCCAGAGGTAAAAGTAAGCTGGTACATGCCCGTACGGAGGACCGGTAAGAAAAGGAGACTGACTGAGGGATGGAAAGAGAAGCCTGCTCCCTGCATAAGATTAGTTTAAACTCAGCTGTTCCCTAATGGTTCAGCCCCCAAGGCTAGGTTTCTGGCCTCCTTGTTAATTTCACTCCCAGTTGTTGTTGGGTGTGTGTGACCATGGCAGGGGCAGTTCTTTTCTGCCCCCGGGATGAGGGGATCTGCTAAACACAATCAAAATCAGGAACCATTTCCAAGTTCAAATCTATCCCATTCCCTCCCCAGCAGAGGATCATGGTTGTGATGTCCAAACTGCTTGCAGATCCTCTTTGAAATGTTACTGTTTTAAAAAAACAAAAAAACAAAAAACATGGAGAACATGGTGGAAAGATGTGTCATGATGATTAGGGTTTATTTTGGACAAAGCAATGTTGCTAAAGCAACTAAAAAGATTTACAGGGAAAGCAAATAGCCCCCATAGACAAAACCACAAAGGGATTGGAGGGGAAACGGAATATTTAGCGAAATTATTGTGCCTCCTTTAAAAGAAATAGTAGTTTTCATTCCAATCCACCCTCTTTCTATATTGATTTAAACACCTGAAATGTCCTTAGGATAGCGGGTGCAGTCTCAGATCTCTTTTGTTTTGTCCGGCCTGCAGAGCGCAGAAGCTGAAATCGATAAAAGTTTCTTTAAATATCTTGTATATTTCATGAAGGCTATTCCAGCTGTCCTTCATTTACCCTTGACTTTCCCTTCCTCTCCTCCCCCCACCCCGAGGCTCCCTCCCTGGCTGGCTAGCTGTGGTTTTTGCCTTGGTTACTTACTCCTTGGCAGACTCAGCCCAGCCGCACCTGCTGGATCTCTGCAGGCAGCAGCCAACAGGGGCTGGTTGCTGGGGTCGCTGCTGGTCAGTGGCAGGCTGCAGCTGCATTGTTTGTGACACATTCGTACACATACATACTGTATGTATGTGTACGAATGTGTCACAGACAATGCAGCTGCAGCCTGCCGCCGACTGCCCCGACCCCAGCAACCGGCCCCTACTATTGTATTTTAGTAGTATTGGAGATCCCCTCATCCAGGGAGCAGAAAAGAACTGCCCCTGCCATGGTCACATACAGCTTCCCCCCCGCTCCCCCCCCCCAACAACTGGGAGTGAAATTAACAAAGATGCCAGAAACTTCTCTTAACCCTGGGGGCTGAACCATCAGGGAACAACTGAGTTTAAACTGTTCTTATGCAAGAGGCAATCTCCCTGCTGCAAGCTAGAGGGAAGCCTCTGCAGCAGCTGCTGAGTGCCAGGCAGGGAGAAAGCACAGAGCCTAGCATCGGCAGCCTGGCTGGAGAAGGAGGAGGGAAGACACAGAGAAAAATGTGACAGCCTGAAAAAGTGAAAACTTATTCCAATAGTAAAGTTTTATTACAGACAGTACTGGTATTAGTAATAGTAGCTTTATTTTCTTTATCTATGTCATGCAATGGGAGGGATCCATGAAGTACGTAGAAGAGGTGGGTGGGTTGCTTGCGATTCGTTCATATGGGTAAGAAATGTAAATTACTTTCACTCCTGCCCAAATCCCATGGCTCCCCGCTGCTTCTGCAGCTGGTAGCTCCAGGGTTAATTTAAAGGGCTTGGCTCCTAGCTTCAGCCGAATCCCTGAGCCCTTTAAATCCTGATTTAAAAGCCCCAGGATTTGAAGGCCCCACCTCTTCCGATAGAGGCCACGCCTCTTCCAGTTGAGGCCCCTCCTCCTCCGTAGCACTCTGGAGTACCGGTAAGTCCTTTAAGTTACTTTCACCCCTGGTCAGTGCTGGGATTGGAGCCCAGTTGACAATAGCGACCTGGGTTCAGAGGAACCTTTACCAATATATGAGTAATCATAGGGGATGCTGGGTGAAGGTTAAGGAAGAAACCAGCATGTAATCTGTGAACAAGGTGGATGTGTAATTCAACTTATTGAGGAGCAGAGTTTGTTCCCCTTTGAGCCCGAAGTAATTTACTTGGGGAAGATAAGAACTGTTAAATAAGACCTGAATAGAATCTGAACTGAGGGAATCATTTACTCTTGCATCTGTTAATTTTATCCTTTTAAAATTCTGATTTTTGTGTTTAAAAAATCCCAAACCCATGAAGCCTCTAGCTCTGTATAGGTCAGATGTTAGAAGAAACTGATCTCTAAAGCAAAAGTATTAAGAGTAACCTAGGAGCACAAATGCCATTGAAAGTCCATAGAACTGTGTCAAGTCATTCTGAAAATTCCACCCCAGAATCTTTATCTTTGTTATTGTTCTGTTGATTTAACCTTGAAGGGACAAATTTGGCCCTCAGGTGCACATGGTTGTGCATTCATAGCCTCATAAATAACATTGTCTTGTAACATCACAAGCAGGGGTGGCTCTAGACATTTTGCCACCTCAAGCGCGGTGTCATGCCATGGGGGGTGCTCTGCCGCTTGCCAGTCCCATGGCGCCAGTGGACCTCCGGCAGGCGTGCCTGCAGAGGGTCCTCTGGTCCCGCGTTGCCGGTGGACCTTCCGCAGGCGTGCCTGCAGAGGGTCCTCTGGTCCCGCGGCGCCGGTGGACCTCCCGCAGGCGTGCCACCAAAGGCACGCCATCAAAGGCACCCTGCCTGCTGCCCTCCCAGCGATCGGCAGAGCACCCCCTGTGGCATGCTGCCCCAAGCACGTGCTTGGCGTGCTGGGGCCTGGAGCCGCCCCTGATCACAAGGGTAGATTCTGGCCACTGAGGTAGAAATCTCTAAGAAGAGAGAACATCATACATTTTTCAGTGTTGATTGGTCAAATGCTCTCAATTACACAAGTGCAACCCTGTGTTAACTTTTCAGTGGACTTACACTAGCTTATCTGAGTGAAGATCTGGCCCTTTTATTTCTAAAGTCTCTTAAAATGTGTTAGTTTCTTCTAGCTACATCTCATTAATGTTACAGTATGGGTGATAACCAGTAGATGGCAAGCTTTACTGCAAAGTATTTAGTGTAGAAAATTCAGAGAATCCAATATATTCCATCTTCTATTAAGTGTACCACCAAGCATCTCACTTACATCAAAGTGTCTTAACCATGGGGTAGAAGGTTTGACACTAATTTCTCTAGTAATTAGATTAATATGGTGATGTTTTAAAGAGACTCAGATAATTACTTCATGTGTCAATCAGTCTAAAGTGATCAGTGCTTTGTTTGAATTTTTCTAATGTTAAACATTAATTTTAAGAATCTCTGTCAGAGCAGGTCACTGCTCAAGTGATCTTAATTCATTGAGAATGCAAAAGGCTCATTCTCAGCAGAGTTTAGTTTAAAATATGTGAGGACTCATTAGGTTCTCTATATAAAGCTGCCAAAATCTAGCTCCCAAAAACATTTAAATGTTTCTTCACTTGCCCTATTCTCCTTTCCCACTATGTTAAATTAAGAGATTTTTCTCCTGATGGCTTCCATTTAGCACTCAACCTGAGCCATCCTATGCACCCATGTGTCCTTTTTCCTGGGTACGGGCTACTCACACCACAGGTCATATCCTGCACAGGTGGGTGGGGAGTAAGTAGATCCTTTACCTTATTCTCCCCTACCACATATGCACTCACCAGCACACCTGGTAGCTGAAGCTGAAATAGACTTACCTCGCGTCCTCACGGCACGGGGTCGATTGCTTGAGCTCCCTCCATCGACTTTGCTTCTGCCTCTCGCTGAGCTGGAGTTCAGCAGTTGACGGGAGAGCGAATGGGGAATCGATTTATCGCATCTACACTACACGCGATAAATCGATCTATCACTACCTGCCAGATCGGCGGGTAATGTAGAGGTACCCTTTTTGAGTCACAGCCTGGTCCCTGCTGTGTTACTGAGGCAGCATGGCTACATGATGCCCCTTATTCAGAGGGAATTGCAAGGTGCCAATCTAGCTTGTAGAAAAAGAACATTGCTGTGTGTCAAACTGAAACTGGAAAGGAAGAATAAAGTGTGATTATACAGTCTGGACAATACACTAGGGGCCAGATCAGACTACACACTGCAGCAAAGAACCACAAGGGGAGGCCATGCAGATCTGTGCTGTCCCAAGGAGAGCTACAGGAAGATGGTAGCAGTGCAAATGCTACAGCTTGGTGAGAATCCAGCTGCCTACCTTCTTAACAGGAGAGGATGCCATCAGACCATTGTGCATAGATTCTTTCAGGAGCTCCAGTCTGCCTAACCTGTTAATGCAAATTCTTGATCCTCGTCTGCAAAGCCAACCGAAGGGAAGTACTCATCCTAAGCAACGATGGCATCTCCATCCAGGACTGCTGTGCTCCTTGGGACTATACAGATAAAATCCAAAGCAAATGAGTGAGAGAAAGTGCCCAGTTCTTTGTGGCCCTAAGGGCCCTGTATGTTGCTCTGACATAAACCAGACAGAAGCATCCCCCTGAGACTCTCCCCAGCTGAGCTGTTGACCTACCCCTCTTGTAGGTTGTATAGTCAGAGCTAGATACAACTGCTCATTACTTAAACAGCCTAATTTCTTCAGATATCCTAATCATACAATTTCAATTAATGTAACTTTATAAACAGTTTGAAGAATGCATTAAGATCATATAGTCCTCAGAAGTGCCAAACATAGGTGCTAGTTTTCTTAAAGAACCCAGCTTCATTAACTCTAACAAACTAATTAACAGGTTTACTTGTAAATTCTCAGATAATGAATTCTATACTCAAGTTTGGGAGGATATGCTTTCCCCACCCTCATGTTCATAACTAGGTGGGTGAAATCCTTCTAGAAGTGCAAAAGTCAGCCTTAACTATGGTATCATAACCCACGCCTCCATAAAAAATTCCTTCCCATCTCAGATTCTATTCTAGGCAGGAGATAGCAGGAGGGGAGAAAACTGGTTTCCCCCCCCCCCGCTAGCCACATATTAAGAAGCAAAACCAAAACTCTTTTCAGGTCTTCTTTATACATCATAAAGAAACAAAGGCATAAAAAAAAACACGTTTTTCATTTGCAAGATACCTTAAAGGCCACTACTGGTATTGGTCGAATCATGGAATTATTGTTAATATGGTATCTAGAACTATAATGTAATATGCACACACAGGCTACTTGTTTCATCAGATAATAATTAGGCCTTTGAGTCAATAAATATATCCATCCCTGGGTATGTGGGACCCACCCTCCAAATTGGTATATTTTATTTTCACAAATATCCAGAGCTCCTCTGCACATCTCATAAAGAGGAGGCCACATGAGGAGGCACAGCTCACCTCTCTGATCTCCAGATGAGTCACTCTGCCACACTTCCTACTATAGGCATGCTTTTCTGGTAAGATGATCTGAGGCTTTGTCCCTCTGGCTACAGCAAAAGTCCACTCCTTGCAGGACAAAACGAGGGAGTCCAAACCAAATAAGGCCTCTTGAACCCTCCCTCAAACAACCAAAAAACCAAAACACTGTACAAGCCCTTTTGTCTTCTGAGACTGACCTCATTGGCCTTTTGGTCTCCCCAAATGAACATCCCTACTCCTTCCATCTCAGTGAAGAGGTTCCCCAAGTCTTTTGTATTACAGACTGACTACTGTTCCATTGCCTTCCCAGGATAAAAAGTTTTTTTTTAATCTACAGGGCTCTGCAAATAGTCCACCTGCCATCGGTGGCAGATCTCTCTCTGGACTGACTGGCAGCTCACACTTTGCAGGTGGGACAGCTGAGGTGTCAAGGAACCTCAGCTCTCCTTTTCCTTCAGTTCCAGTCGAGGGACCCTGAGAGTGAAGTGGTTGTCTCATTCACTAACACCCCACACTGCCTCACTTCCTACACTGCCAATCCCTTCCTCAGGCCTTCAAAGCCAGTTCCCTCACAGGCTCTGTTCTTGGCTCCCTTTCTACAAGAAACTCCCCTGGCTCTTGGTGGATTTCCCCAACCTGCTATTATTTTACCCCAGGAATCTCTCAGCAGTAAGCTAATTATCACTGATCTATCTCCACAGCCTAGTTATTGATGAGCCTCTCAGCTCATTGCTTCTCCTACCAATACTATCTACCCCACCCCATGAGCAGGCTGCCTCTTATATATCCTAGATGGCCTGCCTCTCAGTCACCTGCTCTCTGGACTGTCAGTCCCAAGATCCAAGAAGAGATTAGAGACAGGTGATAGCTGAGCCTGAATTCCCTTTAAAGGGACAGCTCACCCACATACAAGGAACAGCATATTAAATATAACATTCTACCATTCATTATCAAGTGCTACAATACAACAAATGTATATTGCCTACTTCTAAAACAGGGCTCCAGAGAAAAAACTGAAAGGAAAAAAAGACTAATATGATGTATTCAGACCAAGACTGCAACACAGATTGTTCAATATAATATGCATTCTCCAGCACACATGCATCTTTTTTGTCTTGACTCATTAGCCTCTTTCAGCTTTATTTAGTAGCTTCTCAGCCACGATGTGACAGCATCTTTTTTTCTGTTGTATAAATATGGATTTTCCCCTCCAGTAGTATACTTTTTTAAATTTAAACAGCTTTACTGCTTTTATTCTGACTCCAGAATGATGCACAGTTCCAGGGGTACTATATTGTCCTCACTGAAGAAGTTCTCTTCTGCTCAAATGTTCACTAGACATTACAGTATTTGTTCATAGCATGGTGGCAATTGGTTACAAAAAAGCTGCATTGGATAAAACTGTAATCTAGTAACAGTTTAAACATTATACACATTTTAAGCTTTTAACTTATTTCTACATCTTCTATTTTCTTTCACGGGCTGTGTGTCAATAACTAACCACCCTTCCTCATTTCCACTCATTGGTCATGATTGGTTGTGACATTTGATCCATTATTGTCTAAAGTCTATGTTAGGATTGCCTACTGGTTTAGTAGGAGGCAATCACAGAATTGCTTCCTCAGGCCCTGAGTCAGCAGTCCATTCCTGTTCAACAAAGCACCTAGGGACAGGCTTACATGCTTTGCTGGCTAGGGATGAACTTAAACATGTGCTTAAGCATTTTGCTGAACTCAGCCAGGGGTAACAGACATCCTGCAGCAACAGGATCATCTCTGTTGACATCTCTTCATCGACCCTCTCAGACCTTACAAACTAAGCTGAGGGTGAGTCAGATCAGACCTGAATGAGAGAATTCCAAGGTGCTGCAGGAAGTGGTGCTGACTATTCCCTGGGTGGTATTCTTTCCTCTGAATTGGTCCTGAAGTAATGCCTTGTGATGATAGGGTCAATGAGCTGTTTCATTTTGGAAGACAGGGGTCTTTAAGTCCTGACTATTAATGAGCAAGAAAGATCACATAGCACTTTGTAAGAAGAGAGTATTAACCCAGGTAATTCAGCTAAATTTCTATTTATCTAAATTCTTTGTGCTGTTTCAATTGGATAAAGTATTCTTCACTTGTTGCCCTGAACTGATGCTGTGTTCAGTTAATAATTGCCATGTCTCCCTTCTCCCCCACAAGTGGCTGCATCCAGTGGTGGATGAAGGTATCTCTTTGTGTATCAGTTTATTAAAACACATTGGGATCCTTTGAGATGGGTGACAGAGGAAGGATCATTTGATGATTACCCGCTCTGTTCCCTTTCTCTGAAGCAGCTGGCATTGGCCATTATTGGAAGACAGGACTAAATGGACCTTTGGTCTGACCCAGTATGGCTGTTCTTATGAAAGATGCTGTATACATGCAAGACTATTAGCCCTCCTAATAAAATCAATTTAGGATCCAGTCTTCCACATCACATGCATTCCAAAACAATGGCTGACTGTACTAATGTTCACTGATGGTTGGGTCAGCATTGTGTTATTGGTATTAGGCGGTGAGTTTGCAAATCGTGCTGCTGCCAATGGTCTCTGGAAGGGATGGGTAATAGGAAATTATACACTGTTCATGCTGTGGTACTGTTTTTTGTATTGAATTCATTGCCACCTCGTCCCCCAACTCTATTTTCTTTTCAACAGTGAAAAATTACAAGAGAGAGGTGGAGTTTAAAACATTATACTTTCTTATTTAAACTGCTCTGGAAGTTTCTCAGTAATTTTTGTGTTTCCTTCCTAGAGTCACTTAGCATAAGAAATGATTCCAGGTGCCTGTCAAACTCTTGCCAAAAGAACTCTACATGTGATGCTGCTGCTAAGGACGATTCTTGCCGCTGTGCAGACACAGTTGATATTTTGGGGAAAGACTGCAATAAAACTGATGATCCTTGCACCTCAAACCCTTGTCTTCAAAATGCTACCTGTTTAAGCACTGCAGGAAACCTCAGCTTTACTTGTGAATGCCACACTGGAACTACCTGTGAAACAGCCATCAGCCTCTGTGACACAAACCCTTGTAGACATGGAGGCACTTGTCAGAATGGCCTGGCTGGCCCTACCTGTGTTTGTAGTGCAGGATACACGGGCATGCTGTGTGAGACCTACTTCAATGTGTGCATTTCTAATCCATGCCACAATGGAGCATTGTGCAGGGAAAGAATCGACGGGTACTCCTGCTACTGTGTCCCAGGCTATCAAGGCAAGCACTGTGACTTGGAAGTAAATGAATGTGATTCAGATCCCTGCTTGAATGGGGCTACATGTCTGAACCAGATAGGCAAGTATGACTGCATCTGCCCAGCTGAGTATATGGGTAAGCTCTATTAAAGACATCTTTTTTTATTTTGACATGCAGAGCACCTTTAGTTTATGTTCCAAGATATCTTTCTTACTATTTACTCACATTTTCATAACAAAGTCAGATCAAGTTCTCTGCTGAGTGCTGCTGCTTTATGAGTTATCACATGAGGTTTTGGTACTGGTGCTAGAGATGGAAGGATTCAGGAAGTTTCATATTACACAACATCTACTGAACATTTGGCAAAGATCAACCTACTTCACAGATTTTGAGTAACTTTCCTCTTAAAGTAACTTAAACTGGATGTGCTCAGAATGCTACACCATGTATTTTGCTAATCAAATAAAATCAGGTATGTTATATCTTCAGGAACAGAATGTTTCAAAACTTCAGACTGAGATCCCCTGAACTGGATTTATTTGCTGAGCATGGCAGGCAATGTCTTTGGCCTTTCCATTTGCTTTTCAGGATCCTTTTCTTCTGCCTTCACAGCCCATTCTCTCTCACTTTATCCTCTGCTGAGTTTCTTTTCCAGACTTTTTTTAAATGCTTGATTCAATCTCTCTCTCCTTCTCTCCATCCCCTTTCCAGCTCAAAGTCATCTTTCTCCTTCTCCACTTTATTGGACCTCCATGTCCACTTGATTTTTCAGTCAATCACTCTCACGTACCGCCCTGTACATGACTTTACCCTTCATATTGTTTACTTCTAGTTTCTTTCTATGGTCTCTCCTAGTCTATACAACATACTGACCAACAGTTTCCCCTACCACTCATTTTCCTGCACCACTTCTTAATCAAGCACTTGCAACCTGTTATGTGGCTGACTCCCCAGTCAAACACCCTTCCTCAAAACCATGGGAAAGATTCCGAATGGAACACAAAGCTCAGAAAGTTCCCTCCAGCATGGAAACTGGGAACAGTTGTTCAGTGGATCCAACATATTCTGAAATGCATTTTTCACCCTCCTGTCATAAGTAGTCAGGTTGACCTTTTAAGTGATGCAGACATTTTATATTTAGAAAGTGCACTTCAGAAGCATGGACGTTTGTCCAAATGGTAGTTAGCATTACATTTGGCTATGCAAGAGACCTAGATTCATTACCCATGTCCAGTTCCTCATTCTTCAAGCTGCTGTTGGTTAAGACTGTTGGAGAGGCAGCTTACTCAGCCTTTGCTGCACCTTTTATCTCTGAGTTAAGACTATTAACAATGGGCCCACTTGATCAGATATTGCCCTGTGTCATAGCACCTAAGTGTGGGTTAAGCGCCTTAGAACTATGATAGATGATTACATAGGTTTAAAAGGAAGATCACTGTGATAAAGCTTGAAGCTAAAAGAAGTTCTCTCTGAAGGACTAGGGGAAAAAGTCTTTTACCTTTGAAGAAAAATAGCTATTTAGAGCCAAACTTTCATCCTTCCACTTTGAAACCTACCAAACAAAAATGTGCATTCATAGTGTCTACAAAACACATTCTGTGTCTGAACACACTTTTTTGTATTTGCTGTTAGGTCCAGTGCCTGAAATTTGGCTTTATTGTTAATCTTATTGAAAAACTAAAATCAATAAACTTCTTCATTATCTAATTGGATTTCATTTGACATCTTAAAGACTACATGGAGTTAGATTACAAAGCCACAAGGAAAAAAAAAACAGAAAACTCACAACGCTGTTGGGTTCCAGCACAGCATTTTGAAGTAATGCCATTACATACAGCAACATTTTTCAGAAATGAGTGTCCTTAAATAATCAAGTGAGTTTTTTTCTTGCTTATCGTGCAATTCACTGTATAGGGAAGCACTTCCATGGTTCCAGGTCATTGCTTTAGTCGGCATTCTGATTTTGTGTAATAAACAGCCTCCCAGAATGCAGATCTCTGTTCTTGGATGGCATGGGGGGAGGTTTAGCACGATCAGGCTAATAAAAAAAGCAGCCAACAAGTTTTAATGGCTGATCTGTAGTGAGGTAAGGGGGGAAAAACACTAGATAGTATAAAAAAATTATAGTAGTTGCTTCAGCCGATTCAAATGAATAAGAAATAAAAAATGTGGTTTAAAAGCCCATCCAAAAAACTCCACAAGGGAGGAGAAGTCAGAAGGTAAAAGCAGATTTCTATTGCTGACACAGAATTCATTTGGAAGCCAGCCCTCAGTTAATATCCTTCATGTGCATGGAGAATGTTATTTGAAGGAAGTGTGTTGCCTTCCTGCCACCCTGCTGCTACCAGTGGGTGTCTCAACCCAGGCCAAAGGATGTGAAAACTACAGTACTAGGGGAAAGCTGAAGAGGAGAAAGAAAGAAAAAACCTATTAGCAAGCAGCATGGCTACTCTGAAATGATCAGACTTGACCCAGACCTCCTGTTGTACTCAGGAAGCTGTAGTTGTTTAACCTGTGCTATTAGCTCGATCCAGGGCTGGATCTATAGCAAAGGAGATCTGCTTGAAGCAAAGAGGATATACTTTGGGAGGGTGGAGGTGGGAAGAGACACATAATAAAGAGGGAAAAAAAGGGAGAGAAGTGAAAAATTAGAGCAACACAGATTGGAGGAAGCGCACTCTGCTGGAGTCAGACTCCTTTTATCCCAGAGCTCTGCTGTTTCCCAGACTAAGTCTCTCTGCTCTCCCCAAAATCAAGGACTATCATTCGGATGATATGTCTACACTGCAATTAAAAACCTGCGACTGGCCTCTACCAAGGGGCTCGGGCTCACAGGGCTCAGGCTAAGGGGCTATTTAATTGTGGTGTAGGCATTCAGGCTCAGGCTGCAGCCCAGCTCTGGGACCCTCTCCCCTTGCAATCAGTACAATAAAAAAAGAGTTAAGAGGTGGAGGAAAGAGGTGGAAGCCAAGGAAGGAAAAGAGGTTTTGTATACAAAACAGAAGAAATCACACTGTTTTGATGTACAACTCAGGCATGGCTTCCAGCAGCAATGAGGCTAATAACAATAATTCTATAAAAGGAGTAGTTGACTGTTCCTACAGCATTAAACTACCAGCTTTTAAAGCCTACTTAACCGAATGATTTATCAGAAGCCGTTTTTGTTATTTTCTGCACCTTGCTGTGAGTTGTGTTAAACGCATAAGCCAGAGGGATTATTGGATGAAAGCCCTTAGGTGTCCCCACTGGTAATAAAAATCCTCATTTACTCTGTCAGAGGATCTTGCCAACTGTTATTATCCTGGCCTGACACTATGAATCACAGTGGGAAGTCATCCAACCTCATCTCATTTCCCTAGGATGTTAAAGAGTTTATAACTTTTGATACATAGGTGGAGAATGCACAGTAAATCTACAGCAGTAATGTTAACCAAATGCTGGAGTGACTTGCTTTAGTTGCTATCAGTTTCATGGGCTTTCACTGCTACTTTATGTGATTGGTATGTTGCATGCAATTCCTAAAATAGCTGAGAAATCTCTCACATCATTCTTACACAAATGGGAGAGGTTAGACTGTCTGAAGAGCTGAAGAATGGAAAATTTAGCATGAAATCTCTATTTTACTATGATAATGCACTGCATGTGTGAAATTATGTAGAAGACATATGTCATACAGCTGTTAAATAATGAAGTTCAATTGGTTTGTCAAACCTTTCCTGGATATGCTGGCAAAATGCAATATTTCTCCATTGTACTGAATTACACTTTCATTTCACTTAAGCAAACAGAGCATGGTATAAGAGTCTGCTCCTTGCTGATAGCCGGTCACATTTATCTTCTTACTGCACACAGTTGAAACCAATTTCCCATTGCCAGTAGGCAAACATTTAAGTGTAAATGATCAAATATGTATACTGCAGTTCCAAAAATAAATCCTATTCAGAGACAACAGAAAAGGCCATTTTGATTGCACTTGGCAACAGATAAAATAGATCTAATAGGCCAAAATCATCCTAGGTGCAATTCCATTTACTGCAGTAGAATTGTACTTGAGATGAATCCGGCACAATGTGAGGATATTATTGCATGCCCAAAACTAAGTCCTCACTTCCTTCACTCTGCCTTTTTGCACTGATGTAGTATTCCAGCAGTAGTGGACATGCCAGACCAGTATTTAAAGTAGCTTTTTAAAACTCCATCTTCCTTCTCTGTTGTGTCAGGGCATTGCAGCTATGATTCACTTGTAATGCTCTGTGATTGCACACATGTATTGACACTATGATTGCTAGCAAATATAGATATATGTGCAGTATGGATAATGACCGACTGCTCCAAAGACATAGAACTCCTCTGTTTAAGACAAGAGTTTTCTCTTAATTTTCAGTGGTACAAGAGGCAGGATCCACTTTTCAAGCTAGTCACTAGAAGGTAAGATACTTACACAGGAGATACGGTATGCTACAGGAGAGCTGACATAGTCCATCCAGCACGGGGCAGTTGTACTCCTCTGTACAAGTCAGTTTATAATGTCTGACCATTCTTTCACCCCTGCCATGCTTGGGCAAAATGTAATTTAAAGGCCAAAGTTTTCAGACTTGGGTGCCTGTTGTCAGGCACCTGGCTACGTCCAGTTTCAGAGTTTCTGAGAACCCACACAGCTCCCACTGAAATTAGAATGGGAGCACTCAGCACCTCTGAAAAAAATTAGCTCACTTACATGCTTAAATAGGGACTTAGGTGCCTAACTCTGAGCACCCAGTGTGATGCTTTATAAAGCCCCACTAAACATTTATCATCTTCTGTCCTCCCTCTCTCCTCATTGGGGCTGTGCAGGCAGATGAATATTTGTGTTCATTTTTTTAATTAGCTAAGAACAGGATGAATAATGGGCCTGGTTCTGCAGAGCACTTATGCATGTGATTAACTTAAAATGTGTGAGCCATCCCAATAATTTCAATTCAGGCTACTCAAGTACACTGAAGTTAAACACAGGCTTAAATGTTTTGCTGGATCAAGGGCTGAATGTCTCTTCTTTTATGGGTTAGGCCTGTATAATATGAATGGAGGTTTCTATTGGTGCGGTTTTATTTTAAATGTCTTTTTACCGTATTTTGGGCAGCATTACAGTTAAACACAGGTACATATCTTTCTTTTCTTGCTCTTAAAATGTCATGCTTTTGGATGTCAGCCCCACAATGCATAGCATATCACATTGGGTAGATACATTGAAGTGGGAGAGGAATTTCTGAAGCTCCTGGTCACTGGAGTTAATGGGCCAAAGGCATGACCCAATGTAGCAAAGCCAATGTTCTTGTGTTAATAATCAGGCTGTCCTCTGGCCTGTAATTTTAAATCTGGTTGAAGTGAGACTTTTGCACTAGTTTCATTTTGTCACATGGTTTCCAGTGTTTGGAGCAAGCTGTTAATGAGCTCTGGCAGATTTATGATCACTAGACATAGTTCTGCAAACATTTTTTACAAGCTCAATTATTCACAGGGCAGCAACCATGGAGGAGTTCCTTGCTGTATCTGGATGAAATGCACATTACCACAAAACGTTAGGAGATTGTTCCAGTTGTAGGACCTAATGCTACACTCCTCACATATGCAAAACTCCCTCTGAAATCAGTGGTTCTTCTTCGAGTGCTTGCTCATATCCATTCCAGTTAGGTGTGCGCCCGCCACGTGCACGTTCGTTGGAAGATTTTTACCCTAGCAACACTCGGTGGGTCAGCTGGGCGCCCCCTGGAGTGGTGCTGCTATGGCGCCGGATATATACCCCTGCCGACCCAGCCACCCTTCAGTTCCTTCTTACTGCCCGTGTCGGTCGTTGGAACAGTGGAGTGCAGCTCAGCTGACCTCCACTTCCCTAGCTACTAGTAGTTCTCGTGTATATAATTATATAGTTATAATCCTTCTATATATATATATTTATATAGTTATATGTTTTTTCTTTACTAGCATAGTTAGTTTAGTAATAGTTAGCAGGGTTCGGGGAGTAGCCCCTTCCCCGCACCCGGTGCCGGAGCCCATGCTCGGCTCACCGGGTTTTAAACCGTGCTCGACCCGCCGCAAGCCAGTGCTGACAGGAGATCTGCACGACTCCTGTCTGAAGTGCCTTGGGGAATCGCACTTGACAGCTAAGTGCCCCATTTGCAAGGCTTTTAAGCCGAGCACAAAAAGGAGCGGGACTTTCACTTACTCCTCCGCCTTTGGCACTGAGCAATGATCAATCAACGGGCAGAAGCGCCTCCTCGGCACCGGACCCCGCCGGTACTGCCAAGGCCTTTCGGCACCGGCCGTCGCCGGCACAGAAGTCCACTTGGCACCGCTCCCTCTCTCCGAGGTC
The DNA here is from genome assembly GCF_007399415.2 of Gopherus evgoodei. Taxonomy (NCBI): domain Eukaryota; kingdom Metazoa; phylum Chordata; order Testudines; family Testudinidae; genus Gopherus; species Gopherus evgoodei. The sequence goes on from NC_044329.1 coordinate 67,715,541, forward strand.
GAGAACGCCTACGACTCCTCCTGCCAGTGCCTGACGGCTCCCTGGCACGTGCCGTGGTTGAGCTCCCTGCTCCTGCTGCTTCTGTGCCAACTGCACCGCAGCCAGAGAGCCTGTCTAAGTCAGATCGCCCGGCACCGACACCTGCCGAGGCACTGACGACGTCAGCACCGTCGATCCCGGTCCCACGAGGGCCGTCGAATCCGGTGCCTGAGAGCTCCCCGGTACGCATTGTGGTTGATCCTACTGTTCCCTCCACGCTGGAGACATTCCCAACAGCGAGGGATCTCATTGCCATGACAAAGTTGATGCTGCCTGACCCCGGCACCGCCGGTGCGGGTAATACAGTCTCTTGGCAAGCCTCCCTTGATATGACCATCCTCTGTCAGCACAGCAGAGCAGCACCATTCATGATCACGGTCCTGCAGATGCTCCAGGTCCCGTCGGCACTCCCGCTCCCGACACCACTTGCAGTCCCAGTGCTGTTCTCCTCCTCGGTACTGGTCATATTCGCTGCACCGGTCAGTATCCCGTTCGCTGACTTGCTATTCTCGGCACCGTTCCAGTCCCGGCACCGCTACAGGCACCATGACTCCCGTAGCCGCTCCCGACGTCAAGCCTCGAGATCTCGGTCGACCTGTATCTTGGTACGCCTCCCGGTACCGGTCCCCGATGCTGAGTTGGGCAAGGTCTGATAGAGTCAGAGACTCTGCCCATGGTTTTTCAGCACCTCCATGGCCATCCAGACACGCATCAGTGTCATCTCACGCGGACAGCTCTTATGCTCAGGACCGCGATTCTGATGTGCCCACCAAAAACCTGAGAGCCCATCAGGACCTCCTAAGGAGGGTAGCACTCTATATGGACCTCCAGGTGAAGGAGGTCCCGGAGGTAGAGGACCCAGTAGTGGGCATTCTATCGGCGATTGCCCCACTAGAGGGGCCCTACCCATTTATTCGGACCATCCAGGCAAATGCTGATACTATGTGGCAGTCCCCAGCCTCTATCCCTCCTGCAGCCAGGGGAGTCGAGCGTAAATATATGGTGCCCTCTAAGGGGTACAACTACTTCTATGTCCGTCCTCCTCCCTGTTCACTAGTCGTTCAGTCCGTTAAGGAGAAGGAATGATGTGGCCAGCAGGCGCCAGCCCCGAAATCGAAGGAAGCTAGGCTAATGAACCTACATGGCCACAAGGTGTACTCTGCAGGGGCCTTACAGCTCTGAGTGGCAAATCAACAAGCCTTGCTTAGCCACTATAATTATAACACCTGGGTGGTGGTAGTTAAGTTTATGGAGCTTCTCCCTCAAGACTCCCGCCAAGAGTTCGCTGCCCTCCTGGAGGAAGCCAAAGACGAACTTTCAAAGGTGTGCCCGAAGGCGGCATACCAGTTACAGGCCGGGATCCCACTTCTACTTTCTCCTGGTGTGGTCCCAGTTAACTTCAGATCGCTGAGTCCTATGCACAGTGGAGTATGGATATCACCTCCAATTTGTTCCAACCCTTCGCCGACATTGGATATGCGTTTTTCCGTATCTGGATGATTGGCTTATCCGAGGAGACTCCGAGACACAAATCACTCAACATGTGGGCATCGTCAAGGACCAATTCACACATCTAGGCCTGATGATTACTATAGAACAATCCACTCTCGTTCCCACGCAGAGGTTAGACTTCCTAGGAGCTATCCTGGACTCTGACTGAGCCGGAGCCTACTTACCACAGCCGCGGTTTCAGGCGATGGCAACAATCATCTGAGGTCTGCAGACTTTCCCAACGACCTAGGCTCGCACTTTTCTCAGTCTCCTGCGTCCCATGGCTGCCTTCAAGTTTGTAACCAAACACACCAAGCTCCACCTCCGTCCTCTCCAAGTTTGGCTCATCTCGGCATACCGCCCGGACAGGGACCCAATGGTCACAATAGTCACCATTCCCTCGAGCACCCTAGGCTCCCTAGAATGGTGGCTAACTCCCTCCTTGGTGTGGGCAGGGATGCCGTTCCATCCGCCCCAGCCCTCACTGTCCCTGACGACGAATGCATCATCTCTTGGCTCGAGTGCTCACCTTGGTCACCTTCGAGCTTAAGGCCTTTGGTCTTCTCAAGAGCTGGCATTCCACATCAATGTCCAAAAATGAGAGCAGTCCGCCTGGTGTGCCAGGGGTTCCAGCAGCAGCTGCATGGCTGTGGTGTCTCAGTGTTTACAGTCAACACAATGGCCATGTGCTACATAAACAACCAGGGAGGGACATGATCCTCCCCCTTTTGTCAGGAAGCCATCCATCTCTGGGACTTTTGCATAGCCCACTCGATAAATCTGGTAGCGTCCTTTCTCCCAGGCATTTGGAACGCCTTGGCGCTTCGACTCAGCAGGTCTTTCCTGTCTCACGAGTGGTCGCTCTGCCCCAATGTGATGCATTCTGTTTTCCAGAAGTTGAGACTTTTTCCCACATAGACCTGTTCACTTACCGTGAGAGCAGGAAATGCCAGATGTTCTGCTCCTTCCAAGGTCTCTCTCCGGGATCAATCTCGGACGCTTTCCTGATGCAGTGGAAAGGCCAACTCCTTTATGCCTTCCCACCGTTCCCGCTGGTTCATTGGGTCCTGCTCAAACTCCGCAGGGGCAGAGCGCACATCATCATGATCACTGCAGCGTGGTCCAGGCAGCACTGATACACCACGTTGCTCCACCTGTCAATAGCCAACCCAATTACCCTGCCACTCCCCCAGACCTCATAACTCAGGACCACGGCAGGCTTCGCCACCTGGACCTGCAGTCTCTTCAACTCACGGTGTGGCTGCTGCGTGACTAAACCAGGGTTGCAGGAAGCCTTCCACCTGGTCAACGTACCTGGCCGAGTGGAAGCGTTTCTCCTACAGGTGCGAAACGCTTGATCTTACTCCTACTGAGGTCTCGATCCCCTCTATTTGGCCTACCTCTGGCCTACAACAGCAGGGCCTAGCGGTGTCATCGCTGAGGGTACACTTGGCAGCCATCTCTACCTTCCACCCAGGCTAAGGTGGTCGTTCCGTGTTCTCACACGCTATGGGTTCGAGGTTCCTTGGAGCACTTAAACCCGCAAGTACACCGCCCAGCCCCAACCTGGGACCTCAACCTGGTTTTAACCAGATTTATGTCTCCCCCATTCGAGCCATTAGCGACCTGCTCGCTGTTATGCCTGTCTTGGAAGACAGCTTTCCTCGTAGCCATTACATCGGCCAGACAAGTCTCCGAGCTCAGAGCTCTTACGGTGGTTCCGCCGTACACTATGTTTCACAAAGACAAGGTGCAGTTACGACCACACCTGGCTTTCCTCCCTAAGGTGGTTTCGGCCTTTCATGTTACCCACACTCAACGCAATGGGAGTAACAATTGCTCTCCCTGGATGTCTGTAGAGTACTCGCATTTATATTGTGCGAACAGAACTATTTCATGAAATGCCCCAATTCTCTGTCACGGTAGCAGACCGAAGGAAAGGCCTACCTGTTTCCTCTCAGAGGACCTCATCTTGGATGATGGCTTGCATCCTCACTTGTTATGATTTGGCTCATACTTCCCCAAGCCACATCACCGTGCATTCTGCCAGGGCTCAGGCTTCATCTGCCGCCTTGCTGGCTCGTGTACCTACCCACGAGATCTGTCGCGCAGCTCCATGGTCCTCGGTCCATACCTTTGCTTCGCATTATGCTCTGGTTCAACAATCAAGAGATGCTGCAGCCTCTGGCTCAGCAGTTTTACATTCTGCCACATTTCACTCCGACCCCACCGCCTACGTAAGGCTTGGGAATCACCTAACTGGAATGGATATGAGCAAGCACTCGAAGAAGAAAAGATGGTTACTCACCTTTGTAACTGTTGTTCTTCGAGATGTGTTGCTCATATCCATTCCAAACCCACCCTCCTTCCCCTCTGTCGGAGTAGCCGGCAAGAAGGAACTGAAGGGTGGCTGGGTCAGCAGGAGTATATATCCGGCGCCATAGCGGCGCCACTCCAGGGGGCGCCCAGCCGACCCACCGAGTGTTGCTAGGGTAAAAATCTTCCGACGAACGTGCACGCGGCGCTCGCACACCTAACTGGAATGGATATGAGCAACACATCTCGAAGAACAACAGTTACAAAAGTGAGTAACCGTCTTTTAATTGAAGCAATGAAGCCTCAGAATATTGTTCTGCATACACTGAAGACATGACCTATCATATTTTTAGAAAATATACTTCAACAACCCCTGATAATCTAGCTATTTTATTTACCAGTAGGTTTTTAAAGAACATTTTAAACCATCAGTGTTAGCATTTACTGCTACAACTGTATTGAAAAATCCCATTTTCAAGGTTTATTCTAATTTATTGTGATAGCTCCAGCTGTAACACAGAATTTTACAAACGTGCTGCATTTGTTTTAGGCCTAATTAAGTCAGCAACCAAGTCATATTGAGTCTAACATAAGCAGCCTAAAGGTTTGGAAAAAATACTCTTAATCAAAGTGTACATATCACTCAGTGTATCATGTACACTATCTGTAAATACATAGTTATTTTAAAACTGGAAATTATTTACAGCCAGTTGAGAACCTTTCATTTTATTCAATTAAATGAGAACCTATTCATTGTGCCATGTTCTGTACAGATATTACAAAACATACCATTTATCCATAGATACAAAGTATATCAACAGGTTGTTTTCAGTTATCCCAGCATAAATCTGGAGTAACTCAAAGAGTTAAGCCTGGATAAATGTGGATGACAGATATGTCAATGTAGGCAATTTTAATTGTTAAATGATACTTGATATAGAAACTAAAAAATGTATGTTTCTACTCTGCAAAGAAACAGTAAAAATGCCAGCTTTCCTACCCAGTGAATCTTCAGACATAGCTCCTTACTTTAAATGAAGGGGGGGGGAAATCACGGTTTATTGCTACTAATACTGCAGTAACAACACAGCTACAGGAGAATAACCTGGATGCCATGATCAGTATTATTAATTGAGTATATATGATAAGTAATTGATTCAGACATGGAACCCTACAATGCAATTTCTGTAGGGCAATCTTTCAGATTATAATGGTGCTTTAAAATATATTATGGCCTACTAGCTGGGAAATTCATTTACAAACCAAACAGGATTTTTTTTTTAGTGCAAAAATAGTCCAGTAATTTAACTACACATTTTCTTAAGTGTATGAAAATATTTTTATCTGGACTTTATGCATGAAATGTTCAGAAATGGCCTCTAACATTACAATCCACCATTTCTGATGACAAGGTTTTAATTCTCAAATTGGGTAGTTTCACATAAGCACTCAATGTGCATCTGCAAATACAGTTTACACTTGTAATACTGAGTTTTGCATATGCAAGAGCTGGGAAATCAAATGTGCATGTTTAGTTTTAGAGGGTTATAAATATTTGCTTCCATACTGGAAGTCTGAGCATTGATTGAATAAGAGTTAGAAAGTTAGAAATAGAAATGTATTATAAGAAACATGACAGATTTAACCCAAGGTACACTATGTTGTGTCTGAATATAACAGCATGGTACCCAAGTGCTCCTGCCTGGCTGGGTTTGTCTACAGTCTTTAAACCATCTCAGCCCTGGTATTCATAGACTTAAGGTCACTAGGGACCATTATGGTCATCTAGTCTGACCTCCTGCACAATGCAGGCCACAGAATCTCATCCACCCACTCCTGTAACAAACCCCTAACCTATGTCTGAGTTACTGAAGTCCTCAAATTGTGGTTTAAAGACCTCAAGGTGCAGAGAATCCTTCAGCAAGTGACCTGTGCCCCACGCTGCAGAGGAAGGCAAAAAACCTCCAGGGCCTCTGCCAATCTTCCCTGGAGGAAAATTCCTTCCTGACCCCAATATGGCGATCAGTTAAACCCTGAGCATGTGGGCAAGACTCACCAGCCAGCACCCAGGAAAGAATTCTCTGTAGTAACTCAGATCCCAACCCATCTAACATCCCGTCACAGACCACTGGACATATTTATCTGCTAACAATCAAAGATCAATTAATTGCCAAAATTAAGCTAACCCATCATACCATCCCCTCCATAATCTTATCAAGCTTAGTCTTGAAGCCAGATATGTCTTTTGCCCCCACTACTCCCCTTGGAAGGCTGTTCCAGAACTTCACTCCTCTAATGGTTAAAAATCTTGGTGTAATTTCAAGTATAAACTTCCCAGTGTCCAGTTTATATCCATTTGTTCTTGTGTCCACATTGGTACTAAGCTTAAATAATTCCTCTCCCTCCCTGATATTTATCCCTCTGATATATTTATAAAGAGCAATCATATCTCCCCTCAGCCTTCTTTTGGTTAGGCTAAACAAGCCAAGTTCTCTCAGTCTCCTTTCATAAGACAGGTTTTCCATTCCTCGGATCATCCCAGTAGCCCTTCTCTGTACCTGTTCTAGTTTGAATTCATCCTTCTTAAACATGGGAGACCAGAACTGCACACAGTATTCCAGATGAGGTCTCACCTGTGCCTTATATAACGGTACTAACACCTCCTTATCTTTACTGGAAATACCTCACCTGATGCATCCTAAAACCACATTAGTTTTTTTAATGGCTATATCACATTGATGGCTCATAGTCATTCTGTGATCAGCCATTGAGCCATGAGCCCTGATACTGAGCCAGTAGTGGACTAGCCACTACTCCAGGTGCCAACACAGGTACCCTAAGAATAGCAGCCACCCAAGGCATTGTCCTTTAACTAAACTGCTTTCAGTGTCCTAGACCACTTCCCCATGGCTTCACCAATGCTTCACCCTTACCTCAAGGTGCATCTATGTTCAGGCCCAGCAGCCAGCCAAGAGCCCTTTCTTACTGCCCTGGTCCCTGCCAGCACTGAGCTGTCCATAGTGCTACAGTTCCCTTTGGCCAGCCAGGGGCACAAACTACACTTCTTTGGCTCCAGCAATGAACTGAGTCTGGGCACCACAGCAGCTCCTTTAATGCTAGCCTGCAACCCTCTGATTGGCTAGCCCCTTACAGTGTCACCTCCTGATTGGCTGCTTCCTGTGCAGTCTTTCTAGGCCTCTTGGAGGACTTAGCTCCACTGCTCCTTTTCTGGGATGGGAGTGGGAGGACATTGAGGCCTCCAGCAGGGGACCTCTGGGCCTAGTCCACCTCACCACAATGAATAAAACCCTTATCAAATGTCAGATGTTGACTATGAATACTGATGGAGGAATAGAACATCTTGGACATCCTGCCTTATACAATTTAGGAAACTGTATAAATAATAATTATAATTATCATTATCTGTGGAAAAGGGAGCCTTTATGCCTTCCTGTAGTTGTGCAGAGTGGGTGCTCCATTTAAGTCAATGGGGGGTCTATGTATGATAGGAATATGAGATTAGGTAAATTAAGATTTAGTGCAGAGACTAAGGCTATGGGGCAGGTACAGCATCACATGACGCAGGCTGCTCAATCCCATCATTCCATGGGCAGCCGACTAGATTGCCAGCTGCTTTTCAACCATGTGTGTGTGTGGCGGGGAGAGAGTTTGTGACACGGACTGTGTGTGCATGGGAGGAAGAGAGAGAGTGTGTGTTGGGGGAGAGTGAGTCTGTCACTCTAAATTCAGATGGCTGCTGGAAGGAACCAGTCATGAGGCAGGGGAAGGGGGACACCCCCGACATCAGCCCCCACCTCCCTCCCTGGCTCTGCATAGCACAGCAGTCTCTCTCTCTCACACACACACACACACGCGCGCGCGCGCGCCCCTGCCTGGCTCTGTGTTCCTAGTGCAGGGGTTGAACAGGAAGATTCCACGTTAATGATTTGGTCTTTGTTCAGGAGCTGAGAGGCAAGCTCAGCTGTCAGAACTTCCCAGAGCTTTGAAAGGGGAAGAGTGCATGCCTGCAGGGCAGCTGAGTTCAAAACAGTGAGCAGAGCGGTTACAGTGGGCATTGTGGGATACTAGGGGAGGCCAGTTATGGTGATATAATAATATAACAAACTACATTGATACTTTGTCACTTTAAATTTGCTGTAAAAACCTTTATGCCTCTCGTCAAGGTGGTTTTATTTTGCCACTGAAACTGCAGTTTTGTCACCAAAAGTGGCATCACACTGTGTCCACCTCTACTGTTTCATTACCAAAAGCTGCCTTTTGGTGTAAAAACTCTGCAGTCTAGACAAGGCCTAAGTGGTGCTGATACTATGTATTTCATTTATTCTTTTGGCAGACCTGGGCATGAGTCTGGAACCAAACTTTCCCAAGCTTTGGGTATGTTCAGATCTGGAATTTTGTATGTTCTACAACCTGGTTTTAAATCTGACCATTGATGGAGGCTATAGAAAGCTTATAGAAAGCTTTTCAAATCTATCTTGGCAAACAGGGGACTATGAAAAACAGATCATTTGTCTAAGAACTATTTTTGGTTTTCTAATCAAGCCTTCAAAATGTCTGAATTACCCCTTAGCGCACACAAAAAATAATGCGTGATAATTCATTGTCTTTATATTGCAAATGTTGCCGTCTCCTGACCCTACATTAATTTTTTTTCCCTCTGTGCCTGGCTGACTGTAACATTCTGCTCCTTTTCAGAATGATATCTCTAGCAACAATTTTTTTTCCAGTGGGAGTTTCCCATCATATAAGAAATATTAATGAGCTCTAAAGTCATGATATAAGACAGGCTGTTAGGGTTGATAATTACAAGCAGGATACTTGCTGAAAGTGATTTGATTCATATTGTATGTGCCTGTCTGTGGCGCTCTCAAATGCCACAAATTTGAATATAGTACAGAGACACTGCTATTTTGTCTGTGAGCAAATGGCAAGGAGATAAGCAGCTGAAGGTCAGAGCACTGCACTATTCTCACTGCTGCTTCCAGCAAGATGAGTGCAGACAACACCTATCATAGCTAAAATGAAGCATACAGCCCTTCTGGAACTAAAGAACAAAAAGCAGAAAGTAGATTTGTGGAGGGAATTAGGATTCCATGGGCAGTATTTGTATGATGTTTGCAGAGGCTATAAAACACAGTTTTGTCATAGTAGCACAGGCCTGACTTCTGTTCTGGGCAGCGTCATGAACTTCTGGTGTGACTCTGGGTAAAATTTGAGTCATTCAGGCTGATAGGTTGCAATCCTGCTTGTATTGACTTTAATAGCGGAGGATCAGGCTGAGGCGGCATTTCAAGATCCTTGAGTAGGTGCTACCAAACCACTAGTCATTACTACTACCCCTAGCTATTGAGTCAAAGGTGATTTTAAAATGGACCTGAATAAAAGGAATCTATTTGTTTTGTAAAAATATTTGTGATGAAACTTAGGTTTAACCGGACATTGGGGTTAGTCAAATTCAGCACGAGTTCAAAGTTCAGTAAAAACAAAAATCAACAAAGTCTAATTCTCAGCAAGCAGAATATTGCACATGGAAACTCAAAGGCTGGGACCAGTCTGAGGGAAATCTCCTTCATTGCTCTAGTCCTGGTCGTAGCAAGGGTGGGAGCACTGGAGTAAAAAGGCTGCTGGGGTTATCATCTCTATGTCACCAAAACTCACTTAGAGCTCCTACCCTTGCTAGCACCAGCAAAGTCACAACAGTAGTTGAGCATGAGTAGGCAATTTCCCTGAAATCCTCAGTGCAGACAAGGTCAGAGCACTGTGCATCGGGAACAGAACCAAAACGAGAAGGATGAACTCACCATCAGCTGGCTAAGAGCAGAGCCACAACAATTTATGAAGGTGAGCAATAGCTCAAATCCAAGTGTCTGCCCTCTCTGTATCTTAGCATTGCCACAAAACAGGACTAAAGAGGCAAATGAAAGACAAAAGGAACTCCAGTCACTGATGAGCAAACAAGAGATTTGTTTTACCCCAGGCTGTTGTTTTAAATTCAAGCCCCTGCATAAGTAGGTAATGGGGAAGAGAGCCCCAGGCTGTACCTCATGCAGAGGACAGCCATAGTGTGGCTGAAGAGCAGAGACTACACTTCATCCTAGTGCCTTTACTGGCATTGTCTGCCTGAAAGGGAGCAGGGCGAGGGAGGAACGTGGAGCACAGCATGCCCTCTCCAAGGGTGATGTAAGTGCTATGCTGGTGTATGCTTCTGGAGAGTCTCCACAAGGATTCTTACCCTCCAGCACACATTGCATCTCCCTCCAAGGTGCTCATGCAGGCATACAGGTCACAATCTAGTCCTGACTAATGAAGGTGAGGCCAGCAGCATTAAGTCAAGGGGGGAGGGATAGCTCAGTGGTTTGAACATTGGCTTGCTAAACCCAGGGTTGTGAGTTCAATCCTTGAGGGGGCCACTTATGGAACTGAAGTAAAAATCTGCCTGGGGATTAGTCCTGCTTTGAGCAGGGGATTGGACTAGATGACTTCCTGAGGTCTCTTCCAACCCTGTTATTCTAAGATGTAAGCAACATGTTCCTAGGGGTCAGTGAGAATGGAACATGGTCTCTGCTTTTGAGTCCTTATGGTCTACCTTCCCCCTTCTAAACTCTAATGTATTGGGTGACATCAAATACCAACTCCCACTAAATGCCAAGGGGAGTTGGGCACTTAAGTCTTCTAAGGCCCCTTTGCAAATCCCAGCCTCAATTCTCAAGCAACAAAACCCCCATTGGCTTTAGTTTTCAACAGATGAGCAGTGTACACAAGCGGCATGAGAGGGAACTTTGGAATTATAGATAGGTAGTTGATCCTATACATTAAGGGCCAGATCCTACTGCTACTGAAGTCAAAGGCACAAAACTCCCAATAACTTTAGTGGTTCCGAATCAGGGCCTACAAGCCCAATCCTGTTCCTACTGAAATTAATAAAAGTTTAGCCTTCAGTTTAGACTTCAGTATTGTTATTATTGTGTTGTGGTGCCACCCAGATGTCTTAATCAGGACCCTACTGTGCTAGTCACTGTACCCGCAATTAATATAAAGAGACAAAGAGCAGACAGTCAAATCATATGACAAGGCAGGTGGATGAAACAAGCATTGAGGAAGGGAGAATGACAAGGTAACAGTAACACAGTTATGTTGGTTATAAGCCCATGGCCTCAGCTGGGAACAGGAGCAGACTTCAAGTACTAAAACAGGCAAAGTTTGTAATCTGAAAATAAATGGGCTGGATCCTTATCTGGTGTAAATTGTCATAGTTGTGATTTGCACTAGCTGAATATCTGCCCCCAGGTTGTTGGTTTTTTATGTACGTGAAAAATGTGAGGAGGAGCCCTAATTTTTACATGAAGATTCCACAGTCTGATTTAACAGATCTTAAAAGACATATCTATACCACAAATAAAACCATGTTGTATTTAGGGACACCTTGTTCTAACATACATTTTATTTCTCATGTGGAATGGAGTCTGTCACTATGTTAGAATTAATAACCCAGGTCTTGACCATGAAAGCTGGATTCTGAAGAAGACCAAGCAAGACAGCAAATTGGATTTGAACTTTGACCTTCCTCACTCTCTGCAAAAACATATGCTTTCTCTGAATTACTGTTAGGAGCAAGGAAGCATTTCATTTTCTGCAAAGCCAAACAAAGGGAACACTTTGTAGATGTTGCTCTGGGTGCAAGATTTTCTTATTTTTATGCACTTCTAATTTAATTTTTTTAAAATAATAAATATTATTTTTTTCTGATGGTTTTAACCTGCCAACTGCAAGTGTTCTGCCAGCTACACTATCTCCACTGAATAAATGTGAGTTGCAAAATTTGGATGGCATAATCAAAGTTTCAGTGGAATCCCCTGCCCTCCATTTAGCTAACAAGAAAGCAATGGTGCTAAAATTGGTATTAGGAGAATTTCCTGCTCAAAAGAAAAACATTACTTATCAAATAATACCAGCATCCCTTGGAATAGATAGAAGAGGCTTTTTTTTTTTTTAACCTGCATGGTATCCTGAATCTGGGTAAACATACTTCAGAGTTGAGGTAACTTTACAGAACATCCCAGAGCGGCTGTTACAATACAATATTGTAACAGCCCTTCTGTTGTCTACAAGATATCTCACACACTAGCATATTTATGAATTGCAAAGGGCAAAGACCAATGCAATGAGACAATCTTCCAATTAATTCTACTAACTGTGAGGCCTACCAATAATGAGAGAGTTCCTTTAAGTGACTAGTTCCTCACAGATGCTATTAAATACAAATTTAGTTGTAACATGGTGTAAGTAATCTGAAAATCAAAGGGTTTAGTTTTCATGCGAATACTTAGATAATAAGATGTGCTTGTAATTACCGTATTCCTTGTGAATGAAAGCTGTTCTGTTCTGTTTTGTTCTCTTCTGTAAATTCCCCCAAATCTGCAAAAATGTAATCTTGCAATCCCTACTGAAGAGGCAAATTGTTTTCTAAAAGAGATACCTGCTTGAAGAAAGCTTACATAAATATGACATTTAAAGTGTTCCCAGAGAAAACCTGAAGAATTAACACTTTGCTAAACTTTTTTTTTTTTAAAGGTATAAACTGTGAGCTGGAAATTGACGAGTGTTTGTCACAGCCTTGTCTAAATGGTGCAACCTGTCATGATACTTTGGGTAGCTATTTCTGTTCCTGTGCACTTGGATTCCTAGGTGAACTCTGTGAAATCAACATTGATGAGTGTGCCAGTCAGCCATGCCTCAATGGAGGGCAGTGTATAGATGATGTTAATCGGTATGTATCCTAGATATAGGGTAACATTCACAAGAAGGACCGATGCTCTTTAACTTGAACACTAATAGGTTGAAATAACATCTGGTTAGCTGAGATGTCAAACTGTTGATTTCATTTACTAAAAGAGGACCCAATCCTGCACTGACTTGAGTGCAAGTTTGGGGGCACTAAGAAATGCAAGATTGGGCCCAGAGCTGGTAAGCCAATGGGACTCTGCTGCAAAGACTGATTTGCTAGGTAGACTCCTCACATTTGTACCTTTACAAAGTGCTCTTTAGTCAACTCTGCACAACTATTATTTAAAGATGAATTCTGCGCCATTTTGATAAAACAAATCTTGAAAATCATATTAATCTGCCAAAACTTCAGTTTCTTAATCAAGATGAGGAAGTATACAAAATATAACATGTTGGCATTGTTCAGCTGTCCACTTTGAAAGAATAGAAGCATTAAAGAAAAGTGAAAGACAGGGTAATAGTAACCATAGTAATAGACATCACTAGGAAACGTGCAAGAAATTTTACAGATATATAAGGCAACAGATCCCTGACCCAAAGCGCCTACAATCTGCGTAGATAAAGGACAGGAAAAAAAGAAGGGAAAGGCTCAGGACTTACTAGCAAGTTCCTTTTGCCGAAATTAAGTGATCCTACAAGGAGATCCAAGTGCAACCCAGGCAGGCCAAAAATCAGGTCTCGGCTCTTTGATGATAGCATTACATACTGTACATGTAATTCCAAAAGAGGGGAAACTATGCAAATATAAAATTTATATTATAGAAGTTAGACTGGAAATGACCAGTTAGTTCAGCTAGGTAATTCCTCTGTCAGTACTGGATTGTTCCTTACCGTGTGAATTCCAGTTCTTAAGGGGCTATTTTGAAGGTACCAGTTATAAAGAAATCCATCAGAAAAGCCAGGTCATTAAGAGCCTGGGCTTGACTTTAATTCACAAGAGGATAAAGATCATGTTCCAGCAATGAACTTTTGCACCATATTGCAACAGTACACTAACCTTGTAGAATTCCCTTTCTGTAGTACTAAATGACTCTGAGCAATACAAAGCAATTCTTGATTTTCCAGTGCAGTTCAAGCATAGTGGAGTGAGAGAAAGAGGTCACCTTACATCTGACACCTGCTCGGCAGAGTCATTTAGAAAGCCTGAGACCTTTTGAGGACACACACATATTGTGAGCAGCAATAATGCTCATTCTAGCCAGACCAGATCACACTCATTTACCTAGTGGAGACCAAAACTGTGACACACGTAGGAATGCTTTGAAGTGACTGATTATACTGCAATGTTTCTGGAGGTCAATTTGGTAATCATAATGAAAAAGAATCTGCACACTAATTACATTAAAAGGGGCTTGGACAGCAGAGCAAATTTGAAATACAAAGATAGCCAGTCCTTTTCTGCCATTGCTCCTCTTATTAAGGTGTTTGAGTTAGAAGAAAGCTTTTATTCTTCACATCCTCATTTCTCCTTTCTACCTCATCCTGCAGTGAAGTTATAATCCTTTGATGGGACAATCTACTGCTATGAACATGACTGTGGAGTCACAGATTTTGCATTAGGAGCTATTTATTCAAACACTAGGCCAAATTCTTCCCTCATCTTCAGTCTTGAAGCCCTATTGCCTTCAGTGAGGTTACATGGGTGTAACATAGGGCAGAACTTGACACACTGGGCCCATCCATCTTCTGAAACCAGTTTTACATTTTACATTGACATCAGTAGAGTGTCTGCCGATTTACACTGGTACCTAACCTGCACCCACAAAATACCAATATGTGCACATACAAAGTATAGTTGTGTGTGCTCAAAGGACCTGATCCAAAGCCCACTGAAACCAATGGAAATACTTTCAGAGGGATTTGGATCAGGCCTAAAACAAGCACTGCTCTGGACAAGTAGCTATTTTGCACATTGTGAGATCTGAAGTAAGGCACCCCCAGAAAAATCAGTCTGGTGACCTGCTTAATGGAACACGGGGACTTCTCTTAGATGCATACACCAATGAAATCACAGCCCTCGGCACTAGGAGGTATGCGTGGGGAATTTAGAGCCTCACTGGGCTTTCTACCTACCCTGCCCTTCTTTTATTAATTATGCAAACCAAATCCTCTATACAAGTTAACCTCAAGGATCCCCTAGCAAACCATTGCAATGTGTAATAATTGAGTGTACATGAAAAATAGATACATATGCAGATTTGATAGCACCAGCAATGCTATTTGAAAATTCACTGTGACTTCATTTCTGGGTCAAGGGAGAGGATGGGCTAAAGGCGGATAAATCCCTTCTCCAAATATAGATCTTCATCAAGCAGAAAATATATCAAGGAAACATGAAAAACTAACAAAAGAAATGACATTTTTCTGTTCTGAGAATACTTTTAAGAGTTCCTCTCAGGCTGAAAATTATGTAGTTGATCACAGAAATCCTTCTCCCCACATTTGACTTCCCAAATTCCATACACACTGGACCAAATTCATCCGTGGTCTAAGTCTACATACCCATTGGTTTTAGCAGTGTTACACACATGCTATTTTCCCCATTGTGAATTTTCCCCAAATGAATTTTCCCCATTGTGAATTTTTTTCCTACCATTCAAAGAAATACTGTAGAATGTCAATACTACAGTAGAAATATCACATTATGCTCTGGTGTTCAACAGCATTACTTGCTTCTCCAGAATAAGGCTTTGGAGTTAAACCCTGACATCACAAAACAAGTGTAGTCTTTTTATCTCAAGGCTAGAGATGTCATGTCATGTTCAGTCAGAAGTCTTCATGGTTTTAATTGCACAAAAGCCAATGGATTTTTTTTTCAAAATAAAGGAAATCTAATATAGTAGCTGAATTAATTTACTTTCTGATGACATACACAGATCCCCTGTTCTTACTAGATAAAGACGAAATGCAAATCACCCCAACAAGCGTATTATAACTCAGCCATTTTGCAGAGGCCTGTCTTTTTGTATGGCATGTGTTGCATTAGATGTTTACGTGGATCATGCCAGCAACATAGGAGGTATGACATATCATGGTGCGATTACAAGATACTGTGTGTAATGTGACACAGTTGGCATTTCTGAAATCAGCACAATGGATTAAAAAGCAGGCACTATTGATGGCCTGCTGATAGCTCACTACTGCACATATTCATATCTCATCTTCATGCACAAGCTACTTTATTTCTGAATGGAAAACTATAGCACTGCTCTGAAGTTAAAGAGATATAAGTATAGTATTATTTCTCTTACAATATCACACAGAGGCCTCATTGTGCTAGCTCTACACATTGTAAGAAGCGGTCCTTGCCCTGAAGAGTTTACAGCTTAAATAGACCAGGCAGACATAGGTCAGTATAAGAGAGGAAGTATTATTAGCTACATTTTATAAATGGGGAACTGAGGCACCAAGACTTGCCCAAGGTTACACAGGATGTCTGTGGTAAATCCAGGGATTGAACCGAGATCTCTTGAATCCTAGTCTAGTTCCTTAGCCAGAAGACCCAAGGCTGGGAAAGCAACCCTACTTGAAAGTTTTATGAGTGTGTCAGTTAGGCTTGCAAGGCACTGTGCTTTTACATGATAATAAGTACTATTATTATTTATTTCCCATGGTGCCCACAATGTGCTAGGTACAAACACAAGAGGAAGCACAGTCCCTGCCCTGATCTTTTACCTTTAAAAAAGAGTTTTCATTTTAAATGGGTCATCTCAGCACAGGATGCTATACAAAATGTTTCCAATGTAAAAGCAATTCAGTCCAAAGATATATATGAGTCATCATAATCACTTCTAGTTGGACTCAGTGTCAGCCTTTTGTATTGCAGGTATAGCTGCAACTGTACCAGTAGTGGATTTATGGGCCTGCACTGTGAAATCTTAATTCCCTTATGCCAGTCCCAACCATGCCACAATAATGCTACCTGTGAGGACACCGCTGAGAATTATACATGCCACTGTTGGCCAGGTAAGCTCTGCATTCCCTTACAAGCATTCTCCTTCCCTTTAAAGCAGAAATGTCCACACCACTCTACAGCTACAAGAAAACAAGAACCTACATACATTTAAAAATATTGTATGTGACCAGCCTTGGAAAGGGTTCATGGGACAGAACCTTAATATAGCTCCATTGGCTTCAATGGAACTCTGACAGGTTACCCCAGCTGAGGACAAGTGACCCCATATGAGGTCAAAATGAACAAAATACAAAGTATTATTAAGTCAAGTCATTAGCACAATTGGAACTACAATCTGGGGTTTACTTCCCAATCACATGCTTAATTCATCAGCACATGGGACAAGGGAACTCTTGCTGCTGCCGCCAGGTTTTTAGTCTTCACAAATGGACTTTTCGATTGAAATGAGAACCCTCGTGCTCCCACACAACATGTTGAATGCTCCATCTGGAAATAACTTTAGCTATAAGTGGATTTTGGAAACCAACCTCCATTGGCCCTCTGAGTGCAGGTCCTTACAAGTCAGAACAAGGGTCAGCACACAAGGTGCAGTTTCAGAGTCTTGTGCCCCTTCATGCAGCCATGTCCCACTAAACTGAGGAACTGCTTCAGAGACAGTTGTTTGAGAAAACGCTCCTGCATCCCTGGACAGGATGCAGACACTATAGTTTCCAGAGAGACTCATTGTGATTAGTTTATATGTTGGTAGATTGTTTTCCTGCTTACTATAGTGTAGTGGGAGCTCAGATAATAAGGTGATTGTTGCATTAGAAATGCATCGATTTGGATGGAGAAATCTCAGGAATAAGTCTTTGCAATTCTATAGCACCTTCCATTCAAGAAGCTAAAATCACTTTACAAACATTAGTTCATTTGGCCTCCCTACACTCCTGTGAAGCTTGCAGTCAAGCCAAGAACATTTCCTGATTCCCAGTCCTTTGCCTTAATCACACAATTACCATCCTTCTTTTATATGCCCTGCTATTTTTGAAATGTGTGTACTATTGAACTGGCATTGAAGTAAAGCTGAGGATTCTTACTTTTATCCCTTCCTTGAGAGCTTTAGAACTGAGTGGTTTCGTTCTAGTCCAGCTGCAACTGCTACTTGCTTTTTACCAAGGTGTAAATGATGTATTTGGAAAAATGGAACCAATAAAATAGAAAAAAGCAATGGTTGGAAAAGGCCAGCTGCTTCCAAGTAAGGCTCCTCTTGGGCAAAGAATACTAACTGAACAAACAGGCATGAAAGACTGAGAAAAGCTTGGAATAGTAATGGACAACACTTAAAGTTTTGCTGGAAGCTAATCA
Source organism: Gopherus evgoodei (assembly GCF_007399415.2). Lineage (NCBI taxonomy): Eukaryota > Metazoa > Chordata > Testudines > Testudinidae > Gopherus > Gopherus evgoodei. The sequence continues at coordinate 67,733,455 of NC_044329.1, forward strand.
CTTCAAAGTGTGGATGCTTATTGTAAACATTTATAACCTTTTGGGTTTGCAAAACTTGGCAAAAAATGTTATAAGAATCATCTCTTTCTCCTTAGTTTACCAGTACTTCCTGCTTCTAGTTAGCACCTGTTGCTGTGGATTTTTGGAACCATAAAACAGCAGCAGAAAGAAAACAGTTAAAATAGAAAACATAAAAAGGCTTAACTGCACCTTTTGAACCTCATAGGGCATTCAGATCCACGGTTCCAGTTTGACACATTGTAAAGTTTGTATCCAGATTTATCCATAGTTTATGGAGCTCAATATTTTCAAATCCAGAATATTGGTTCTGACTACTCTCTGCCATCACACTGGCCATGGAGATTGTTTGACAATGACACATTCTGGTTGTGGAATTCAGGGAAAGTAAAGGAGGAATAATATTATTTTAGGTATTTGTTATGAGACTACAATTTTGGAAGCAATCGTTTCTCCTGGAGAACTGAAACTTTTTACAGTACATCTTAAGTGACTTACTTATCCAGGGACACTCATATGTTTTTCAAGACTGAGTCAAACACCTGATTTCTGTTCCACAGGGTATGCAGGTTCCCATTGTGAGATTGATGTAAATGAATGCAGCAGTAATCCGTGCTTCTACCAGAGTGAATGTGTGGAGCTGTCCTGGACAACCTGGTATGGACGTATTCTAGAACTGCCAGCAGATTTCAGCTACAACAGAGCATCGGGTTATGTGTGTAATTGTCGGCCAGGATTCACAGGTAAGCCTGTTGGGAAAAACTGAAGATATAATCTGTTACAGTATCCTATGGCTTAAATATAGTTACATGTTGTATAGGTGACATAGTGCAAAGGGTCCCCCTTGTGGTCATAGTAAATATGTATTTTTAGCAGAAATATTGAGGGCAAGGCTCCCAAGTCTACAAATAAAAAAAATAAAATAAAATAAAAAAAACAACTGCCACACACTTCAGTAACAAAGCTAATTAATAAAAGCAACAGGCTACTTAATTTAAATGAATGGGTAATTACAGAGGGACTACTAATTTATTAAAAAAGGAGTTCTGAGAGTAGCGAGTTACCAGGTAGCAAGTTGCTAAATTTGACATCCAAACCAGTCCCTGAGCAAGGAGACAGAAAGAGAGACTTTGTGCCCTCGGCATTTTTGTGCTTGGAACACTGTTGCTCTTATTGCATTTGTTCGAATTTCCTAAAAATTCCTTTTGGTAGGGAACTTCTTTTCTTATCTGTTTGAGGATCATTGTGCACATTTATAACATTCCACAATGGGCAATGAGTGTTAACAATGATGACACATATTTGTAAATAAGAAATGAAGTAAGAATTCTACTTGACAAGTTTACAATTTCTCTCTCAATCTCTGCAATCCTAACACACTCCATATTGTGGAATCTAGGTATTGGTGGTAACCCTCCTCACAATGACTGAAATGCAGTTTCGTTGATACATCTGTCATGTAAGGCACTGGTGAGCTTCTACATCTTAAATGAAAATTAACTTCAAAGGAGTTTGTATGTCTAACAAAAATCTTTTAGCAATAATCATAATTCTATAATAGAAAGGTAGGTCAGTCCTGAGTTTCATGTTAAGTTATCTAATGTATTAATCCTTTTAAAAAGCCCAGTAGTGTAAGGCTCTGGATTTACAGTCTGGCCTTGTCAACACCACTCTCCTAGTCTCCAAGAAAAAAGAATGAGTCTTTAAAAATAGAAGGGATAAATTTTACCTGTCTTCAATTTGACATTCCATTCACCTCCTGAGTGGTTTATAAAATCTGCCATGTCCTCCAGTGGGTAGCACGACTGACCTCTCTGACTCAGCAGGTATGGAAAATGATTTTTCTTCTGCAATTCTCTCCCTCTGTCTGTCTCTCTGAATTTTGGATGAATTTCCACAGAGTGGCAATGGGACTCTAAATGATTCTGCTCCATTCTTTCCCCTTAACTATCCTTCCCTATCCTGTCACCAGGTATTGCCACTGCACTTTGTTCTGTCTGAGGTGTCCATCCCTCCCCCTGTATAGTCAGCTCCATCACTCTTCTCCAAATACCTCCTCTCTCACCTTACATCCATCCCCACCTTGCATCCCTCAGCTCTCTGTTCCTCTCTTATTAGCCTATTTTAAAAATCCACATGCTGTTCAATATGGCTACTATTATTGTTCTTTGGTTTCACCTTCATCCCTCCCTTCCGTTCCACTCTCTTTCACCTTCACGTGTCAGATTTGCCTGATTGAGGCTCTGATTTTGCCAACCTTACCCACTCTTACCCCTCGGGTAGTCCCACAAATGTCAGTGGGACTACTTATAGGGTCAGATACTGCTCAGGATGAAGAAGAATCCAGCCCTTACATCAGAAACTCTCTAGGGATGGGACAGTGTATTTTGTATTCTCTGTAAAGTTTGGCATTATGTGAATGTTTATTAACAATAAATAATAATAGCTGTGTTATCTGCTCTGTGCCTAGATGAAATTAGGGCTTGGCAGATACTCTCTAGTCTACAAAAGCCTTGAGCAAATGCTAAATCTATTGCACAGCTGTATAAATCCTATGTGAGTATGTGCAATATGGGCACATGGAATACAACATATTTTTAATAATTAGGATCCTAAATCCATATTTAGGCACCAAAATTGATTTTTCAAAAGTGCTGAGCAGCCAGCAGCAGCCATTGACTGTGTATGAATTTAGGAGCATCACTTTAGACCCTGTTTTTGAAAGTCCTTGTTTATATTTATGTAGTCATCCTGTAGACTGTACCATGGGGGCAAAAAGGCAAGTCAGAATGAACAGCATCACTCTTTGCACTCAGTGTGATATGTGACTAGCTAGACACAGGAAGAAGGCATGTGTCGTAAGAATAGTTGTAGAAGCTGCTCCTGGAGAACCATTCAGCAACCACATGCTGTGCCAGGCAGTGGCAAAACAGGTTTATTCAGGACAGTTCACCTGCAGCATCTGGTTCTCAAAGTGGTCCAACTTTTAGCCACTTTCCTAGCTGGGTTGGCCAAGGTACATGGAGGTCAAGTGTCTTGCTCCAAGTCACACAGTAAGACAGCTGTTCTGCTGGAACTGGATCCTAGGATCCCCTGGGCATCCAGTGCTTTGCTCTAACTAGAGAAAACTGTCTGCTGGAGTTAGAGATAATGCAGTGAGACTGATTTGCCAAGGAATAAAATCTGAGTAGTGCTGATGAATGTGGTGCCCTTAGGTGCAGTGCTAGTAACTGCCCCAATTTCTTTCAATAGACCCCAGTCTTTTATAAGTGCGTGTACATACCCACAGACACTATAGTCAGAGGCAGCATCTACATTCTGAAAATGAACGTACTCAAAATCTGCTTCAGCTGCTTAGTATGTCAAAAATGCTGATGCTAAAATCTCCATGAGACTAGAATGGAAACATTCACTTCTAGTGGTGGTAAGTTATTTCTCCAATTAGAGCCAGGTATCCAGGCTTTCAAATAATAAATCACACTGTTCTGTGGGAATTAAGGAAGATGGGGGTTGATCAAGGTCTGTAGCAGTTGCACTGCTCAGTCTGGAGATAAATCCAGAATGAAGTTCACACACAGCAATGTATTGGCTGCTGGTTTGTGTATGTGTATATAAATATATGTAGAACTGCCTGCTACTGTGTGGAATGTCAGTCACTGTTGTCTACTTATCAGTTCCATTAACTGGCTAAGCTAAGTTGCTTTGGCTTGCTTGTTAAAGGTCTGTGTTTTTGGAGCAGAAGATCTTGAGTTCTTCTGACCTTAACACCTAAAGATCCATGTATGCTTAAGTACACTGTTTGCAGCCACAGATTGTTATCAAAGCAAAGGATTAGTAGAACAAAACTTGTTCTCTTTAATAAATAATCTTATACATTTTATTATACCCATTTTATTTTAGCGGAATGTAAATTAAACTTGTGAATTCAAACAGCCAAAAAAACCCACAACACAGTAGAGCCAAATTTTGCCATTTAATACATGGGACTAGCTTCTAGGGTCAATCATTAGCTGGAGTAAATTGGTATAACTTCAACAGAGCTACACTGATTTACCCCAGCCAAAGATCTGGTCCCGATTCTTCTACTGGGGCACAGTTTCACCATCCCTTGCTGCAATAAGTCATGCACCCACCAGTGAACATTTATAGTTGTACTCTACTGTCCGTAGGGGAGCAGAGAGAAATAGCACCATATGTTCTGTGAGACTACCTAAGGGTCTGATCTAAAATGAAGTCAATGGAAGTCTTTCCATTGACTTCAATGGCCTTTGGCTCAGGCATTGATTTTGTAAACGCTCCCGATATATACCTTTGAAATACCACAGCTAGATGTATAAGGTCAAAAGTAAGTGCTGTAACTCAGTGGAAAACTGAGTTTGAAGGTATGAAATCCCATTTTCTAGCCCAATGGGTCAGAAGATAATGAACTTACTGCAGGGCAGAATATTGCCCATCTTAGGCCTCAGGACATCTGTGGGGGAGATAAAGAAAGAAACAGTCTCTGGTCGTATTGACTTTTTGATAGTGGTTGGTTGGGTGAAATGAGTCTCAATTGTACAATTAAAATTTTGTGTATGGACACTCCTACTCCAAGAGTTGGAGAGGAGAAAAATCCCTTCCCCGCCCCCCAGATTTGGATGACTCGAAACCAGCTAAACAGATCTGAATCTAAAATGCACCAAAAAGATTTGCTTCTCAGATAAAAAGAAGTCTGGGGAATTTAATCCCCAAGGAGGATTTTTTGAGGGAGTTGAAAGTGATTGAAAATAGAAGCTTAAGGCTGTAGGGAGGAGCAAAGTCCTCCAAAGAGGCTGCAAGGTGCCAAGTAGCTCATACAAGGTGCTGAGATCATCAGTTCTCTTTTATGCCAATAGACATTGAGGATGCTCAAATTTCAAGAGGTACTCAGCACTTTGTAGGATCAGGCCCTTAGAATGTGGATGCTCTCTCTGACTATAGTGTCTGTATCCTAAAGGTACTTTTAATAGTTTGGGTTTACTTTTTATTTAAGATAAAATATGTTTGTAGTTTTCTGCTTTGTCTGAAGACAATTATTGTACTAAAATTTATACTTTGTGGCCTTGATTCAGCAAGGTACTTTAGCATATGCATAACTAATTAATTCAGTGAGTAGTCCCATTGGTGTTAAATTAGGCATGTACTTAAGTAACTTGCTCAGTTGGGGCCTAGATGCACAGACATTTACATATGAGTTTCACCACTGTAGCTGCTAATGTGCTGGCTTGGAGATGTGTGTACTGTATGGCTTAGTACTCCATGTGTTTGAAGAATGCTGTTGGCTAAAAAATTAAACTTTTCACTTCCATTCATGGAAACATTTAATTAAATGTTTACTGACATTTCAGCAAAACTAGCTTTGTACACGGGGACACACTATTGATTTGCTAGTGACTTGTTACACTAGATAGTAACAAAAATGAACCCCCCAAGCCTAATGCATACACTGGAGATTAGTGCATCCCGAATGTAACCACTTAAATGCTGCAGAACTTGCTAGGTTTGTCCAAGCAGACACATTCTAAAACTGAATTGATCCCCATGGAAGGTTAACATACAAGAGTGGTGATGCTGGAGTCCGATCCTGCACCACTGGAATCAATAGAAATTATGCCATTAGTCTCAATGAGAGCAAGACTGCACTGAAAACCCTCAGCAAAACCCAGCAGTTTTACATTAATAAAGTTACGTAAGCTGCAGTGAGGATAGTGACAGCAGAGCTAACCAAGCTGTTTGTGATTATGCCCAACGCCTGCTGCCAATTGACTTAACGTTGCGTATTAAGGACTTTACCATTTATGGTGGCTTTCTGACACTAAACCACCTTGCCAGTTATGCCACCAGCACTGTTGCTCGCTTTGGCATACTGAGTTCCCAAGAGGTTTTTGGCACAGGAATTATTTTCATTTTCTATTTTCTCCTTTTAAATCTCCTTGGCCCTTTTCCCAATATGTTAGGGCAATGCATGAGAAAATGATGTGACCACACTGGTGTCGTATGTGCATTCATTGCTTAGCACAAGTGGTTGGATGAGAAGAGGAATGAGACCGAGGCATAGCTGGCTGCAATGCACCACTGCCAAGCAGCCTCTCAAGCCAAGCTGCTTATGGCACCCTGGATAGATTTTACAGCTGTTCTCCTCTTGTAAAACCGCTGGCAAAGGGCAGCAACAGCAATGCCACCTGGAAGTAACTCCTCATTTTAGTGCAGCTGTTTCTGTGGAAGCAGGTGCTGCATATTAAAGTTCCTGCCCCTGTGGATGAATTGGGCCCTGAATATTATACAGTTATAAATATTATTTGTGGTCTACAGTAATGGACAAGATGGACACAGGTTGCTAACCCCAAATGCTCAACGATCATGCATCAGAAAGCCCCTAATCATGAGTTGGGGGAGGGGAGGTTGATATTTTTAAAAAGATTATCTCATGATTTTTGTCTCTGCTGTTTTTTTAAATTTCCCTACCAACCCCCAATGTCTGTGTGACAGTCACAGTGCTGCCAACACTCCTGAATTTACACAGCAGGGTGATTTTGACTCTTGTTGCAAGACCCAACTGAGATCAAATGACACAGGTTTGTATAAAACGCTGCCTGCTGGTGCAGAGCTTCCATCTTCTCCCCAAACCCCAATATTCTAATTCATGCATGCTGTGCTCTTCCTCTCCCACATAGTCCCACATCTGCCCATTTCACAGACCAGCAATAAATTATGCACTTACCCTGCCGTCCAATCAGTTCTGCCATCCGATCAGTTCTGCCCTCTTAACTCCAAACCTGTCCCTTGCCGCACAGAACCCTCTGCTCCTCCTGCAGCCCCAGGGGTCTTCTTCCCCATCCCACACCTGGAAAGAGGGCAGCTGCAGGGGATATTCACTGCATCTCCCTTTACAGGCCCAGTATTGTGACAATGGAAAGGGAAGATGGGGGAGCAGAGAGAAGCCAACACATTTCTCACAGGAGGATAGAGGAAGGAGGGAGCAGAGCCACCCTAAACTCTCAGGACTCTTTCTGCTCCCTCCTCCCCCATCACCTCATGTGAAAATGGTATGAAGCTGTTTTGTCTCTCCCCTTTTCTACATATAATCTCCTCTGTTTTTTGAGGGGAGGGGACAGAGTTCTGCCTGCCTCCTACAATAGCTCTGATTGGCTGCTCTTCCTCAGAAGCTGGACAATCAAACAGAGTTCTCCTCAATGGCAGGGCTGAATATTGTCTGTGAACTGCCACTTCTCACACTCCAGTAGAAGCCAAAATGTCTGATAAATTTGCAAGAGTTGGTAACACTGAAGACAGACAGACCAGAGAGATTAGACAGACAGCTCAGTGGTTGATCATTCCAGGCTCACTTTGACTTCCTATTAGGCTTAGTAGAGCCTGGGAAGTTGTAAAGGTGTCAAGAACCTGTCCAAACTTTTCAGAGGATATGAGAGAATGGCCTGTGGTGTGCAGTGATCACTCCGAGCCAAGGAGTCTGACAGAGGTCTGAGTTCTAACTGATCAGGATTATGTAATATGGGCCTCTGCATAAGATAACAATGGCTTCCAAGTAGCTCTTGCCAAAGCCTCTTAAAGGTACAGCTTCCCACGTGGCTGGGTGAGAGGTGCCTATTAGTTGGCAAAGCAGCCAGTAAGCAATTTTGTGATAAGGGCCGAGTATAGCAAACATGTAACCAGACATGTTACACAAGACTAATACATTTGCAGTGATGGTAATACTGTCAGTTGTTGGGGGTCATAGAAAGAAAAGTGAAATTCTGCATAAATTCATAAGCCTCTGACCTCTCAATGGCCAAATTAGGTCAGGTCTCAACAAGATCTCTTAGACCTCTCAATTAGGATCAGATACCCCATGGTAGCCATGGTATGCACTTAGAATCAAAATCCTGGTAGACGTGCCACATCAGATTCTGGACCATTGTAAGACCGTGTGATTCTTACTCAGACCAGAAATGATCGCGCTTCAATTCAAGGAGAGGAGATTGCTCTTGTTAGGCATACACCCTAGGTAGACTTAGACGGAATAAGGAAAAAGTCTGAAATCTAACACCTGAGACCACTATGTCTACAAAACAAATTCCATTGTTTATCTGATAGTCTGGAATGGCTCAGGTTTGTATGTAGTAGGCCTGATTCTTCTCTCATTTACATCAGTGTAAATCAGGAGTGACTCCATTGCAATCTGTGGAACAGGAACAGTGTAAAGATCAACCACAATGTACCTAAGATATATTGTGCAGCACTGAGACTTGATTCTCATTTACTCTGAGGCCACCTTTACACCACACTGGCAGTATCAAGAGGCCTTAAAATGGAGGCAAAGGTAATTTTCATTTGTTCCATCCTAATCTTATTAACAGCCATCTTTACACAGTCAGAGCAGTTTAAAGGAGATTCAGTGGTAATAAGAGTCAGGCCCTGTCTACACTAGAATGATATACTGGCAGAAATTCTGCTACAAGCCCCCTTCTTTTTTCTGAAGACATTTATACAGTGCTGTCATGTCCATTTTAGTTTCAAGTGTGTAATAACCAAGTTCCCTCAGTAGCCATTTTTGTATGTCACAGGCATTACTCCACCCAAAAGCATGTGGGGCAAAAAGGAAATTGTGCTACTATGACCAGTCTGTCTCCAGCATCAGCCTGCTCTACAGGACTAGTGTATGCACGTATTGTACATCAATACATGACACCTTCAGGGCCTGGCAGACACTCACTGCCTGTAAAATCCCAACACAAAAAAGACAATTAGCACTTTAAAGTACTTTTCCCTCTCTTCTGAAGCCTCTGATCTTGAAAGAGCATTTGAACATGCTTTAAGTAGATCATATAACACTTCTTTTCTTCAATGCTTTTAACCTTTCGTCAATCCTCCGCATCCTAGTACAATAGCTATTCACTCTGTCATCAGCTGTGTTCACAGTGAGCAGATTCTTTTGAGTATTCCTCCTCCTCCCCTAGTTCTGCTGTTGATTGTTTTTAATTCCTGAAACCTAACAAAATATTCTAGTTAAATTACATATGGGGTTCCATTAGTCACTCCCCCTGCAGAGCTCCAATAGGTGAGTTTGAAAGTGCTTTGCATGTATTTGGGAGTTCATAGACGCATCTGTGTTAAATTCCAGTCTCCATCTTTGTTTGCTGTCGGTCCAACCCCTTTTCTTTGAAAAAATTGATAGTCATTTCTCGCATGCCACACTATGCTGAAAATCCTCTTATCTGAGCATGCTGGGCCCGGATTGGCTGCTCCTTGCAGCCTCTCTAGGCTACTTGGAGGACTCACTTCTACAAACCTCACTTGTTGAGCTCCCAGCAGCAACTGATGTTGGCTCTGCCCTGCAGCTCCTCTTATCTAAGCCTGCTGAGCCTGGATTGATTGCTCCTTGCAGCTTCTTTAGGCCACTTGGAGGAATCACTTGGAGGACTGTTCCCTGCTGAGGTTAACTCTTTTTACACGTGTGTGGGGCCAACCCCCATCACAGGGAGCCTTTTGTTAAACTATGGGCAGGGCATCTCTATGTAACAATACATTTTGCTTCTTAGGGCACTTCTGTACTTACTTACTGTGGGTGGCTCCTATTGCCCTAGGATCTAAGCACCTCACAAACGAGAGTGAATTTATCCTCCCACCACCATTGGGAGGATATTATCCTAATTTCTTTGGGTATGTCTTCATTACTGGCCAGATCAGCGTGCAGCGATCGATCCAGCAGTAATTGATTTATCGTGTCTAGTCTAGATGTTTTAAATCCATCCCCGAGCTTTCTCCCGTCGACTCCTGTACTCCAGCTCGGTGAGAGGTGCAGGCAGAGTCGACAGGGGAGCGGCAGCAGTTGACTCAGTGTAGTGAGCACACCCTGGTAAGTAGATTTAAGTACATCAACTTCAGCTTCGTTATTTACGTAGCTGAAGTTGTGGAACTTAGATCAATTTTCCCCCCTCCGTTCCCCCCCACCATGTAGACCAGGCCTTAGGTGCAGCATAAAAGCAGAGTGAGATTATATGACTTGTTCAAGGTCTCACAGGGAATCTGTGGCAGAGCCAGATCACCTGAGTTCTAGCCCAGTGCCTTAATCACAAACCTCCTTCTGCCTCTGACTTTCATCTGAGGATATCAAAGTGCTTTGCAAAAATTAATGAAGTCTCAAAACTTCACATTGAGGTAACATAAGGACATTTTAGTCAGACCGAGTTAAGCATGCTTGATGGGTCTCTACATTTAACTCTAAATGTTTTCATATCCTATATACAATGCACCCCACCAGCATTGGCACAATAGTTAACAGAAAAGATATTTTTTAATTAAATGAGAATTGACTTTTCAAATGAATTCAGCCTGACTATGATATTCCTGATTTAGAAGGAAAGTTTGTTACAGAAATGCAAACAAGCAAATACGGACTCATTTGCAATGATGATCTGTGCTGCAGTCATGCCAGGGCTGAACCTTGGTAATTCAGCAAGGAGCTCTGAAACTTTTCATGAGGACACTAAATGAAAATATGGCCCCGATTCTTACAACTGCTCTGCAACACTGGAGATAACATTTGGGGCTCTAATATGGCTGTGTATGTTTTCCTCATGCAGAATTTGAATTCAGTGAAAGATGTGCCATCCCCAAAGCCATCTCCCTGGATTTCTTCCTCCTTAAAAATGCAACAGGAAATTCAAAATATTCACAGTAACATGCTTCTCTTCAGCAGAAAAAAAATGTATAAATATTAAATTCTTTTTTTTCTGAGTTGGAAATGCCTAGAAAATTAAAACCAAGGGAGCTTCTACCAATACTATTTTCAAACATCTGCAGAGATTTTTGCTTTAGGATTTCATAGCTGACCCATCATTACTATGATCTATCTTGTCTGGTTACATTGTTATGCATTGTTATATAATGTAGCCTGACATGACTGACAGAGCCTGCAAGCAGTGGATATTTTGAATCTGGCACATCTCTCTGCATAAAACATTGCTGTTCATAAACACTTTTTAACATGTAAAACTTGTTACCTTAAAGGAGGGAGGCGGGAAAGAGAAAGACAAGTGTCTTCTCAGCCATGAGCACCCAGACCCTGGTACAGATAGCATACTTAGAACTGTAGGAATCCCAATGCCCTGTACTCAGGCTGAGCAAGTTCCTATAGAAAGAGAATTGTGTATTATTGGCAGCAAGAGAGTGTTTCGCAAGTGTCTATGCATGTTCCAAGGACAACTCTCCCCTTCTCTCCTTGCACCCACTGCTGGTGGACGATTACATTATCGGATGGATACCCTGATAGAAAATATTCCAAATATCAAGAATTTTTCCTTTTGAGGCTTTTAGAGGTCATTAGTATTTACCTTGCTTCCTCTAACTACTAGGAATAATTCTTCCACAGCTTTTTTTCTAGTATATTAGATATATATAGTGTGTTATGTCCCAGTTTCGTCACCTCTCAGCTAAACTGTATGAATCCAGTTACTTCAGTCTCTCCCATATAGAATATGCTCTCTAATGCTTTCATGGTTGTATGGCCTTTACATTCTGTCCAGTTTAACAGGGTCCATTCTGTATCGTGCAACTCAGAACTTAACACAAAACTCAAACTGTGACCTTCCTATGACTGAATAGAGAGTGATTATCAACTCCCTAATACAGCCAGAGACTAGTAAGATCTCTTATCTGGAACAATGTGGGTGCTGATCTTGGTGCCTCTTGAAACTCATGGCATCCTATTTCAGCTAATGATACATATTTTCCTAACCAGGTATTTCCTTCCTTCATATGTCCGTCTGAGTTCTTTGTTTAAAGAACAAGTCTGATTGTGCATGGCAGGCTGAAGACAATTCTGTCACTGGCCATGGAAGGTAAAATTGAGCTTTGTTATAAGCAGGCAACACTCCCTATGAAATCAATGATGCAGCACATGCGTAATTGACAACAGGTCACTCACTCTCTGTTAGGTAATAATCTGCTTCACCAGCTCAAGGAAAACTTTAGTTTGCAGAGCTGATGCTTTTCAGCATAATGTTGTACAAGGCCACATTGTACTGGTCAAATTTACAATCAGGTTGCCAAATCAAGACAGATGCACAACCTGTCATATGCTGTGCTTTGGATAATAAAACTTACAATGAACTTGAGTATTATATAGTCTCACAGATCCCTAGGAAGATCTGAAAGAGTCTGACATATACAGAGAAGAAAAAAAGAGGAATATGTTGGATGTGTAGGACTCATACATTTTACATGCCCCATATAGTCTAGAGTATGACTGGGATATTTAAGATCAGACTTTAAGTGGTAAACAAAATGACCCAATTTAATGGTTCAAAAATGAATGTAAAGGGATCAAATCATATCCTATATAGCCCTACTGACTTCACTGAGTGCTGCACCAACTTACCCCAGCATTAAATTTGGCCAAGTATTAGATTTTTAACAAAAAAAAATTCTTAACGTGTATTTTGCTGTTTTGAATTTTGAAAACAGTCCTATAAACTCACCATTATAAAGCTTATTAAGATACAGTGTACTTGGAATTCAGGAAATTAACTTGATTTCGATAAACACTTTTAAAGGCAGAAGGCCTGATTCTGATCTCCATCATACCTGTGTAAATCAAGAAGTTAACATAAGTGTAAATTTGGGTAGAAATTAAACAAATGGCTATACAATGCTAGGCTATATATGTATGATACAGTTGTTCCTGGAGTTACATTATTGCTTTCTTTATAGAAAGTCTTTCTTGAATATGATTGGTTTAAAGTGTTCCAAATGTTCTATATTATCTATATTAAACTGCACAATCGTTCTTGGTTGGTTGGATTGTATTTTGTGGTAAGAGAAAAACATTTGTCATCATTTCACTTCTCATGATCTACAGCGTGTATGTGTGTGTGTGCGCGCACACTAGTGAGCCAGAATTTATTTTGCTCTTCTTTATAAATGAATTAATTTAATATTGAGGTTTCAGATAACAGTAACCACATCATGTATATGGAGTATTTATATATTTCCTATGCCAATAATATTGGCCACTATTCAAATGTCAACAACTCCGTATTAGTCTTGATTCTTAAATGTACAAGAATACAGCCTAGCCAGTATTTTGCTGTTGCCAAAGCACTAAATGTTGTCATTCTCTCCTTAATTCACCCTGTGGTGCTTAGGTCCTTTAGTTAATATATTTCTTTTACTCTACAGTCTGCAGTGGCCTCTGTAGGCTTGAGAAGACTTTATGCTTCTACTTGTTTTGCCCCCTTACTCTGGCAAATGTTATTTTGGATTTCTCAGTGTTAAATTCTAGCTTGAAATATACATGATGCTCTATCCTTTGTTTATGAACCAGCATCACCACACAATAGGAAAATTTCCTGTACTCCCTGCATCTGCTGAGCCAGCAGAGGGAGCATAGTGTTTTATAGATGTGTAGGACCTTATAAACATTGGCAATTATTTGATTTTAGATTTAGCTCTTTATGTCCCAAAGGAGCAATTAGAGCCTAATCCTGCAGATTGTACTCACTCTTTACAGTCAAAGGACTTTTGGGTGAACTCGGGTCCTTCATGTCAGCATTTTCTTAGGCTTGCATACTGTGAACACTGGGCCTTGGGATTCAGGAGATTACAGAAGTTGGGCTTTGGTGTAATGTCGATTCACACAGACCTGGAGATGCTGTGAAAAATCATGAGCTGCAGCTTTGTGCAAACATGAAGTAAATTGATAGTTGAACCAAGGCTATCATCCGCTGACAGGTGCTTTCACACAGGAAAATAACATGGTACTTCTATTCCATGTGCTGTGTCCTGTTGATGAGCAGGGTATCTTATTGATTTAATGACTTCATATTTAAGGTGGACAGTGTGGAAGGAAGTGTTAGAGTGCCGTATCCCGAGCACTCACAATACACACTGCAGTCTCAACAAAATAAATATTTTGATTACGTATTTTTATATATATATATATATATATATATATATATATATATATATATATATATATATATATATATATGCACACACATTCATGTGTCCTCCAGATTGCTAAAGTAGGTTAGAAACAAGTATGCCATTCCTTACATAAGGTTCCCATAATACCAGTGACATAAATGATGTCACCTTTTAAGCATAATAGGCACCTCCATCTAGGCTCAGAAATCTCAAGGGTAATTACAAACTTTGTTTTCAAATACATTTAATAGTTTATTTATGGTGTGAAATGCTTTTTACCCTTTTGAACTTTCAGATTTCCAGGCTAAGCAAAATTGTGGGCGTTTTCCTTTAAAAAATAATTGCATCTGGACTGAGAAATTGTGTGCCAAGATCCAGCCTAAACTAAATTAAATGGGCTGAGCTAACAGGCTAGTTGGTGGTAGAATTCAGTACTTCCATGCAAGAAATGTGAGTTTCAGATGAGGATGTGACCTCTTACTTCAGAGGCCAAAATGGGTCAGAAACACTGCAGAGACACCACACTTATCCTTGGAGGAAAGGGAATGTCTTGCAAGGATGATTCACAAACAGTTAAAGAGTTGCAATGTCAGGCTCCACAGGGAATACAACCTAGTTTTTATAGGTCATCATGGGTCTTCAACCAGTGAGTAGTAAAGGTAGGGGAAATCATGGGGGGTTGGAAATCCTCAAGACTATCATGGACAGATAATCCTCTAAAACTTCTTGGACAAAAGCTGCTAAGCCAAGAACCTCTGAATTGGTGCAGGTATAACAGAAAAACCCAAAGATCCTCAATTTTAACAGCAGGGACAATCCGCCTCTGATTTCCCATCTGTAAATGAGGATAATACTTACCTGCTGAAACATTACCCAGAATACAATTGGGACTGTTGGACAGCTGTGTCCACTCAGTTCTCCAGTCTGGGGTGCCTTTTACACTGCTTTGCTGCGAGAGCAACCACTCCTGGCTTCCTCACACATAGCCTCCAACATGTAAATTACCCTCAGCTATAGTGCAAAAGGGCTTCAGCCAGCCTGCCTGCCACCCTTGAATTACATTGCAGAGCCACACCAGCAAATTCCCAGTCCCAGACTTTCCCCCAGAAATGTGTCTTGTACTGCCCAGTATCCTCTTGGACAATGCAAGCTCATATAAAGTCCATTATTTCATTAATAGAAAATGATATTCACAAACCTTTTCTCAAATGGAGTTCCCTAAACACTTCAACTGAAAAACACTGGCATAGATAAAACAATAAAATAAGTTTATTAACTACAGAAAGATTTCTTTTAAGTGATTACAAGTAATGAGACATAAAAGTCAGAATCTGGTTACAAGAAAACAGAAGGTAAAATGCAACTAAGAACTAACTTAACTAGTTAAATGAATTCAAAGCAAAACGTCTCTCTCAACACATAATTTTGTGGTCTTATTGGCTGGATGCCTTTCAGCCAGGACCCCTCCCCCAGACCAATGCTCCTGTTCTTGTCCTTCAGGTGTGAATGTCGTGGGCAGAGAGAAGGGAGGAGAGAGATAATCTAAGAAGTTTGCTCCCTTTTCTCACAGCATTTCTCTTCTCCAAGAATCATCTCAACTGGGGTTCACGTGACAACAAGTCTGTGGGATGGGAACATCCAGCTGTTTCTTTGCCAACATGTAAATTTCTCACTCACATCCTTTTTCCTGCCAAAGAATAGATACTTAATCAGTTATAGTCCATTTGATTATGCTGACACCTGGCTGAGATGCTGCGTAGCCTTTTGTTTCTGGAGAACTAGTTTGAAGCTGTTTTCCTAGACTTGAAACATATCATACAATAGAATGTTATAATTTTACATACAGTGTTGCCACTCATATTTTACTGGGACAATAATGTTCAGCAGATTATGGGATTTAAAAATGATACCTCACAAGACATACTTTGTACAAAATGTATCATAGCCTTGTAAAAAGGATGAACATAAGGGTACAGACTGTCACACCTGCTTGAAAGAAGTGCTGTAAGATTTAGTTAATAATGCACAGCATTTGAAATTGAAAAGCATTATGTCAGGCTCCCTGATCCTACAAACCACTACAGCTGGACCTCATGCTTCTGTGAGGAAGCTTTAAACATAGTAGGTAAGAATGAAGCCTAGTCATGTTTGCAAGATCAAGCATTTGCTTGATTTTATTATTTTTAAGAGAAATTCTACTATTTTATGCCTTGCAAAGGTGGTTTCTTGCCTCAAAAAATTGACTAGTGTTTCAACTACCCAAATGTTCTGTTTTCATATAAAACTACATGCACCAGATTTCCACTGTAACCCACCAAGGACAAAAACCAAACAACCCCCTGCCCAAAAGCCCCCTAAAAAAACCCTTGTGTGTGTTTTTATACTTCTTGACTGAACCCAATAGGTTTCCATTTTGCTGACAGTTAATTATCACTGATGAGTCCCATGACTAAGGTCTTCTCAAGTACATGAGAAAGTACATCACAGTACCAAGCAGAAAAATAATCTGGGGAAATGAGTTCCAAAAATTTTGTATTTTATGTGATGTTTCACATAAAAGCTCTTTTACCTAAATTGTTCCCTGTAGCATCTCATTCTTAATTGTTTTAGTGTTTGCAGATAGTAAGAACATGAATGATAGTACTTTGCATATTTATATCAGCTCATTTGCACTGCTTGAAGTCAACACTGAAGTGATTATAATGAGGTCTGACCTGTTTTTGTTTAGTTATGCTCAGTGACTCTTTCAGGTGCGAGGAGAAGTTAAAAGAAGTTAAACTAACCTTTTACTTCCCTTAAGGATGTTGATCATCTTTTAAAATAAGAAAATATTTTAATTACCTTGAAAATAGGGACATTGCTGTTTGTTTAGTAGGGAATGGATTAAGGAAAAGGAAAAATGCAGCATACGTGGCTAATTTGTGCTGATAATTATTGCTAGAAATGGATTCATTGGGCCTCGTTCAGATTGATCTCACTCTGGTATAAACTCTGAGATTCTAGCTATTTTAACAAGAAGACATTATTAGATAGTCAAAGTTCGACAGTATTATGGATAATACACTGTAATGTGAGCACTGGTTTTTTTTTTCTACCAAAAGGATTTATTCTTTTTTATGGTTAGCTTGTGTGCATATGGAGAGGGGCTGTTTTTGAAGTTAAGCCTTAGGGGTTGTCTCCATGATCACTTAGTTCATGGCAAACAAGGCTGTGAGTTTACCCCGAGTTTGCGTGCCATGCACTAAGTGTCCATGTGGACACTGCTGATGCACAGTAAAAACTCCCAAGTGTGCTTTTTGATCTACCATTAAATACAGTGGTGAGGATAAAGGTTATTGAAAGTACGTTTTGAGGAGGAGTAGGTACTCACTTTCTACTTTATAGCTAGCATAATATATACATACAGCATATACACATCTATTTTTAGGGCTCGTTCTCCTTTTAACTGGGTATGCCCTATTAAAACTATCATTTTCTAGCCTACTGGCTTTTTGAATTTATTGTAATATGGACTGACAATGAGGTTATGCAAACGCAGTCACTTTCATAGATTGTAGAGATGTGCATTGGTTTTAGCAAAACAAAATTTCTTGCAAATCACTGAAATATTTTCCCAAGCTACTATCTCCCTGGGCAAGAGTTAGGGCAGGAGCAGTTTCACACTAGACAGCACAATGGCTGTACATGCCTATCTCAATTAGAACAAAGAGGAAACAGCCAACAAGAGACAAGATACAAAATTCCTTTACAAGAGACTGGATGCAGCCAAGCCTCTCAACAGCTGTGTTAATCAAACAGCTAACATTCTTAAAAACCCTTCCAAAGTTTTAGGAGTGAATTTTTTTTAATTCCAGAGTGAGGTTTTCTTTAATGAAATGCTCAAAACAAATTTTAAGTCAATGACACGTGATGTTGTATGAACCTATTAAAGAGTGCAAAGGGATTGTTTGCTTTAAGATCCCTAAGGATACTTGGCAGTTGAAACATACACATTATATGTTGGTATAAGCGTGTAATCTGCACAAAATGCAAAACAGATCATTCATGTTTTGAATTTAACAGTCTGGTCAGAATATCCAGCAAAGTGAAAAATGAAAAATGGGGCGAATTGTTAACAAATCTCTCTCTGACATTCTGCCATGGCACTTGCAATTACAGCATACTGCAAGTAGAAAATAAAACATCTTTCTTTGGCTTTCACATGTCTAGTCCACAACTCCTTCCAATCAATTGTAACCCTGTCTCCTGTCCTTTTGACGCCCCTGTCCCACTTATTTATGTTCTATTTTGGTCCCTATTTTCCTCCACCTTTTGTAAGTAGACAGTCTGCTTCCTCTCATATGACTGCCTTTTCTCCATTACACAATCCAACGGCCTCTTGTTTTTCCAATCCCTTCTCTATATTCTGCCTTTGACTCTGCTGATTTTCTTCTCCCGGAATCCACCTTCGATCTATTTTTAGCCCCTTCTTCCCTTCCCTCTCTCATAGTCATGTGTATATATGATGTGAGCTCACCACTGTTGCGACAAAGTTACTATTCTGCCTCCCAAACTTTCTCTACTTCTCTTTCTCTTCCACCGTTTGATGCCATCCTCTCCATCACCCAGACCAGTATTTTTGGTGTCATCTTTGATGCCTTCATCTCCCTCTCATTGAATCATAGAAGATTAGGGTTGGAAGAGACCTCAGGCGGTCATCTACAGGGCCGGTGCAAGGATGTTTCAAGCTGTAGGCGAAACTTCCACCTTGCACCCTCCCCAGTCCCCGAGCCCCACCCTGAGGAGCCCCCCGCAGCAGCTCCCCCCCACCGTCCTGAGGTGCCCCCCCGCAGCAGCTCCTCACCCTCAACCCCAGCTCACCCCTGCTCCGCCTCAACCCCGAGCACGCCGTTGCAGCTTCACTTCTCCCGCCTCCCAGGCTTGCGGCGCCAATCAGCTTAGGCGCCGCAAGCCTGGGAGTGGGAGAAGTGAAGCAGCCACAGCGTGCTGGGGGAGGAGGCGGGGCAGGAGTAAGCTGGGACGTGGAGTCCCCCTGTGTGCCGCCCCCACCTTACTTGCTGCAGGCAGCTCTCCCCACGCTCCCCTACCCCAGCTCCCTCCGCCTAAATGCTGGCGGTGACCAGGGTGGCCGAATATCTGGCCACCGCAGTAGCTGCCGAAGAAAATGCACCCCCCAAATCCTAGTGCCCTAGGTGACCACCTAGGTTGCCTAAATGGTTGCACTGGCCCTGGTCATCTAGTTCAACCCACTGCTCAAAGCAGGCCCAACCCCAACTAAATCATCCCAGCCAGGGCTTTGTCAATCCAGGTTTTAAAAACCTCAGGATGGAGATTCCACCACCTCCCTAGGTAACCCATTCCAGTGCTTCACCACCCTCCTAGTGAAATTGTTTTTCCTAATATCCAGCCTAGACCTCCCCCACTGCAACTTGAGACCATTGCTCCTTGTTCTGTCATCTGCCACCACTGAGAACAGCCTAGTTCCATCCTCTTTGGAACCCCTGCTTCAGGTAGTTGAAGGCTGCTATCAAATCCCACCTAATTCTTCTCTTCTGCAAACTAAATAACCCAAGTTCCCTCAGCTTCTCCTCATAAGTCATGTGCCCCAGCTCCCTAATCATTTGTGTTGCTCTCCCCTGGACTCTCTCCAATTTGTCCAGATCCTTTCTGTAGTGGAGGGGCCCAAAACTGGACACAATACTCCAGATGTGACGTCACCAGTGCCGAATAGAGGGGAATAATCACTTCCTTCAATCCGCAGGCAATGCTTCCACTAATGCTGCCCAGTATACCGTTAGCCTTCTTGGCAACAAGGGCACGCTGTTGACTCATATCCAGCTTCTCATCCACTGTAATCCGTAGGTCCTTTTCTGCAGAACTGCTGCTTAGCTGTCAGTCCCCAGCCTGTAGCAGTGCATGGGATTCTTCCGTCATAAGTGCAGGACTCAGCCCTTGTCCTTGTTGAACCTGATCTGATTTCTTTTGGCCTAATCCTCCAATTTGTCTAGGTTGCTCTTGACCCTATCCCTACCCTCCAGCATATCTACCTCTCTCCCCATCTTAGTGTCATCCACAAACTCTCTGAGGGTGCAATCTATCCCATTTTCCAGATCACTAATGAAGACGTTGAACAAAACTGGCCCCAGAACTGACCCCTGAGGCACTATGCTTGATACTGGCTGCCAGCTAGACATCAAGCCATTGATCACTACCTGTTGAGTCCAAAGATCTAGCCAGCTTTCTATCCACCCTACAAGCCATTCATCCAGTCCATACTTTTTTAACTTGCTGGCAAGAATACTGTGGGAGACTGTTTCGAAAGCTTTGCTGAAGTCAAGCTGTATCACATCCACTGCTTTCCCCATATCCACAGAGCAAGTTATCTCATCATAGAAGGCAATCAGGTTCGTCAGACATGACTTGTCCTTGGTGAATCCATGTTAACTGTTCTTGATCACCTTCCTCTCCTCCAAGTGCTTCAAAATGGATTCTCCCTTTACATTAAGGTACTCTCCAAATCCTACTATTTTTTGCCACAAATTCATCTCCAAAATCTTACCTGCTGCATCTCTGTCACCACTAAAATTATTCTGTTTTCTGTCTTGACTATTGTACTTCCTCTTCCTCCTCCCCAGCTTCCTCATAACTCATCCACCCCTTTTATCTGCCCTGTGCCCTCTCTCTGACTATGTTCCTTTTAAAGTTCTACTCTGGAGTCCCATATTCTTTGAATTTCACTTCAGACTTCTCCTTAAGCTGGCTCCAGACCTCACTTCTTCCTACTGTCCATTCTACACCATGTGCAGAACCTCAGGCTGCTTTCTCAACTGCTCCTTTCAGGGCGGACTGTGGCATATAGACACTAACCCACACAGGGGGGTGGCATAGGGACACACCAGTCCAGGGGAAACTGAAGAATGATTGTTCTTCATTGCACCAGGGCAGGGGGTTTGTCGTGTGGGGAGCCTGATGCAGCTGAGTGAAGAGTTGGGGATCCTGAGACTAGTATTTTACCCCTCCACTTGTATCCCCTACTATTGCTGCCCTCCTTCTCTCAGTTGGTCCTTTCTGGCTCATATCCAACTTAGGATCAAGGAGGGGGGAGACAAAAAGGCCCCTGAACTATCTGCTCAGTAGTTGCCAATGTGTACCCCAGAGCCAGGGGAGTAACTGGATGAGAATCTAGCTGAGCTATTGACAAGCATAACAGCGTGCTATGGGAATGAGCGTTATGCCATCTCTGCTCTTAAAAGATGGAATTATTGAATATCTTCTACACACAGAACTGGAGATAAATGTACAAGTCAGTGAACTTGTAGCAATGTCTGGTGTCTGCAGCTATTTACAGACTCAGCTATGTTCCTACTGGCTATCTCAAGAGGACCAGAGCAGAGAGAACACGAACGTAACTTATCCATGGCTAGAACTGTTTAAAATAATCTGGAAATACAGACATGTCTGAAAATGAGAAAAATAAAATAAAATAAAATAAAATAAGCAAGGCAAACCCTCCCCCCCAAACATACCTCCGTAAATGTTTTCCAGAAGACACCTTTTCGTCCAACACATACAAACAGGCTAATGTGTATAGACACCCTGCCCCATAAAACTGAAACACAACTAATCAGTTCTACAGAAGTAGGGACATGGGGGTGAATTGGTTGCCATTCAAGGAGGGCAAAGCATTAGTAGCACTTGTTTCTCCTGTTTTTCTGATTAAGACCCCCAATCCTACAAGCAGATCCACACGGGCAGGCTCAGGGGGGCTGTCCAAGTGAATCCAGAGTGTAGGCCTACAGGCAAGTGGCAGCTGTGCCATGCTGTTCTTCTATGAGAAGGCTTCATGCTATTCTCAAGCCCAAGAGTTGCTAACCTCTGACCATGCTCTACATAGAATATTGAGAAAGATATACTGATGCTTAGCAAAGCAATCTCATGAAAAAAGCCCAGCTGAAACGACTTAGAAGCTGAAGCCGGTGGTTAAATAGGTTGGCTGTTTCCAATATTTGTAAAATAAAATAAACAGACCAGTCCTCACTACACAATCACCTACAGCAGGTATTTTTGTTTTCAAATGAAATCTATTTAAGGTGTTTCCAAACATCTAACAAATGGAAAAAAATGTCCAAATGCTGTTGCACTCAAAAAGGTTTAATGATGTAAGAGATTAAGGCCTTTTTTCCCCTGCTTAAAAAAAAAATATCCATGAAGGCTGAAAAGTTCAAACTAGTCTATGAAGTTTCAGACCAGTGCAATTTAAAAAGGTTGAGTTACAGCATATTATACCAAACGTAGCACATTATGAATTCCATATTCCCTCAGCAAGAGTGGCATATTTAATGAGTAAGCCAAGTCATTCAGCTCTGTTTCCATTTTATGTTTTCCCCAAGATTGTATTAGGCTAAAATGGACATTTCAACTGGAAAGAGGAAAAATAGCAGAATAATGAATTTGTAGGCAATAAAGCAATAACTAAGAAGTTACTAGGACTTTACAAAATTTGTATTCTGTGTGAAAGATATCATGTGTACATTATCTCAGTGTCAGCAAATGCTTATTATAATGCAGTTTTAAACAGGGTTTCAACTTTCCATGTGCATCAGCCCTGTCCTGTATTTTGTCTTTTGTAATACATGACTTTTTCCTGCTAAGATAGCAATACAAGATTTGCAAGGGCAAATTTGATTGCTGGTTGGATTAAGACCAGTATCCAGCAGAAGTTGTTTTTTTTTTTACATTTTAGAAGTAAGAGAAAAAAAATCCTTTAATTCACCTCACCAGCTCTGTAGTGTTCATAGCAGTAACATTTCCCTCCTGACCCCTGTGGCAACTGATTTACACCCTGAATCAGGAGATTTAATTACCATTATTTGAGGATGGTCAATTTCATTTCCTTGCAGTCTCTCACTCATAAAAGTGCATTTCCTCCTTCCAGCAAAAAGTAATTATCTCTTTGCAATTATCAGCACAGATGTGGCAAAATTTGAATTTTCATGATTATTCAATAAGATTTGGAGCACTGAAGAATATATACCCGGTGAGATCATTCAGCTGGCCTCAGGATTAATGAGCCTCTTGAATAGAAGATGCTGTAGAGAGTGAAGGAGTTTTTCTGACAGACTGTTCCAATACAACTGTTAAGATGGGTGGAGAAAGGATAATTACAGATTCCTCCCTGTCCACCCCCCAGAATACATATTTTTAAAGGGCACATTATCATTTAAGTTGCTGCAAGGTTTACTCTTAATTTGCATTAGAGTTAGCTTCATTTACACTTTAGACACTGGTAATTATTCAGCTTTGTGAGAGAGATGAACCCAAACTAAAATGCCATACCTGAACTATTTGTAAGGCTCTGAGCCAAAATCCTCAGATCTGAGCACTCTTGAAGTTTGAACCCCACATCTGAGCCTGCCTGAATTGCAGAGTGCTCAGGTTTGGTTCATGATAGTGTTAGCTTCAAGCTGCAAACTGGAATGCAGATCTGTGGTTTTCTTTCAGGCCCATCTCCTTGTAGCAGTGCTGTACCCTCACATGGTTTAGAAATGTGTAGTTGATAAACTTGAATTTTCTGGGTGTGGATGGCAGAGCTTACTCCATCAGTGGAGCAAGCAGAAATCTAACCAATGCTAAAAGCAGCTGCTCAGGCCTTCAGAAAAGATCCAGTGCTGATTTTAGTTGACTGGTTGATTTTATTTGACTCCCCTTGCAAGCAGCTGAGATCCTGAGGTTCTCAAAGTGTGAAACTTTTTACTTGTACATTGAGTCCATTTGTTAAAGAAATAATCCAGTGACAGTAACAAACTCCCAAGTGCCATTGTACCAGAGTGACTTTTCAGTACAGAAATGCACTTTAATCCTTGTAAAGTACCCAGATACCACAGCATGAGCACCACATAAATGATGATAATATTTTTTAGTCATAACACCAGTGTTTCCATAATTTTGTATAAGATTTCCTGAGTTAGATTTGAAAAAGTCTGAATTACACTGTTCAAAAGCATATGCATTTATTATATGCATGATCACACTACATACATAACTCTTTTCTAGCTGAAGGAGGTGGCTTAGTTATCTAAACAACAGGCTGCAAACATCCAGGTCCCATGGCACTCTGGATTCAAATGCTGGCAGGGTCAACTCAGCCCTTCAATCTGTCAAGGGAGAGCAACTGAGTTTTCTGTATATGGGAGTCTTTGAGACCATAAAAGCCATATGCCCGAGACACAAGGCTCTGACGACCTCTGATGTTAGGCGAGGGCACTCAAAGCCAGTCTGTGTGTCACTAGACGGGGAGCGATGCATATCCCAGGCACTCAAGGAATGTTCTGATTTAGTTTCAAATGGCAGGGCTCCCGTAGAACTATGACCACCTTTTAAAGGTACCCTCATCCGCAAGGAGAGTGACAGTGCACATTTGGATGGGGAGTTATAAGTTATAGCTTGAGAAAGAGTCCAAGTATACATGTCTATTGCGTAAGCAGCATAATGAGTCTTAAGTTAAGCCCTACTGATCTGACTTGGGGAAAATACATTGTCAGGCTACATCAGCAAACACAGTACATATGTGAAACAAGCTAATCCTGGAAAAGAAGTCTTCATTTCTAGAATTGTTTCAAAATTTACAGAAACTTATTTCATGGACCACATAAATATTGTAATATCCTTTTTACTGCGGAAAAAAATGGTTGCAACTAGGATGCAGGCTTACTCTGTTATAATGACAGTATTTACAGGTACAGTAATTGGGGGGGGGGGGGGATTGGTTGTTGTTGTGAAACTGTATCTTGGCTCAGACCTCTCAGTGTTTTCTGGCAATTAGGCTGTACTGAACATGCAGTTTCTGGCCTGAATATCAACTTGTTACTTGCATAATATTTAGAATGCATTAAGAAATTGAGATGGGAGGGGATGGTAAACAGATTTCTAAACAAAGATGCAAACAAATGTTTAATAGAGGTTTAATAGAGGTAGTAGGTTTAATTTTAATTAATGGACACTTAGCAGAATTAAATTTGAATAATTGCTTTTGTCAATCAATTTCCATGGCAATCATTTGCTACTCTTTTTTAAATAAACAGCTTAAATTAAGATTTGAAAAATTTGGTGAGTAAACATACCTTAATAGCACATTAAAAATGCATAGAAATTATCAGTTTTTTCAAGAACAAGATCAAATGGACACATTTCATTTAATTTTTTAAATAAAATGCATCATCTGAGATGGGAAAAAATAACATATGGTATGTGAAGAGAAACATTTTTAAAGTATTCCTGATTTCAAATTGTATTATGAAATAAATTGTGTACAAAAGAAGGCTGGATAATTTTACTTTCAAAAGAATGTACAATGTATTTAGCTGAGCAGATGCTTATAACTACCAAAACAATTAGCACTGAAGCGACAATTACTATTCCTTCTTACCCTCTCGCACTGCTAATTTTTGTTCTGTCTCACGGCCTACCTATATGCAAACTATTTTTTATATGACAGCTTATACACTAAACTGAAATTGGTGAACCACATAGGCAATTCTATAAATATTGACTATTCCTTTTATCCTGAGAGACAGTGGTCCTTGCTTGCACAGCCAATTGGCAAATAACAAGCAATATCAGCCAGTGCTTGTAAGGAGGTTTAATTATTCTTCAGAATATACAGGGATTTAATCTTTGGCTTTGCAGTGGGGCTTGCATGTATGTTTTGCGTTGATCTTAATACAAACTAGAATATATACGGTTTGTTATTATTTTTGAAATCTCATTTAATACTGCTTAAACAACAGTGATTCACATTTAGACATTGAAATTCTTATGAAATAGTGTTTCCTAAAATTGATCCTGATATGCAGGTTCTTTACATTCCAGGGTTTACTTTCTGTAGGCAAAGCAACACTAGTGTGGTTTCGTTCTTTGTCATACATCACCATTAGTAAATGTTCTACTTAATTTACAAAGTGGAAATGTACATAATTTACAAACAAATGTTCTTCGTTCATGGAATTATTTTCATTATTTTATTTTTGTACTGATGGCACTTAAGGCCTGATCCTCTGCTGCTTTGTACCTTCTGTAGTCATTGACTCCTACACAAAATAAATACAAAGTGGGTTTGATTGCTACTATTCTGACTTCACACCCACTTCCCACAGGTATGAATGACTACGTGAATGACTGAATGAAAAAGAAGTGGAGAATCACCCCTTTTTGGTGACACCTTTATGAATGGCAGGAAGGATATACTAGGAGATAGACTCAATGATATATATGCAGAGCTCTGATAGGTGAAATGGGGATACATAAGTACCTAGACAGACCACATATTGTGCCATCCACTTTGCCAATTCACTCTATGCAAGGTGTAATATGAAGTTCTGATCCATACATTGCTAAATGAATTCTGACGACTCTGAGGGTATACAGCTCTTGGCATACTTAAGCATCCAGCGGATCCTACCACTTCAATAGTGCATACATTTTTAGCCCTGACACAAAAACCTAGTGACACCCAAATGGCTACAACAGCAGTGCACAATTGAGTTGTACATACTTGTGGACACTTCATTCTGTATGTTAAAGGCAGAAAAAGTAGGCTACATCAGGAAGATAATGTATTAAAACATCAGCTGAAGCATAACAGCTCAGTGGAACATCATTTTTCATCTATTCAAATGACTTCTAGTATAGCAAAAAGAAGGACAAGACTACAGCATATAGATTACTGTAAACTGGGTAAGGCAGATACTGTTCTGGTCCTCAGTCAATGAAAGTTTAGAAAGTGAACTTGACTTTAAGAAAGTCAGTCCCAATTATTCATATTTCTGTTAGGTGTCACTACACATTAATGTATGAATAGACATCTCATGATGGAATATATATATATATATATATATATATATATATATATATATATATATATATATATAAAGTAGCTGGGAAACAGAGAGACTACAGCAGTAATAGTCCATTGCCAAAACATAAGAGATAATATTGGCTACATTTGATGATCTGAAGTTTCATCTGGAAACATTACACCATAATTTGAGAATGATAAATGACAAGGGTCATTGCTAAGACAGGGGGCTAGTTATGACAATGATTGAGTAAAGTGGACAGACACTGAATTAGTATGGCTACTATTCCAAGCTCATCAAAATAGTTTAACTCATTCCTATAATTTTTCTTGAGGACATTTGTGTTTTGCTGTAGTAGGTCAATCTCTTTATAGGTTTGCTTGCAAAGACAGGTACAGTATATGATAGCAAGTTATCCTCGATGAAGGAAATAGTGTCTTATCATATGCTGTTAACGACACTACAGAGTTCTTACACAGTTTCTGGAGAGCCAACATAGACCCATCTAAGCCAATTTAATTTCAGTGGGAGATATTTGGGTTCAAACATTATTTTGGTTAATTACTTCATAATGATCATGCTTTGTAATTATATTTTAACCAAAGAGCTCAAGACATTTCCTTTCCTTCTCTGGAATAAAAACTGGGGAGGGAAATGGAATCCCTGTGTTAAAACCCATGTGAGTTTTCAACCAAAAATCCCACTGGTATCTTCTGCAGGCCTCCATGGGAGTGTAAATGGATTTCCCCTTTCCCTTGAATATGTCCTGGTCACTCTTGAAAGGTGTGGTTCCTGGCTGCTCTGCATGAGAAAGGAAACTGGGGGATCTAGGCCCCGTTTATTAAGTTTCAGATCTCTGTGAGATATGTGTTACAAGCATCAGAGTGAACCTGTTGAAGGAAGGGAAAAGTCGCTCCCGAAACATGGTGAAGTGAGCATTGAATATCAGAACTTCAAACATGTATGTTCAAAGAGCCATCTGTTTGCAAGACTAATGGGTCACCCTGGATAAAGCTGAATCTATAAAAGGAGGAATGGGGACATGATTATGGGAAAGCTTTTTTTCTGTTTAAGGTATGTATATGCCCCCCATCACTGTAGTATCTCAGCACTTCACAATTGTTAATGTATTTATTCTCACAACACCCCTGTGAGACTGGGAAGTGCTAGCATTCTGTACCTTACAGATAAGGAACTGAGGCACAGAGAGACTAAGTGGCTTGCCTGGGATCACACAGGATATTTATTGCAGAGCTGGACTTTAACCAGGTTTCCTGCAGCCCAGGGTAGCGCTCTAACCACTGGACCATCCTTCCCCTCAACTGAGTGAATGTAAATGAGAAAGAAGAACCTGCAGTCTCTTATCTATGTATTATTTTATTATTCATATATATTAATGAACAGTTCTTGGCTTTTACCATGTGATTAAAAAAAAGTATTTTTCCAAAAGACTTGCCACTTTCATACTCACTCTGCCATGGAAAGCAATTTGTTTGATCACATCTTCATCTCAATTTCATTACACTGCCATTCAAGACAAATTTGTAGTTTTCTCTTTTCTTCATCAATTATTTACCACTAGGTATAAATACAGAGCTTAGCACAAAGCCCTGACCCTGATTGGCACCACTATACACTACTGCAGTACAAAATAGTAACAGCATCTATTCTAATTGCTGTCAATCACTGGGGACCAACCATCCTTTGATAAACAGATCCCCCCTGTAATTAGAGTTCATTTTATTAAATATCTAAAACAGTTTGGGAAAAACTGGTCTGCACTTATCCAATCCAATCATCTTTTTTTTTTTTTTTTAGGTATTCATTGTGAAGAAGACATCAATGAATGTTACATGAACCCTTGCCAAAACGGTGGCACCTGTGAGAATTTTCCTGGAAATTACACTTGTCATTGCCCATTTGGAGAGAAGGAGGGGATTTCTTATGGTGGCAGGAACTGTACGGAGGTCCTCCTTGGCTGCAATGACCATCAATGCCAAAACAGTGGTCTATGTATCCCTCATTTAAAAAATGGCCACCATGGATCCAGTTGCATCTGCCCACCTGGGTATACTGGAACACACTGTGAAACAATAACCACCTTTTCTTTTGCGGGAAATGGTTTCCTTTGGGTGAACAGTGACATGATTGCTGTACAGGGATCTTTCTATAACATAAACCTGAGGTTTCAGACTGTGCAACCTACAGCTTTTATATTTCACCGAGGGGAGAAAGATACATTTGTAAAGTTGGAATTACTGAATGGCTGCTTACACTTATTCATGCAAGTCAATAATCAGCCACAGGTTCTTTTGCATATTTCACATAATGTCAGTGATGGAGAATGGCATTCCGTGGAGGTAACCTTAGCAAGAGCTGTTACCCTTCATTTACTTGACAGTTCTTGTATGGAATCATGTATCAATAAATCTACTACTGCAATAGATAGTGATCAACTGATGCTTGCATTTCAGAGCACATTTTTGGGTGGTTTGCCAGTGGGAAACATGAGCAGTGACTCTCCACCTAACATCTATAATGTGCATTCTGCACCTTCATTTGTAGGATGTCTTCAGGACATTGAAATAGATTTGAAAATTATTACCCCTGAGAACATATCAAGTGAAACATCTTTAAATGTCAAATCAGGCTGTACTAAACAGGACAAGTGTGAAAACCACCCTTGTCAAAATAGGGGACGCTGCATCAACTTGTGGCTGAGTTATCAATGTGACTGCTACAGGCCCTACACAGGGCCAAACTGTTCAACAGGTAAGATAATGCTTTTGGCATTAGTGTATTAAATGCCAGCTCAAAGCACAATCACAAATAACAGATCTGTTTATATCAATGATGAAACACTATGACCCTTAAGACCTCCCCTGCTTACTGTCAACTGATGAGAAAACACAAGAGGTTAGTAGTAGCGCTTGTTCTTTTTTTTTTTATAGTTCTCTCTATAGGAAACCTAAATTTCAATCAGGCAGAAAAGTCAAGGTAAATTGATGGGTTCTGCTCATCCAATTTATTTTTTTTTTTTTTTACTTTTAGTATGCCATTAAACTTTGGGAAACTCTGGTTTGCTGTAGGTTTGGCACCCAGTGACCTACAGGCTATGTCTACCCTATAAGCTAGGGGTCTGATTCCTCGCTCATGTACATATACTTGCACTAGCTCTCATCCAGCTAAAGTGAATATAAATAGCAGGGTAGCCATGGTAACACTGGTATCAACAGTGGAGGCACAGCTGAGCCAGGTTGACTAAAAACCTCCCTGAAACTGGGCTAGCTAGCTTGATGACAGCTAGAGTGAGTACATCCATGACAGGGGAAATGACACCACTAGCTTGTAATATAGATATAGCCTTAGGAGCTTAAGTCTTATTTTTAAAACTCACTTAGGTGCTTTACCACCAGTCTCAATATCTGTATGTAAAACAATGTTCATGTTTTTAAGGGTAAATGAAGAATGAATAAAACATTGACCAGATGAAAAAAATAGATATTAAAAAAAATTATATCTGACCTTTCACCAGCAGATTAAGCCTGACAGTCAATAGCATCATTTTGCCAACCAACCTAGGGAGAATGAACGCTTGAGGATTGGCTGGTTGAAGTCCAGCCCAGGATAAGAGTTACCAATAGCTGTTACCATCTGAGAGCTGCCTGGTTGCCTGTGTGAAATGAGTCAATTTCCCACTGGACATGCACCCGTATCTCAAAAACCATTTAACGGCATCCTGATGGGCAGAGTCAGCAGAGACACCAAAACCTGAATGGGCCTGGAAGTTGAATTACCCTCGCTTTCCTCCATGTTAGGGTTGCCAGCCCTCCAGGATTGTCCTGGAGTCTCCAGGAATTAAAGATTAATCTTTAATTAAAGATTATGTCATGTGATGAAATCTCCAGGAATTCATCCAATCAGAGTTGGCAATGCTACTCCATGTGTTCCACCAAGTATGAGCTGAGGCAAACTGGAGGGATGATATGAGGTCCCGGCATTGCTGTCTGCTATGCTCTACCTGCTGTGTGGATAAACAGAGTGCGTCATTCTCCAGGGTTGTAAATATAGCACCTTTCAGGAACACTTTGAACTGGACTGTCCCCTCCTTTTTCAGTAAAAGCCTATTGAGCTCAGACTGGGAGTTTTGCCTGAGGAAGGTGTGCAGGATTTGGCCCTCTATTCACACACAAATGCCCCCCATCCCCTGTTACAAATTACTAACTTTCTCCTAACACATGTTAATTTGGGGATCAAGAAAAGACAGTTTATTTTTTAAACCAGGCAGACTGGAAAAAATGAAGAGCATCAGCAGTGCCCTAGCTAGATTCAAAGGGCCAGATCTTCAGCTAGTGAAAGTTGGCATAGCTGCATTGAAGGCAATGTAGCTACACAGATTTATCCCAGCTGATGATCTGGTCCCATGGGGTTATTGGATGTATTTCACCAGAAAGCTGCATCTTGAAATCCCTTTCAAAATGTTTAAATATTATATCATTTCATATGCTGTATTTAATAGTTATCTATAACTTTTTTTTAATGTAAAATGATAAAGCCTGAGAGGTAATTCTAACAGACTGCTTTGAACTCCAGCTATAATTTATCCAAAGGTTTGAAAAGCAACTTTGGAGTATAGGACAACATCTGGTAAATATGTTTGCCTCTTTATATGAAATGAAATGAAAACCATTCAGGGCCAAGAGAGGCTTATTCTTGCATTAGAACTGTTGAGAATGATTAAAAAGTATTTGGTTTGTTTTTTTTTTGCTGACCGCAATATTCCTTGCAAATCATACCACCATGCCACTTTGATACATGGATTTTAGATATATGCCGTACTTAAAACACTATGGCAGTGGGGAGGAGGGGACTTGTGGCTAGGGATAACATAAGAAATGTTGGTGTCCTTTTGAAGAAAAGTTGCTGCCAAGGATTTAATTGACATGAGGCAATATTTTCACTACATATACAAAATAACAAACAGATGTTGACTTATTTTGATCAGCATCCAGATGTAGTGACACAAGAAGTTAATATTGACCAAGGTGATGCTAACTGTCCCATCAAACCCAAGATCAGATTCAATATTTTTTTTGTGGCAAAGTAATAGAAAATTTCAAATACACTATTACCTTTTTCTAAGACTCACCCTTCCTTCTAATGCTGCAAGGCTCCTGTCTTCCAGCTCCTAACTCCATTAGAAATGCTCGCTTTTTTCACATGAAAAATGCTTAGTTCTCAAGGACTGCCTTCTAGAGAGGGTGCATTCAACAAAGCTCTCATGCCTCAAAACACCCATTCCAGCAAAAGGGAAGATTTATTTCTACATGTCATGGTTTTAACAAGCAGATAAAGAAAGAAACGTAGATAATCTCTTTCATAAAATTAAAATATTTCATACATAGTTATTTATGTAATTGTCTATTCAGGAACAAGTCAGGGATTTATTCCCCTTACTAAATAATATTACTGTGGCACATACTAACACCATGGTTGTTAAAGGACTGTTAGGGTTTCCACAATCAATCCCCTATTTTCATTGGTTTTATAACCAAGTCATAAAAAAAGTAGTGCTGCAGGCAGAAACTTGACATATGAGGTCCCAGTCCAGGAGTTTTACTGCACAAAAGAGAACTCTGACTGTTTAGTTACAGGAGTGATTTCTTTGTTTAAACCAGGTTGACACTTTTTATGCATTTGACATACTAAAAGAAATAGCTCTTGAAAAGTGTTTAGGCAGAAAGTCTATAACATAGAGAAAAAGATGTTGAAATTTAAAATGTAAAACGAGTAGAAATACTGTGGTTCAAAAAGCTGATGCATCAGAATAAGTAGTTTTCATTACAATGGTTTGGGAGACATTTTCTGTTTGTAATTAAAAATCTTTGCTTCATTATGGAAAATAGAGACAGAGACACAGAGAGAAAGGAGTTCTGGTTTAATCATCTTAACTGATAAAAACAGAATTTTAAAAAAGTGTCTTGAATTCTAGATCCTTTGCCTACCCCGGTGGCACAGCAGTGTCATGTGTTGTCAGAGACTGATCATATATAGAAATGACAGTTTGGGAGCCATATTCAGTGATGGATATAGGCTGATGCAGATCAGCATAGGTGTAATCTGCCAAGGGAGTAGAGGGCTATCACAGCTCCAGTGTGGATGATGCTGTGTAGAAACTGAATAGAAAACAACAGCATGTGCTAAATCAGCACATACTGTCATCAGCCTCTTTGTTTAGAGACCTAGTCCTGATTTAACGTTGTCCATTTTCCTTGATGGGAATGTTTAGGGAGTGTATGTAGGGGAAACACCTGCCCTCTCTCAGGATAAATCCCTAATGGTACATAGGGGTTCACTTGGAATGGGAAGGTGGACCCTTATGTACCAAAGTTATAGTTCCCTATGCCAGGAGTAGTGCATATGGTCTTGGGGTGAAATCCTACCCCTGCTGAAGTCAATCACAAAACTTCCATTAACTTCAGTGGGGCCAGGATTGTATCCTGGGACTTTAGGGGATGGTAACAGCTAGGTTGAGCTCAAAATACACACTTCTCATGATCAATACAAATAACTGTGCTGCAATCTGCCCTGAGAAACCATTCAGATACACATCCTCACAAGATGTACAGAGGCTGCAAAAGGGAAAGAATGTGGTGTAACAATATACCCTCCAGCACTAAAATAAAGCCTAACCCTGCCCCCATTGTAGCCAATGAGAATTTTGCCATTAAAGCCACTCAGACCAGAATCAAATCCTTATTTTGTCCTTAAACATTTGCAGGTGCTTCTCTTTATCCGTGGTAGATGTTTGACCATTGTGCTGCCTCCATTAGTCAATAAGTCTTAAACTATTTTATTTTCTCTCTCTTTCCCCCCTCATTTCAAGAGTACATGCCAGGCCGATTTGGACGTGAAGATTCCTTGGGGTATGCTGCTTTTTCTGTTGATGGTAGTCAGAACGAAAACATGGCTATATCAATGTTTGTCCGAACACGAAAGTCTTCTGGCTTGTTACTAGCTGTGAGAAACAGTACATCTCTGTATATAAGGATCTGGTTGGAAGATGGGAAACTAGTCATGTTAGCCTCAAATTCCACCAAATTGTTCAGCACATGGACTATGAGTGATGGAAATTTTTACTTAATATCATTAAAAATAGAGCCAAATAAGACTGAATTGTTCCAGTCATCTCAACAGCTAGGCTACATTTCTACCCCAATACTAACAGTCCAAAGTGGGGATATTCTCTATATTGGAGGACTCCCAGACAAACAAGAAACTGATATAAATGGTGGGTATTTTAAAGGCTGTATCCAAGATTTAAGACTGAATAATCAACAGCTGGAATTCTTCCCCACTACCACATCACTGTATTCTGTCATCAACCGAACATTGATCAATGTGACCCAAGGTTGTACTGGTGACAATCTTTGCAAGGTAAGGATGCCATTTCTCAAAGCATGTTTCCATGTTTAGAGCCAGGACTCCTCTTTTGCCCATTAATGTTCCCATGCAATATGTGACAGTAATGACATCTTAATTAAACATATAAACATGCTGGTAAGAGCAGATTTTGCTGAATAGTGCTGAAAATCATGGGCCTCAGCAGCAAAATATATGGGGGTTCTGAAAGGTGAAGCAAGGATAATCATTTACCAAACTTGCTATCCGTACATGGAACCTGTAAGGTTTTATAGCTTTCAATTCAAAGTAAACACAATTCTGTTCTCTGCCAAGCAATCCTGCCTTTTCTTGTGTGGGAATCCACTGCCACTTGCTAACACTTTGTTTGTCTTTACTCCTTCCATTTAGTCCAATCCTTGCCACAATGATGGCATTTGCTATTCTATCTGGGACGACTTCACTTGCACATGCCCCCCAAACACAGCAGGGAAAGCATGCGACGAAGTTAAGTGGTGTGAGCTCAACCCTTGTCCTCATGAAGCTCAGTGCCAGCTGGTACACCAAGGATTTGAATGTAGGTACATTTCTATCATTCCTGTGACCTTTGGGGAACTGAAACAACTTCAGATAATGTTGATTTTCATGAACTTTTCAATTAAATCAAGCATTCCAATTCTCATACGACCCAGATGAATTTTGTTTGTTAATAATGATGATAATAATAATAAAAAATAAAATCTTGCTCACTGCTATTAGAAGTATTATGAATGGAATAATGGGATAGTAAAATTCAAGTTTCAGCCATCACCTGTGCCTGATCACAAATTAATATCCATTTAATCTTGGGCCTCTTTTTTTAAATTACCCTCCCATTTTGAAAGCAATGGAGTGAGGATTCCGATGATATTGCCTGCAGGGGCTTTACTCTTCAGTTAATCAATGCATCTACTTGGCATGTTTATAAAATAGACTAGTTTGTTCCATCAGAGCACCACTGCAGTGAGATAAGAGGATTAATCTTAAGATGTTCTCGCTCCTCTGGAAAGACATGTCAGATGACATACTCCTGCACACTGCTTTATTCCATTTTCTTAAAGTGAAGCATCTTTAAAAGCTATCTTAAGCATCCTAACACCAGCAATGTATTTGAAAGATTGTCATTTCAACTGGTATCTTAATAAAGAGCATGAGAGTTCCAAGAAGCTTGTTTCTTTGAAAATTCATAATCACTACTTATCATAAGAACATTAACCAATGTGTTGGATATCGCTGTTCTGTTTCCCCTCTCTTGAAATCAAGTGGAATTTAAAAAGCATGCTAAGATTTTGTTATTGTGTTTTCCAAAAGGCATCCTTTTTTTCCCAAAAAATACCCCCATGATGCTGTGAAGCAGGATTAATGTACACAAATTGCAATGGTATCAGTTAGAATACCTGACTCCTAGGAACAGAAGAGTTGGTCAGCAAAAGGATTCTAGCATAGATGAAATGGAGCAACCTGCAAATAGATCCACATGATGCGGGTTGTTGTTGAGCCAGGGAAAAAGAGGTCAGTTAGAGTGAGTATTAAAATACATTTATGTTTTAAAATACAGTTATATTTATAACCTAAATCAACATATTACACATTATCTTTGATGATAAAATTCAAATAGGTGATATCTTATCAACTATTTTAGTTGATGATAAGGAGTATAAACATACTGATGGGAAGTAATTGCACTATTTCCTTTCGCTAAAATCAAGGCAATCTACATCTTTAGTAGTCTTTAACTTTGGATCTCAGTGCTCTTATATGTGGCAATGGTAGGGTGTTGCCATAATGGATGTTCATAAACTCCTGGGAGACAGATATGTTACGTGTCTTTATTATCTCTTTGTTTCCATGCAGTTGTATCCCATCTTCTATGTAGACAGACATAATAATATGCCCCTAAACTCACAGACAACAGAACTTAATTGGTTTGTTATTATTGTTTATTATTACTGAGGTGTGTAATGAGGGCTTCCACTCACTGCTAGGGTGGCGCCTCCTTCTGACCACTCTGGGGTTTAGTTCAAGAGGTCAGCGCCCCTCCCAGCATTTGCACACTGTCATTCCCTCTCTCTTTCTGGTCTGCAGCCCCTCTTTTCCTCCAGGAACTGCAGCATCTTCTTTGTGACTTGGACCTTTGGCTAGGTCACTCAGCATTCCGCCCTTCCAGGGTATAGTCCAAGTCTCTGTCACTCCCACTGGGACCCACATAGTCTTCCAGTTCACTGTCCACCAGTGACACTTCCCCAGTGGCTAGTAGGGGAACCCTGGCCTGCCCTCTACATCAGGTTCCAGCCCATGGACCCTACAACATGCAGCCAAGGTCTGTTCAGTCCTCAACTTTGCTGCTTACTCCCTGGGCTGCTTCCTACTCTGGCACTACCCCCCCTCTTTGGGGTTTGCCAGCCTCTCTACTCCCTCCTCCCACTGAGCAATTGTGAGCTACTTGTATCTACAGCCCCCAAACACACCTCCCCTCTGCCAGGGAGTGACTGCAGACTACCTCCCCACAGCCTCCTTCTGCTATCAGCTCTCTGGCTTTATAGGAGTCCTGCCTGTTCCTGCACAGGTGAACTTCCCCTAATTAGGGCTTTCCACTCAGCCATCAGCCTAATAAGCTAACTGGCCCATCTGGCTTCCATTAACTCTTTCAGGGCAAATGCGGGGTTGACACCTAGATGCCCCAATCAGCAACTGGGGTCCAGCTGTGATAGGTGCTATACACACATATAATAATTTCGTATCCTGCCCCAAAAAGCTTGCAATGTAGGTCTATGATGAGACAGAATGTGTAGGTACAATAAGCAGATGTGGGGGGCACAAGGTAAGAGACAGACAAATATGATCAGTGTCACAAACACGAGTAACAGCACACCAGCCACCTAGTCATTGCCAAGTGCTTAATAATGTCCACACAAGAGTGTTTTAAGATTTTGATTTAAAAAACCTTAGTTGGTTCTCTGAGAACTGAAGTAAATTTTGAAAATACATACACTACAAACACTGATATTTCCTAGATGTCATAAATTATGCTGGGGAAACTGTTTCTATTCACTTTCCAATTTTTTGAGGCACAAGAGTTCGTATGCCAAGAGACACAGTGGAACATTCATTGCCTTAGCATTTAGAGTATGCAGTCATAAGGCAACGTGATCATTCACAGCACTTAGTGTCCATATCTCCATTCTGAAACTATTTCAAATAAACTGATTTTCTAGTATTTACTGTAAAGTGAAGGGCAGATTCTGTTCTTGTGAGGTTTCCCATTAATAATCCCTCATTGGTAATCCCAAGGATTATTGCGGACAAAATTTGCCGAGATTGGGAAAGAATGCCTAGTAATCCTAGATATCCTAGTAATCTGCTTTATCTGATCACCAAACCCTAACACCAATACAGATTTGAACTGAAGCATGAATAGGAGACATTTCTTTCTCTCTCCCCTCCCCCGATATAATAGGACATATCCTGAAAAAGCCTGGAATGTACATTTAAAATCTGACTAGTTTTGCCTATTGAAATGGACAAAATGCCAATGAAAAATGTCAAATATATATGTAAAGAGATAAGATTATCAGGCCCTAAAAATGGACATAATTCTGTTCACGAAACTTGACTCACAGCCCTACGCAGTTAGGGCTATATTCCCCTCCAAGTTCCATCAGTGCAGCATCACTGAAGTCAGTGAAAATATGCCAGTGTGTAACTGAGGGAACATCAACATCATGGGCCTGAGTCTTCTTACATTAGTTTTACACTGGTTGTAACTCCACTGACTTTAGGGGAATTATTCCTGATTCATGACAGTGAATCAGGATCAAAAGTTGTTGTTTTATATAATCATAATCATACTAAATTGGTAAATTCCCCTAAAGATACTATTTCACAAGGGAGTGAAATGGAAGTGGAAGGGTATTTTTTCTGCAGTTCTGGAGCTAATGGGTGTTTACAAAGATTGTAAATTGAGGCAAGTACCGTATCATCAACACATGAACTAATTATTAGATATTGTTTGTAATTCCTACCATTGACTAATACACCTATTTACCATCTTGGAAAAAACAGCATGTAAATTAACACCAGACACTATAGTTCTATTCAGCCTGAATTTGACAAACCTTTACAAAGTTATTTCCCTAGCTCAACAGCTGGTGTAAATCATCTTAGCTCCATTGATTTCAGTAGAATTATGCTGATTTTCACCAGATGAGCATTGGACCTTTGTTATTGTTCATTTGTTAAGTGTGGCACAAGACAAAGAAAGAGGGTTTGATTCTGATCTCGCATACGTTTGTTTTACACTAGTGTATCTCTACTGTCTTCCATGGAGTTACTCCTGATTTGCACAGCCATACATGAGATCAGAATCAAGGTCACAGTTCCCAAAGAACGTGCAGCCTAAGAGACAATGAGAGTTTAGACAAAAACACTTAGGATGCCCCAGAGGTTTACAACATTTAGGGCTAGATCCTCAGCTGATGAAAATCAGCATAGCTCACTGACTTCAGTGGAGACTGGGATTGGCATCTGACTCTTATTTTTTAAAATGAGAGGCCAAGAGGTGTAATGTTGACACTGGTTAGAATTTGCATGCTTCATGGAAAGAACTAGAAAGATTTAAATTACAAGAGGCAGGCAGCCTGGCACAGTGGAGTAGGGAAAATGTTGCACAGATATCAATCTAAAATTGGCCTGCTTTCTCAATGGATATTATTATCTTTGCACAGGTGTTGCTAATGCAGTGTTTAGCGGCAGAAGCAGTGCAATATTTTACAGAACCAATGGGAAGATAAGGAGAGACCTCACCAACATCGTATTTGGCTTTCGGACTAGGGATGCTGATGTGATACTGCTGTATGCTGAGAAGGAGCCAGAGTTCATTACCATTAGCATTCAGAATACCAAGCTAGTGTTTCAGCTGCAAAGTGGCAACAGCTTTTATGTGCTGACTCTAGCTAGTTCACAGCCCGTGAATGATGGGAAATGGCACCAAGTGATTCTCTCTATGACAGAACCCTTATCCCAGTCGTCTAGATGGCACATTGATATAGATGATAAAAAAGACACTGCAACTAGTACAGTTGCCACAGGAAGCCTCAACTTCCTAAGAGAAGAAATAGATATTTATGTTGCCGACAAGGCTTTTGACAATCTGGATGGCCTAAGGGGATGCATGAGCACTATAGAAATCAGCGGCATTTATCTCTCATACATTGAAAATTATGATGGTCACACTAAAAAACCTCAAGAAGAACAATTCCTCAAAATATCTGCAAATTCTGTTGTTACTGGCTGTTTGCAATTGGATGCCTGCAGCTCTGATCCCTGTATGCATGATGGGATATGTGAAGATTTATATAGTTACTATCGTTGTACATGTCCCAAGGGATGGACTGGCAGGCAGTGTGAAACCAACATTGACGAATGCTTTTCAAACCCCTGCATTCATGGAAACTGCTTGGATAGAATCGCATCCTACAAGTGCAGTTGTGACCCTGGTTATACTGGAGTAAACTGTGAAGAGGACCTAGACAACTGCCATGGTCACCTGTGTGCAAATGGGGCAACTTGCATAGATGGAGTTAACACTTATTCCTGCCTATGTGCTGGTAACTTCACTGGAAAATTTTGCAGGTATTATAAACAAGCAAGCTTCAGAAGCTAAAGAAACTCCTGCCATCAGAGCTCACCTCTCAGATGTTTTTCAAGTTGTTTAAATTAAATTGAGAAACCCCTACATCAATCCTACATTAATACGTAGGTCACACTTACGCAGTGGGTCCTACAGCAGCATAGCCATGGCACAGTAGCTGTTACATTGTCATGCCAGAGTGTAGACGCTTCCTACAGTGAAGAAAGGTTTTTTCTGTCACTGTAGGTACTCCACCTCCCCGAGTGGTGGTAACTAAGCCAAATCTATACCAGCAGTTACGTAGGCATAGCTACAACACTCAGGAGTGGGAATCGTTCATACCTCTGAGCACCAAAGGGAGGTAAACCTAAATTTAAGTGTAGGCCAACACTTAGATTTTCCCTGCAGAATTATTACCCTACAGACATTCACATTTCAAAGGAATGTAGGGAAATTGTGCAGCTTTTGTATTCTGTTGGATCCCCAATATAAGGAGTACATAGTGTTTTATTCGGGTAAATCCAAATAACACACACTTTGCATTTGTCTTTGGGTAAAATTTTCAAAAGCTTCCCAGTGACTTAGGAACTTAAGTCCCAAAGTCAAAGGAACTTTGGCTCCTAATTCACATAGACACTTTGCAAAATTTCATTTTGTTTGTCTGTTTGCTGAAAAGGCTCTTTTAGTGTCTCTGGAAATTATTTATGGGGCCAAAATAATTGGAAATTGCTTTCCTCACAGAACTTCCACCACGCAGAATTGAAATGTAATGAGGAGACCAGCAATGGCTTTATTTCAGCCCCATACATGGCTTCTTCAGATGACAGAAACTGACTGCAATGGAAGTTTTGCCTGAGTAAGGACTTGCAGGATTAGTCCAATAAACTTGAAGACACATAGAATACAGGGTCCCTTTTGTTCTTAATTGGTACAGACACTGGACCATAAGGAATTATAGTGCATTGTCTTCAATGGAGTTACACTGATTTACACCAGCTGAGGATCTGGCCCTCTAATTCCATTTAAAACTAAGACAAACTTGAAAACAATATATTTTGAGCCCTTACCAAATTTTGTTTTTGCATTTAACGTTCTATGTCCTATAAACAGATTCTTTCAGATAAACTGCTAAAATGTATTGCTACCAAATAACTCCAAGACACTTACCTAAAGGAAGGATTTGTCCATTGTTTGCCTCAGAGTGAATTATTAAATCGGTATTACTGGAGCTTGGGAAAGCCAGTTGAATTTATGTGAAATTAAGTTTTTGAGGTTCACTGTTGCTTGGTATCACACTTCAGTTATTGCTTTCTTTCCTTTGTAGACATCCCCTTTAGTAACTGAATTTCAGTCAGCAGAAAAGATAGTAAATATGCTAGATAGCACTTGTATAGATGCATTCAGGTCTGGAGCGTTGCTCCCTGCAAGAAAACTGTGCAGATGTTAGAAGATGTCTGTCTACATGCATTGCATCCTTCTGCAGATTCACAGCCATGTTCTGCTTTACAGCCAGATTGTGCCACCCTTACTCACACTGAATAGTACCTTACCCCAGGAACCACTGAAGCTGAGAGGCACATTTGTGACGTAAAGTATAGCTTACTGTGAGCCCAATGCTATTAGAATCTGACCCTTATTAAAGCAATTCATCTGTAAAACAGAAAACCTAAACACGTACAACTGAAACAGATTAGCATTTTAATATGGTGTTAAATAAATGAATGAATGAGAGGAAATTAGATTTTACCTGAAACAAACAGATATTAATTGCTGCTGTTGCCTCTTATTCATCTAGGCGCACCAGGCTACCTTTTTCCGTCTGTGGGAATGAGAAGAGAAATCTCACTTGTTACAACTATGGCAACTGTACTGAGCTCAAAGGCGAGTTGAGATGTATGTGCCTGCCAGGCTTTAGTGGAGAACGGTGAGACACTTCAGAACTATATGTGCACTTTCCCTCAACAGGTTATTGTGGGAGTATTGCATTGTCTTCTTAGAACATGAGTCCAGAATGGGCCCTTTTTGGATATCCAGAATTAGTGATTGAAATGGTACCTCACCTGCTGCAGACTTTCTGCAGCAATGAGACACAGCTCTACCTATTTAAAATGAGCTAGAGGTAGAACTGAGCAAAATGTTTCTGATTCATGTTATTTGGGGGGGGGGGGCGACAAAACAGTTTCAGTTCAACTGAAATTATTTTTGAATTCAGGTCAAATTTGCAAAATAGTTCAGCTGGAAATTTAAAATAAAAAGTTTGGAACAATCTAAACATTTTCTTTTGTTATTGTTTAAATGAAACATTCCAATTTTTCATTTTGAAACAATGAACAATGTTTCATTTTGAAATTTGCCTAAATCTAATTTTTTATGAAGTGTTAAAAAACTCAAAAAAGAAACAGTCTTGTGTTGAACAAAAGAGTGTGGTTGAACCAAAACAATTTTTTTC
The DNA here is from genome assembly GCF_007399415.2 of Gopherus evgoodei. Taxonomy (NCBI): domain Eukaryota; kingdom Metazoa; phylum Chordata; order Testudines; family Testudinidae; genus Gopherus; species Gopherus evgoodei. The sequence continues at coordinate 67,775,789 of NC_044329.1, forward strand.
AATATTTTGATTCAGCCAGATAACCAAAAATCAATTATTTGCCCAGCTTAATCCTCTCTTTGCTAAATATGACTTCTAGGGTTTAACAGCATGACGATTTGATTTCTACAAAAGTCAATAGTCAATGGGTCAAATTCATCCCTAGTGTAACTCCAATTACTTCAGTTAGGGATAAATTTGACCCAAGATGCTTTCTTTCTTAAATAACGTTATACAGATTACATCTCCCTCTGCATACAAATATTCCTGCTTCCACATCTGTTTCAAACATGACAAAATAGAACAGTATAGTGATTTTATATCTTTGTGTATAGACACGTAAACAGCACCACCATGTAATATACAAATAGACATTCATAAAACTAACAGTTTGATTTTAGCTGACATCCAATGGAGATACATGAAGTGTACTTTCACAGGGGAAGTGTTATGCACAGAAGACCCACTCATATTGTATCTTGTCAGTTTAGAATCAAATTCTAAAACAATTATACAATCAAAATTGGTTAACTTCTTTTATATATATAAAATACATATAAAATACATATATATAGGGCTGAGACCTGCCCTATAGTATTTTTTATATATATAAAATACTATAGGGCAGGTCTCAGCACGAGGACCCACCAACTTCACTCATAACTAAATTTGTATTGAGTGGTGTACACCTCTGCAACCCATATTTATTGTATAGTATATTACCAATTCTCTATATTGTCCTGTATCCTCAGTCAAGACTAGGGCCCAGTGTTCCAGGTGCTGTACAAACAGAGGAAGACACGGTCCCGACACCTATACCTATAGGTTATCCAAAGTTTTGTTCAGAAGCATTCAGCTGATTGCAAGACAGGAAATACGGTACAAAGAAGGTAGAAAACATAAGACAAATGGTTTTGCTCTCTCTCTCAGTGCAATGAAAATTAAATCAGTGGTATAGAGTGTCCAAAGGTCCAGTGGGCCTGCAACATGTAGCCTTAGCACATTCAGAAAAACTTTCAAGAAAAGGTTTCTCCCTCTCTCTCTTTAACGCCCACTGACTTTGTGGAATCACTGCAGTGAGTCATAAATGATGGATGAAATGAAAAATTCCGACCCGCCCAGTACAGAGTGCACTTGGCAATTGCTGCTGTGCTGTAATATTTAAGTCAGGCATCCAGAAAGGCCCCCTGCCAACCCCAGAAGATTTGGAGAAGAAAAAACATCTCAAGCACTTTTTTTGGTGTGTATTTATCTTGGGGCTTCAGGGTAGGAGGAAAGTGCTTTCTCCTTCTTCCTTCCATCCTCAGGCATTTTGCTAACTAAAGCTTTGGAAATGAGAGCCCTCCCTTACACTCACAGCCACTGGCTGGCAATAACCTCTATTTTATGGTTCCCCAGGTCCTACTACTAAGTAGTGAGCCAATACTGATCATACTGCACAGGAATATACCGCTGCAATGAGACATTCTACACTTCATTCTCTTTTTTAAATCCTAAATTGCCACTATATTTATTCTCTTTTTTCTGGGTTGTCAAAATGTTGTAAGGTAAACTAGCAGTGTCTTTCTCTTTGAAGACCTTCAGTAAACTAAATCAGACAGAACACACACAAGGTTTATTTTACCTGAACAAATTCAAAATATTTCACATAATGGGATATTAAAAACCACACCATCTCCATGATTCATTGGACTGATATTACAGAGATTTTCCTTTAAAAGTATAACCAATACCTAATAAAGGATTTGATCCACAATCTGTGGAAATCAGTGGGTGTCTTTCCACAGAATGCAATGGACTTTGGGTGAGGACCAGAAGAAAGAATTTGATAGTACTTAGAGATGGATAAGTTATTCCTCAGTAGAGCTGGTCAAACCTTTTATTGCAAAGACATTATTCACTGAATTTAGACTGGGATTTTCAACTTGACTAAGGGACCTGCCCTTACCCAAATGCTTATGCAAACAAACTTGTTGGCATGAATGTTTCCAATTGGATATGACTTTGGTTAAACTGAACAGCTTTTAGTAATTCAGACAAAGATCCACACACTTACATTTTCAGGAACAGACCAGGTCTTCTAATCAGATGTTATTAAGGATGGTTGATAGTCCTAATTAAAAATGGGGAAAACATAGTCACACCAAAAAATATTGAAATCATAATTTTAGTTTTAAAAGTTAGTCCTGGCACACTTCTAATTAACAATAAATTGTTTTTTGTGATGGTATTGTAACCATGTTGGTCCCAGGCTATGAGACAAGACGGGTGAGGTAATATCGTTTATTGGACCAACTTCTGTTGGTGATGGAGACAAGCTTTTGAGCTACACAGAGCTCTTCTCCAGGTCTGGGAAACATCACATCCACCATAATCTCTTCCCCACCAAGAGGACAGTCCCTGAAATCCAACCACCAAATAGTGATCAAATCCATAGACAAAGGGGGCACTGTCATAGTCCTCAACTATGATGACTACATTGACAAGACCAACTGACAACTGTCCAACACCACCTATTATAAAGAACTCAAAGACAAGCCCACACCACAGTTTACTGAGAAATTTAAGGATATCATCAAATCCTTCCCCAAACAACTCCAAGAGAAACTCTACAACCTCATCCCCATGAACCCACTCCAGGGACTGTCTACGTCCTTCCTGAGATATACAAACAAAGGAACTCACAGCACTCATCATATCTGGCCACAACACTCTTACTGAAAGAATATCTCGACTCATGGAAGCCATCCTCAAACCATTCACCAGACAAAAGGCCAACTTCCTCTAGGATACAGCCAACTTCCTCCAAAAACTCTGCAACATTAACAACCTCCTGCAGAACACCATTCTTGCCACCATGGATGTCACTTCTCTGTACGTCAACATTCCTCACAATGATGGCATCGCTGCCTACCTCAAATATTTACAAGATAATGGACAACCCTCAGATATCCACCCCAAACACATCATCAAACTCATCTATTTCATCCTCACTCATAACAATTTTACATTTAACAACAAACACTTTGTCAGAATCCTGGGAATAGCCATGGGTATTGGATGGCTCCCCAATATGTCAAAATCTTCATGGGCCACTTTGAAGAAGAATTTCTGGACAAATGCACCATGAAATCTATGATATACCTTGATGACCTTTTTATGTTTTGGACAGAGGACCTAAACTCCCACAGAGACTTCCACCACAGCTTCAACCACCAACCATCCATTAAATTCTCTCTAGAACACTCCAACAGTAGCATCAACTTCCTGGATGCCATGATCAGTTTCAGCAATGGAACCATATAGACAATTATATACAAGAAATCCACAGACCGCCACACCCATCTTCACAGGTCCAGTAACCATGTGAAACATACCAAGAAATTTGTTATCTAAGTCATAGACTGGTGCCTCCCCATACTGGGGAGGGGACACAAGCTAAACGGGAGGACACGTGACCTCCTCATGAGTCTCCTCCACACTACACACCTGCCAGGGGTCTGCATGCTCTTCCTGCCACCTTCCCACCCCAAGTTATCTGCAGGGGGAAGGGAATCTGTCCTTCCACTACGCCAGCTCCTCCCCTGGCACATTCAACTGCTCGCCTTGGCAGCCAGGCCTGGGTGGGGAGTGGGACAGAGCTGCTCTTGGTTGCTGCTCTATTCTGTGAAGCAGCTGACTGAGACAGATGCTGGTTGGGGAAAGGCAGCAGCAGCAGCCTGCTCCCTGCCTGGACTCGGCTTCCAGGGACAGGTGCCAAGCATGCTGCGGGGTGGGGGGCGGGCAGGAGATGGGGCTCTGGCTTGCTCAGCCCCTGTCCCCAGAAGCCAAGCCTGGGTGGGAGGCAGCCTGCCACTGCTGCAGCCAGGTGCTCTTCCAGGCAGCTGCTGCGCCGCACCAGACAATGTCCAAGGAGCCAGAAGAGGCTCTGGACCTGCCCCTTCTGCTCTCCATCTGGGCAGGCTGCTGAGGGGGCACTTGACCCTGCCAGCTCCCCCCGACACTTCACCTCTGTCTACAGCCAGGCTTTCAGATACCACAGAATATACTCCAAGGAGAAAGACAGGGATATAAACCTTACCACACTTAAAATTGCCTTCACCAAGCAAAGACACTCCACCAGAGAAGTAGATCATATCATGGACTGGCCTCCCCAAACATACCAAGAGAACCTGCTTCTATACACAAATAAAATACCGCACACCTCTTGTTGTCACCTACCGCTCCCCACTGGAACCCATGTGGGGAATCATCAAACAGTTAGAACCTTTACTCCATGGGGACCTCCTCCTGAAAGAAAATTTTCCTGAACCCCCACTTCTGGCCTACAAACAACCTGCCAAGCTCATCATCAGAAGTAAGCTCCCCACAGACCAGGACACCCCAAATCAAAGGGGCACCAGACTCTGCCAGAACAACAGATGTAAAAGCTGCAGACATATCTCCACTGTTATGATGATCAACTCCCTCCACAACACAGCTTTCAAGATTCATGTGTCTTACATATCCCTATCACAGAATGTGGGGTACCCCATACAATGCACTAAATGTCCCCATAGCAAGTATGTGGGTGAAACAAGACAATCACTACACTACTGAATGCACTTACACAGAAAAATGATGAAAGACAAAAACTCCCTGTCACTTTGGGAGAACACTTTTCACAGAGTGATCGCGTTATATCTGACCTCACAGTCCACACCCTCAATGGAACCCTGAACAACACCTTCAAAGGATGAGTCTGGGAGCTCATATTCATAACTTTGCTAGATACTAAAAATCATGGTCTGAACAGAGACACTCGTAGGTGCCAACTCTGTGGGTGCTCCAGCCCTGGCGCGCCCACAGGAAAAAATTAGCGGGTGCTCAGCACCCACCGGCAGCCAAGCTCCCCCCGCTCCCCACCGCAGTGCCTCTCATCCACTAGCAGCCCTTCCGATCAACTCCTTCCCCACCCTCCCAGCACCTCCCACTCACCATGGATAAGCTGTTCCACAGTGTGCAGTAGGCGCTGGAAGGGAGATTAGGGTGACCGGATAGAAAATGTGAAAAATCGGGACAGGGGTGGGGGGTAATAGATGCCAATATAAGAAAAAGCCCCAAATATCAGGACTGTCCCTATAAAATTGGTACATCTGGTCACCTTAAGGGAGCTGGAGGAGCGGGGACAGGGTGCGCTCAGGGAGGTGGCAGAAAGAGGTGGGGGTGGGGCGTTGGAGGCAGGGTTTGAGTGGGAGTGAGGACGGGGGTGGAGTGACGGTGGTCGCTTGGGGGAAGGCATGGAATGGGGGCAGGGCCTGGGGCTGAGCAGGGCTTGAGCACCCCTGGAGAAATTTGAAAGATGGTGCCTGTGGAAACACTAGATTTATGGCTTATTACAACAATCTGTAACCCTCTTAAACATCCCACTCAGCCTTTTCCCCACATGACTGGAGAAGTATTAATGGGCCACTTCACCTTGAATGGTTCCTTGAAATATGTGTTAACTACTGATGCTAAACAATCTGTTCCAGCTTGTATTTAGCTGTGACACTCTGGATATGTCTACACTGCAATTAGACACCTGCAGCTGGCCCTTGCCAGCTGACTTGCTCTCACTGGGCTTGGGCTAATGGGTTGCTTAATTGCTGTATAAACATTTGGGCTTGTGCTGGACCCTGAGTTCTGGGACCCTCTTACCTCACAGGATCCTAGAGCCCGGGCTCCAGTCTAACTCCCAACATCTACACTACACTACGGTCCGAGCCCCGCAACTCCAACTCTGCTGGACTGGGCCAGGCTCAGGTTTTTAATTGCAGTGTAGACATTCCCTCTAGTACATTTCCCAGACCTGTAGAAGAGCTCCATGTAGCTTGAAAGCTTGTCTCTCTCACCAACCAGAATTGGTCCAATAAAAGATATTACCTCATCCAACTCATCTCGCTAATAAATTATTTGTCATGAGAAGTGGGATATCCCCTATTTTATAAATAAATATTGTTTGAAACCATTAAATAATATTTAACTAAGCCTTTAACATCTGATACAATGCTGCACTTGACCTATTATATTTCCTGGCATTATGGTCCTCAGCTAGACCAGCAGAAGAATGCTACTATTTCAGGTAGGCAACAGGTATTTGGATGCTCACACAGGCATGTGCATAGATGATCACAATGGTCCCTGCTAACTGGGGGATCTATGAATTGATGAAAACGGGCATTTTTGTGACTTGGGGCCCAATTCTTCAAGATGCTAAGTGCCTTCAACTCTCATGGACATCAATAAGAGTGGAGGGAGCACAGTTCTCTACAGAAGGTAGCCAAGATCAGCCTCTAAGCATATGTTTACTCAGGGATAAAAGACCCATGGCACATCTGCGGCTGGCCTGGGTCAGCTGACTTGGACACATAGGGATTGGGCTGCAGAGTTAAAAATTGCTGTGTAGACACTCAGGCTTGACTAGAAACCAATCTCTGGGACCCTCCACCCTCACAGGGTTTTTCATCCCTATGTAAACATAGCCTAAATCACAAATGTCCATTTTACATATCTAAGTACCAATGTGAGCATCAAAATGCCACAGATATGGGATTTCCCATTTTTGTACCTATATGTGAAAACAACACAAGGCATCAAAGATATAAGTGTAGCTGGTAATATCTGTTATTTTCAGGACAGTGAGAAACCCTTGTCCGATTAATGTTATCTAGTTGCTATTACAGTTGCTTAGTGCTTTTGGTCTTTTACTGTAGGTGTGAAACAGACATTGATGAGTGCAACTCTGATCCATGCATGAATGGAGGCCTCTGCCAGAACCTACTTAACAAATACCAGTGCATCTGTGATGTAAACTATGCTGGTGACCGCTGTGAGGTAGATGTAAGCGACCTCTCTTTTTTTGTCTCTTTATTATTGTGGCAGAATCTCTTCCAGCTTCTCTCCTACCTTATTTTGCGAATGGATGATGATCCAGTAGTTGAGTGGGGTGAACAGGAAGATTAGTAGCTATCTGTACACTGTTAGTATTTTAAAGCTATTGACACACAATGGAAGATGCCTTGACTGAACAGGAGATTAGTTTAGCATTCAGAAAAGCAATAAGAACCATATTTTTGAAATCATTTATCAATGTTTTGAACATATTAAAATATTTTATTGAAAATAATTAATTCTTCAACTATGGCTTTAAATGCAGAAGCTAAGTTTCTAAGTAGCATCATATTTCTTTGTATTATTTTGTGTAATAAATGACAGTATGGAACGTTCCAAAGCAAACATTCAGATCTTGGTTCTCACCTATTTATCAATCATTTTCACTCTGCTTTGGTTCATTTGCTTAATTTTGGAACAGATGCTAGTAGATAGTGAATATCAGTCTGAAAACACTGCTTTAACCCATTTCTACTGGGATATTGCACGGTGCATGGTCTCTTCATTTCTTACAGTGTAATGCGTAAGACTAGTCCATGACAAGATACGCTAAGAGCTCAGGGTGAAATCCAGGCTCCACTGAAGTCAATAGCAAAGATCCCATCGGCTTCAATGAGACCAGGATTTCACCCTTAAAATTTAAATACATCACATCCCATATTATTCACTGCTGTTGATTTAGAAATTTGGTTCAATTTCTGTGGAATCAGATATGTCATAACAGTGAATAATGTGAAACTATTTTGGATAAGCCACTGGCAATATACCGAGCCCATCCTGTTGGAATCAATGGCAGAATTGTCTTTGATTTCACTGGGAGTAGGATTGGCACTACTATCTCTACATTTCATTTGAATAAAGTTCACTTGATTAAAACAAAATGCAGCTATTCTATGAATTCACATGGAATGGTTTTCAAACATGCACCATGATATGAATTTATTCACTTTAACCAAAGGTCCAATGAGGATATCATATTTCAAATCCACCGGCAGAATTTGTTAGTTGCAATATTGCTACCTCTTGAAGTAGATCTATTTTATCTGTGAACTGAGAATTTCAGTACTGTAATACATAATTGCAGGCAGAGGAATATGCTTATTTTTCACTTCAGGAATCAATTACCTTGCTCACTGATGGGTTGTTATCCTTAATGAATGAGGATTAAGTGCATGATATTGCTCACCACTGTAGATCAGGCCTTATTCAGCAAAGTACTTAGACATGTACTTGGCTTTGAGCACATAAGCAAGTTGAAGTCAATGGGACTTAATCACTTGCTTAAATTTAGTCACCTCCTTTAGTAACTGGGTGAATCTGGGAAAATATGTTCATGTCATACTTTGTTCTTTCTGGAAAGAGTTTTACAGGACAAGTACACTAATGAATTGTGCAGTAGTTTATTTGAGTATTACTACTCATGTTGTATTAGTACAGTGTCCAGACCTACAAACACTCATTTGAGCTCACTGTTCACAAGAGTAAGTGTTTACAGGTCTGTATTTCATTATTATTAAGTGATGTGGTATGCAGGCAGCATTATGGGAAAGAGACCTTTATTAAGTATGCTGAGTCTTTACAGTTTGAAAGAGACAGCAGCCTGGCTTCTGCTTCAATCTCTGAGCCCTTGGGGTACATCTACATAGGGATAAAAGACCCGTGGCACTTCCGCAGCTGGCCCTTGTCAGCTCACTTGGGCTCAGAAGGCTTGGGCTCAGGGGATAAAAATTGCTGTGTAGACGTTCGGGCTTGGGCTGATGCCTTTGCTATGGGATTCTTCACCCTCACAGAGCTCTAGCCTGAGCCCAAGAGTTCACACAGCGATTTGTCAGCCCCAGAACCTGAGCCCTGAGAGCCCGAATCAGCTGATCTGGGCCAGCTGTGGGTTTTTTATCCCCGTGTAGACATAGCCTAAGTGTCACATGCATCACATCCCAATCCTGACACCTGACTGTGTGCACAAAGTGCTGTTATTTGTCTCTGTTACATGTAGCATGTTAATGTCTCAAGGAGCTGCCCTGGTCTGAAAACTTAAGTGTAATACATTGCTGTATAATAACTGTATTACACCACGATAATCTCTTTATCATCTTTCTTTTACTAGAGAAATGCCTGAGGTAATTTTGCTGTTGATTTCCTTTAAAAATGTTTTATTCCTCTCTTTTATTTTATACATAAGCCACACTTCTGTAAACAGAATATAACAAAATATGTTCCATATTGGGGATAAAATTATGGTAGTAATATCAAAAACATAAACACTAAGTGTTCTATTATCTAAACTATTGGATTATTTTAGATCAGACTAGAATTATTTGGATGATATACCTTTTAGCCAGTTTAGACAATGGAGGCAAGCAAATATTCAATTAATGGTATTACACTTAAACAACATAGGTCTCAATTTGGCAAAATACTTTGGCACATACTTAACTTTAAGCACATACTTAAATTAGAGGTGATTAAAAGTTATATGAAAAGTTTTCCCACTGAAAAATCTGGTTTAATTGAAACTAACACTTTTCACAACAAAATGACAAATATGACCACAATTTTGATTTGCTTGCAGAAAATGTCAAAATAAAAATTTTCATTTGAATCAACACTTCAATATGAAATGATGTTTTGGTTTCAAAATGCCAAAAGTAAACAAAAATAGTTCAATTCATTTTGACTTAAAAGGTAATTTTGTTTTGGCATCTTGAAACTGAAAAAGAAAAACAAATGTCAGTTCAAAATGGCAATTTTCATTTTGCTTTGATTTAAATTGTTGTTTTAATTTTATTGACACAAAATATGAAAACAAAATGACATTTCAAGTCAAAATGAATATCATACTGTTTCAAGATGTTAATCTGAAACAAAAACATTTAATTTGAATCTGAAAATTTTCAAACCAAGATTTTTTGTTCAAATTTTCACACAGGAAAAATGTTGGTGTTCCAAACAGCTCTTACTTAAATCCCATTGAAATTAATGGGAGTTAAGAACCTAGTTAAGTGCTTTGTTGCATAGCAAAGTCTGCTGTACATCATGCCACAAAGCTGTCTCAGATCATTGATTTCAGTTTGCTGTTAGTGACAAGGAAAGCTGGGGAAAGAGATACATCTTATATCAGTGTTCCTAGCATACTGTGTTTATAATGCACCAGACAAACAAGAAATGAAAACCAAAGAATATATACATGTACAGAGATTTCAAACACACTATTTCCTCAATTCTAGAAATGTGGAAATGCATAGATACATACAGTGTACCATATATATTATATATGTATTACATGTTACATAAAAAGTTACAAATTTCAAATATATTAAATAGCAGTGCAGCAGTCCCTGGCTCTCCCCCTCTGTTTACATATCACTAATGCCACTATATCCACTGGGATTGTAAATGACTTCTTTCCTCTAATGCCTTGTCATCATGAAACATTTCCTGATTCAGAACTGCTGCTGCTCTTTCCTCTTTGTACTTCTGTATTCTCAACTATATTATGTGTGTACATAGCTTTCCCATCGTTATTCACAAAATAAACCTTCTGCCTTTGTCTCTTTACGTCTCCTTTTCATTTTTCTGCTGAGAACTGTTCATTTGCTTTAAGTGTACCATGATTTCTGAATGTTTACACTTCACTCGTGTGTTACACATGCATATAAAAGGTAGCTCTGCTGCACTGTAATGATACCCTTTTAACATACGTGGCCGCTTAAGCATCTCTTCCGACTGATGCCATTTAGTCAGAGGAGCGCTATTCTGCACCCCAGGACAAGTGTCCTTTATTTCTTATTCCAGAATATATTGGGTGCCTGCTATTTTGATTTCACCAAATGTCATCAGAAAAATCATTCACTTGGGACTTCCCTATTTAAACCTGAATCCTGCTCTTCCTCAAGTTTCTGATGCTGGAAGTTTGCTATGTTTTAGTGTAACAGCTACACACAAAGTATGCCATGGGTTTTAAAGGAGTAGCACACACTGAGGGAACAGTGGTTGACATAGTGTATGCCAGATACCACAAATTAGTCCAAATAATTACTAGTGTTTTTGCAGCAATATCAAGATGTGTAAATAATTGAATATGTCCAAATTCCTTATCTGCTTTCTCTATTTTTGAATTATTGTTCTATTAAAATACATGCGATTCCAGTAAAATCATTTTAAGGTAACAGAGAGAAAAGATGAATGGCAGAAAGTGTCTATGGATACCGTGCATTTGATTCAGACAGCTTAAAGTGACCCACAAAGGATTTTTAAAGAACTGAGCTCTGTTCTTTTATGTTCCTTTCTTCAAAGCTTTTTGAAGAAAGGAAAGCAAAACAAAACAAAAGATGATTATTTTTGGTCTTCTTTTCTTTTTTCTTTAGAAATTCAGGCATCATCTACTCTGGGAGGCTGTGTGGTGACTGCAAAATTATTAAAATTATGAAGTCCCAAGAGACCAAAATCTGAGTAATTCAGAAAGGCAGAGATTTTTAGTCAAACCATTAAAAAAAATTAATTACTTTGTTAACCCTTATTTACTTTCAATCCCTAATAAGGATGGGGTTAGGATGTTTTTTTAAAGTGTAAACATACCATCCCCTTCTATTAAGATATGATAGCCTATAAACTACATGTCTGGGGCTACCCCATACACAGGTTTTCCAGTGAAACCAGGGGAGAGCTGACTACATAGTTTAAGGTTTAAAAAGTGCGATTTAAAAAAATTGTTAAACTTATTTTATATGATATTTATTAAAGTAATTTAAAAAAAAAGGAAACTCCACTCCAGGTCACTTGTAAAGGGGCACAGCTAAGAAAGCAAACAGAAAAGATGGCTGCACATGTCAGGAGTAAAAGCACCACAATGTACTTAATTACACATGATTTCAGAGGCTTTTGGGGGATTTAAGAGGCTCTCTCCCTCTTACAGAAAAAGACTGAGAGACATGTAGACTTTAAGGCCAGAAGGGACCATCATGATCATCTAGTCTGACCTCCTGCACATCACAGGCCACAGAACCTCACCCACCGCCTTCTGCAATAGGCCCATAACTAGCTGAGTTACTGAAGTTCTCAAAAACTTGATTTAGAAACTTCAAGTTACAGAGAACCCACCATTTACTCTAGTTCAAACCAGCAAGTAACCCGTGCCTCACACTGCAGAGGAAGGCGAAAACTGCCTGGGGTCTCTGCCAATGTGAGGTGGGGGAAAATTCCTTCCTGGTTCCTTACATGGTGATCAGAATCTAAGTCCTCCACAGATCTCCAGCTCTTGCTATTTGATTACAAGCCTCATGATATTTCACATTTTGTTTGAAGCCCAGCTCCTGGAGACAATTGCCTATGTGACAATCTCAGCTTCCATTTTTTTTAAAAAGAGAAAGTTCAGAAAAAGGTGTGAAGATGTGACCTGACTACCTCTAAAGGCTCAGAAAGCAGAAGGGAAATAAAAATAATTTAAATTCAAAAGATAATTTTTAAAAAACCCTCATGATTTTTTAACATTAAATGTTGGCGACATCTGATCTCTTTTCTCCACTTTTTGCTCTTAAGGTATGATTTCCCTCACCCAATACAAGTAACTAACTCTAACAGAAGACAATGGGTAATGGAAGGCAAATAGGCCCCAGAAATTCAAAGGGAAAGTAAGATTTCTGTCAAATAGGGAGAAGGAATCATTACTGGTGGTAATGGGGATGGGCAGAGGCCTCCGTATTTGCAGTGAAAAATTATTTAAGATTCCTACTTCAAGAACATGTTACAAAACCATCAATATGATGAAATAACTATAGCCCAAGAATAATGCTAGCTAGCATGGTATTCAAAAAAAATACTATCTGAAATACATCTCCAGGAACTTAGCAAAAGCTGGGATTTGGCTTGTCATTTTAATTTACATTGCAGTAGTGCCCAAAGGCCCCATTAAGACTGAGAGCACGCTGTGCTATGTAATTATAGAAATGTAGGACTAGAAGGGACCTCGAGAGCTCATCTATTCGAGCCCCAGACACTGAGGAAGGACCAAGTAAACCCAGACCATTGCTGCCAGGTGTTTGTTCAACCTGATTTTAAAAACCTCAAAAGACAAGGATTCCACAACCTCCTTTAGAAGACTATTCCAGAGCTTAACTATCCGGATAGAACATTTTTCCTAATATCTAACTTAAATCTCCCTTGTTGCAGATTAAGCCATTACTACTTCTTCTACCAAATTCATACACACAAAGGAAAATATGGTTCCTGCCCTAATTAGCTTGCAATTATGTTTGTACTTGGAAAGTTTTCCTGAACAATAGCATGGATTGCACCTTTCGCACAGTATTCACTCACAACAGGTACCCTGATTGTACATATACAAGTAATGCAGAAGTGGTGGATGGAAAAATGACACAGAGTTTAAGTTCTGCATTAAGATGGCTAGAGTTCCCCTCCACACACACACCATTGCTACTTTCATATCCTCTTCCAGCTGGTACCACTTCACCCTCCTGGGCAAATGGACAAGTGGCACATGCTGCACAGTTACACTTCACATTAAATGTCATTAAAATACACTAATAAGCATGTACGATATGTTCAATATTGAGTCCAGATTCAACAAAAACTCAGTCTGGCTTCCATAGGGTGGAAGCTTGGAACTGTGATTGAATCTGCCCCTCAGTGATTAGTTAACATATTCATTAACTGCAAGTGTTAGTAAAATGAATGTATCTAATGATATTTAATTACAATAATTAATGCCTGATGTCTCATGAATAATTTAATTGTCAGCTATTTGTATTTTCATACTTATGCAGTTATTCATGAGTAATTATCATATTGACTAAAAAGCATGGACACCAGGAAAGTAACAACTATATCATCTTCTCTACGTTCACTTTTCCTTCCGCTGTCCTGTCAAGCCTCCCTCCCAACCCTTTCTGTCTGGTTCCAGTAGAGCATGTTGTTAATGCAGAAGGAGATACAATGTATTTTATTTTTTAAGAGTTTTAATACAATGCCTTGATAAATATGGGCTCGGTAAGTCACACATGATTTCAGACTGAGCCAGCTCCAGCCAGTACCTTGTCTGGCGGCCCCAGTGAGATCTGGCAAATTGTCAGCTTTCATTGAAAAAGAAAAGTTTCTAATTCTTAGGGTGCCAAAGAAAATCTCCCAAACCTTAAAAGATGCAGTGTTGCCTTTTTGCACCTCCAGATAGCCTGATAATTCTCAGAAGGATTTGATCCTAAGGATTTTGTTCTCTGGGAGTTTGCTTTGGCCCAGTGATTTGAACAAACAAAAGAAATAGAATAGAATGGGAATGGAAACAGGAGCTAAGAACTTATGTGAGTTCTGTTCCTGGCTCTTACACAACTCCTGCTGTGTGCATGCAGAAGTTGCATAACTGCTCTATCTGTTCCCTCATCTGTAAAATGGAAACATCAGCGATGCCAGCACTTGCAATTTAAACTTCAGAACTTTAGTGTTTCTAAAGCCCCAACTCCAACACAAGAAGCTCCACTTTCACAAAAGATACATTTCTAGCCCTCCTGGGTACAAAGAAAAGCTTGAAAAAGGTGACCCCTGAAGGTTGAAAAAACAGAAGGCAAATAAAAAGAGCTCCAAATAGATTATATTTTTAAATGTCATGATTTTAAAATAAATCTCATGATGGTTTGTAGCCTAACTCATGACTTTTGAATGCATGGGGCTGGCAATACCGGGATAATAATATTCACCTACCTACTTCAGAGGATGTTGTAGATGAATTCATGCTTTTTCAGAGCACTGAAAGTTAAAAGCACAAGGGGCTTAATTTTCAGATGTGTTAAGTAACCACAATCTCACTTGAAGGCTACAGGAGCTCAGGAACACGGAAAAGTTGGTCCTAAGTATTTTTTATTTCAGAAAGTTGCTGATGAGTCTTCCATTTGTGGACTCCAGCCCTGGATTTCACACAGGAAATGGTGTTGCTGAAGAACCTGCAGTTAAAAGTGCCAAGTTGGGGCCTGCCTACTGGTACTATTTGTAGTATTGGAAACAGGCAGATGTGGGCCCATCCCCAACTAAAGGCCCAGTCCCTCAATTAATGGGGAGGAACCACTTAGCCCAGGCTACAATTGAATACTTGAGAAAACAAATGAAAAAATAGGAGCAGGAGTAAGGTCAAAGGTTAAAAATCAGGGATCCAGAGGGGGAAATCAAGCAGAGAACCCACAGCAGCACCCACTGCTCCTCAAAGACATGTAGGGAATCAATGGACACTGAACATAAAAATGGCCATACTGGTTCAGGCCAATGGTCCGTCCAGCCCAGTATCCTGTCTTCCAACAGTGGCCAATTCCAGATGCTTCAAGGGGAAATGAACAGAACTGGGCAATCAACAAGTGATCCATTCCCTGTCATCCAGTCTCAGCCTCTGGCAGTCAAAGTCTTAGGGACATGCAGAGCATGAGGTTGCATCATTGACCATCTTGGCTAATAGTCATTGGTGGGCCTATCCTCATGAAGTTGTTTTTTTTTTAATCCAGTTTTGGCCTTTACAGCATCCTCTGGCAGCAAGTTCCACAGGTTGACTGTGCATTGTAAGAAAGAGTACTTCCTTTTGTTTGTTTTTAACCTGCTGTCTATTAATTTCGTTGGGTGACCGCTGATTCTTGTGTGACGTGAGGAGATAAATAACAATTCCTCATTCACTTTCTCGACACCTTTATATCATATCCCACCCTTAGTTATCTCCTTGACAAACTGAATTTAATTTGCCATTCTGTTGCCCAGTCCCCCAGTTTTATGAGATCCCTTGTAACTCTTCGCAGTCTGCTTTGGAGTTAACTACATTGAGTAATTTTGTATCAGAGGAACTCTGCCTGGAGGCATGATTGGGCAAGGGACTGAAAATAAGCCACACAGTCACAGAGCATCCCCATCACCTTGTTCGAGTTCCTCCTCCTGGAACGATGGATGGCCACCTTGGCCAGCCCCAGGAGGATGAGGCTTCACAATTTTGGGGGGCTACAGATAGGGTGTGCATAGGCCAGGCTGTGTGGGGAAAAGGGCAGCCAGAACCTCAACAAGAGGTTCTAGATGAGCTGGAAGACGGGCTTCAACCTGATGCATCCTACTTGGATGTGTTCCAGTGTCTACCTCTCACCGCAAAAGGGACAGGTGTTGCGGGAGTTTGTGAACCATGCCAGATACATGCCTGTGCTCACAGCTCCATGGAGGAGTCATCAACCAATTTTCCTGTAAGCCCATGGAACCAGAGTGGAGTACAGACTGGCCCACCAGAGTTCCTCACCCTCCCTAGGTGGCAGTTGGTCCTGTCACTTAGTATCAGAACAGGACACGAGGATGAGGAAGTGGATGTTCTGAAGCATAGGCATGTAGAAGATGTTCTGTTGGTGTGGATAACATGCAGCTGGCTCAGGCGGTGTATCAGGAGTGGCCAGGAAGGCTCACATGGCAGGGGTCTGACAGCGAGTTCTGGAGGGCCAGGAGTGAGGTGAAGGTGGGGAGCACCATCCCACAGGACTCACTCAAGGAAAGCAAGAGAACCAGGAGTTGAGGCTGCCTTCACCTTCTAGAGCATATGATGAGGGACACATGGGGTGGACAGCTGAGCACCACAGGGTCCACCCAGTCCCTTTGATCATAGTCCAGGACATCTCCAAGTCTGGTGGTACCAGCCAGGACCAACATCTGGTGCATCAAGGGGGACTTCACCACCTGCACACAGAAATGAGGAGTATGTCATATGGGTTCTATGAGGAGGTCCTCCTGCTTGGTGACTGCTATGGAACTGGGCACTGCAACCAGCTTCCAGGTCCCAAGAATATCCTGGTAAAAGAGAGCAGCTGAGAGATGTCTTGGGAAAGATTTGTCAGGTGAAGATAAAAGAGGTGCCAGATGTATCAGAGTCCTTGGAGGTGGTGGAGGAAGGCATGTTGCCCCTGCCCCCAGCACCATCCTCACAGCTGCCATTGGCCAGTTTCCAGCCAATGGAAGCTGTGGGGGTGGTGCTTGAGGGAGTGCACAGAGACCTGATGTTCCCCTTTCCTGAAAGACATGCCAGCAGCAGCCCACCACAGCCACTTCCAGGAGCGGTTTGAGGCCAGAGCGTGCAGGCAGCCTGCCTGATACTAGCTGGGAGCTGCCTGCGGTAAGCACCTCCTGACCAGAGCCTGCACCTCGCACCACATCCCACAACCCAGCCTCAGGTCAGAACCCCCTCCTGCACCTAAACTCCCTCCCAGACCCTGTGCCCCATCCTGCACCCCAATCCCTTACCCCAGCCCGGAGCCCCCTCCTGCACTAAACTCCCTCCCAGAGCCCATGCCCCCTTCTACACCCCAATCCCTTACCCCAGCATGGAGCCCCTTCCTGCACTAAAATCCCTCCTAGACTCCACACTCCCTTCTACACCCCAATCCCTTACACTAGCCTGGAGCCCCCTCCTGCACTAAACTCCCTCCCAGAGCCCATGTCCCCTTCTGCACTCCGATCCCTTACCCCAGTCCGGAGCCTACTCCTGCACCAAACTCTCTCCCAGTGCCTGCACCCCTCACTCTCTCCTGCACCCCAATGCTCTGCACCAGCCCAGAGCTCCCTCCTGCACCCAAACTCTCTCCAGGACCCCGCACCTCCTCCATTAATATAGGAGAAATGTGTGGCCTGTGACAACTTACCAAAATGTGTGGAGTTGCCCTTCCCTGCGAAAATTATTGCCCACCCCTGTGCTAGATGTAATAGGTACCAGACCAAATATAGATGATCGAAGATGGTCCAATCCAGGACAATGTAGGCCTGGTCAGGGTAGATCATGTCTGCCAGCACAGGCCCCAGCCACACCAAGATGGCTTTCACTGTTAACTTGTAGTCTGCGCTGTGGAGCAAAACTGCATCCCAATTCCTGAGTTTGCAGAGGTCCCCTTTCTTAGGTAGTAGGGCAAGCACAGCATGCCAGCATAACAGGGGGAGCACCTCATTCCCCCAGGACTTGGCTCAAATGGTGGCAAACTGTGAACCGAGTACATCCCAGAATGCACATAAAATTCCACAGTCAGCTGGACAATGCCTGGAAAATTGTTGGTGGACATCAGATGAAGGGCTTCCAAGACTTCAGCCAGAGTGAGAGTTGCTCTAACTGGTCCTAGTGGCCCACACTGACCAAAGGAAGTTCATCCCACAGCACCCTGAAGGCATTGCTGTCCATTGGATCCGGGGAGAGGAGGTTGGCATAGAAGGCTCTGGCCCTTCCCTGCATCCACACCAGATCCATGAGGGGATGCTGTCCTCTACCAAGAGGCAGGTGATATGTTTCCTGGCTCAGCTCTGTTTTCTTCAGGATGCAGAAGCAGAAATTGTAATCTATCTCCTGAAGGAGCTGAATGTGAGATTGAACAAAGGTATGTGCTATACCTTAATATGCAAAAACACTGGTCATTGAGGGCCCGGAGCTCATCCCACTTCTCCTGACACTCACTGCAGAAGTATGGATTCCCAATATTAGCAATCATATGCCTATTCAGCTCCAAAACCTCCCGCACTCCAGCTGCTCTATCACCATTCACATCCTCCAGTTGGCCCCAGGGGTATCGTTGCATCAGAAGAGCCAGGCACGTACCTTCTCCTCATTCCACTACCTCTGCACTGAGGGAAAGATCATGTCTGCTTCCACCAGGCTAGCTGGAATGCCTGGAAGGACAACTCAAAGCCCACATCCTCTAACAGGCTGTTATTGAAATGCCAGTAGGCTGGTCCTGGTATCACAGCCATCAAGTGGAAATCTGAGAATGGGACTGGCCTCATGCTGGAGGAGTGGGCCTGCAAGATGGATACTAGTGAGGAAAGGAGAGCAGTCTTAGCAGCACAGTGAGAATATTTGCATCTGTGGCTTTTATGTTCTGTCCTGCTATAGCATTCTGGAAGGAAAGATTAACATTTAAAGGTGAAATCTTTTAAAAATAGAATTGTTTTCCTAGAATTCTCTTTCCTGTACTGATAGTCCTTGTGGGAGCAGGATCCCTGCTTGACAGCAAGTTAACACTATGGGATCTGGGATGCTTACATATGTTCTCATTTGCATGTCCCAAACTGTCATTGTAGTCAGTGGAATTTGGATAGCCAAGGAACACAGAACTGTTCCTTTCATGTTTAAAAAGTGATTGTGGCTTACAAATTGACATTGTCTCTTTGTGAGCATTTAAGCCTCGGCTGTGATATCCCTTCCTCACACTGTGTAGTACCTTACTCTATGTTAAATAGGGTGACCAGCTAGCAAATGTGAAAAATCGGGACGGGGGTTGGGGTGGGGGGAGTAATAGGATCCTATATAAGAAAAAGACTCAAAAATCGGGACTGTCCCTATAAATCGGGACATCTGGTCACCCTAATGTTAAGTCCTACTGATATCAGAATAAGGGACTATCAAATGTGTCAAGTTATTACAGTCTGGCTGTAGAGTCATTTAGTTATTTCACAGACTTAAATGAGTGTTTACTCCTTCTGTTAGCCCAGCAGAGACAATATCACTTTGGGGGGCAGGGGGAAGAGGAGGAGGGGCTCAATTTTGCAACATAAAGAACCCAGCTTTGTTCCTGTTCTAGACTGAGTGTGGAATAAGAAAAAACACATCTTAAGATTTGTAAACTGAGTGGTTCTGCTCTGGAAGTCATTGGAAATATCACGATGCCATTTTTATAGTCACTCTTCAAAGCCGAACAGCCCTTTAACGTCCTTTGTTATTTTTTATTAGTTGCATAGTATTCTCTTGATTTAACCACAGCTGTAAAAAGGATATTGTAAGAAATGTAATATTTAATGTATGCTGTACCTTAATGTGCATAAACATTATGCTGTAAAGACAGTAAAGTTAGCTAATGTGTCATAGCAGTAAAAGACAGGGAAGCTCCCCACAAGGCCAGCCTTACTGCATACATCAGTGAGAAGCAGTTGAATATTTAATGTGTATGGTAAATATAAGCAGAAAAGGGAGTCAAGATGACATATGATAGCATAACATTCTGTAATATAGGAATCAGTTCAAGTAACAGAGTAGTATTCAGATTAACAAATTTTGTTTGTACAACATCCTTTACATTGCAGTGGCATTGTTTTCCCTTTCCTCACCTTCAAATGTTTCCCTCAGAGACTCACATTTACATCACAGGGGCATTTGTTTTAGTCATTTCTCACCTTATAACACATTAATGTAATGCAGCCTTGCATTGTTTATGTGTTAAATTTTATATCCTTTTCTCTTATAGTTCATCTAGATTTACTGTTGTTATCTTTTATCTATTTTTATTACCATTTACAGACTGAGCTCCTTTGGTGGGCGTTGCTTTAGAAAGACAATTAATTTAGATATGTAAATATAACATATTATTTTTACAGTACTCACTCTAATAATTTCTCCATAAAAGCACCAACATTATTTTGCCTTTTCTTTAATCATACCATCAGGGATTCAAATATAATTTTCCCAAATCTCTTATGACTTACACTGGCTTTCTAAATATGCACTGATATTGTATTTTCTTACATTCTCCATATACTGCTATTACTTGAGCACAAGCACCACATCATCACTATCAGAAGCTTGCATTGACACTGCTTTTTAAACTCAGTCAAATGAATGGGGAATTTTAATTTTAATTTTTTGCTATGATGGGTTGTTAATTTTCAAAAATGTTCAGATTTACAATTATGGAAATTTAAAAAACACACATAGTGCTCCCTCTACAGCTTCCTCTACAATCATCTGCATTTTTCATTTTTAAAAATTAAGATTTTTTTTTATTTGCTGGAGAACTTGGCAAAACACTGTCTGAAATCAGATCATAAATCTGTACCAACACAATAAATCACAAATGGCTTAATTAACTAAAAGTTTAAAAATAAACAAACAACCAAACAAAAACCAACAACTTCACCTTCAAGCTGAAAGCTTGTAGTCCAAGTTTTCACCAGAATGTTAATGAAAAGAACAAGAAAATAGGATATGGGGTAAGCAGAATGCATTTATAATGGAAAACTTAATTCTCTTGCAGCTAGGTCATGATGGTTGCAATCTCATTGGGTGGGATGTTTGTCTCATTCATTGAAAACTAAGGATCTGATCCTGCAATGAGCTCTGCCCCAGTACCCCAGATGGTACCCCAGTGAAGCTAACAGGACTGACTGTGGCACAAGGGTTTGCATAGAGCTCACTGCAGGACTAGGGCCAAAGGTAATTCTGTCTTTAAGCTACCCTGTTCACTGCCATTTTTAAAAAGGCAAATGTTTTTTCACTCTCTGTCTGTCAAATTAAGTCTCTGTTAGATTCTTCAATAAATGGTAGTTTAAGGTCAGAGGCCAGCTTTTGTAGCTGTTGGATCTTGAGCACTTTTGAAAACCTGTCCCCTTCATTTAAATGTCTAAATGGGAGCCGAGCTCTTGAAATCCAGCCACTTAGGCCTTGTCTGTACTACAGGGGGAGATCGATTTAAGTTATGCAACTTCAACTACATGAATAATATAGCTGAAGTTGACATACTTAGATCTACTTACCGCAGGATCCATGCTATGCTATGTCAACAGGAGACGCTCTCCTGTTGACTTCCCTTGTGCTTCTCGTTCAGGTGGAGTACAGGAGTCAACCAGAGAGCGATCTGCAGTCAATTTAGTGGGTCTTCACTAGACCCGTTAAATCAACCACTGATGCATCGATCACCATGTGTCGATCCCCCGGAAAGTGTAGCCAAGCCCTTATTTTGGTTCTGAAATGGGAGTGGTCAAAGAGCCCTTTTTTCTGGCCCAGGCACCCTTAGGCCTCGATTCAGGAAAGCATTCCTATTCAGGGAAATCACTGAAACATGTTTAAGTCCCACTGAAATCTGTTTCAGCACACTTTTCAGTCCTTTCCTGAATCAGGGCCTTACTGCACACTGCTCACTATTTCATTACAAAGCACATATGGACAGTGGTAGTGCAGTAGCTCATTAGGTATTACTTGTAGTATAATGAATAATTCTAACACCAAAGTATTAGTACCTCAGAATACACTTAAAGAAGCCATACACTGAGGATTGTTAGCTCAAAGGTCTGTGACACGGTAATGTTTCCCATTAAAATGAGGATGGCACTTAAATCTATCTATGCATCACTTGCTGAACTGTGCTTGTATAGTACATTTTCCATTGCTGCGTTCCTAACAAACTTTCAGTTTTTGTTATGAAAATTCACTCCTGATAACTTCTGGAAAAATTGTGCATACTTTACTGAGCCTACAGGATAATTTTTCCACTACAAAAAGCAATGAAAGAATTCCCTTTGTTAAGACTATGAAAGATGTTTTGGGTAGGGCCAGTTACATAAATAGCTGATTCTTTGATCGCATTTTATTGCACATTTTTTAAACAAATAGGCAACAACGAAAATAACAAATCTTAACTTTATTCAAACAAAAATAGAGACAATGGACAATTGTGCTCTCACTTACACTGAGGTAATCCAGGAGTAACAACGCTGAAGTAAATGGGGCAACACTGATGTAGAACTGGTGGAAGTCAGAGGAGTTTCAGAATCTGGCACACATTGTCCTGCACAGGGCTGGCTCCAGGCCCCAGCACACCAAGCACGTGCTTGGGGCGGCATGCCGCGGGGGGTGCTCTGCCACTTGCCGGGAGGGAGGCAGGTGGCTCCGGTGGACTTCCTGCAGGTGTGACTGCTGAGGGTCCGCTGGTCCCGTGGCTGCGGTGGAGCAGCCGCAGGCACGCCTGCGGGAGGTCCACCGGAGTCGCGGGACCAGCGGACCCTCTGCAGCCACGTCTGCGGGAGATCCACTGGAGCCGTGGGACCGGCGAGCGACAAAGTGCCCCCGTGGCGTGCCGCCGTGCTTGGGGCGGCAAAATGGCTAGAGCCGGCCGTGGTCCTGCACCATCCACCATCATAAGGAGTCCGGGATTGGTGGGAGAAGTTGAACCACACTGCCCAAAGGCTGGCAATTTGGACTATAGACTGAGTTCAGCCACATCTGAAGAGGATGTAGGCACACCCTGGCAAACTGGATACCTGTGTGCAGGTGGCCATGTGACCTAGTAGCCTCAGGCATCCCTTGGGCTGTGGTTGAGGGTTGAGACTGCATGACCATGCTGAATCTCACATATCTGATGTATTTGTTGAGGTCACTGAGGTCAAGAACAAATCTCAGCCCTCTCTTGGGTTTGGGAACCAGAAGATACCAGGGGTAGAATCCCTGACCCCAATGCAGCAGGGTTACCTCCTGCACAGCCCCCCATAACTAGTAGGGACTGAATCCGCTTGAGGAGCAGTATCTTGTAAGAAGGGTCCCTGAAGAATGATGGGGTAAGAGGGTAGGGAGATACAATGGGTGGGTAGGAGGGTGGGGAAGAAGTGTATGGCACACCACGATCTAAGGGTAGGACCCAGCTGTCCATGGTTATTGAGTCCTATAAACCATAAAAAGAGTCACCTGGTCCCCAAGCAAGGGAAGACCGGGATGAAGAGGTCACCACTAGATTACTGCTTTGGAAACAGAAGTCAAAACAGGTGCCTGCCAAATGCCAGGGGAGGGCAGACTGACTGCCTGAACCTATAATCAGAGGATCTCCACTTCTGGGATCTATGACTCTTTCTTGGGTAATCCCACTGCCTCACAGGGAAGGAGGACTGCCCAAAGAAAGCATCTTGATTGGCATTGCTGTTGCTGCTGACTGTTATAGTGGCAGCTCTGTATTGTAAACTCCCAAGAAGCGCAAAATGGCCCAGAAATCGTTAACAGACTGCAGGGTACCATTGGCCTTGCCCAAGAACAAAACCGTCACTGAAAGAGATGTCCTCGATATTCTGCCATACATTGGATGCAATGCTCGAGTTCTGCAGCCAGGAGGCCCTCTCCTGGTTACTGCTGAAGCCACAATTGTGGTCAAGGCATCTGCCATGTCCAGAGCTAACTGCAGCAAAATCTTGGCTACCAAATAGCCTTCTGAAACAAACACTTTAAACTCCTTTTTGGAGGCTTCTGGCAACTTGTCCGCAAAGTTAGACATGGCCACAAGGTCTGCTAAACTGGAGTTAAAATTGAGAACATATAAGCAATCTAAGGGTAACAAAGACTACAGTGTTGCTGTTATTACCCAAAAAACAAATGTTACAACCCCAGGAAAATCAAAGTTAAATTTAAAAATAGTGCAAACATGTTAAATTCTGGAAATGATTTGTTCAGACAAACAAAATGCTTGTGGACTCAAACCAGATTAAAGTGATTTTAAAGACATAGTTTTTTTGTTTGTTTTCCACGGTGTCATGGCAAAAAATGACCAATAATCTTTAAAAAAAATCAGCAAATGTTGCTAACACATGAGATTCTAAGAGTTTTAACTACACAGGAAGTTTGAAGCATCTGTAGTATTCTGTTAGTAAGAGATTTTGGACAAAACACGGTGCAACACTGCTAACCTTCTTAAAGGACTCATATTTAAATTACTTCACTTGTATGCTAATTACCAAATTGTTTTTAAGATCCCAGATAATTAATTCTGTATTCAAAGAGTGAGTGTTGTAATTTTGGGGAGGATAAAGAGGTTGAATCCCTGTTTTAACTACAAAAATCAGCTCAGGCTTAACTATAAAATCATAACTAGTATTTCCATAATTATCAGAACCCTTGTATATCACACAGTATATCAAATTCTGTTGTTTGAACTCTAGGCCCAAAGTTGAGAATATGGAACACCTTGAATATTCTACCGTCTACAGAGTAAATCCTGTCACATAAGGAAAAGAAGGGGACTGAAGAGGTGAATCTTAAAAGTGTTCTGTTTTAATTGTATAAACAAATCATTGAGTATTTGATAACCAGTGTACTTGGCATTATTCAGACTTAATACAGGTGAATGCTGTTTAACCAAACCTGTCTAATCCAAACCTGCATGATCTAAAATGTCTGCATCTTTCACGGCTGTTTCACTAATGCTAGACAGCCTAATTTCAGCACCTTTTAATCTCTTAAAATATCTATTTTCATTGATCACAGTAGCTGACTTTATGCCAGTGAATTCTGATTGAGAATGAATTTGACTCACATTTTGATTCAATAGAGTTTAAATTACAATTAATTTTATTCATGCGGTATTTTAAGGTATTAAATTCTAACTTCTCTGTTTGCATAAAGTATAGATATATGCATTTATTAAGTTAGGCACTATATATTACAATACATGGAATTTATTGGCACCTGTTACAGTCTGTCATTAGCACACTCAGTCACCTGTATATAAAACCCTGATTATCCAAATGCTTTGGATGCCCCTCAAGGTCTTCAGAAAAAACACTATGTGAAACTTGCATTCAAAACTGTGAGGAAACTTTTAGCATTTTTATTTAATTTCATATTCATGTCAAATGCACAGTAGCAGTACTAAGTCTTTTGTTTATTTCTGTACAGGGCTAATTCCTTTTCTTAGCACAAAAACATTAAGGGAATTCAAACGGATCTTAAGTCTATGTGGATGGCTAGTGGCACCTGCATTGCCTCTATTGAGAGAGAAATCTAAAGCACACACACTGACTTAAAAGAAAAAATGTCTTTATTGGTTTGAGGCAATTACAGATAATGAAATGGATGGGAACGGATCATTTCAATGTCTCTGAATATTTTAGCTCAAAACAAGACCCTGAACACCCTTTACTCCGGCAATATGCCCACTGGAGTGCTGAGCTGGCACAAGAAGAGGAAAGCAAGGACTGTGTAAATTATTGTAAACAGTATTTACGTAAGTAAGAGTGATTGGGTGCTCAGTGTTTGTGATGGAGTGATTGTCCTAGCTTTAAAAATAACCAAAGGCCTGACCCTTGAGTTCAATGGAAATTTAGGCTGAGTTGGGATTGCAGAAGACAGCTAGCCCTCAGTAGTGTCCATATGCAGATAACTGCAACATCCCTGAAATTCAAACAAAATAGAAGCTTCAGCTTTTACTTTTTTTCCCAAGCAAGAAGCTTCAGATGTCCCGCTGCCACAGCAGCAGCACTGCAATATCCCCTGAGCACTCAGTTCTGTAGGATGCCTTGACAAAGTCAAAATAAATATATCCACCACAAATATATATGGGTCTGTTCTTCTCATAATTACTGTGGTAGCACCTAGAGACCTCAAGCAATTTGGGACCCCTTGTACTAAGTGCTGTACAAACATCCTGGAAAAGGCCTTCTCTGCCCCAGACAGCTTACATGCGAAAGGACAAGACCTAAGAAGTGGAAAAGACAAATTATTTCTCTTATTGTTCTTACACATATTTTATGAGAGAATTGGAATGTTCCTCCTTTGTAGGTAGTGCCATGTGGGGTGATAGACATGATTGTTGGGGATTGTGGGCTATATATGAGGGGAGAAATACCACACTGCTTTTTTACAGAGGACATTGGTGATAGCTGAAAGTGAGTAGGCAAAAATGACATGTAAAAAGTGTCTCAGAGCCAGTTCACCTCAGTAGGCAAAGATACCTTTTGATCTGACATATAACAAAGTAAACAAAGCCTATTCTGCCCATCCTGAGGAGCTTCCACATCATTTGGCTAAGATCAGGATCACATTCAAACTTGATACATGTCCACTGAGGGACCAGACTATTTTCTGCTTTTACATGAAAATAGACTCAATTACCTAGCAGATTTTTTCCATCTTTACTATGATCTTCAACAGAGCATGGAACTAGGAAGTTAAGGGAGAAGTCTCCAGAATTTCTTGCAGTCCTCATGCCACCTACATCACGCTTTACAACACACTTGGAACACTCCATCAGGTATTCACTTCCATCCCCAAGTGATAGCACAAAACAATGTGTACCCACAACTTCATCCAACGCACACTCAAGCGTCAGACCATAACAGCAACATCTGTAATGGTAAAGTAGAATAACATTTTACATGGGTGTCATCAGCCATGCCCAGTATTTAATACAAGAGAATATATGGTCAGAGTTCAAGTTGTGTGTCAGAGAGAAAATCCCACACCTTCCTGTCAGCAACAAAGAGGTATACCAAAATCCTAACATACCTGTAGGCAAGTCAAATCTCTGAATCCAGATAGGGACTATGTGTGAAGGCTGGAGTTTCAGCCAATGATAATCAAGATATGAAAGGCCAGGAATACATATTTTATATTGAATTTTATTTATCCTTTTCAAATATGCATTTATTTCAAAATTTCCTTCAAACCTAAATTTGCTGCTGTTAGTTCTCCCTCATCTGGGCACTGATTGACTTTCTATTAGGAAACAGCTGACAAGATAAAAATATACACAAACTTGTTAACAAGAACTATAATTAACTACATAACAGAAAATAATGGTGGAGTGTCATGTGGTCAGGCAAGAAAATGTAGCCAATAAAGCTTTACCATTAATATTTACAGTTGGAAGCACTAGATGGCTGCAATCTAAGTGCTGCACCAACAAACGATAGCTGTTGACTTGATATCTTGTAGGCTGACAGTGTGAAATATTCAAATAGCTACTTTCTTAATCATCACTTGGCAGCATCATGTAATGCTAGGTAATACCACATGGATGGGGAAAAACGTTCACTGAATATTGTTTGCATTATTATCCTTTTTTGATTAGCAGATTTGCACTGAGTTGAAGTACTCATGGAGTGCTGACCAGTTATAACAAAACTGGGAATCGTGACTCTGTGTTTCCATTCCAGACTGCCACTGACTTACTATGTTACAAGGACAAATCACTTACCTTCATCTTCCCATCAGAGTTGTGAGGCTTAATAATTATAAAGAACTGAGAAACTCGGACAAAATACAGTCTGTTACTGCAAACTATTAATAATCATTATTACAGAAGTCAGGATATTATACAATGGAGATATGTATAACAGGTACACTCTGGTCCTAGGGCAAGTAGTACAATGCACCAGCTTTGGGTCAGATTGTGACTAGCAATTGGGTAAATGCTCAGAGAAAAAAAGGCTCAATACGTCTCCCCCACTTTGTGAGATCTATACAAGGACCAGTCATACATTCTAGCCCAGAGAGTATGGGGAGAACTAGGACCAGGGCCTCACCTCCCTCTGCAGAAGCCCATGGAAAGGGATGGCAACTCTAGGGGTAGCACTACCACCAACATGGACCAGTGCCAAAATAGTGTATTTTGGCCCTTTGTGTATGTGACGATGTTGCCCTGCAGTGACTATTCTAGTGTTGAACTCCAGGGATCTAATTTCAGAGACAATAAAGGACCTACAACTAATGCATTTAATTTAAGGGACATCTCCTTTAGCTCAAGTACTGGAAACTTTGGAGTTTCTAGTCTTAGGACCCGGGAAGGTTAGAGATTTATCTCATAATTGCATTGTTGTACACAGTACAGCCATTTGTTATACTGAGGGAGGGGGGCGAATACATTACCACATAAAAATGTGTTGTGATAATGGGGAAGCCCTCAAGTACCTCAACACTCTTTAGTGTGAAGTGGTGGACAGTGTGTACCTGTCATATCAGTAATGATTATAATGAGACGGGGGTGGGGGGATACAGAAACACTCCCTACTCGTATCTATCTGTGACCACCAATGGAGGCCTCGCTAGAAGCTAAGTCTAAACCTTTTGCTTCACATATGTGTCTTGTCACTCTTCTCAGCCCTACATTGTTGTGGGGAGAGGTGGGCAGGGGCATCTCGTTAGAAGTGAGCAAATAGCAAATACAATGTACAATAGCCACACGGAATATTTACACTTACCTCAAATGGCAAAGAGATGTTCATTTTGTCTGAGACTTTCAAAGGGACATATGAGAGTTAGGTGCCCAACTCACACTGAAAATCACAGGAGTTGGGTGCCTCTCTTGGGCCCTTTTGAAAATTCCAATCATAAGGCCTATCATGCCCATATGTGAGTAGGCGAGCCCTTGGCCAAGAGATGATGAGCACCTTCATCTCCTACTGGCTTCAGTGGAAGATTAGAATGCCCATTGCTTCTCAGGAGATGCTCAGCATGTCATGGGATTGGGCCACAATTTGTGCTCACTGTGACAATATGCACCTATGCTGACTGCATACAGAAATTAGTCACAGCGAGGTCATACATTTCCCATAGCGTTCTTCTATTTTTATTGACCAACGGCATTTGTTCCTCTGTCAGAACTCACTAGTAACAAATACTGTGTCCGCACATCTTTTGGAGCACAGCATGCAGGGCCCACAGCATGCCTTGGAAGTGTAGTGCTGTCTGCAGGACCTGGATTGGACAGATCTTTCATTGGAATTGGTCAAAACAAATATTCTTCATTCACAAGGTAAATTATTTCTACAGAGAGACTAGTGACTAGGGGCCAGATGATAAATGATGCCCTTCGTTAAACTTGTGCATTCCATTAAAGTCAAATGAAATCAGCTAGGATCACACACAGGGGCCAGGATTTGACTGTATGTGTTGAAAAGAATGCAAGTTGATATGCAGTGGCAAGGCTAATGCACTAAGCATTGCGTGCCTGTTTCCAGGGGATAAGAATCAAGCACTTGATGTTCATTCTAGATGAGAAAAAATGTGTGAATTAGTTTGGCCTTGGCTACACTGGCACTTTACAGCGCTGCAAATTTCTCACTCAAGGGTGTGAAAAAAACACCCCCTTGAGCGCTGCAAGATACAATGCTGTAAAGCGCCAGTGTAAACAGTGCCGCAGCGCTGGGAGCTCGGCTCCCAGTGCTGCAAGCTAATCCCCATGAGGAGGTGGAGTATGTGCAGCGCTGGAAGAGCTCTCTCCCAGCGCTGGCGCTGCGACAACACTCACACTTCAAAGCGCTCCTGTGGCAGCGCTTTGAAGTCTCAAGTGTAACCAAGCCCTAAAGGTTCAAAAAATAAAAGGTTTAAATAGTTCAGTATGCTCCCTGCCATGCAGATTGGTAATCCAGATGCATGTCATCCACCTCTTCTAAGCCCCTGCCCAGCTCATCTATGTCCAAATCTTGCCACTTCTTTCAACATAACGTTTCATCCAGGCCCTAATTATCCCCCATTTTGAATGT
The DNA here is from genome assembly GCF_007399415.2 of Gopherus evgoodei. Lineage (NCBI taxonomy): Eukaryota > Metazoa > Chordata > Testudines > Testudinidae > Gopherus > Gopherus evgoodei. The sequence goes on from NC_044329.1 coordinate 67,805,678, forward strand.
TACAACCTCTTCCTCTGCTCTGTCCTCTCTCCGTCAATGCCCACATCACCCCCTCAAAGCCATACAAAAGGCTGTTCAGAGATTACCCATCTTGCCCATTGCTCTAACCATGTCACCCTCTGCAATAAATCCCTCCATTTCTTCCCTGTTCTGCAGCACCAAATCCTCCTCACCATCAGTTCTTGTGTATTTCTGCCCCTCCCTACTTACCTGCTCTTAGCTTTCAACACCTTGCCCTGCTCTCCACTCCTCCCATCATCACCAATGCCAGCTTTGGCTCCCCATTCATCCACAACCCACTTCCACATAGCCCATATGCATGGTACACCCTCCCTAAACAGACCTGTAAAGCCTCTGCCCTCAGATCCTTCAAATTCTTCCTCAAGACCCATTTTCTGCCATGGTACCTACAAGAAATTAACCAGCTAAATATAGCTGGATAGGGGGCAGTAGGAGATAGTTACTGTTTTAAATAATCTTTTGACTGGATATTTTATCCACCCTTTAAAATTGCTTGTCTTCTGAGGCTTCGATCCTGTGGTGGGATCTGTCCATGTGGATGTTTTACCTTTCAGGTATCGAGCCTTAGGTTGTAAGATTATTTTCCTATATATGAGGCCAGCACCTAACATACTGTGCCATGGTGCTACCATAAACCAGGAAATAATTATATGTAATAACTAGAAGCTTTACCGAAACTGGAGGGAATATCAATCCACAGAGACTAACACATTTACTAAAACACTGTGTCTTATTGTTTGCCTGATCTGAGATTTAGCAACTGTGGGCCAAATTTGCCCTGAGCCTAATTTCATTTAGTTCAGGGGGTTTACATTGTCCGAGACCAATACAGGTTTGAGCAAGTTTTTGGTCGTGTGAGGAAAATCAAAACGTGACAGACTGAAAGTTCAAAACCACGTGGCCATTTATTGATGGGGGATAAGTTGCAACTTGGGCTGGGGAGGAGCACTTTTACCAACTAACAATACTATTAGAACGAGAATATTTACACAACTTGAAACAATCTATTTACAACCAACAACAGGAAACCAAATGATCTGTGATTAACTGCTCACCAGAAATTAGAGCAGATACACCAAACTGAGTAAACTATGTACATTAACCAAATATTGTAAAGTACAACAGTTAACCACAATAGCAATCAATACAACAATTTAACTTTCATATACTATATACATAACTTGGTACCAAGTAAAAGAGGGGGAAAAGGAAGAAGATAAGCAGACAGAGTTATTACAGCAATTAGAATGCATATACCACACTCCAGGCACAGCTGACCAGCAGTACAGACACCAAGGACATGACGAATTGGCGGGAAATAATCCGTAACGACATGACCCTAGCTAAATCCACAGGAGATCCTTCTGGCTGAAAGGGTGATCAGGCCTTCCAGCTAACATGCGGATATTCCTGCAGACCTTGGTGTGAGACATGGTTTTATTCGAAGGCTCTTACTCGTGTCAGCATCTGATTGGTCCCTAGCTCCTTCGCCTTCCAGGTTCCGAGCTGGAGCCCTCCATGTAAACAGGATCTGCACACAGCACACTACCATTATGCACACGGCACGCTGGTATTTTTGCACACAGCACTAGCCTGATCCCTAGGTGACCAGGCAAAAAGAGCAGGAAAATGCACACGGCACTATAATGTAGCACACTACACTACTGTGTTGCACACGGTACCAATGTGACCTTTTGACCGACAATTGGCCAAACAGACACGTGTTTGAGCATAGGCTTTAGGGCTGCAACAACATGAGGGGTGCATTTGCCCTCTCGTGTTTTTAAATTGCAGCAGATGGTTAAGTTTTACACCAGAGGCTGTCAGTAGAATTTTAAAAGGCATCTGATAACAACACACTGAAGCTGTACATTCAATCTGTGCAGAACCAGCAGAATGGTCCTGAACAGAACTTGAGCACATTTGTAAAATTAGCATTGGCAGTCGTTGCAAAACGGTATCAGTTTGTGTGCTAAAAGCCCACTCCTTAATAATGGCTTTTCTCCTGAAGCAGCCAATTGAAGCATTCTGCTCCAGAGATGGAGAAGTGGTGGTGAAGGAGAAAAGGCATTTCAGACTCAATCCTGCGAGGTACAGACCAAAGCATTTAACCATGTGCTTAAGGGACTATGCACATGCTTGAAATTAAGCACATACATGATGGGAACCAGAATGTTGAGCACTCAATGTAGGTAACACACGGGAATCCCTCTAGAAAAGAACACTCTTATTAGGTTGCCTCCTGTCTAAAAAGACCACCCCAAATAATCTCCAAATATACCAAATGCAATGCTGCCTCATCAGACCACTTCCATTAACCAACCAATATAGTAGAATGAATACAACACAATATTAATATATTAATAGACATATTAATACTAGATATTAATATAGCAAGCAGCTGCACAAAATATACTTTAGATCTATTTATCCTTTGTTACGTTCTTTATAAATCATTTGTTAGAGTCAGCTACTGAGTTCAGCAAATCTGGATTTCCAAGAGCTAATAATGTAAATAAAAGTTTAACTGACTATTGCTGCAACCAAATACTGGAATTTTGGCGAGAGTGGCTTGTTTTGGTTTACACATTGCACGATTTTTAAGAGCTCTAGGAACACTAATGATGGACCTGATCCTGCAGTTTGAATCATGTGAGCAAAATCCCATAAGTCCTAACTATGAAGATCAGATGGCAGGATTGAGGCCAACATTTGTAATTCCCATGTTTTAGCTGATGACATCTGCCTCAGTGTTAATATGAGACTCTTATAGGGCTCAGTCCTCAACTCCCCTTGAAATCAGTAGGTGAAACTTGGTCTCACTGCAGTAAAAATGAGCTTTGCCATTGACTTCAGTAGGGCCAGAATTTCTTCCAGTGAGAATGAATGTTCTCAGTACCTTCCAAGACTCATTCTTCACCTTGCTAGGCTAGATTACAATAGACAGCTAACTCCACAGATTTCAATCATCTGCATGTGCGCTCGCTTTCTAATGGGAGATCACAGATGAGATGTTTCTTGCTTGAAAAAACAGACTATTTGATTGTAAATTAGAAAAATACAATCCAGGTTAGCGATTGATCACAATAGCTACAACCAGCTGTCCCCCAATATTTACTTGCAAAATTGCCAGCACAAATGGCTGTTAGACAACTAAGTTTTGACAGTTCCAAGAAAGGAATTTACTCAGATCATGCAGTGCATTTAAGCCATTCAGCCTATGTTCTGTACTTCAGTGGAGAGTTGACAGTGATGATTATGATTAGTCACTTCTGAGACTCTTTTAGAAAAAGGTTCAGAGAATAACATTCAGCGAGACGACATTGCAGGTATTAATAAACCATAAAATAGATAAAATAAAAGTAAGGTTTAAATGATATGTTGAAGGAATTAGACTAATGGTTGTTGCATGGGTGAGTTAAAGAAAGCCCTTGTCACCTCCAAAAGTCTGGGCAAAATACAGCTCAAGTAGACGTGAATCTGTTAAATTCAACTGAGTCCATAGTGTCTATTTTTTTTAGATAGAGAAACCAACATACGGGTCTGCACAGCTCCCAGACTTTGCTGATTGATGTTTAATATTGGAACAGCAGCTGTTTTTTCTAGGTGATTCTAGCCAGAGCAATCAGTGTTCATCTGTGAATGAAAAGAACTCACAGCATTTTAAACTGAAAAAGGAAAATTCATTTAGCCCTGCATGTGTTGCTAATTTAATGCCATTTTAAGGTATTGGGACAAAGTCAAGATATTAATTTATTGCTACTTTACTGTTGTTATAAATAAAGTGGGGCCCATATGCCCCAAGCCAGAGGTTATCAGTGCATCACATTAGTGATTTCTTACTGAACTACTGGGGTTCCTGTTGGAAATGAACCTTCGAATAATTTTCTGATAAGAAGTTAGCAAATCCTTAGTGAAATAAGATCAGTGTATCTATGATTTTTTAATCAATTTATGGCTTTTCTTTGACTGGTCAAATTATCATTATATGCCCTCACCCCCTTTAAAGTAATTCTGACATAGATTAGAGCTACTCAAGCCAATAGTTGCTAATTACTTAAGCAAATGTTTTTGGTTTCTAGGCAGTAAACATGAAGACATGAACCAGATTTGCTTCAACAGGAATTAAGCGATAAGCTGACCAATAGTGTCAGGACTCATGGTTACTCACCCAGGAAAACAGGACACCTCTGGGCTAACTGTTCAGGAAAGTGTAATTGTTCCTTAGATGCAGGAGATCTGGGCTGATTAGACTTCACAGTTCAGTACTTTTTAGGGAAGTATTATAAGTATTATTTGTTATCTGTTACTCAGGTGACCAGACAGCAAATGTGAAAAATCGGGACGGGGGTGGGGGGTAATAGGAGCCTATATAAGAAAAAGACCCAAAAATCAGGACTGTCCCTATAAAATTGGGACATCTGGTCCCCCTGTCTGTTACTCAGATCAAGGAATGCTGGTGGTGCACATCGGCAGCTGCACACTTCTAAGTAAGTGATGCAAATGGCAGTGGAGGGAATGTTCCAGAGGCTGTACAATTTCCCATATTTTAAAGCTGCCAGTGATGTTTCTGTCTTGCTAAACTGCCCAATTATGGCTGTTCCTATGTGGGTGCTGGAGTAAAAGGGGACTGCTTCCTGTGCTAGAGGCAGCCAGAATCCAGCCATTTGTGCTTTCTGAGTGCAACCTGCCACTCGTGCTTCTGGGCACATTACAGGCCCCAACAAAGACATTTATTCTCAGGCCATGTCACTAGTTGCCCTATACAACAGCAAACATCAAGATGGCAGCACCAGGGGAGCACATGTGGCTCGTTTTGCACAGATACAGCAAGAGCCATTTTGCCTGTTTCTCCCCCTTCACCCCACCCCCCGCATACCTGGAGACACAGGGCCTAGTTCTCTGATCACTCATATTTGCATAAATCAGGATTAATTCAGTGAAGCCACTAGAGCCACAGTAGTATAAAATAATGTGAAAAGAGAATGAGGCCCATAATGCCTCCTGGCACATCTCCTCAGGCACTAGCCGCTACACCCCACTGCTCCAGCACTCCACTGACTCCCAGAGCCAGAATTCAGCCAGACAGTTTTCAAATGTTTTCCAGTGAAAACATGTTCTCATGGGGCAACCCCACCTATTCCACACTATTAATTTTCAGAAGGGAGAAATTCCTTTCCTACAAATTTTCTTCAAAGAGTGAGAAGCGATTACAAAAGAATGATGTGTGTTACGTGGCTTTGGCTTTGCTTCCAGCAGTTTGCCCACACGCTACACAATGGGAGCTGGGAACTAAATATGTACATCTAGAGTGCACTAACAAAATCACCTTCCTGGTAATCTTAGTAGGCCTTTAAAAGTTAAAGGACTTGATTCTCACCTTTCACCCTAGAGGAGGATGCATGTCAGAGCTGTCCTGCGGACAGTGCATACATAAGCCTTGGGAATCTGGGGAATGTAAGTGATTATTGGATAGTGAGTGTAAGGTTGCTGTTTAGCTTTGCGTGCTGAGTCAGGGGAGCTGAAGGCACTCATCACCATGCCAGTGCAAGCCCTTAAGTTTCAACTACTGTCTCCTGCTGCTGTGTATGTGATTTCCGCAGTCTGCTAAGTGCAAACTGCCGTAGAAGGTTTGTGTGCATGTGACCCCGCAGAACTCACTCAGCTGCCATTTAAATGACTTACTTTAGCTTTAGCATGCTCTAGAGAAAACCAGTATTTTTCCTTCACTTCAACATCCTACGAATCCTCAAAACAGCACCCAGGAAAACAGGATACCTCTGGGCTAACTGCTCAGGAAAGCATAACTGTTCCTTAGATGTAGGAGATCTGGGCTGATTAGACTTCACAGTTCCATACTTCTTAGGGAAGTATTGTAAATATTATTGGTTAATGTTTTCCCAATACTGAATGGAACTGACATAATTCTGCAAACACAGCATCCGTTAGTGTCCTATTTCATCCACAGTCAGGAATCTACAATAGCCATTCACAAACCCAATTAAAGAATTACCAATGGATTCTAGTAATTTATGTTAAAAATCTCCAGCCCAGCTTAGTGAGTGATATAACATAAACATAGAGTTTCTTTTTGCTTAAGTTCAGTAGCTAATTAAGAGCAATTTTCAGCAAGAACTAATTGAGTAACATTGACTTTTATTATTTTCTTGCTTAAACAGGTATAAAAATACCATCCTGCACAAGTTTTTCTTTGACTCACAAAGCAATGAGCCCTGAGTAAAAGTCTGTTGCTGATTGTTATCTGCAGTAGGATGAAGTGCAAAATTTAGTAACAGGTGTAATGAACCAATAATAAGGCTAGAATTCAGAGGAGCCCTAAGGGAATTAGGCACCCAACTCCCACTGAGCATTTAATGGGATAACTCCCATAGGCCCCTTGGAAAACCTCGGCCAAACATAGCTTTTGTTTGTTGGTTTTTTGGCAAGACCGAGGTGAACATGAAGATAAGGCTGTGACTCCCAAATGCTGGATACTTATAGGCAGGCCCTGATCCTGAAAGCCACTCCATATTGATGGACTCCTATGACTGTATGGTGCCCCTGTGAAGTCATGGTGTTTCATGCAAGTACAAAGGCTGCCGACATGGAACAGTTTGCAGGATCCAGGCTTTATATAGGCAAAGTATTTAAGAAATTACATCACCCATTCAGGCACATGCTGTGCCCATCACCATGGTGTTGGAATACCTCAGAGCCATTCCTCCATCTATAGTGGTCACCATTAAGCAGCAAGCATTTGCCAATAATTATTCATATTGGGAGTGGACATCACAGTTCATGCCTATAACTTGGTCACGATATTACCTAACATTAGTCATTTAGTATTACATCTGTTCCCTACTTACAGTTAATTATTTGTAAACAGCACTGTACTTGGATTAGAAAACAACTGTGTGGTTGTTAGCAAATACTGAATTTTGAAAGGCAGCCACTGAGTATAACATTAGCTTTTAGGTCATTCTGATAACCAGCTGTCTTGAAGAATAATTTTACAACATGCTCCTATTTAGGAAGTTTCCAGGTGTTCTGTAGCAATTTGTTTGTGCTGAGACATAATAAAATATACCACACATCCTTCCTTGCTTCTCAGGATATTTTTTCTCTTGCTTTTAGTGCTCTAGGGAAAACTGCTTGTGTTGGATCCCATTATAGCCCTATGACAAACCGATTAAGCATATTGTATACTGAAAGCAAGTGGCCATGACCTAATGCTCAGATCAAAGATGGAGCTCTTAAAACAGCTATCATGGGAAAGTTGGCATAGTATAATAGCAAAATGTGATGCTAAATTGAAAAGTGATGTACCGCTGTGATGATCTGTGCAGAGACATTACCCATATATTACTCAGTGCCTCAGTACTGCAAGAGTCTTAGAATAGTGGATGACCTTACATGTATCACAGGCCAGTGAACACCTTATTCCTGTTGGTAAGCAGTTACTCACATGAGGAATCGCATTACAGTCCATGAGACTAGTTATGTGGGCAACTGCTCACTAATGCAAGTGAGGGGTTCACAGTCTGGCTCCCTACAAAGTGCAAGGCAATAGCCAGGGAAAATAACAGGATGAGTTTAGACAGAGGTGTGACTTCAATTCTTCATTTCCTGCTTTTAAATCCAGCCCCTACCATTATTCAAACATGTTTTTATTGTGGGTTTGTTACTTGACACCACCCCCACTTCAAAAGCAGGACAGTTATGTTCCTAAAGATTCTGCTCAGGGCTTCATCTTTCCTGGGACCATGGAAGATTTTTTTTTTATGTTTCCAAGTGTTGTTATCAATACCAAATATTGTGACAAGCCAATCCTGATGCTCACATTCAAGATTTCGGATTCTTTTTTCAGATAAAACAATTTCTTTTATGTTTTCCAAATTAAATTAACTGTTCAGCAATCAGTTAGTGAAGAAACAGTTGATCCTGATGGGACCAGACTACAGAACCTTCTGGCAACTCTACATCAGTTCACTGCTGATGCTAATTGGGCTACCCACACTGTAAACCTGAGCTTTGCTATGAGAGCTGACAGATCAGGAGGATAGTCCATGACCCACAGTTTTTAATAGCTCAGTGGGGCCTAGCTGAGTGGATTGAGGAAGGATGAATTTTTTTAATATTGGAAAATCAGCAGTGAACACTGAACAGAGAAGTAAAGTTGGTCAATATGTCCCTTTATGATAAAAAATGGCTCTATAGATCTTACTCAACACTGTAGCCACTTGACAGATTGGATCAGGTTGAGATGTTTTGACAGGTTTCAATTCTAGGAACATCTGCAGCTCCACTGGCTTCCTCCAGTGTAGGTCACTGTCCAGTCAAGAATGCTCCTAAATCAAACACAAGAGGCATACAGAAGAGGCAGCGTTCCTCTCCATAATAGCATTTCTATAGTAATTTCTATTGCATTAGACTAGAATATCCAGACACAGAATGGTTATGCACAAGAATAAGAATTCAATGATAAATTAAGCAGAATGACTACTGCGAAACAACAGAAATGTATTTCTATACTGATCTCTATATAGTACGAATGCAGCTTAGATAATTCTGACATTTATTCCTATTGTATTTGTGTTTTTTCATCCTATAAATTACCATACAATTTTTTTTTGTGTGTAAACCTCATCTCCAAAAAAATACAGTGATAGGACATGAACTTAGAATCTACTATTGATTCAAATCTCTTTATAGTTGTAGTTATAATACACTATTGCTGATTGGGAAAACATCAGATAGATTCACAGAGTTTAAGATGAGACGGGACCATTAGGTTCTGTAGTCCGACTTCTTGTCTATCGCAAGCTATTAAAGGTAAGCTAGTAACCACTGCATTGAGCACAATAACTTGTACAGATTGTCCCATTTAAACCCAGGAACACAGAGTTAACCATGAGTGAGGGGAAAGGATAAACTTGTGGCACTGCCTGGGAAGCAGGAGACAGAGCAATTAACTTAATCCACCTGTGCTTTATTTCCTCAATCTGTAACATGGAGGTGATACCTCCTAGGGATTCATAAGGATAAAAATCCATTCATTGTTGTGTGATGCTCTGGTACTACAAGGGCCATATAAGCACCTAGAGACACACATAGAGAGAAGTGAATCTCCAACAGAAATAGGAAACAATACTTTTAAAATGCCAGCTGATGAGCTTATGAAATGACATTCCCAATATGACACAATAATATAGTAGACTGACATGTTGTGTCGCCTCATCTCAGGTATTCTGGTACTGTGTGATCTGTCACCTGGAGTAGGTTATTTCTATACAGGAAAATTAATTATTTTTTAAATCATAGAGGAGTCATATTTAACAATCAAGGGCAGAAGAGAGAGTAATTGCAGCTGGTCATAAAGCCCCCTAGGAGAGACCTTGAACCAAACTTGCTTTCATTATTGTAGCTGGATTTTTTTAAATCCAGAAAGAAAAGATTCTTTTAATTTTTTCCTGTGGCACTGTCATTGTATTGCAGAAGAGTCTGAACAGTGGGGTTCAAGATGTGTATATCTGGCATTTATAGAGAATTAATGCCCAGCTTAGAGTATCTCTGTTCTGAATTCAGTATTATCATCAGCACTAGGACTATCCCTGCATTCTCCATGGGAATGACTATTAAGCAGATCACTCAATGTGGGTACTAGTATTCTGTAACAAGCTGTACCTAACTCTCTGGGAAATGGGATTTGAGTTCTGACCTGCTGTTTTCTGTTTCTAAACATTTTGGATTTGAAAGTTCTGCCGCAAGCACATGTGCATCTACAACAGTTCAATTGTCACTTGTAATACAAATCAAAAGATGATGGCAAAATCTGCCTGGAAGACCAATTCCTTGCAGGGTCATTCTGTCCATAGGGACCACTTTTCCATGGCACCCACATCATTTCATTGGCTTCCATGACTGCAGAAAGACTGTTTTAAAGAAATGTTTTCATCTGCCAAAAATCCAACACTAAAAAGTGTTTCTGGAAAATTTGTTTGCCTATATATATATGGCGCGTGTTGATGTTATTACCTTTCCCATTGCTGTATGAAAACAGGGTATAAAGGAATACAATCTATATATCCATCCTGCACTGTATTGCTTCCTGAAAAGGAATTTTGGAAACATGGGCATGTCTCCATAATTAAAGACGCAACCTCTATACATAGTAGTCGATCTAGGGGGATACTACAAAATGTTTTCTGTGAATATTTATCGATCTGCATTTCCCATCAAAGGCATTTCAGTTATGTTCATGTGTGTCCTTTGTGTGTTCTCAGTATGAAACCTTCCTACACCAGCAGACATCGTTTAGGGTGCAAACAAGGATCTGCCAACCGTATTGTGTCTATTGCGCTGTTTGCTAGAATAGCTACCGTGTTGTGTTTCTACCACTTTTTTAGGATAGGTTGTTGGCCTATCAAGCGCTCAACCCTCATCCAGGATCAGTGGGCTGCTTTCCTCTGGTCTCTGCCCTCAGATCTGTCTGGCTTATGTGGCCTACCAAAATTCCCATCAGCAGAGGTCTGAGGGTCAGTGGAATACCAAAGTCTTTCCACTACCCGAAGATGCAGTCCTCAGGGAGGGTTTATGTATTTGCCTTACGCAAATATTCCAGGAAACAACTGTACTGGCAGGAATGTTCAAAGGAATGGTGTATTTTACAAAAGTATTTATGAAAAGCAAAATCTGAAATTGTAAATACAAGTTTTCGCACCAGAAACCTGATTCATTCAGTAAGGGAAACAGAAATGCCATGTGCCTATGTATCCAGTGAAAACTGTTAAAATTTAAAATAGCATAGAATTGCAATGAACAACCTATGGACAAAGAATTGTTAGTAAAAACAATTCAGCAAACAATTTCTGAATACTAACTCCATTTGTGAAAAACACAATCTGCTCACAAATAATTTGCAAACAGAAAGAAAGTTGTAAAATAAACTAGTCATTATATGCGATTCACTCAGCTCTGGGTAGGTGCTCAAAAGATAACATGCTGCAATAGATTTACTTTCCATAGGACCTAAAGCACCAAACTTTGGAAGGCTAATCTACTTTTCTACTAGCAAATATGTTCTTTAAAATATTAGATCTTACATTATATTTGAAATTATTATTCCAGAATGTTTTCCTACCATGGTAGCTCCAGTATGTGTGCCTCTATGTTGTTAACATCAATTATATTGCAATTATTTCAATCTTTTCAGTTGACAGCTGACTTGATCTCGAACATATTCACTGCCATTGGCTCAGTAACGTTGGCCTTGTTATTGATCCTCTTCTTGGCAGTTGTGATTTCCATCATAGCTGCTAACAAACGGGCAACTCAAGGGACCTACAGCCCCAGCCGGCAGGAGAAAGAGGGATCCCGTGTGGAGATGTGGAACATGGTGCAGCCACCACCGATGGAAAGACTGATATAGCAGAAAACATTTCTCTGTGCTACACACTGGCAGGCATCTGGCTGAAAGGAAATAGAGTAAATATGATGGAAATGGTGGTTAATTTTGTTTTTCATACCAAGGAATATGTGATGACTTTAGAGGCTGTTGAAAATATTTGGCATTTAATCCAATAATCTTAAGGGTCTTCAGTATTTGAGTGAACTGATGCCAGCTTCTTGGACTTCTTGAACCTGGACCAGCTTCTCAAAGGACAATTTTGTTTGCACTGGAATTTTCAGTCTTGATAATCAGCATGTAATGGCTTCTGGGTAACATGTAAGTACCTGTCTCTCAGATACGGTTTGAACCACAGCTTCTGTTTTGCTTTTCCCTTTGACAACCTAATGATCATTGTTGCAGAAGACAACACAGAGAAATAAAATAAGCCTGTACAATAAATACATCATAATTATGTCATGAGAGGTATTAGCATTAGAACTGTGTCTCGGCATATCTACTTTCATTCTTTAATCAGGGATTAAAAGGAAGGTCTGCATAAGCTCCCCATGAAGCAAAATAAACCTTTTGAATACCTTTTGAAAGTTATTGGCTTGCTTCCCTTCAATGCGCTCATTTCACCTGCTCTTTCACTACCCTCTTCTAATGCCAGTAGCCTTCTGTGACAAACATGTGCCCTTCTCTAAGCATCAAAAACAACACTCCAAACTGTTAAGATGACACAGGTTATTTAACAGACCTCTTTAAAGGCATGGAATCTAAACATCATTTCAACCCTGCATTCCCCACCACTGTCTTGTTCTGACTACATCACTACACTAATGTACACTACTAGCCCTCATGCAACCCAGGTCATAAATAGACATTAAGTACAAAACAGACAAGCTTGCTCAAAAATGTGCTGCCCAAGATTGCTGGAAAATATCAGGAAAGGAGAAGGATTGTCTTGTACCTAAAGAGCCAGACTGGGAATCATGATATATGGGTTCCCAGCTTTGCAGCAGATTTCACGTGACCTCGGGCAAGTCATTCACCTTTCTGTGCCTCGGTTTCCCTCTGTTGGGGGATGATGATATTAGCCTACCTCATTTCCTTAATATATGTCAAAACTTTTGTGGCAAGAGCTAGAGAAATGTAAAATATAATTGATGGAGCAAAGGAAAGTTTGGAAAGTTTCCTAACAATACAGACACAAAGGGGTAATTTTTCAACACGACTTAAGGATCAACCACCCAATTGCTGGGGGTAACTAGCACCTGCCAAAATGCATCCACATTGTTTTGTGCTAACAAGTTACATGTAGGTGCAGATGTTATCAGCACACATCTGGCCATCTGATTTGCATATAGAATCAGGCAGTTAAAATGTAACTAAGCTTTAAGCTCCCACAAATGCTCAGTGAATGGAGGCAAGGCCACTGAAAATTTGCCCCCCCCCAAATTACTTCTCCTGGAGTTCCAAGTGCATAGCATTTTTCATAGCCCCTCATTTGGACATGTACATGACTCAAATGGTTATGCCAGTACTAGAACTGAAATCAGCTAGATCTACTAACTAAGTCTTTTTAAATGGCCAAACCCCAATCCTCAATGGGCTACTGAGGACCAAATCTGACCAAAGCTTATATTCTTTATGGACTATCAGCTGATTACAGAGAACAATCAAAGCTTCTGTCCAGCACTAAAACACCTAGCGAAACGGGAAACCAACAGAAACCAACACAGAAGCTCCTTAGTTACAACTCCTGCAGCTCCACTGAAGTGAAATACCTTGAACTCAGTGGAATTGCACAGACTATAAAGCTAGGGTAGAATCTGGTGCACCATATATTTTGAATGAGTAGATGTCAGTTATCTTTCAAGTGGCTCCTGACTTCAATGAACCCAAATGACAGTTACTAACAGAAAGAAAGAAAAACCAAAAATATTATAGTAGATACAGTGGAGCTTTAGCTGAGCCGTTAGCAGGGTTTAATTTGTTTATTATTACATTCAGATGACTGACACTGAGGCCCTCAGCACTGGCTTACAGTTTAGCTTAGCTTAGCCATTATAGTATGAGACTAGTCCTGATGACTCAGACTAATAAGGAACACAAGGAGGTTTGGAATGTATAGAGTTATGCAAAATTTTTCAGATTAATTTTATTTCACCAAAAAAATGAAGATCTGGATCAACCAACACATGCAACACACCCACTGATCCCGAACACAATCCCATCGACCGTTTTGGCATCATCATCGCCCCAAGCTGCTCCCCACATATCTCTAGGGGCAAGAGGTGGGACCCAGCACCTATCCAGTAGTGTAGCATAGGAAGAGATAGTGAGGACTGCATCCCAGTGAAACTCCAGGGAGATTTAAACTAGGCAGCATATAATTATCCCATCTGGAATCTGGCCAGAACAAGGTTTAGTAGAACTATACATTACTGCAGTTTTTTTTTAATGTAAAATTAACTCAATTCTCTGCGTATATAATTTCATAGCATGGATGGTACATAATGTTATTATTTTCTATGTGCAGCCTTAAAATACAGTAATGGCAAACAAACAGGGACTGTGGCAAATCATGCACAAAAACTGCTCATGTTTTTGTTTTGTTCTGTGGGACTACGCGATCAGACATTTAAAAATAAAATTAACCCCAGGCCAGAACCATATTTGTTGCTCAAAAATCAAGAATTGTGCCGTTTGGAACCAAGTGATCCATAAACATTTAGTGTATACGGAATTCATATGAAAGTGTTTGTAGCTGGAATCTGGGGCTGTGTGCATCAGTCTCCTGCTGCCTACATGGCTTTGGTAATATGTTCATGTTGACAGGACACATTGTGTGGGTTAAAGGGAAAATATTTAAGACCAGGTGATCAGATGGCGTAAATCAGCAAAGTTCCATTGAAGTCCATGAAATTATGCTGATTTACATCAGTTGAGAATCGAGCTCTCCATCTCCTAATTGAAAAAATTGGGGTTTTTCTGTGGTGTTTGTGAATGTTTCTTACTCCTGTTGTTACTCACACTAAGTGTGGAATAGGAGACTAGGTCTGTCATAAACAGATAGTTAAGGGTTAATGTCTCTTTTACCTGTAAAGGGTTAACAAATAGTGAACTTGAAACACCTGACCAGAGGACCAATCAGGAGACAAGATACTTTCAAATCTCGGTGGAGGGAAGCCTTTGTTTGTGTTTTGGGGGTTTTGCTTTGTTCTCTCTGGGTCCTGAAAGGGACCAGATGTGCAACCAGGTTTCTTGCCAATCTCCCTGCTACAGTCTCTTATATATTCAGAATAGTGAGTATCAAGTAGAAAAGGCAGTTATAGTCTTTTGATTGTTTTCTGTATTTGCAAATGTGGATTTTGCTGGATGGATTTTAATTGGTATTTGTGCTGGGGGAGACTTCTTTCTAGTGTTTATAAGCTGAAAGACCCTGTAATAGTCCATCTTGATTTTACAGAGATTTCTTACTTTTTTCTTTCCTTTATTAAAAGTTTTTCTTCTTAAAAGACCTGAGTAATTTTGTCCCCTTGTTAAGGCTCAAAGGAACTGAGTCTGTACTCACCAGGGAATTGGTGGGAGAAAGGAAGGGGGAGGAAAGGTGAATTTCCTCTGTGTTTTAGATTCACAGAGCTTGAATCTGTCTATCTCTCCAGGATAGCCCAGGAAGGGAAAGCCTGGGAGGGGGAGAGAAGGGGGAGAAAAAACCTGATTTCTCTGTGTTGTGATTCAAGGAGTTTGAATCACGGTGATCTCCTAGTGTGCCCAGGACAGGAAAGATCTGGGAGGAAGAAAGGAGGGGGAAGGGAAATGGTTTATTCCCCTTTGTTGTGTGACTGAAGGAATTTGGGTCTTGGGGTCCCCAGAGAAGGTTTTTGGGGGGACCAGAGTCCCCAAAACACTATATTTTTGGGTGGTGGCAGCCCTAAGCTGGTAATTAAGCTTAGAGGAATTCATGCTGGTACCCCATCTTTTGGACTCTAAGGTTCAGATTAGGGAATTATACAATGACAAGGTCAAAAAGAGACAATTGGGGCCAACTCTTCTTGGTCCTGTGCAAGTGCTTAAGGGCAAGAGTCCCCTCTCACTTTTGTCCCAGAGGAAGAAGTGAGCACTTTCACGGCCCCAGGAGGCATTCCAATCCTTCATCTGGTCCCTACTGGTCTCTGCTGATTTCTCCTGGAGGGCCAGGTGCCTCAGGAGGCAGCAGAGCTATTGTTTCAAACCAAGTAGCCAGCTGGAACTACTAGAAATCCACTGAACATTTTCAGCTCATTTTGATGCTCGCGGTAGCATTAGCTTCCCAAGGGCGAGGCTGGGCTATGCTTCTCTCTCTGGGAAGTGCAAGCAGCACTTTTAAAAATGGGTTGCAGTAGCTGTGTTCTCTAGTACACTCTGGGATGGTGCAGAGTTCAGGTACACACCAGTCCTGCCTCACAGCCTTAACTCTGCCCTCAAGTGATGCCCCAACCCATGCACCAGATGGATGATATGGAACAATAGGAGAAACTGTCAGACCATGTCCTCACTAAGGCAAATTTGAATATCATCTGGCTGTGCCTGACCCATCCTCAACCCCTGCATCTACTTTGCATAAACCATCTGAGGGTTGCCAGATGTCACCACCCCTTGTTCCTTGTTCTAAGGATTCCCTCTGGAATATCATCTCTAACCTGCAGTGCAGTGTCCTATATGTTTGTTACAAATTCTCATAGCACAAACAGGTTACTTTGCTGCTCTAGACACACAACCAACGTAACTCAGCACAGAAATGAGATATCTGCAATCCCTTAGAGTGTAGATGCACCTTTCCTCATATCGCAATGTGAGCTGTGCAGCCCTGCTGTAGGTCATCCCTGCACCAGTTGGACAGATGTCCATAGCGCAGTGAAGGGCATTTGGAGTGTATGCAGGCAAATGATAGAATACAGTTCTGTGGGACAACACACCATATCAAGTGGCACATTTAGTCATTCCTCCTGTCTGTTTAGTATATGGCAGCCCTGGCTAACACATACTTAAGTATATCTCCCATGGCTCCGGCCAGCTCCATGGAGCAGAGTTAGATTTTCAGAGTTGAGCTGGAGTGTACCTTAACTCTGTATTTCCTGGTTTTCAGAGTTTCAAGTATTGGTGCAAACACCACTCTGGAAGGGTACAAGCCACTGCTGGTCAATCTGAATTCTGTGTTGGACAGTGAATACTCTCTGTGTTTAGAGTCAGTACCTATTTAATCCTAGATGTCAGGACAAGTTGCAAGCTAAATTAAATCACCATCACTTAAAACCAAACTATGCCATCATATTAGTAACTGGATGTGAAGGGATTCGGATCTTCTCAAAGTAACACAAATGATGAGGATTCACTGCAGTGGACTTTAAATAAAAAGAAAACACTGCCTTGCCTTAATGTAACACTGTGAAAGATGAATGATAAGAACATAAAGGAAACATTTTACTATGTTGTCAAGAAACCCCAAAAGAGTAATTCTCAAAGATTCTTTTCCCCCTCAATAAAATATTATTTTACCTGAGAAAATGCTGCGTTATGTGACTTATGTTAATAGGCTACTCTGCCATTCAAGAAACTCCACTTTAGTTTTCCAGCTATGGCAGACCATTCTCAGCAGAGTGTACTTAGATCTCAAAGTCACACCCCTTTGAGATCTGGCAGAATCCAGGTCAAATAACCTTTTAAGATGCAAGATCCATTCGGCCTGTTGTTCAATAGCTGAGCTAGTATTTATTGTCAGTATCAGAGTGTGAGTGCATGTGTGAGTGAGAGAGACACTGGTTTAATAGCCAGTTAGCAGTCAATGTTAACTGTTCATTTTTATAAACACCCGGATGATGGACATAATAGAAGTTACAACTTAAATAAGGAAGGTGGTAGTGGCTGATGCAACTTAAGAAGACGAGGGTGACAAGCACAAGAAACCTATAGCAGAAAACTTCTACCCTATTCTCCAGCTAGCAAAGCAACTGAAAAATTCTTCATTGCATTTTATTAATTTAAGCCCTGAGCTGGGGACCCACTCTTTTCAGGACAAGCATTGCAGTTGCAAATGCAGAATCCCAGGAATCACAGGATGCTGGCAGTGTTCCTTTTCCCTATTTTATCTGATTGCCTTGCAAATAACAAAACCTGACACTTCTGTATATGATTCAAATAAGAGCATTAGATCACGCAGTGTAAGTCAATAAAGTGAACACTGAGTCGTTGACAATACTAAAAATTTTTGCCTATTACAAAACGTCACAGTTGAGCAAATGGAAGGGGCTTTCATGCCCCAATGGAGCATGCACAGCCTTCAACCTACTGGCATGTGTCAAGATGCTGCAAAATGTAACATTTATAAAAGATACATCTGGTGTGTGTTTCTTGGGAGCAGAGTAAGGTCTTGGTTAAATTGTGCACATGCATTTGATGTGAAAAATAGGAAATACCCCATGCACCCCAATAAAAGCAAGTTCTAACCTAACCTCCAACTATGATGCATGCCATGAAGTGCCAAGGCCTATTGCACATTGAAAAGGCAAAGTTTAAATTATGAATCAAGGCAGAGGTGGGAATCCCAAAGACCAGAATAAGCATTCTCATTTCATTGGTGAGATGGACTTCCTGTAGATTTCCTTTAAATGTTATTTCTGGAATAAAAAAAATATTGGGTTTTTATACTGTAACTAATCCAAACCATTTTGGGTTACATTTCAATTTGATTTCACAAAAGTTGTTTTTCATTCCTGTTTTTATTATTTTGCAAGTTTTCCCCTTAACATAGTTTGGCAAAGCAATTACATTTACCAGGAATTCATCCAATATTGTCTAACAACAGTAAAACTAACATTTCCAAAACTTGAAATCATCCTTTCCATTATAACAAACTACGCAGTCCTTCATCTGGTTTTGTGCTCTTCATGGTGCTGTTCAAAGTGTGACATTTTTCTTATCTCAGTCATGTGTATGACCTTTCAAATTTCACCTGTAGTTTCACCAGAAGTGCAATTTTCATTGGCATGTATTGTAATAGTGATGACAAAAGTGTGTGTTTCCAATTTAAACCCACCTAGTTTCATTTCGCACCTGTGCTGAATTTTACTTTTCTGCAAAAATCTGAAAACAGTGTCAGCAAAATAGGTTTTGAAGAGGGAGTGCCTAAAGGACAGAAAATGTGCACTGGTACATCAAGTTGTTTGGATGACAGCACTTTCTAATGCTCCCGCAATGACATTTTAATCTGCATGAATATACATGTACAGCTTGTTTACAGTGCACATGTGATTATAGTGTGGAGGACTCACAGGTTAAACATCAGCTTTCTGTCCCCTAAAATCATTGGTTTAATGTGTGCTGCGCACCCATGTCACTGCACAGTAGTACATAGAATGTTATGTGCTACTCAGTCATTGGCCAACTTCACCATCACAGTTAAACTGGCAAAGTGTGAGCTTATGTGGAAGAAAATTAAAGGGGTTTGTAGATACATTTTTGCCATAGTGAAAATTAGCTTAAACAACTGAAAATTAGCTTAAACAACTGGAAACTGCTTTTCCTGCAAGTTTCTCCCTACTGTGCAGAAACACCACTCAAAGCTGCAAGTCCGTGTGCACCCAGCAGAGATGGGCCACCCTTTCTGCTGCCCTGAGACAAGACTAGAAAGGTTAGGGCATGACACATCCCACCTAAGGGCAGAAAATACAAGACTTTCCTACAACCCTCTTGAGGCTGCCTAAAGTATTGGTGCCAAATCTAGCAAGACAGACATTTCAAGAATTGGACACAACGTTCAAGTGATCAGAGAACCATTGAGCGAACCGCATTGAAAACCATGACAGTCAAACAGAAATGTTATGAACGTTTGCCCTTCTTTTTCTCTCTCTCTCTCTCAACTGCTGGATATTACTCCTCATTTGCCGTTGCCCCATCGACCTCACAAATGAAAATGTGTCACTCGGTGCCTAGGTGTTTCAAATTTGAGAACATTAACCATAAATTCACAGGGTGGTGCTTATCTTTTCACTTTTATTGCCTCTCTCCCGCACCTCCCAATTTCCAGGTAAACTAGTCAAGTGCCCCAGAATATCCTTTCAGCCAGTGATCTGTGTGAGAGCTTTAGCGCAATATACCTACCTACCTCTCCCATCAGATTCCAGAGATGGAATCTACATTAGTCTGTTTAAATTAGAGCTGGGCCTGACAAACATAATTCAGATCCAGCTCTTGATGCAGCTGCATTGTAGCACTGATGTAATGTAGCCTAAAGCTGATTTAACCAGCCCAAAAAAATGCTACTTTAAGGAAAATCAGTGGCTGTTAAACACTAGCAAGAAAAATAGATGGTCCCACCGAAGATGTGCATTTACCAAACTGTGTTGTGCATGCCAATCAATCCTGAACTTTATTTTTCTCAGACAGTTGGGCTGAAACATAGAACTGCTGAATCAAACTTCCTGACACAGAACGGAGTGGAGAGAAGACAAAGAAAGAAAAAAAAAGTTACACAAATACTGGTCTGTTGACATTCAAAATGAGACAATAAAGAATATAAAAACAGATATAAAAATATTTGGCCAGCAACCAAAAGGACCAAAGACAAATCACAAAATAGGCTGTAACTAATTAGACTGAAATGCCAACACTGCTCAATACATTGTTCGAAGTCTCCACAGTGTCAGACTACTGCCCTAACCCCCGATTTGAATATGCCAGAGGGAGAGATAGCAAAGGACTGGCTCAGTGAAGTTAAACACAAAATATTTTAAAATGACATTTGAATTTCAAGCTCGCCATTTTAACATTTTCAAAATCATTAAATAAGCATGTCACCTATTCTGGGAGCAGACCGAATGTCAGCTGTTTGTATGTATTATTCAGGTGAACATTTAAAATAATCTTCTACACTGCTAAACAGGTTGTATTATATTAATAGGTTATACTCATGAAAGGGAAGAGGTTAGTGCTGAATAAAAGAAATTGCTGATACTATAACGCTGCAGATATTAGGAGTTACATTATGGTTTTCAGAGCCAAAGTCGAGATGAAGAGGGGTGCATGCGGATGGAAGGGAAAAGTAGCAGAGAAAAGTTAACAGTGACTTCTGGTTTTTGGAACCCATCTCAAGATACCTTGGGCCTGCCTGAGTCTCAGATGATAAACATTCACAATTCTAGTTGAACTCAACAGCACTCAGCACCAGTGAAAATCAGGCCAAAGAATCTAAAGCTGGAGACCCAAAAGGAGAGCCCTTGAAGTCAGAAGTCATTCTTAAACGTTTTGACTTATGACCTTGTGCTGTCCATTGCTGAGAGCAGCAGCACCAGCCTCCCTTTGAGCACTGGGAGTTCAAGCAGCAGCACTAGTATTGGTGGAAGATCACTGTGCAATCCCCCTACTCAGTGCAGCCATTATTTGGTCCTCAATGGTTTTTATTTCCCTACCACCATAAGTGGGCTAGTCTTTGTACAGACAAACATGGAGACAAGGTCCTTGCCCTGCAGAGCTTGCAGTCTAAATTGACAACACCTCTTCCTTCAATTCCCTCTGCTGGTTTCCCTTTGACCATCTTCAAAGCACTGCCAAAGCACCCCAATCTACAGCATGGATCTGAGTCCTCCGTCATCTTCTCTGCTCTGCCAATGATGCTAAAGTCACCATGGTGTCCTCCTCCTATCCCTCATCTCTGCCCATTCTTCCATGCTGCCCCCTACACTTGGAACTACCTCTAGAGGACCAGCTGCCCATCAGTCCAAACCATTGCTAAAAACTTCTTCTGAGAGGCCCCAGGACACTGAGCCATGTCAGCCTAGTGCTTTCTCCACCCGAGGAAGCTGGAAGGAAGAAAAGCAAAAAACAAAAACCATAAAAAAACTAACACCTTTCTCTGGATCTCTCAGTAACTTCTTGTTATCCGAGGCCTCGTCTACATGGGAAAGTTTTTTCAGCATAACTTGAGTTACGCATCACACCATTGTGATTATACTAGTATAGCCCACATGGGGACACTCTTTTCTGTTAGCTCATCTCTCTTGGGAAGAGGTTTAAGCTAACCCCCCAAAAAGCACTTTTATACCAGAATACAAGTGTTCACATGGAGAGATTACTCTGGTATAACTGATAACACTTCCCCTTGCAGACAAGCCCTGTGTTTTGGGGGAAGGGGGTGTTTAATACTGTAAGCTCTACAGGACAGGAGCCATCTTTAAATATGTCTTGCACAGCACTGAGCCCAGCAGCAGTACTTAACAAATAAGAACTGATAATATGGCAGAAAGGAAGGGATTTGCAATTTGCAGTGAAGTTTACAGTTTCCTATAAGCCTCATTTTTGTTTTATCATCTATTCGCAGTTATTTGAGGGGAGGAGTAGGATTTATAGACCTCAGGAAGGAAGCCAATGGAGCAATGCCAATATAGACCAGGTGAGAATCTGGCCCTTATACTATAAGAGGAAACTTAAAGGAGAGGGTGTTAAGTCAGCAATAGTCTATATTTCAAGTGCAGTCCCTTAACTTTACCTTTAGCACTAGCTCTTGTTTATATTTCATGCACAATTTGTAACAGGATTGATAACCTTTGGGGTTTTAAAGTTTAATAAAGACGCTGTCAGCATTTTTTCCTGACCGAAGAAAAACCACAAACTCACTCCCCTTTGCTTTTACTGGATATCAACAAATCCACATCGTAACTTGAGGCATTGCTTATATTTCTGTTGTTGTTAGGAATTGTCACATCAAATAAAAATCTACATCCCTCATTTGATAAAGTTACTTTTTCTTTTGTGATCATGAGGGTTCAGGCTCTGGGTGTTCTGGAAAGAAAGTGAAATGATTTGTCCGTCGTCCATGTATGCATATGCGTATGTTGCAATAGCAATGTTCTCCGCTGCTTATGGAGCACATGATATGGCCGCCATTCATGAATAGCAATTTCATGACCTCCATACCTAAGCAAGCCCACAAAATGACAGAATTCTGAGTTACATTTTTTCCTAATAAGCCACACTTCTTAATAATGTACCAACCTGGCTATTACCTGGTGTGTCCCATTTGACTGTTTTACCAAAGCGCTCTGAAAATTTCTTCTTTCCACAAATGCTTGACATAATTTTTCTTGACAGGATTACAGTAGCCCTATAGTGCTGCTGCTTTAAAATTTGCCACTTTAAGGTCAAACGATAAGGCTACTCACTATCTGCTGTATCCCCTGTACTTCTCTATACTCACTATAGGAAATAACTTCAGTAACTGCAGCATTTAAAGTATTCAACTGCACCTACACTGTAAGCTGAAGCTGAAAGAAAACCAATGAATCAATTAATTTTTATATTAAGCTGTTTTCCTACTTGGATGAGTACTTCGCTCTCTCGCACTGCATCCAAGAAGCAACTGTCTGCTCGTGGTGACAATGTCACTACAGTTCTGACAGGAGTAATTCAAGAGACAAGATGAGTGAGGTAATATCTTTCATTGAATCCAGGTCAACTGCTATATGACCATTGGCAAGTAACTTCACTTTTTAATACCTCTGTTTCCCCATCTGCAAAATGGGGGAAATGTTTGCTTCCTTTGCAAATTGCTTCTTCTGCAAAGTGCTTGGAGATCTAAAGATTAAAAATGCCATATAAACATTGATTATAATTGTCTGGAATTTTCAAAGGGGCCTAAAGGAGTTTGGGCCCCAAATCCATTGGAAATCTATGAGATTTGTGCACCATACAGCGTTAGGTACCCTAGAAAAGCCCAGCTTATTTCCCAAGAATCATTACCTAAAAAGTTATCGTGTCTGCATCCCAAAGCAGGCAGAGTTCAGTTTATCTGGGTAGTGCTCCCGTCACTGTGTATTTCCTGGGATTTCTTTAAGGTTGTGGTTTGCTTTTTGTTGTAACACTGATGTATTTTAAGGGATGTCTGACAGAACCGAAACCGAACATTTTCTGGTTTTCTAATATTTGAGGGGGCTGTATAATGTAGTGGTCTGAACATGGGGCTAGGACGAACTATTGAGTTGTAATGCCTGCTTCGCTGCTGGCTCTCCCTGTGTAGGCTTGATCAAATCACTTAACATTTCTGAGTCTAGCTTGGGGATAATGTGCATATCAGCTGCCTGTTTCACAGGACATTGTGATAGTTAATATTTATACACTTTGAAGATGCATTATATAAATGCTAGTTATTAATAATAAACACTTGATTAGCTTCGCTAAAATGGGTTGTGAAAAGCTCGTAGCATAACATCACCATATTGTTTTAAACTACACTTCTGATGGAAAATGACAATCTCACATCCTTTTGCATGAGATATATAAATCATATCACTACATCCAACAAAAACCTGCACACTACACTGGCTCTGATTTTGGTAAATTTTATTTTATAACACAATGTGGGGCACTTCATGGTAATGTGGAGTTCACCAAAAACTTTGCACTGACATTATAACTTGGAAAAAACACAATTTATTGTACATACACAGTGTGCTACTGGTAGTAGTCTTAAGGTCTGGTCTGTAATTCTGGAGATGACTTCATACTGTAGGCTAAAATGTGCGACAATACAGAGTAAAGTCCTAAATTTGGTGGCAGTTTTAATAAAAGCCAGTGGCTGATCCTATTTATAAACATGCTAGACCACAGTGTTAACAATTTATTTAAATACCTCTGTGATTATTAAAAGGATCAATAAAAGCATTGCATCTCAAAACATCCTGTACTTCATGACTTTCCTGTAAGTAATTAAAGATGTCCCTACTGGCCCATAAGAGCTTTAGAAAGACTTTTTCCGAAGATGGCTAAAAAAAGCTCTGAAAAAAGTTAGGAATAATGTCAAGATAGGTTATTACTCTCTGTTCAATGCTGATGCTTTTTCCTTCTCTCTTTCAGACACAGATCTAAAGAAACAGTTATTTCCTTGAACAAATGAAACATTTTTACTTATCTTCTCCTACCATAATGGTGAATTAACACAATATATGCTTGTTTGTGTGTTGCATCCAAAACTAACTATTCCACAGTGCTTTATCACCCCATTCAAGTAAATTAATTTAAACCAGTTCTCGACAGAAGTTTGAAGGTTAAAGCAAAATGTACATCAATATATAATTTAATTTACAAAAAATTAAAAGGTACTGGCAACAATTGATTTAAGCAATGATTTATCACAAATAAGGCTGTCACAAACTAGAATCTGGATATACATACAGTAACCACCATAAAGTATTATCTAGCATTGATTGTATTGATTAAATTGAGAATAGATGCTTAACTTGTTAAAAAAAATCAAGTGATAAACTAAGCATCAGAAGTTCTAAATGTCTAAACAGAAATTACTCCCACTATGTTCTTGTAACATACTGTGAGTAGAAGACAGACATTATTACTTTTGCTGACTTGTTTATTAATCACTGCTGAAACCATGTCTATTACTATAGTACAAAACACAATCATTTCCAGTCACATTTGGAGATGCATATTTGCCAGGTGACAACATACTGTTATATTTTTATCATACAACCATATTAAAATGCTACATGTAATTTTATACAGTTCCAAAAATATGATCTCAAGGATCTGCTTGAAAAGCAGATGTGCATATTTGCTGGAACTAAATTACTTCAAAAAAAAGAAAAGGAAAAATATTGCACAAAATCCAGTAATTTTTTGAAAGTCAATACGTGTCTCTCCACATCCAAGTAGCTCCCTTACTTTAACAGAAACATAACAGCATTTTAAACAAACAATCAGAATCAAATGTCAATTTACTTGAATTCCACTTCTATTGTTCCAGGGCTAATACTGTTAGTGGATTTTAAATGTGAATCCTTTTAAAAGTGACCTAAGTAATATACAAACTAGCTTCTGTTGAGCACATTTCACTATAGTAAAACCTGGGCTATAGTTCATACTTTGAACTTTTCATCTCAACTACAGCTGGGCAAAAGTTTTCAACCTAAACTTGTTTTGGTGAAAAATGCAGATTCAGCGACACCAAAACGTTTAATAAATTTGCATAACTTCACCAAATTATTCTGGTTGAAACCCCCAGGCCCGCTGAAATCCCACAGGCACATGATTAAAGCGTTCACCTGACAGGTGGCAGATCCCTGTTCAAACCCCTTCTCCCACCTCCCTGGGCAGTACCCTAACCACTGTGCTAAAAGATACAAGAGAGGTCCTTTTCCTCTGCTTCCTCTGACTGTTCTGTATAAACTCATCTATGGGGGCCTGATTCAGTGGGCAGCCCTTGAGCATGCCTACTGGATTATACCCCTCAGGCAAGGTCAACACTGAAAGCTTGTTTTCTCCTGGTTTGTGCATCATTCTGGGGCTTACACAGGAAATAGGTGTCCAGTTGCCCAAGGGGAGGAAGCACTGTGTGTGCTCAGAGGCAGAAATGTGGGCTTCTAGGGAGTCCAGTGGGTTTAGGTGCCTTCAGGGTTTCAGTGGGAATTTTGGGCATAGCAGTGATCCCAAAACTAGAGACTTAGCCACCTAATTCCTTTTGGGCAGTCAGCCCATGGTGCCCTATGTGACAATAAGCATCTGCTAAGACAGAAACCCCTATGTAAACCCCTCGGAACAGCCACAATCCTTGCAACAGTATTGACAGGGAGGATGGAGGGCAAAGCTTCCATGGATCAGCAGTTGTGGAGGCTCTTTGCTCCTGAATGGGCTACTAATGTAAGTTTTATTACACAAAGGGTCACATTTTCAAAAGGATCTCAACCTAGAATCTAGTTTCCCTGCATGAAGTTTTGTTCCCTCAATCAATTACATGCACATAAAACAGATTATAGACATTTACCAATATGATTTGAGGGTTGCACAACTGATTGTTCTGTAGAACTGAACCCACAATTAATTGTGGATGGAAAATTAGAGGCTATTTAACTGGTTTAAAATTTCTTTGCCTAGAAATATATAATTAACAATAACACGGGGTTAGGAAAAACTCATTCTACAGCCTGAAAGACATACAAACCCAAATTTTGAAATCTAAAAAATTTAACAGTTAGGCAGGATTTCAAAGTTGCTCAGTGTTTGTCTAAGTCTGCTCCCACTGAAGTCAATGTTAAAATGCCCACTGACTTCCCTGAAAGCAGAGTCTAGCTAATGCTGAGACTTTGTGAAAATCCCACCTTTAGCCAATCAGCAATATCACTCTCAGAAATGCTACGTGACTGTGAAGGTTTCAGTCAGGACAATTATTTCTCAGCTTCTCGAACTCCACTCTTCCTTCAAAAGAAGCCTATTTTTGAAGTGACAATACCCCAATACATGGCACGGTGACTGACAGACTGTCCTCAGTCATCTCCTGTACAGATCTCTTTCTGTATGCATACAGGGAGGGCAGGGATTGGCATCCATGGTTCTGTCCACCCCTGGACTTCTGCAAAGGATTTTCACCGTATTGGGGATCTACACATGGAGAGATGAGAAGGCTATAATGGGGGCCACAGATCATGCTTCCCCCCTGTGTGGGATCTGATGAAAAGGCTTCATTGGAGTCACACTGCAAAACAGTTGGAATGAGACAAGGCCCAGGACTCCAGAATACCCAATAAGATCCACAGGTTCTGAGGGATGAACCCTCTGCTCATTGAACTGAAGACCTGAAATCCAAGTCCCAGTGTAACTGACTAGGTCAGGACTTTGTCCCTAAGTATGGATAAGAGAGTGCAATGTTAAATCAAAAAAGTCTCTTATTTCCCTCATGGGGGGAAAATGGGATGCTCATAAAGATACTGATTCAGCTAAAAAACAGGTGCCTCTACTGGAGTCCTGAGCAGCTTTTTCACTGAACTGAGTTCAGCTCTCACCAGTAGATGGAGATTAACGCTGATGCTTTAGAAGGCATTAGGAGAATTCACACAGATGAGAATAGTTGAAAACTTGTAAAATCCTTGACATGGACAATTTTTCTTATCATGGGACTCTCTGTGATAATCAAAATATTGTAGACGTGGCCTACAGACAGACTGATACTGCACTAAGAACAGAGTAGAGCTGTGTTGGCTGGATATAGCAGAGTTGCTACTCTATTTGATAAATTTGGCACGGTTAACTGGTTTTTTGTTGTTAACATGGAAGATGCCTGGTAATTTTGTATGTTTAAATAAGGCACCAATATTAGCATTTCAAAAAGACATTTGATGTCAAGTGGTAAAGAATCTAAAAATGTGGCTAAATTTAAATTAATCAGACATAGACAACGAGGCTATATGTTAAGGTATGTAGGTTCAAAAAGAAGGAAGACACAATAGTCAAAATACTGTAAACATTCTACGAATCATATCAGCGATATGGGAAGGATTTGACATTAGTGTGGCAACCCTAACACATTCACGGCTATTGCAATAAAAAATAATTCAAAATTTGAATTTTAAGAGTCATCTATTAACTTTCTACTTCTTCAATTTCACTTATCAGAGATGTGAATATTACTTATAAAACAATAACCTCTCAAGGCATCAATGTTGTACAAATCCCAAATCATTTTTTTCAGTGCTTTACTCCTAATAATCATTAAAGGGACATTAGCAACCTGGTATGGCCTACAAATTATCCTCCAGTGAAGTGCCTAAGGGAGTCAGGTGCCCAACTCCTATCAAAAGTCAGTGAAAGATGGTCCATTAGATGTTTTTGAAAACCCCATCCTTAAATCTCATGCTGCATTCCTGAAAGATGCTTTTATAGATTTAAAAGTAAACATGATTGGAATTTCTGATAACCTTATTTTTTCCTCCAAGACAGAAACTGAAAAGTCTCTAAGATATAAAAGCATTTAATATAACATCTTACAAATGTACATAGTGCCTATTATCCCAGTAGATTCCTAATGTCTTTTCACAATATCTCATTCTGATTCCTCCTAGCCCTACCCAAGAATTCACTTCATTTATTGTGATATGGTGTGCACCCCACACCAGCCCTGATAGGGTGAATAAGGGCCTGAGGCACTAATTAGGTCACCTGACATCACCTGAGAGGAGGGTCAGGGTTAATTGAGAGGGAAGCCCAGCTTGGGGGAGGACTGGACCAGCACTAAAAAACCAAGAGGCTGAAAGCAGCAGGCAGCTTGCAGGTAAAGGAATCTGCAGTTGCTCCCCTGGGAGGAGGGAGGCCTCCTGGAGCTAGGAGGAATTCCAAGGCGAGAGTAAGCTCTGGGATCCTTTCCTGGTGTAAGGAGTCTGGCAAGAGGCTAGGAGGGGTGAAGTAGCCATGGGGAGTACAGTAGGCTCCAGTAGTAAACTGAGAACCAGGAAAGAGAAGATACGGAGGCTTGGTAGGAAGGAGACTGGGGAAACAGTGCCAGGGAATGGGAATGAGGACCTGGATTGCTCATTATAAGGTCGCTAAGCTGGAACCTGATATAACAGGTGGCTCCGCATTCCCCTGCCTGCCACTGGTATAGTGGCACAGAGCCCGAGGAGGGCTGAATGTGTCTGGCAGTGGCATCTGGGCAGTTGTCCTGTTGGACTTTGTAAGCCCACCAGGAGGGGTGGACTAAATGGTAACCTAGCCAGAGGGGCAAGTTATTTGAAGAAGGGCTATTGCAGAGCAAGCAATGAGTGGCAAGGGGGCACCCAATGCAGCAAGAGCGACTTTCTCTGACCTATATGCAAGAAGGCACACTACCAGAGAGTGGCAACCCTGTTAAACCTATAAAGGAAAGCTGCCTTCTCAAGGGTGGGACTGTACACAGGAACACCACACAATAGGAAAAGAATACTGTACTCAGTTGAATCTGGGAATTAAGGTTAGCAAAATGCAGTTACACAAATAAGAATGCAACTGAACATTTCATTTTTCTAGTGTTATCAGAGTAGCAATCAAACGAGAAGTGCTAAGAGATTGGTAGGACTTTTCTTTTTCCTGTCTTATCCTAAATGCCCCTAACAGCACTGCATAACCCACTTGGGTACTGATTCAGGACCATCAAATACAAATGCCACTTCCCGATTCCCTGTACCACCTCCTGCAACATCCTGTGTTTTCCTTCGAGCTCCCCCATTTAAACACTGTTCAGACCTGACACTTCCTATTTCTTGATATCTGAAAACCCAGCTAAAATGTTTAATAGTTTATGGGTTAATGATTTTGGTCCTCGGTAACTCAAACACAGCTTTGCCAAGTGCCACTTTTTGGGATAACACAAATAAAGACTCCCACCATCTCAGGGACTATGGTGATATGTACTACAGAAAACCCTAAGACAGATCAAGATGCAAATCGTACAATCATCCTCAGCACCAATAAGCTGCTGAGGTCCTCTTTAGAAATATACACTGAACACATCTATAAAAACTTTCATGTTCTAATCACCCAAGGACATTATATTATGAATTGTGAGTCCTGACCTTTTCCTTTGTACGTAAAACGGGGCACTTTGGTGGAGGGGCCTCATACCATTACCCAGTCATGCGGCCCATCCTCACCAGTGGTGTTGCTAAAATCTGCCTCCCTGCTCCTTTTCTCCCATCCAGAGTCTGTAGTTTGGGATACAAGACCTTCTTTTACAATGCCAGGGATGTTGCCAACAAAGTCATGTGAAATGACAAGATAGTATTAGACACTAGATCTCATGGGCAGAGCATCAAACAGCCACCGCCCCGCAACCTCCCCAAAGGGATCACACACCAATTCCCTTGAGCCACCTGACATAACCAATTGCCTGATGCTCATGGTGATAAAACAGGAAAAGAAAAGCCAAATTGCATTAGCCAAGAGGAAACTTTCTTTGTAAACCCAAACATGACAACTGGTGTTAACCTGTGCAGTGATCCACTACCAAAGTACTGCAGCCCAATCTGCCCCTAACCCCTAACTTCTTCAACTTGCTCTCCCTGGTCTGTGCTGAAGATACCACTAAGCCGTCCTTGCCACAGAAGAAGATTCCTGCTGTTGGTGAGGAAGAGTGGGAGAGCATTCCTCGCAATGCCAAATCCTGTTACTCCTTGCTTTGTGTTACACACGCCAATAGACAGTATTCAAAGTTGCCATTTTAGGCCTAGAAAGTACCCCAGAAAGTACCCCAGAAAGTTCACCCCAGAAAGTACTCATTCTGATCCACAGAGGGCAGGGGACAAAGACGGGTGGACAAGGACAATGAAGAGATGTGCTCCACTCAGGGAGGAATCTACTATTTGAATTTTAAATGTAGAAATATCCTTTAGGAATGCTACATGCTCGAAGGGGGATAAACATTCATGCCTAAATACAGTACATGCAGCATCCATTTAATTCCCTTCCTTGTAATTTGCATTCTTAATAGCTGAACCAATTTGATGTCTAGTGTTATAAGTAATCTTCATTCACTGCTCTTTAAAATACTGCACAGCTCAACTAAACAAAACTCCTAAGAAGAAAAGCAATAATTTAATGTTTCTTTTAAAGGGGGCTTGTAAAAATCAAATGGTCATGGTCAGCAGTGGCACAAATTAATTTTAGTACAGAATTATTAAATTGTAGAAATTTAAAAAACAGCAATAAAATCTATCAATTTCACTTACACTTTCCTTTCTGAAAATTCATAGATGAAAACATCTACATTGAGACACTGGATAATATGTCTTTAAAGTGCCTTAGTTGTAAACAGAAGTTAAGTAACTTCACATTATAATTCAGCACTTCATAAGAGAAAAGAATGCACCATCTTTTCAAGGTCTGGAAGACATGGCCACAGTTTCTGTTTATAACAAGGTCCCTATTATTGACAAGAGATCTTTTAGTTTAGAAAAGGTCTTTTTCCCCTTTGCTCAAGCAGATACCTGCCACGGAAAATCATTATTGCTCTTCTGAATGTTTGCAAGTCATCTTGTAAGATATTTAAACCTTTTCCCAAATGATTAAGGCAATTAAATCATTACAAACATCGATATTTGTAATTTTCTGGAAAATTTAAACTGTTTTGTTCATTTCATGCCCAACAGGGTTAATACAGTACCTTCGGTATCTGGATATATGCACAAAGGAACATTAGTAAGCACCATGCACCAGTTGTATATTTCACATACATACAAACTAGTACCTGATTTAAGAGTGCATTAGTATATTTAGTTCCATCTTGTGGACTTAAACGCAGCCAATGAATTAACTGAGAAACATATAAGCAGATGTCTAAATCCATGTACTAAACAAACAGAAGTATTTTAAAATGTAAAAGTAATTATTCCTTTGTGATCTTTTGGTTATCATGTATTACGTGGACTCCTGAGTAATCTCTCTCTAACCTCTCATGGAAGTAGTTTCTCTTCTCAAAGTTCCCTTATGCTTTATTTCCACTGCTATTACTGGAGTAATGATCCTCTGAAATGTTTAAACTGTGGTGGAAAGCAGAGGTCATTTTACATAATGACACAACTTCACGAAGAAGCCCGCTTTCTTCTAGGGTTTCCTTTCCTTCATCCCCTTCTTTTTGCCAAGGAATTAGAATGGATGGATGTTGACAGAGGTTCACTGGGAGCTGATCCTCTGAGATATTGCTTAGTGTTTCATTCGGTTTTATCTTCCTATGGAAGGAGTCATCTGCTTGGGAAAATTCCAGAGAAGCGAGTTGTACAACTGATCGTGTTGGAGAAGATGACTTTACAAAATCTTTAGGGAAATCCACATGGTCAGCACTAAGGATTTTGTCACTATTTTCCTCCTGCAGCACAGAGACAGATTCCATCTGGTCACTAAAATCAACTTGCTTCCTTGGCGATGGAGGGAGCTGTTTCCCATGGAGAACACTATCATCCTGACCAAGATTCCACTCCACTGGATCATTAGTACCACTACAGAGCAGAGCGAGGTTGCTCTCACTAGGTGCACTAGACTTGTTCTGAAACAAAGAACATGTATTGTTAATATCACAAGAAGAACCCTTGCACTCACATCACTGAAAGAAAAATCCTGTGTTCATGAAAGGATATACGTCCCCTGGATTTCCCTAGATACAGAACGGCATAGCAGGGAAACGGCAATGCAAGCTTTTTGACATTGCCTCATCCCAATGTTTAAAGATCACCTCTAGGAATGACAAAGGAGTTCAGTTTCAATTGCCCATTCAACCTTGACCACACAGCTGTGCAGTAAACCAAGGTATAGCTTGTGTCAACTGCAGTGGTGGTTTTGCATTGTGAGATAAGAAATTGAGATTCAGACCCATGGCCACTGTTGGCAGTGTTGGTCCCAGGATACTAGAGAGACAAGTGGCTGAAGTAATATCTTGTATTGGACCAATTTCTGTTGGTGAAAGAGACAAGCTCTCAAGCTCCACGGAGTTCTTCTCCAAGTTTGGAAAAGATATTCCCAAGGTCACTGCTAAGTGCAAGGTGGGACAGGTTGTTTAGCGTAAGTAGCTAAAACACACTGCAAGACCTTTCAAGGTGAAGTGGAGAGTTAACTCGTCTCCAGTCACAGGACAAAAAAAGGGGGGTTAGTGGGTTACAGATTGTTGTAATAAGCCATAAATCCAATGTTTTTATAAGACCATGATTTTTAGTGTCTAGCACAGTTATGACTTTAAGATCCTGGGCTCATCTTTTGAAAGTGCTGTGCAGGTTTCCTTTGAGGATGAGGACTGACAGGTCAGATATAGAGTGATCACTTTGTGAAAAGGGTTTGCCCCTAGGTGATAGGGTGTTTTTGTCTTTATTACTTTTCTGTGTGAGTGCCCTCGAGAGCGCAGGGACTGTCTGTTTTCACCTCACTGTTGTTATTGAGCCATTTAGCGCATTGGATGAGGTACACTACATGTCGTGATGGGCATGTGTAGTACCCACAGATCTTGAAAGATGTGTTGTGGGGGACATTGCTCATTGTAGCAACAGAGAGATGTCTACAGGTTTTGCATCTGTTCTGGCAGGGTCTGATGCTGCTTGGAATTGGTATGTCTGATCTCTGGGGAGTTTGCTTCTGATAATGATGCTGGGGGGTTGTTTGAAGGCCAGAAGAGGGGGTTTGGGAAAGCTTTCATTCAGGATGTGGTCCCCCTGGGTTGTAATTGTTTAACGACACCTCATGTGGGTTCCAGTGTGGAATGGTAGGTGACAACTAGAGGTGTGCAGTCAGAGGTTCCCCGTCCTCCCCCGTACAGAAGCAGATTTTCCTGGGGTATATCTACTTCTACCTTGTATTTAGCTGTGACAGTCTGAGTACATATCTCGGATCTGAAGAAGAGCTCTGAGTAAGCTCAAAAGCTTGTCTCTTTCACCAGCAGAAACTGGTCCAATAAAAGATATCACCTCACCCATCTTGTCTCACTCATAGTCACTGGGATTTCTGTTCTTCGTTTCGGTAATCAGTTACACATCTTTTAGTTCACAAACAAAATGGACATTTTATTAATGCAATCCTTGTGTGGTGCTTATAACATCAGTGTTGATATGGATTAGCATCAGAGTTAATTGATCCAGCAAAGGATTGCTAATATGGGAGTGCTTTTGACAACAGCAAATCTTAAGTACTAAACACAGGAGTTGGAACTTACAGATACAAAAGTATTTTGACAGTGGCCACCAACACCAGGGAGCTGATTTGATGAAGATTTTGAAGATTCAAGCAGAATCTCTGCTCTTGAAAAAGAATCTGTGCCCTGGGTCCAATGGGATTGTGAACTGAATTAGAGGCCTCGAGTGGGCAGACCCATTTGCAGGATGGAGCCTTAAACTGCTACACTGAAAATGAAATGGTTTCTAAAGCAATGACTACTTGGATCCAATGATTTAAACAAGCTGGGAAACTTCCCCAGAGTGACATACTTACACCTACTTTCAAAAGAGGAGACCAAATTAATATTAACAGTCTGTAGAACTATAAATGAGACCAATTCCTGCCCAGGGGATAGAGAGAGAGAACATAAGAAGCCTGTGCAGCAGCAGGGTAGGATTCCTAACTAGCCATTAGAGGTGGTTACCACTTCTAATGGCACACCATCAATAAGTTGGTAGGAGTATACCCAAATCTTCAGCTGATGTGCATTCATACTGTGGCTATCAGCATGAGTTTGTTAGAAAAACATGCTTCTGTTTTTTGGAGCAGCACAAGGCACAGTTGTGACCATATGAACCATTCTTGTATAAACTGGCCATACCTGCAGCTTCCACCAGCTTCTATTCTAAATTAATGAGGTTGCTTTACACATGAAAAAGATGACTAACCATAGCCTTATAATCAATATCATCCATTGATCTAAAGAAATCGAGGCTCTTTGCTCCTGAGAGTTTTCCTTGATCTGAACTGTGTGTGCTCAGCGTGTCCAAAATCTCTCCCAGCAAGTCCATTTCGCCTGTGTGATAAGACTTTACTCCTGTTTCACCAGAATCGTCACTATCATAAAAATAAGTGGAAGCTTCCTCGCTGTCTTCAGACGATAACCTAAAAACAATAAACTTGCCATCAGCTAAAAACGTAAAATATTTTATGACATCAGAATGGCAACTTCTGTAAGTAAATAAGGATAGTTTATTCAGAGGCCATTTGAATTTGAAAGTGGACTTAACCAGGCATTTGTTCTGACAATTTCACCTACAAATAAGAACATGCAGACAGATGTAGGTGCAAGCAGGGAGTAGGTATCTACATGCCCAAGGAATAAAAGAGGAGGCTAGGTCTTGTAAAGTAAGCATTAAGTAGTGATGGATTTATTTTATGCGTATCATTATGAAAATAATGTTCACAGAGTACAAACAAACAGCCTTTTAGAATATGTTCTACATATTAACAGCATTTGACTGGAAAATG
This sequence comes from Gopherus evgoodei, assembly GCF_007399415.2. Taxonomy (NCBI): domain Eukaryota; kingdom Metazoa; phylum Chordata; order Testudines; family Testudinidae; genus Gopherus; species Gopherus evgoodei. The sequence goes on from NC_044329.1 coordinate 67,840,821, forward strand.
ATAACATAGACACCACTGATAAACAAGGAGAAAAATCATGCCGCTACTGGCAGCATGTAGATACTTTTTCTATTCATCAAAGTAACAACAACTGTAACTCCAGTCTCAATGCTCATGACCATTCTAGTTAAAAACTACAGCAGGATTCAACAACTGTAGCCAAGTGGCTGGAAGAAGAGAATGAAAGTCAGCGACTCCCACCCACATAAATATAGGTCCCACATCTGCATTCCTCTTAATTTAGGTCCCACATCTACCCTAGTCCTAGCCCTCCCTCCCTCTCCACCTTCCACACTCATCGCTACCACCATTTCTACACTCATTCCCCTTTTTCCCCACTCCTTTGTTTCTCCCCTTCTCTTACAATCTCTGGAATGCTCACTCCATCTCTAAAAAGATCACAACTTCTTCGTATCTGGCTATCTCCAGCCCCTGGCTCTCACAGGGATCTGGATCCCTTCATTTAACACTGCCTTTGCAGCTCCCTTCTCTTATGGAGGCCTCTCCTTCTCACAGACTCCCTGCTTTGGATCATGGTAGAGGTGTTGAGATTCTCCTCTCCTGTTCCTGCCAGTTCCAAGCCCTTCACCCTCCTCTTTCCCTTCTGGACAGCACTGCATGGTCCTCTCCCCAACTCCCTTTGCTGCTCTCATCTATCATCCACCCAACTCCTCATCATCAGCCTGCCTCTCTGATTTTGCCTCCTGACTCTCTCTCCTCTCCTCACAAGCTACCAAATTCATCCTCAGTGACTTCAACTTCCAGGTCGATGTCCCAACTGACCCCTTAGGCACAAGTTTCAGTGCCCTCACATATGCTGCTTGACTTCACTTCCATGACCCTTCATGATATATCCCCATACTATTTATCATCTTTCATTCACTATTGAGATGTTGACTCAAGTCTCCGATTAGCCCATGATGCCAGCCTTAATTACCCACTCATCATTTTTCCAAACAAATACCTTTATGCTTTCTCTCATGCTGTTCCTCCTGCTCGGAAAAAGCCCTTCATAAACATAGAAACAGGTGTTTGTCTAACCTGTTCTTAAAAACTTCCAGTAATGGGATTCCACGACCTCCTGTGGAAGCCTGTTCCAGTGCTTAATCGTCCTTATATGAGGAAAAACTTTCTAATTATATAACCTACATTTCCCTTGCTGCAGATTAAGCCAATTACTTCTTGTCCTATGTCAGTGGACATGGAGAACAATCAATCATCATCCTCTTTATAACAGTGCTTAACATATCTGGAGACACTTATCAGGTCCCATCTCCTTTTTTCAAGACTAAACATACCCAGTTTTTTTAACCTTTCCTCATAGATCAGGTTTTCTAACTTTTTATCATTTTTGTTACTCTCTTCTTGACTCTGTCCAATTTGTCTTTCTTAAAGTGTGGTGCCACAATTGGACACAGTACTTCAGCTCCTGGGGCCTCACCAGTGGAAACTAGAGCAGAACAATTACCTCTGAGGTCTTACATACAACACTTCTGTTAATACACCCCAGAATAATATTAGCCTTTTTTGCAACAGCATCACATTGCTGACTCATTCAATTTATGATCCACTATAATTTTCACAGATCCTTTTCAGCAGTGCTATAGCCTAGCCAATTATTCTCAATTTTGTAGTTGTGCTTTGATTTTGCCTTCCTTTGCATAGTACTTTGCAGTTGTCTTGATCTGAACTCAATAAGATGAAATTCAGTAAATTCTCCAATTTATCCAGGTTCTTTTGAATTCTAATTCTGTCTGCCAAAGTGGTTGCAAACCCTCCCAGCTTGGTGTTGTAAGAATACTCTCCACTCCATTATCCAAGTCACTGATGAAAATATTGAATAGTACTGGATCCACTACAGACTCCTGTGGGACCCCGTCAGATATATGTCGCCTGTTTGACAGTGAACCACTGATAACTACACTCTGAGAACAACAAGGAGTCTGATGGCACCTTAAAGACTACCAGATTTATTTGGGCATAAGCTTCCAGGTGTGAAAAACCCACTTTTTCAGATGCACATAATGTGGGGCTTTTACCCACACAAGCTTTCATGCATCTGAAGAAGTGAGGTTTTTTACTCACGAAAGCTTATGCCCAAATAAATCTGTTAGTCTTTAAGGTGCCACCAGACTCCTTGTTGTTTTTATGGATACAGACTAACATGGCTACCCCCTGAAACTTTGAGTACAATCTTTCAACCAGTTGTGAACACCCCGTATAGTAATTTCATGAAGACCACACTTCCCTAGTCTGCTTATGAGAATGTTTATTCCCCATATGGCTTACATTTGGGTAGAAAAATCCACAAAACTATCTATTATTCTCCTTCAAAACCCTCCTAAAAGCTCTCCATTGCTGTGATGCCTTCAAAAGACTTGACAATGGTTAGGCTGCTTGTGTGCTAAGATCACTGATTTTCATGCTGACCAATATTGTCTCCTTGTTTCCTGGCACTACCTCATCTATTTGTTTGTATCAGTCTGTTGTCTCTTGTCTTGAATGTAGATATGAGCTTGTTGGGAGAGGGACCATCCTTTTGTTGAGTGTACAGTGCCAAGCACAAAGGGGTCCTAGTCCACGACTAGGGCTCCTTGGTGCTATAATAATACAAATAAATAATAGTAATAATATGTTGCCCCTGTTTCTCTGCTACTAAAAGTAGGATTTTATTTCCATAGTAACAGGGCCGGCTGTAGCTTTTTGCTGCCCCAAGCAAAAAAAATTTTGGCTGTCCCCCTGCCTGGCTTTTTTTTTTTTTTTTTTTGGCTTTTACACGTTTGAACTTTGCAGTTTTGATTTGACTATTTCAAATTTTTTTAAAAAATGAAAACAGAGAATTTGTAGTTAGTGAAATAAAAAAAATTCCTACTAATAAAAAGAACAGGAGTACTTGTGGCACCTTAGAGACTAACAGCGTTATTTCAGCATAAGCTTTCGTGGGCTACAGCCCACTTCATCAGATGAGCTGTAGCCCATGAAAGCTTATGCTGAAATAAATTTGTAAGTCTCTAAGGTGCCACAAGGACTCCTGTTCTTTTTGCGGATACAGACTAACATGGCTACTACTTTGAAACCTTTCCTACTAGTGTAATTTTAACGTTTAATTTGAACAAAACCCTCCCACCTGGCCCAACTCCTACCTTGCTGCAGATCTGGCCCAAGGTGGATTCACCTCCCAACACCACCGCTCCCAGGGCCAGGGGTTGGGGCTGCTGCTGTATCCCAGCCCCGCTCATCCTTTGTCTTCGCCTTGGCCCTGGCACGAGCTGGGCTTAGCCTGTGCTGCCACTCTGCTCCCCTCTCCCGTCCCCTGGCAGGAAGCCGAGCAGATGGGAGGAGGAGGATGCAGAGGCAGGGAGTAGGAGCAGCACACCCGGGCACCATGTTCCCCCTGTCCTCTACAGCCGGAGCAGGGATGCGCTACCAGCTCCCACCTGGGGGGCGTGGGGTGGCCACTGACCACGGGAGAGTGGCAGGGACAAGCTGAGGAGGAGCGGCCTGTCCTCTGCAGCCGGGGTAGGGCCTTGCTACCGGCTCCTACCGCTCTTCTGCGGTCAGCAGCCAACCCCCCCTACCCCACTCCCAGGCGGAGCTGGTAGCACGGCCCTGCCCCGGCTGCAGAGGACGGGTTGCACCTCGGCTTGCAGCGGCAGGGACAAACTGAGGAGGAGTGGCCCGTCCTCTGCAGCTGGGGCAGGGCCGAGCTACTGGCTCCGCCTGGGGGTGGGGGTGGCCGCTGACCGCGGAAGAGCGGCGGGAGCCGGTAGCATGGCCCTGCCCCGGCTGCAGAGGACGGGCCAGTCCTCAGCTTGTTTGTGCCGCTCTCCTGTGGTCAGCGGCCACCCCCCACCCTCCCAGGCGGGAGCCAGTAGCGCGGCCCTGCCCCGACTGCAGAGGATGGACTGCTCCTCGGCTTGCAGCAGCGGGGACATGCGGAGGAGGAGCAGCCTGTCCTCTGCAGCCGGGCAGGACCGCGCTGCCGGCTCCTGTCTGAGGGGTCGGGGGTGGCAGCTGCCTGCGGGAGAGCAGCGGGGACAGGTTCCCCACTTAGCCGGCTCCCTGCCCTGTCGCACTCGGCGGCAGAACAACAGCTGGTTACCGCCGCCTGGGGCGGTAAGGATCCAGCCAGGACGCCACTTCTGGTATGAGCTGGGGCCTCTGTATTATGAGCTGCTGCCCCATATATTTTGCCGCCCTAGGCACCTGCTTGTTTAGCTGATGCCTAGAGCCGCCCCTGCATATTAGACCCTAGGACATGTAGCAATTTTTGGGTCAGGAGTCACACTGGCAAAATATTCACTCATGTGCACTCAACTGGTTTAAAAATCCATTTGTGGGACACACTGACATACATATAATCTCTCTCTGTCTCTCTCACACACAGAGGTTGCTTACTTGCTTGTTCTGTCCATTTCATCATCATCATCGTCATCCAGGGCAGAATCATGATTGCTGACATTGGGAAGATGTTGGTTGAAACGTGTCTGGAGAGGAAAAGTTAACATTGTGAGCTTTCTTTAGTTTCTTGCCTTTTGATCACTGTTCATTTGGAGTCTGACCACCCTCTACTCATTTATTTCAATGAGAGTAGAGGCCCTAGAAGAATTGAGCCTTTGATGGGGAGCGTTATGTATTATGTACTGATAAGGGAGGCCCTTTAGGGATTCTCAAAGGAGGACCAAAAGAACTCAAACATCACCAATAAAAGAGTAAACAATGCAGTACATTTTTCTTTATGGACATAGATAGCCTAATAATTCATGTAAACCCTTAACACCAATTGAATAAGTTGAAGATGAAGAAGCTGCGCTGAAGAGCACAGGGTACTTTTTCTTGCAAGTATCTTAGACAAATAACTGTGGTTCAGTGTCTCCAGACATAAACTTTAGAACTTCACACAAGTACAAGTGGCTAACTGTATATGAGAAATTAAGTCATTTCTGGAATAGTGAATATTAAATGAAGCATGAGGCTCTTTACGTATCTTCTTTATCATGTAGTATGCAGAATTCTGTTGAAGTGTTTTACTGTACTTGAACAAATGTCTCAATTACCTTAATAAAAGGTCTGGGACAGAAATTTTGGTGGCTTGCACAATGCAAAGGGCAGAAACCTGCCTCAAAATTCTATGCATCTTTAACACTTATGTGACAATTAACATATGCAGAAGAGCCACAGAAAAGATCTTCACATAACAGAAAAATGACGATTGTGAAATGTGTGCAAAGTCGAAGTACTTATGTTAGCTAACTTAAAAAAACCAAACAAACCAACCATACACTACTATAGAGAAGTGCTACTGCCAGAAATCTGTACATCATTATGGCAGATGGTTCAGTGAATGTCTAAGCTTACAATGAGTCCCTGATGTTGAGAAAGTGTGGCTTTATCTCAAACTGCTTGGAAAAGCTCACTGAAGCTTCTCTATGCCACCTAGTACAGATGCTGCCACAATGAACTAGAGCATTGTTCTACATAAACACCAAGACAGTGTCTACAATACTTTTTCTTCTCCATGAGTGTCTCTGGGTATATACATTGCAGGTTACCACAAATATGTTTTTCTTCAAGACTGAATGACAAGAAATGTTTTAATTTATGCAGCTAAATTTTGTAGTACTTTTTTCATGGATCTTAGTCTTTTCTGCACTGCTTTACCACAGAGAGGAAACATATGGCCTTAATGATTTACCAGTTGATAAGAACATAAGAATGGCCATACTGGGTCTGACCATACTGGGTCCATCTTCTAGCCTACTATTTTGTCTCCCAAAAGTGGCCAATGCCAGATGCTTCAAAGGGAATGAACAGAACAGGGCAATCATCAAGAGATCCATCTCCTGTTGTTCAGTCCCAGTCTCTGGCAGTCAGAGGCTAGGGAAAACAAATAGCATGGGATTGCATCCCTGACCATCTCGGCTAACAGCCACCGAGGGACCTAACCTCCATGAACTTATCTAATTTTTTTTTTAACCTAGTTATAGACTTGGCCTTCACAGCACCCCCTGGCAATGTGTTCCACAGACTGACTGTGTGTTGTGTGAATTACTTCCTTTTGTTTGTTTTAAGCCTGCTGCCTATTAACTTAATCGGGTGACTCCTGGTTTTTGTGTTATGTGAAGGGGTAAAAAACACTTCCCTATTCACTTTTCCCACACCATTCATGATTTTATACACCTCTATGATATCCCACCCCTGTCATCTCTTTTCCAAGCTGAACAGTCTTAGTGTTCCATACCTCTAATAATTTTTATTGCCCTCTCTGTACCTTTTTCTATTTCTAATACCTTTTCTGAGAAGATATTACTTATTACTGACCTTTCTATTTTTAAAGGTGAAATCAGGCAAAGAACCCAGACTAAACTTTACAATGGAACCAATATTTGAGTGTGGAACAGAACACTCTATAGTTGATATCTAATGAAACAGTGGACAGCTGACTCGTCAGTGATGAATGCTACTGAAAGTATCTTTTGAAACATATCCTCTTTATGGCTAGCAGCAGTGACACTCAGTTGTCTAAACATTTATCTGTGTTGGGGCCATTAAAATACTTTGATTCCATAGTATTGTGAATGAACTAATTCTCAATAGAGATTCCCACTGATGTGTCAATTCCAGATAAATTTCTCATTTAATACAAATGAAGGCCTCAGTCCTGCAAGTGGAGAGCCCGGTTCTGCAGACACATCAGATTTAGTTGTTGCAACCATAAATCATCTCAATGATGAAATAAGATGTCTTCAAGAGAAGAAGGGCTATTCCAAAATGAAAAATTCATTCCATTTTTTAAAAATGCTTATCAAAAATACAAATAAAAAAAGCAACTGCAACAGGCTTTTTATATGGAAGCATTAATTCTATCAACAGAATAAAATCCCATGGGATTACACTGACTGGCACCTAGAAACAAACAGTAAAAATAGTTTCAAAGAGTGAATGTGCCAGGTTAAAAAAAAAAAAGGGAAAGGTGTGTCTTTGGAAAGCTGATTAGAACTGGCATATGCCACAGGGCTTAACAGTTACCCTTGCTTGGGCTCTTTTGAGAGGTCTTCTGAAAGTATTACTGTTTGCCATTACTCTGCACATTAGTGGATACCAGCAGCAACAGCATAATATACAAAGGCAGAGTATGACACAACATATGCTGATGAAGTAAATAAAAATAAGAGAGACATTTCTGCCTTTCCCCTTGACTTTCACTCTCTCTTTGGAGATGGACTTTTGAATTTTTATGGGTGTGGTATTATAGGAGGAATTTTTTTTTTTTACATCCAGTTGATGAATGCTAACATAAATAAAATGAGATGTACATAAAAATATTTAAAATCTTGATTAAAAATCTTAAAAGAAAGAAATATACCATAGGCACATTTTCAGGACTAAACAAGCATATTCACAATCATTTAAGGCACCATGAAATAGCCACTGAGACCAAAATACAACATATGTTTTTCAATAGATGACTTTTCTCTCAGAGTTGCAATAAAAATGACTAGGAGGGAGGAGTATGTCCAGACTGCTTTGCAAAAAAGAAAAAAATCCTCTTAATAAATTCTAAATGGAGAGCCATAAATCTTTTTCAAAGCTCCACTAGATGAAGTGACATAGTATGTGCACCTGCAAAAGCTGTCAAAGTCATTTAAGAAAACCTTCCATTACTGATGAACCCTGCTGTTTGGAGTTATTTAAGCTTTTAATTTCTGTCTTTTCTGCATTTTGAAGTGTGCACACTTTTTATACCATTTCATAAAAAAAGGGATAGACCTTTGTTTCCTTCCTGATCAGAGTTCTAATAAACAGACCTCTTAAATTCATTACCAGAAAAAAAACAAGATCGTAACCCTCCTTTCTTGCTGCACCAAAACTTTATAAAGACTTAATAAACTGTTGTCATAATTTGCTTTATAAAGTAAGTAAAACTTCCTACAATTATTAAACTCATATGGCTTCTTTCAGTTGGTACTGTTTATAACAAATTTAATAACAAAATCTTCATAAAATTTATATCTATATATACACATACACATGTTTCATGCAGTTTACATTTTTCTTATCTTACTTAGAGTAAAGTGAAGGTTTCTCTGACAGATATCCCCATCTCTACTGGCTCACACAGATTATTAACTATGTCATCTTTTCCTTCCTCTCTGTGAAATACAGTGTAAGTTCCACAAAGAAACAATTTAAGAAATGATCAGTTGGTGGCCTTCATAAGCCACTTCACTGAACCATCCATGAAGCTTAACTGGTCTGTACAGAAGCTATGGGAAAGGAGCAATTGTAGCCAGTGCGAGGATGAGTACAGAGACCCATCTCCAACCACCAGACGGCATCATGGTGCCTGCTGATGGCACTACAGCATGGGCCATTCACCTATCCTGGAGCCTCTATGGAGCACTGGAATTGATGCGCTGGTGACCCATCTGTGATGCTGTTGCTTCTTCCCTACTGTCAAGATATGTTTCCTTTCATCATTAATGTATGTTATTTTAATAAGGTTATGACTGCTTAGCCATAATTTTCACAACTCTGTCTTCTCTGGTCTTTGCTTTTTTGGAAAACCTCTATCTTTACAACGTTTGCTGTCCAGAGGACTGAGGTGGATGCTGGCAACTGTGAATAATGCGAAGATTATAGCAGCAATTATAAACATGGACAGAACCAAATAAAATGAGGAAAGTTACAAAAGAAAAAAAGTTCTCTCACATGACAGTGGTTTCATAAACTTGCTATGATGGCCCCAAAATCTCAAAAATGTAGGAGAAATACATAAATACTAAAGGATTTAAAAGTTAATTTGTTACATTTTTGGTTGGGCATGTAAGCCAATCTTTGAAATGTCAGGTTTTTTATTTAATACTGCAACTTTCAGGAGAGGAGATGCCATTTTAGATTTGGTGTTGGTGAGCAGTGAGGACCTCGTAGAAGAAATGGTGGTAGGGGACAACCTTGGTTCGAGTGATCATGAGCTGATTCAGTTCAAACTAGATGGAAGGATAAACAAATGTAGATCTGGGATTAGGGTTTTTGACTTCTCGAGGGCTAATTTTAAAGAGTTAAGGAAATTAGTTAGGGAAGTGGATTGGACGGAGGAATTAGTGGATTTGAATGCGGAGGAGGCCTGGAATTACTTTAAGTCGCAGCTGCGGAGACTGTCGGAAGCCTGCATCCCGAGAAAGGGGAAAAAAACCATGGGCAGGAGTCGTAAGCCAAACTGGATGAGCAAACAACTCAGAGAGGGGATTAGACAAAAGCAGACAGCTTACAGGGAGTGGAAGAAAGGCAGGATCAGCAAGGAAAGCTACCTTGGCGAGGTCAGAACGTGTAGGGATAAAGTGAGGAAGGCTAAAAGCCGCATTGAACTGGACCTTGCAAAGGGAATCAAAACCAATAGTAAAAGGTTCTACAGCCACATAAATAAGAAGAAAACAAAGAAAGAAGAAGTGGGCCCGCTATACACTGAGGATGGAATGGAGATCAAGGATAACCTAGGCATGGCCCAACATCTAAACAAGTACTTTGCTTCAGTTTTTAATAAGACTAGTGAACCTTGGGATGATGGAGGGATGATAAATGGGAATGTGGATATGGAAGTGGATATTACCGCAACTGAGGTAGAGGCCGTACTTGAACAGCTCGATGGGACGAAGTCGGAGGGCCCGGACAATCTCCATCCGAGGATATTAAAGGAACTGGCGCGTGAAATTGCGAGCCCGTTAGCGAAAATTTTTAAGCAATCGGTAAACTCGGGGGTTGTGCCGTATGATTGGAGGATTGCTAATGTAGTTCCTATTTTTAAGAAAGGGAATAAAAGTGATCCGGGTAATTATAGGCCTGTTAGCTTGACGTCTGTAGTATGCAAGGTCTTGGAAAAAATTTTAAGGGAGAAAGTAGTCAAGGACATAGAGGTCAATGGTAATTGGGACGAATTGCAACACGGATTTACTAAAGGTAGATCGTGCCAAACCAATCTGATCTCCTTCTTTGAGAAGGTGACGGATTACTTAGATAAAGGAAATGCGGTAGATATAATTTACCTAGATTTCAGTAAGGCGTTCGACACGGTTCCGCACGGGGAACTGTTAGTCAAATTGCAAAAGATGGGAATGAATATGAAAGTTGTTAGTTGGATAAGGAACTGGTTAAAGGGGAGACTCCAGAGGGTCGTATTGAAAGGTGAATTGTCAGGCTGGAAGGAGGTCACTAGTGGAGTCCCTCAAGGATCGGTTTTGGGACCGATCTTATTTAACCTTTTTATTACGGACCTTGGCACAAAGAGCGGGAATGTGCTAATAAAGTTTGCAGATGACACAAAGCTGGGGGGTATTGCTAACACGGAGAAGGACAGGGATACTATTCAGGAAGATCTTAACCACCTTGTTAACTGGAGTAATAGGAACAGGATGAAATACAATAGTGAAAAGTGCAAGGTTATGCATTTAGGAACTAATAATAAGAATTTTGGATATACGATGGGGGCGCACCAGTTGGAAGCGACGGAGGAGGAGAAGGACCTTGGGGTGCTGGTTGATAGCAGGATGACTATGAGTCGCCAATGTGATACGGCTGTTAAAAAAGCAAATGCGATTTTGGGATGCATCAGGCGGGGTATTTCCTGCAAGGATAAGGAGGTGTTAGTACCGTTATACAAGGCGTTGGTGAGACCCCATCTGGAATACTGTGTGCAGTTCTGGTGTCCCATGTTCAAGAAGGATGAATTCAAACTGGAACAGGTTCAGAGACGGGCTACAAGGATGATCCGAGGAATGGAAAAACTGCCTTATGAAAGGAGACTCAAAGAGCTTGGCTTGTTTAGCCTGGCCAAAAGAAGGCTGCGGGGGGATATGCTTGCTCTATATAAATATATCAGGGGGGTTAACGTTAGGGAGGGAGAGGAATTATTTAAGTTTAGTACTAATGTAGGCACGAGGACGAATGGGTATAAACTGGATATTAGGAAGTTTAGACTTGAAATTAGACGAAGGTTTCTAACCATTAGGGGAGTGAAGTTCTGGAACAGCCTTCCGAGGGAAGTAGTCGGGGCAAAAGACTTTCCTGGCTTTAAGACAAAGCTCGATAAGTATATGGAGGGGATGTTATGATAGGATTGTCAATTTGGGCAATTGATCTTGGATTACCACCAGATAGGTCTGCTCAATGATCTGCGGGGAGATGTTGGATGGAATGGGAACTGAGTTACTGCAGAGAATTCCTTCTTGGGTGCTGGCTGGTGAGTCTTGCCCACATGCTCAGGGTTTAGCTGATCGTCATATTTGGGGTCGGGAAGGAATTTTCCTCCAGGGCGGATTGGCAGGGGCCCTGGAGGTTTTTCGCCTTCCCCTGCAGCATGGGGCACGGGTCGCTTGCTGGTGGTTTCTCTGCAGCTTGAGGTCTTCAAACCAGTTTTGAAGATTTCAATAACTCGATCCTGGGATAGGGGTTGTTATAAAATTGGATGGGTGGGGTTCTGTGGCCTGCCTTGTGCAGGAGGTCAGACTAGATGATCAGATTGGTCCCTTCTGACCTATTAGTCTATGAGTCTATGAGTCTATGATCATAACTTTCAGATAATGAACCCTTTTTAATCAGTACAAACACAGGAAGTTTGATAAGGCTACTGCCATTAATTGTCCTCAATGTGAGAAAGAAATAAGCCTTTGAAAAATGGCAGCTCAAATATAGTTTCACTTTTACTGACTATTCAATATATTAACATTTAAAGTTTTCAACTGTGTTTAAAATAAAGTATGTGAAGTAAAGTTTCCTTCTGGTTTAAGATATGAAAGTTACTCATTTAATATGAGAAAGCTAGATAAGGAAAACTCAGTCATCAGAAATTCTATTTCTCACAGTCCCCTCCTTCTCCCATCTTATCCAGCAACAAGAATTACAGACAGAAGCAAGGAGGCAAAAAATCAGTTAGTTCAGGGTACTATGTAAGCACTAATCCATCCACTCCTTTCCAGTTAGATACTTCCAGGCTATAGTGAAGGACAATGAGATCATAGGGAAAATATTTTTAGTTACACTCCTCAAGGGCAGACTAGAATGATGCAGGAAATGGGAGGAAAAGAGAGGACTATGACAAATGGGATTACAGTTGAGTACATTTTCCCTCGTTCAGTGTTCCTCTTCCTCATTATACCAAGCAACCACATTTACAGACAAACGATGTCATAAGAAGTGAGCCACGGCAGTTATGTTTACTTGACAATTGTGCTCAGAGCACTTAATAGCTAATACATTTCAGTAGGCAAGGACTGATCCAACTGGAAACAGCACACACAGTTGGGAGGAGATGAACAAATGGCCACTTCAAATTTCAGTATCATGTACTTCTGCTCTGAGAATCTGGAATAGTCCACACTGGCCTCATACAAAACGGCATTTGGCTGTTTGCCCCGGACATAAATTAAAAGGATATAGTCTTTAATCTGCCAAAACACTGTAGTTTTGGTACCTTTTGCCACTTGTTATAACCATCACAAACAGGAAACTTCTAAAACTATGAGTGCAAGATAGAAAATGACTTCAAAACTGCAGGGAAAGACACTCTCTGCTGCAGCAAATACAGATAAGGACACAACCTAAATAAACCAACAGGTTAGTTAACATACAACTCTGAATTAATCCCCAGAACAAACTCAGTGGGAAAGTCAGTGAACTGTCTGGTTTTGAAAGACGCAAACTACCGAAGGAGAAATAATCAGTGAATTTAATTCCCCCCTCTCTGTGGGATATCTTGACAGCAACTGAAATGCTACCTTAAGAGAACCTTACTTATAATTTCAGGGATAGGTCTCTCAAAGTTTGAATGTGGTTCCATGCACCACGAGAAATTTGAAAACTACTTGCTGGTATTTAGGGATCTGTGAAGGAAGGGAATAAAGAAGTTTTGGGGCATAATGATGAGAATCAATTTAGCTACTTTTAATGGGGCTATGAATAGTTCAGAAGGCTGAAGGAGGATGGACCTACAGAGAATTAATTTAAAGCAGATGTAAAGGTCTAACAGACCTTTCTTGAAATCAGTCAGAATTAAAACACTAGTAAGCTGAGACCTGTAGCCCAGATATTAACATACCTCCTGAAAAACATGAGAACATAGGTTCCATTTCCAGGGATGATTACTGTTATAGTTAACAGAGGCTCATGCTAAACGAGTTCTCTGTGAGGATATCCTTCCCTTAAAGGTAAACTACTCAAGTAGAGCAAGGAATTAAATAGAGAGAAGGATGTGTGTGTGCCAGGGAATGCAGGCAACAGGACAGTGAAACTGGTATATGTGTAGAGAAACACGGAGAGGAAGATGAAATTTGGGGATGCAGAGGTCAGGAGGTTGGGGAATCTGGGATGTACAATCTGGCTGTTTTGCGCTGCTCTGATGATATAAAACAGCTGTAAACCCAGCTTAAATGGCCAGAACACTTGGGTTGCTTTGCGCTGCTGCTAAGTAGAGTGAAGCAGCCAAAACATATCAGTTAATCTGATCCTAAAATGTTAAAATAAAGAAAAATTGATTTCAGGTTGATACATCATATCTTCAAATCATTAGAAATATCACATGGTAACATTCTCTTTGGGATTTCTGTTAATAGTTCATATACAAAATTATTGCTGTTTTAAAAAAGCTATGTGAAAATAGAGCTAAGGTTAAGGGTACATATGAGTAATTTGGAGTAAAAGAGATTACAGCGATGTTGTAATGATTCCCAGAAAAGCATTATACATTGAGATCCCCAGAGCCAAAGAGACCCTGTCGCCTCTGTTGGCTAGAATGTGGGAGAAGAAAGATAGCCTATCAGCTCCAAGCTCCCTCCGTGGGGAAAAGGGCATCTGGAAGGGCATAACTCTTCCAGAAAGGTCACGAGAAGGGTCATTGCCATGAGAAGCTGGGCAAAACCCTGATGGTAGGCATAGATTTCATCCAATATACATTTACTATATACATCCGAATTGGGAAGCATGGCATTGATAATATTACCAACCCCAAACATACAAAAAAGTCATGATTTTTGGGGCCCAATGTTTGCAATTATCTTAAAAATCATGAGGGTTGGTTTTTTTTAAACCAAAATAATAAATGCCGGGTTCTTTTTATTTCCCTTCTGATTTTTGAAGTCTGCTGAGGCTTCATGTTTTCACACAACCATGAGGACTAGAAACTTTTTTAAAAATGAAAACTGAGATTTTCACATGAATCACAGGATTCCATGAGCTGAGGCTTTAGGAACAGACTCATATAAGACTCACAATAAAACCAAGAGAGTTGGCAATATTGCATCAGCTGCAACCCTGTCATGCAGACCTACAGGCTCTGTTAAAGCCTATCCGGGTGAGGAACTCTCAGGATGACTGTGCAATCTACGAAGCTAATCTATGTTGAGGGGCAATGGAGTTGAGCCTTAGGTGTGATTCCAACATCATCTTAGTTCAGAGTCCATGCTCAGAAGATTTAATCATGAGGAGGAAATCTTCCTGCTAGTTCCATTTACATTTATCCCTTCCAGCTGCCAACTCTACTAGCTGTAAGGTCTCGACAGAAAAGGATTTTTCCTGTTGCTTTTCTCCCTGCTTTTTCCATCAGCCATACTCATTGTCCTATACCTGAATCACTTCTTTCATTGCTTCCCTCTAACGTACAGGAGGTTAGAGACCAGATAAAAGGGGTGCTGAAGCTGGAGACATAAGCCTGCTCTCTCCATGCTTCAGGAGGCAAAATTAAGTTGGAAAGGAAGCAGATGGATTGGTGTCTTGAATCCTTTTGACTCCTTCCTTCTGCTAGGTGGAGCCATAACACTATCTGTAACTGCTGTTCTTAGGTAGGATGCGAGAAGAGGGATGCCTGGCAAATACATAAATATCAAAGACATAAATATCAATGTAATTTATCTTGATTAGTAGCCTACCCCTAGTTACTTCAGTTAATTATCAAATATTAAAGAGCTTCTTCTGATTCTCCACAGCATATTCAGCACAATAGTTTTTCTTTTTCAGAACCTTAAAAGAATTCTTTGTTTGTGCAACACTAAGGCTGTTTTTGTGACAGACTCACAGCTGAACTGCCTTTTCATTCATTAGTTCCAGAACTAAAATAGATTGCATATGTCAAAAGAACCCACCTGCCAAGCTTTCACTTTCTAGGTTTCTCATTTGGATAAAGCTGAGACAGTATGTGTTGGTGCCTTGGCCCTGAAAAGGCCAACTACTCATCTAAATGTCACAAAGGCCAGCAAGAGCTTCTGGACCAGCTTCCAGGCTCTCCCTTTTTTTGTTTGGAAACTTGAGGACAGACAGAGATGGCTCTCAAGTATGGTTTTTCACTGAGGAGGCAAAACCAATGAAGGGCAGATGTCTTCCATAGAATAAAATGAAACACGAGACTATAAATCAATAATGAGTAAAGGAGAAACTTGCACCAGTAATGCAGCTAGTACCATGAGAGTGCCTTCTGTTTTGTTAAGATCTTAACTGGGGAAAAAGAAAAAGAAAAGAAAAAGAATGGGCTAAGAACAGAAGAGAAACAATCAGAGATAAAAATAAAAAGCTTTATAATATAAGCATTGTCTCCGTTTTCTTTTAAATACATCAATTTGCTAAATAAATCAATGAAACAAGGTAGTCCCCCTTCAATATTTTTTCATAATTAATGTCAAGAGTATGGTTATGCCACAAAATATTTAAAGTAAATTAAGGAAATACATTGTTACTGTTCAGAGAGTACATCTACAAAAAATAAAGATTGTTCTGTTTGAAGGATATGGATATGACAAACATCTGTAAGTCTGCACACTCTTTTAGATAAGAATTCTATTGAGATAATGGTTACTGTTTTGTTTCTAAAAGATCTTTTGATGTAAAGAGCAAGCACTCACCATTCGACACTGGCTACATATATGCTTGTATTATATGGGAAGATATCAGGACCACCAGAGGGCACTCTCGCAATTTATAATTTGAATTTTTTGCTGTCTAGGTTTTTCATTTTTAATTAAAAGAAAAGCTGAACAATTTGCAGAATGAAGAGATCTTACTTGACATATAAAGACAAAAAACCTTCCCCATAAATTAAAAGAAAACTAAAATTGCTTGCAATATTTTCAAATTATGCCCTCTTTTGTTCAAAATACATAATTTACCAACTGACTGAAGTTTATTGCAGAACAAATATCTTATAGGAAAAGTTTCCCTAAAGATGAAGCACACTATTAAATTACAAATTCAAAACTGCTAATTGTTACTGCATTGTTATTGACATCTATCAATTATAATATTTTATCTTCATTACTTTAATTATTCAATGAGGATTAAAGCTACCCAAGATCCATGGAGGATTTTCAGTAGATAGGAGGTATATGGACAGAAGCTATTATTCTGTGTTTCCCAGATGTGACCGCAAACATTTCAGCTGAATCCAAATACAACAGAAAGCATGGAATCACTTTTATATTTTTAAAATTATGAAGATGTTCGATTCGTGTTTTATAATGGGACTTGTGTCTCCCTCTTTTGCAGTATTTATATTCAGCAGCACTCCAATGGCCCAATTTTGCTCCAATCTCCTCTTCTCCCATTTCCTTTCTATTCCCACCATTA